>NC_137457.1:329233355-329868788 GCF_964235325.1 Thermobia domestica
AAATATCTTCCCTCCTTCAAGTAGCACCGTCAAAGTGACATGACAAAAAACATCCCAGATCTGAACCTCATCTATGTTGAAAATTTGATCGAGATTGGTCGAGTTGTTTAAGAGGTATGAAGTCACAAATATAGTCACTATCAAATATATATAATTTAAGCAAAATGGGTATTCTTTCTGTAGAGATGAACCTTGTAATGTATTGTTACTCAATTCTTAATTGCTGAAATGCGGACGCAATTCGATTTACCTATCTCGTTGTATACAAGCGTTAAATTTTCGACACAAGAATTGAGAAATTTTATCTTTTAATTTCGTTTGCTTTTAAAATAGTATGAAAATTAATTAGAGCAAAGTGCTTACACACCATGATGTTCACTGTGCCTATTCATATTTTTCAGTAGAACTAACTTTTTGGACAATTCTTTCTTTGATTACAAATAAGCAAACATCATTATTTACCTGTGGTAAGTCTAAAATTGAATTAACAATGCACTGAAGCTTAGAAAATGTGGCGGACATGTCTGCATAAATGTTGACATATCCCATTTTAAAACTTAGTTTGGGGGTGGTTTTTGCTTCAATTTAAGCAACATTTATTTCAGTCTATATTTGCCTGTGTTATTATTAAAATGTCAAATATTTGCCTATCCGTAAGAGGCCTCATCCCGCCGAAATTAAAATACCTAACGTGAGATACCGTTATCATGACTCACTTATCTGCTTTCGATTTCGAACCATTTTGAAAATCGGCATTTATTTTCGCGTTTCTAAACGGCTGAAAATGGAAAGCCACTAGGTGACTTGTGATAATGGTACCTTACGCAAAATAATATTGTCTAGAGCGCTCTTGTTCCATATTACAATTATCTTTTATCTGTTTGAAGATATCACATAATTACTGTAAAATTAGCGGTATTTTAATTTCACCGGGATGAGGCCTCTTAACGTTTCTTTAAAATTTCCAAAATAGCCAAACATTTTGATTAATTCTTAAAACTTAAAATTTTTGTTTAACTATGATATTGTTTGACGATAAGATATTGATCAGTTGATAGCTCATATCGAGTTGAACATAGCCGGAGAATAAAAAAAAAATAGAGGGAGGAAAGAATAATAAATTTGAGGAAGAATGATAAACTTGCTGAAGAGGGATAAATTTGGAGAAGAATTATAAATTTAGGTGAGTAAATGCCTAACTTCTCGTGAGAGGAAAAACACTTGTACAGCGTTTAAAAATGTGTAGTTTGTTGTCAGTTTCATGCAGTTGATAGTTTCTGTTCTTCTGGAATACATCAATTTTATTTATTCCATATAAAAATTGTACTCTGATAAGTAACATATTGTATCTATTGTTTAATAGCGTAGTTGCTAACATTCTCATCTTTGGTGCGAGCAGTCCCGGGTACTATTCCCGATGGTGCCACTTGGTCGAAAAAGTGTAAAAGCTTTCACTTAAGCCAGCCATTCTGAATGAGGTTTTCCTGGGTTTTCTTTATTCACACCACGCAAATGCTGGGATGGGACCTAATATACAGGTCCCAGGACGCTTCCTTCCCTTTCCTCGGATAGTGTAATCGCCGAGGTACGTCATATACTTGACGGGCTAACATGGCCATAGATGTCGAAAGCCAAAAAATTAATTCCTAATCCTAAACCTAGTAACAGTCTAACATGGCCATAGATGCCGAAAGCCCAGAAATCTAATTCTTAATTCTTAATCCTTAATCCTAGTGACAGTCTAACATGGCCATAGATGCCGAAAGCCCAGAAATCTAATTCTTGATCCTTAATCCTAGTGACAGTCTAACATGGCCATAGATGCCGAAAGCCCAGAAATCTAATTCTTAATCCTTAATCCTAGTGACAGTCTAACATGGCCATAGATGCCGAAAGCCCAGAAATCTAATTCCTAATCCTAATCCTAGAGACTGGCTAACATGGCCATAGATGCCGAAAGCCCAGAAATCTAATTCCTAATCCTTAATCCTAGTGACAGTCTAACATGGCCATAGATGCCGAAAGCCCAGAAATCTAATTCCTAATCCTAATCCTAGAGACTGGCTAACATGGCCATAGATGCCGAAAGCCCAGAAATCTAATTCCTAATCCTTAATCCTAGTGACAGTCTAACATGGCCATAGATGCCGAAAGCCCAGAAATCTAATTCTAATCCTAAACCTAATCTATTGTTAGATTTCTCCAAACAGTGACACACATACTACTCTTAAAATAAACCAGTCTACAGCTATCCTATAGAGGACGTACCATATAAAATTGGGAAAATATATTGTTTTAGTTGTCGACTTCTCGATATACCGTCGTCATTTGATTCATTACCGCTATGTAAATATATCAAATTACAAACACTGGTTCATTTGGAGACTCAACAATGGCATTGACCCTTGGAGACGTTCAGAGTTGTGTAACTGGTAAAATTCATTTGCCTAATTGCAGTTGTGACGAAAGGAGTGCCTCGAACAAAAAGCCTTTTCCGAGTGAATCACAGGGTTTTTTTGTTGATGTTGCATTGCGAGAAAGAAAATCACGATTTTTGATGTTCGTGAATGCGCAGTAATATTGTAGTAGCATTGTGGAAGACATGATTATTTTTTTATTGTCATTTTCCTCTGAACGAACAAGAATTTTCTGTTACTTTTGTTTTTAAACACTTGTTCTTATTCATTATTTAGCTTTCTTGATTTTTTTTTAAATGCCTAATTCAATTTCCGGATTTCCATTATAGAATCGAGTTATAGAAGTTTTCTTTGGCTCATTACTTGTTTATTTCCCTGGGTAAATTATGCAGACATACTGGAATATGCATCCCTGTGTAAGAGATGGACATATTTCCATTTTAATATGTTTAAGTATCTATGTTATCTACATATTCAATTCAGGCAGGTAATTTAGGGGTTTATGGGAAGGAAACGCCCCCTGAGTTTGGGAAACATATATGTTTTAATCAGTAATGTACGTATGTCCATGGAGTCTTGTCCGTCCTCCGTCTTCCCAAAACAGAAGACTTGACAAGCACAACCCATCCCAAAGCACAAGCAAAGTACCTCTAACCCTGAAATGACGTTGCTTGTTCAGTTTTACATATTACATTTCCGTGCATACATGAAAGTTGAAGACACTACCTCTGCAAAATATTGATAAATGGTCAATAGTCTGTCAACAGGGGTGCCCAAAGGTGGGTTTTAGGACGAAGGTTGCATCCTGGGGGTATTGGGAGGGGGACAGGTTTTCATTGAAAATGGTGCATTGAAACTAGAGAATGGTAAATTAAAAGGGGAAAGATATATTTGATAGAAGAATGATAAATTTCGGGAAAGAATGATATTTTTCTACATGGAAGGAAGAATGATAAATTAGGGAAAAGAATGATATATTTGGGGAAGAATAATAAATATGGGGGAAGAGTGATTTACTTGGAGAAGGATAATAAATTTGGGGAAGAACATTTAAAGAAGAATGATAAATTTGGGGGAAGAATGATACATTTGGATAAAAATGATAAATTTGAGGGAAGAATGATTAATTTGGAAGATGTGCGCCCCTGTCAATTGCGTTTCTCTAGCAGGCTCCATCGACATTGTTTCTTATTTCTCTTAACAATGTCGCCGAGACTTCTTACCTACCTAGTACGCTTTAGTACTATACCATGCTGCATAGCCACAACATTATTGTATAATACTAAAGCATTCTAGGGAGCTACGAAATCCCGGCGCAGCCAAACATATTGACAGAAATAAATTTCTTAGTCTCACCACCAGGGGAATGGCATGAAAGAATATGGACACCGAACAAAGCATTTTTTAAAAAAATCCTTTATGAAATTCTTAAAAAGAAGTGTACTAAATGATTTTTTCACGAAAATTTGGATACTGTGTTCTTGAAAAAATGCTTCCATTTTGCCAGGGACACTGAATCCGGTAGTAAGCAAGTGATTTGAGAGGGGCAAGGGCAATTGTCCTGCTGAATTTGAGATATAATTATGTATTTTAATCAATAGTATAGCAGCACACTAATGAAAAAAGGGGAAACTTAAACCTGAATTGATGCTACAGTCTGTGAGTAGGGTGCAGAGTTGTATAAATTAGATACAGCTTCAAAAACACAATTTTGCACTAGAAGCAGAAATGATAAAGGTTCGCGCGTAATTTTTGGAAGGAAATAGTATTTTGGAAGTTTATACTTACGTTTTACAAGTTTTATTCCAGGTTGTGCCTTATGAGATTGTAGATTAATCCTAGAATTTCTGTATTTGAGAGGCGAACTCCTTCGTCACTATAAGGTTAGCAGTAGACCTGGGTTCGTTTTGCAGCGGAAGCTCATGTGATTCGGATCCTGCGTTAAGCTGTAAGTTCACGTCTCATATAATCCTAGTGATGAAAGTGATGGTAAAGCCAATTTAAACAACCAACTGTTCGGTTCCCGGTGGGGGGCGCTCGGTCGAAAAAGTGTAAAAAGCTTTTTTCATGCCAGCCATCCTGAATGAGGCTTTCCTGGGTTTTCCTCATTCAAACCAGGCAAATGCCGAGGTGGTACCTAACTTATAGGTCCCAGGCCGCTTACTTCCTTCTCCAATCCTTTCTTCCTTTCCTTTCCCTGGATAGTGTGCTCGCCGAGAGACGTCATCCGTCATGCGTGACGGACCAACATGGCCATAGCTGCCGAGAGCCCAGAAATCTAATTCCTCATCTTAATCCTAGTGACGGGCTAACATGGCCATATATGCCGAAAGCTCAGAAATCTAATTCCTAATCCTAATCCTAGTGACGGGCTAACATGGCCATAGATGCCGAAAGCTCAGAAATCTAATTCCTAATCCTAATCCTAGTGACGGGCTAACATGGCCATAGATGCCGAAAGCTCAGAAATCTAATTCCTAATCCTAATCCTAGTGACGGGCTAACATGACCATAGATGCCGAAAGCTCAGAAATCTAATTCCTAATCCTAGTGACGGGCCAACATGGCCATAGTTGCGGAGAGCCTAGAAATCTAAATCCTAAATCCCAAACAACCAACTATTTGTATGGCTGATTCGAATTTGAGATACCCCAAGTACGGACGAGAAGTTTAAGGTAACCTTGTTAAATAGGGAAAATTCTCCAGTATTCTCATCTAGAAGATTCAATTAATATAATATTGAATGAAATTCACGTTAAGAATCCAAGTTCATCAGAAATAAAGAGTTAATAAACTTTAGTATCTATTTAAATTACCGTATTCTTCGAGTGCTTCCGCACTTTGCATATCATTTCTGGGAACAGTGTCTCAGGATGTAACGTGGAAGGAAACTACAAATTAATATTAATTCAAAATGTATAATATATTGTCTTGCAGCATAAATAATAGTGATGTTGCGTTCAGTGTGAGTATTATAAATCAAGTAGAAATTTCTTCACAGTTTAAGCTGTCATGGCATAATTACAAGAACATCTTGCTCACGCTTAGATCATTAGAAAGAGCTATAATCATAAGAATTGTAATACATTATTCAGTGCTAGCCATTATATGTAGATTTCAAAACTCACATATTTCTTGCTTTACCAAACCTTTAAATATTATATTGTTTTCTGTATACGCAACCTGTATACTATCATCAAACGTTATAACTTTACGTGCAGTTTTAACATTTTTAGCCTATTTGGTAATAATCATAAATTTCTTTAGACACATCTGTTGGGATACAAATAACCGAACTCATTACTCATAGAAAGAAGCGCAAGTATTTTCTTCCAGTAAAGATATAGTGTTAAGGGCTACAATTTGCCAATTATTAATATTCCTTTTACGTGATTTTTAGAAACCAAATATGCTCCGAGCAAAATATTCTTAAATTAATATTAGGAGTCACGATGGCAAAGTGCTAGAGTGTCCATCTCTGGTGCAAGAAGATCCTGGTGCGGTCTCAGGTTGTGCGAGTTTGTGGTGGACATCGCATGCATGAGTTTTGTTGAGTTCTCTCGTTTCCTACGACATTCTCATTCCACAAATTCCGTTTCGTTAATCTTCCGTTTGCTTTAGTCTAAAGAGTAATCGTTCCAAGTTAAATTTGATTTAACTGCATCTCATTCATTTGCTTCAAAAACGAAGAAATATTGCATCTCAATTCGCGTCAAAAACGTAGAAATATTGCATCTCAATTTACGTCAGAAACTAAGAGATATTGCATCTCATTCGCATCAAAAACGAAGAAATATTGCATCTCAATTCACGTCAAAAATGAAAAAAAAAAAAATGCATTTCAATTTACGTCAAAATCTAGGAGATATTGCGTCTCATTCGTATCATAAAGGAAAAAATATTGCATCTCAATTCTCGTCAAAAACAAAGAAAAATTGCGTCTCAATTTGCGTCAGAAACGAAGAGATATTGCATCTCATTCGCATCAGAAACAAAGAAATATTGTATTTCAATTCGCGTCAAAAACGAAGAAATATTGGATCTCTATTTTCGTCCAAAAAAGAAGAAGAAGAAGAGGCATTGCATCGTAATCTGTGTCAAAAACGAAGATATATTACATCTTAATTTGCACCGAAAATAAAGAGAAATTGCTTTTAATTTGCATCAGAAACGAAGAAATATTCCTTCCCAATTCGTGTTGGAAACGAAGGGATATTGTATCTCAGACTGCGTCAAAAACGAAGAAATATTGCATTTCAATTTGCGTCAAAAACGAAGAAACATCTCAATTTACGTCAAAACGGAGAGAGATTGCTTCTCAATTTTTGCATCAAAAACAGAAGTATCTGAATTCGTGCTAAAAACGAAGAGATAGTGCTTCTTAACTTATGAAAACACTTAAAATGGCGAATGAATGTGTAACCGAAATCGAAAATGATACTTTGTATGTAGAACATCTTGTGGATAATAATGATGAAAACCGTGGGATGAATTTATTGGTGAAGGAGCATAGTTATTTCCTGTCAATGTAGATTGTGTGTTTCTTCAAGAAATTGGGCCTTTAATTGCTACGATGTGGTTTGTGAAGCAGAAGCAGTTATTTATTTTTCCCATTAGAGACTAGAAGTACATAAGAGTATAATAATAATTTTCTATTTTTATGTGCTGGTCGTGTGTTGTGTGGCCGAATGACAACCTGAGAAAAGAATTTGTGAACGGTATTCCTTTCATTTTGTTCGTTTTCGATGTTTGTTACTTTGCCTCCCGTTATATGACATTATTTTCATGCTCATCGTTAGAAACCAGTTTTTCCCATCAGAAAATATGGAGCAACATTAGTTTTACTCGTGCATTTCATCATTTCCTTACCTTTTGATAAATAACTGAGTGCAGGGTGATGGGAATCATGTTGCTCTCTTGTCCTGTTGGATATGTGACCGAGTTTTTAGTTGCTTATTGATTATTTGTTTGAAGAACTATGAGAAGGGCTACGGGCGGCCAGATTGTGTATGTTCAATCAGATGGTATGTAGTCAGAGTATCGGGTTGAGGTCTAGCATTCATAATATATAGGGTGGGCCAAAAGTCACGAAGAGATTATAACTGTGAATAACTTTTTCATTTATCATTAGTTTCCATTGGCATTTCGCAGATTTAAAGAATAAGAATGGAAGACTGTGTACACTTATGTGTGTAATATAATCTCAGGTAGGTGTCCGCTATTATAAGCCTCACAGATAGGGGCCCTGTGTAGCACATGATTCACGAGAGGGGTGAACACTTGTTGTCCAGGTGTTCGTATTTCTACACGGATATTGTCCTTGAGGCTATCTGAAGGACAAAATATATGTGAACAAACTACAAACAATACAGCTGCTTTAAGATAATTTTCGTGCAGAGTTGACCCCTGTCATGAATCAATCATGTGGCACACAGGGCCCTTTTCTATAAGGCTCAAAATGGGGGACATCTACCTGAGATTATGTTCCACATATAATTGTAAACAATCTCCCATCCTTGGTCTTTAAGTCTGTGACATATCAATGGAAACTAATGATAAATAAAAAAAAAAGTTATTCACGGTTATAACCCGTTCGTGACTTCTGACCCACCCTGTATTAGGATTGGGGAAAATTCCGAATATCACTGTGAATACAACTATAAACATAAATACACAGAATTTGGTACAGCAACACATTGTAACTTCTCTTTCCACTGAGTTTATATAAAAATGAAATAACAAATAATGATTAATATTGTAACCAGCGAGAGGGGCCATGGTGTCTCAATAGCAGAGCGCTTATCTCTGGTTCTAGGGGTCCCTGGCTCGATCGCAGCTCAAATGAGTTTATTGTGGACAAAATTGTGCCTGTGTTTTTTTTGGGTTCTTTCGTTTCCTCCCACGTTTTCATGCCACAAATTATTTTATAATTATTCACTTTCATAATTCATGCGGCTCTTTCAGCCTAATGGGCAGGATCATAGGATTTTTTTTTTTTGTATGTGTATGTGGGAGAGGGTTAATTAAAGTATCACAATAAGCTTCTACTATCTTAACTCGATAACGTCCAATAATAATAAATTTTAGCGTACACGTCTTAGGGGACAAGAGACCCGAGTTCGATTAGAAGCTCACGTAATTCAGATCTCGCATTATGCTGTAAATCCGCGTCTCATATGGCCACAGTGCTCAAAGGGATGCTAAATTCCAATCTGACCAGCCAATAACGTACTTGAACTATGCCAATATAACTTGTAAGGAACTACACTCTATGTATGTGCTTGCAAGTGCTTGCACTAGAGTTGCTACAAGATTACGTAGTGAGTATTTCAGAAATGAGGTAAAAGAACCATTTGGTTGTAATAATGTTACTGAACTTGTTTTTTTTCTTTTTGCTTGTAAAGAAGATGTTTAATTTTTTTTAAGTAAAAAGTAATTTTTACCTCGAAGGGACAGGTTAGTAGGAAAAAACAAAAGTTTAAAAATCTCGAAGTTGTACTAAAAATTTCTCGTCTCGATGGTTAATACAGAGCTTCCAGTACATTTCGTATCTAAAGAGGAGGAAGATTGGGGGGGGGAGGTGATGCAGGGAGGGGAGATTTGTTAGTGATCAGTTTTTGCAGTGCACGTCGTGACTCAGTTGGAAGGAAGTTTTAATGGAAACAATTAATTTCGAGTTGCGGCCTCCGAAAAGACCGAGCGACAAGTGATTTTTGTGAGCTACTCGCAGTCATAGTTCTTTCGGGAAGAAAGAAAGAGAAGCAAAGAAAAAGAAAAAAAAACACAAATTAGCTCCTGTACGCTTAATGATCTTAAGTTACATTGTAGAATCGTCTTCCTTTCTCAGGCTTAAAAAAACTTCAACTCTCACACATATACAAAAACAGTACGTATACCATAAAATATATATATACACAATATATGTGCACAGTTTTATATGTATGTGTACAGGTTGCTTTGAAAAAAAAAAAAAAGTTGTGGAAGGACTTTTGAACACGAAGCGAATATTTTACAGTGTCTTGAAGAGTCTCTTTCAGTTCATTGCACTTTCCAGAATTATACCCATAGCATTCTTCATCCAGCCAATGTATCGTGTGATGATGTGTATTTAATGAATGTCTTATTTTTAATACCTACTTTTCTTGCCTCTGTCGCTGGGTAAACTACCGCGGTTTCTTTACCACTTATTGCAGTATTTATTACAATAAAATAGAGGGCTTTCTCGTAGCTGGTATAGTTAGTATAAGAACTTTTGGGGGCGGGAGACCTGGGTTTGATTCTTGGTGAAAGATCATATCACGGATTAGATCCCACGTTCAGTTGTAAGCCCGATTCTCATATTAAGGTTGCTTATGGAACAGAAACATCTATATTTCGCAAAAAAGATGAAAAACGACTGGAAGCCTTCCAAATATAGGTGTGGAGAAGAATGGAGTGAATTAGCTGGGTCAAGCGCTAAACGACTGAAAGGATGTTAAAAATGGTGGGGGAGAAAAAAAGAATTTTAGATATTATTAAGAAGAGGAATAGAAACTGGATGGGACATTGGCTAAGATGGAAGTGCTAGGATGAGGGATGTGCTAGAGGAAGACGGTGAAGGGAACTACAATTAATGGACGATATCAAAACAGAAAAGTCGTACGCGAAGATGAAGAGGTTAGCGGAAGAAGACCGCGGAGCATGGAAGGTTCTCAGTTGCGACAGGTGACCTGCCAATAAGGGCAGAATACCTATGATGATGACGGGTCAAGTGCTGATTTTGTCTCGTCTCAAAAAGTGTCGAGAAAGTGGTCGTGAAAAGTATATCAGTTTGTGTTGGAAAAACTCCGTCTCGCCACGAAAAGGCTTATCCGGTTTTTCATAAGGATCAGACTGTGTCACGTGATCAGGTCAAGTCACGTTACATGCCAAATCGTGTCCAGATATTCCTAATTCAGATGTGAAATATTTCAAGCACGTAACCTGCACATGGGGCACCCTGGGTAATTCGAAGAAGATACAGATATTTTATCATTATTATTGATTTTACTCAAATAACTTGAATTTTGACAATGTTCTAACCATATTTACCATCCAGTTTTTGAGATATGTAGATGACTGCTAGAATCGAGACGAGACAAGAAAAACTTTTCTAGAATTGAGACGAGACGAGAAGAATTCCTAAAATTGAGACGAGACTTCTACCAAATTTACGTGATGAGACGAAAAAACCTTTTTTTTTTATATTGTCTCGTCTCGCACAGGTGAGCAACACTAAATTGAAGTGAAATATTATCACGCCTTTTTTTCTTTCTTTCTATAAGAGATTATCCAAAACTTGTTACGTTTTCTGTGTTGTATAATTCTTACATGGAAGTGGTTTCTGTTTTCTCGGAATGTAAGTGCAATCGCTATGATGGATGAGACAGAACGGAATTTTAAAATTCCTTTGAGAGAATGAAAACCAGGGATCGTTTTCAAAAGACTCTGTTATCTGATCGTACATTCTAACGTACGTACATCAATCTTAACAACAGTATGAACAAGTGCAACAACATGCGATTATGTGCATAAAAGAAAAGATAGTTCCGGAAGTAACATTGGAGATGGTGACCTGACAATAACCTTTGGCCTTGCTGCTAGAGTACAAAGATAAACTCGCCCGGCACGACGGAAAGTTACAACCATCAGTGTGATAGTTTTGTTTGCAGGTGATGGAACATTAACCTTTAGTCATAGTCATTTAAAAATAAAAATGATTTTCATCATTAAGTAAAACAACTTATTTTTATCATCTTTGTATTGTCTATAAGGCATGCAAATATTCTATCGACACAGTGGTGATTATCACCCGTATCCAAACAAATACCATTCTCTCCTCCTCCCCCTCCCCCAAAAATCTGTCTATACTCGGTTACACCTTGCGCCTCAATTTTCTTCTTTTAAACAAAAGAGAATACATTCTTTACTATTATAATCAAAAGTAGAAGGCCGGGATGGCTCAATGTTAGAGTGTTCACCTCTGGTGGATGTGGTCCTTGGTTGGATTCCAGCTCGCGCCAAATAAGCTTTGGACAATCGCCGCGTGCGTGGGTTTTCTCGGGGTTCTCTCGTTTCCTTCCACTTTCTTTATTCCACCATTTCATTCATTTCTCATCTTCACCGTCTCCTTTAGCCTACCCGGCATAATCGTGGGACGTAAAACTTAAAAAAATTCATTTCTTTTACAATCAGGAGCGCACATACCGGGGGTGGTCCACCGGGTTCGGACGACCCCAATCTTTGTAACTCGACAAACATTTCTACACTTCCTTAAGTAAACTGTGGCTGCTCTAAGAGTGAAATATTTGATATACTCTAAAAATTTGATCTTACACTACATCTGTACTCTTTCTTTTGTTATAAAAACAATTTAGTTTTATTATATTTGCTGAGAATATAGGTGGTAATTTAAAATTACTTATCGTTATATAAAGTGTAGAATAATTCCAATTCAATACTACTTAGACAGTAGACCCCCATCCAATCTTCGGACACTTCAACACAAATTTCTGGGTGTGTGCCTGATTACAATTTATTATTTCAAGATGTTATTGATAGTAATATAAGTATTTCTTCAGAGTTAGCGTTCTTAAAGAAACGTGATTATGGTGTAATTAAACTAAAAGAGACTCAAGTCTTAGACCTCAGTGTGCCATTTCCAATGAAAAATTGTGTCTATAATCCGCCGTAAAAAGAAAGAAAAATCATGTGTGCAACCTGGACCCTAAAACCCGCCTGTTCTACATGTACTTTATTCTGACTTATGTTGTACTTTGTAATGTTTTAGGATTGATGAAAACAATAATAAAATATATGGATTCCCGGGAGCTCGTTCCATGTTAAGCTGTAGTATACGTCTCGTGGAGCCTCGCCGCTGAAACGGACGCTAAACTCAATTAAAATTAAAAAAAAAAATCTAAAGGAGGCAAGTAGTTAATAAAAGTGAAGTAGTTAGGATGAGAATGTGTGAGGAAACCGGAAAAGCCCGTGAAAATCCATCACATATTTACGGGGAGTTAGACAAAACCAGGAAATCCCTTCCACTGGAGAAAGCATTGCAAACGAGACGAGACAGGGCACTTCGAATTGAAATCTATATACGGTACTTCTGAGGCGAGACAGCACTTTCACGACAACTTTTTGAGACAAGAGAGCCCAAAATCTTGTCTCGTAGAGACATTAACCATAGGATAGTACTCTACCACTCAGGGGCGGGCTTTAGGGCGCAGGTTGTCGCTATGAGATTATTTGGGAGGATATAAAATTTCATGAAAAATGGTACTATCAAACTGGAAAATAGTGAATTTGGGGCCGGAAAATTAAATTTGGGAGGTTGCACCGAAGCCCTTGGCGGTGGGCCACCCCTAACTAACTACTCTATGACCTATGGAACCCCGAAGTTCAATGCCGCGTTCACAAAACCTCTCGATTGACTTCTGTCCTTAGCTAATTGGATCCAGTTTCTATTTTGTATTCCTATTTCTACGAGATCCATCTTAATATTGTCCTCCCATCTGTGCTTGGGTCTTCCGATTAGACTTCCAGTTAAAACTTTGAAGCGTTCTTTTTTTTTTTTTTTTTTTTCATTCTGGCTAGATGACCTGCCCGCCTGAGCCTCTAAAGTCACCCCTGCTAACACTAAACTACAATGACCTTCGTACTACAAAACCGTTTCCAGAAATCTTTACGTCAGTTTATTAGTTCTGCCTCATACCATAGACTTTGTGCATTTCTTAGTGACAAATTGGGTAATTATTTGGGCGTGTGTGTGAGATAGGTCGTGAAGGAATTTTGTCCCTGTATGCAGTTTAGTATTTATATAGTAGTCAGTCTGTAGGGGAATGACAGGTAACACGGGTTGAAGTCCGCTGCAGCGCGTAAATTACTAAACAAATAATAAAAAAAAAATCATGCCTGCATTCATGTATAAGAAAAGGCTTAATGTTACAGTAGAAGAATATCTGCAGTTTTGTACAACTTATTTTGGCCTAGAGTGAGGAATTTTTACATCTACAGTTAATAATATGTTTTGTAGCCATTAGTTTAATAACTGGTTATTTTTACTATTTCAGGTAAGTAAGCAAGAAGACCTGTTGGAATCGCCGTCAGTTACCATACTGTTGGCTGCCTCACTTTTTCTCGGTTGCCGGGAGCGCTACAGTAAGTACCATGTATGTGTATTTATACGTCATGATGAGTCACTTCTTTTACAGAAGTAAGAAGAAGAAAGAAAAAGACGCCAATAATAATCCAAGCTTTTGTTAGTAATTAGAATGCAATCATTGAAAGTAGCGTGACAGTGTTCTCCCTAATAAAGCAGTACCAATATTTATTTGTTCGGTCATTGGTTTTGTGTGCAGGGCTTGATTTCAAAAGTTTTTAATAGTTTATAAAGGTAGATATAAAGCTCATTTTCATTTATTTTTTCTTGCTATTATCGCCCTTAGTGGCTTTAATAACCCTCCTGAGGCACTCAAGAGAAAAATAAAAAAAGAATAAAATTTAAATTATTATTTGATGTAATTTCTATTCAATGTCAAGAAATTTATGCAAGAAATGTCAAGATGTATTTATACAATGAAGGATTGGGATTAAGAATTAGATTTCTTGACTTTTCGGCATTTATGGCCATGTTAGCCCGTCACTACGATTAAGATTAAGAATTAGATTTTTGGGATTTCGGCATCTATGGCCATGTTACCCCGTCACTACGACTGATATTAGGAATTAGATTTCTGGGTTTTCGGCATCTGTGGCCATGTTAGCCCGTCACTACGACTGATATTAGGAATTAGATTTCTGGGCTTTTGGCATCTATGGCCATGTTAGCCCGTCACTAGGATTAGGATTAGGAATTAGATTTCTGGGCTTTCGGCATCTATGGCCATGTTACCCCGTCACTACGACTGATATTAGAAATTAGATTTCTGGGCTTTTGGCATCTATGGCCATGTTAGCCCGTCACTACGACTGATATTAGAAATTAGATTTCTGGGCTTTCGGCATCTATGGCCATGTTACCCCGTCACTACGACTGATATTAGAAATTAGATTTCTGGGCTTTTGGCATCTATGGCCATATTACCCCGTCACTACGACTGATATTAGGAATTAGATTTCTGGGTTTTCGGCATCTATGGCTATGTTAGCCCGTCACTAGGATTAGGATTAGGAATTAGATTTCTGGGCTTTCGACGTCTAGGGCCATGTTAGCCCGTTATGTATGAGGGTTGGTATCCCTCGGCGATCACACTATTCGAGGAAAGGGAAGAAAGGAAGGATGCGGCTAGGACCTGTATGTTAAGTATCATCCTCGCATTTGCCTGGTGTGAATGAGAAAAGCCTTACTCAGAATGGCTGGCCTAAAAGAGCTTTTACACTTTTTTGACCTATTGTCCCCACCGGGAATCGAACCCAGACCGCTCGCATCAAAGACGAGAGCGTTAATGTCTATGCTACGCGGGGCCACTATTTATGGAATGAAAAGGATACTTATATTTATAGTAAGAAAATGAGCATAAATTAATGAAATTTCTGGTTTTGCGTCCCATGATTATGCCTTTTACGATAAAGGAAACGGATGATTAATGAAAGGAAATAATTATGAAAATGTTCAAATGATAATGTGGAAGAAAACGAGAGAACCTCTAGAAAACTCATGGAGACTATTTTCACAGCAAAATGACGTTGCTTGGAATCGAACTAGGAGCCCCACGGTTATGCCCGTTAGTTAAAAGTAGACGTAACGTATGATAAATGAAAGTGAGTGAGTGTTGATTAATTCGTGGAATGATGATGTTGGAGTAAAACGGGAGAGAGCTGTGAGAAACTCACGTATCCATCAAAAACTTACATGGTTCTGGATCGAACCAGAGGAACCCACCGCACCAGAACTTTACAACCGTTAAAATTCCAGGATAGAGATATTACAAATATCGACATATAGTCGCTACGCTTTCGCCCTCTGTGCGAGCGATCCCGGGTTCGATTCCTGGTGGGGGCATTCGGTCAAAAAAGTGTGAAAAGCTATTTCAGGCCAGCCATCCTGAATGAGATTTTCCTGGGTTATCTTCATTCACACCAGGCAAATGCCGGGGTGGTACCTAACTTATAGGTCCCAGGCCGCTTTCTTCCTTCCTCAATCTTTTCTTCCTTCCCTTTCACCGGTAGTGTGCTCGCCGAGAGACATCATCACTCCTACGCGACAGGATAAATGGCCATAGATGCCGAAAGCCCAGAATATATAAAATCTTAAATCCTACGAATATCGATGTAAAATTGTCTTTTTTCTCTTTAAATCCTTTCTCAAGGTAGAAAAATAAAAACAAATTTTAAAAATCCTGCTCTATATGACAATGAATATATATTATGCATTGCGATATTAAAGCTAATGTCTGTCTAAATATTTTCTTTGAAACGTATTTTATAAATTAAGATATGCTGTGGGAGATCGCATCCAATTGGTTACGACGACTGTAAACAAATTAGATGTTTATACATCATAATGAGCCTTACATAACAACGTTAAGTAGATGCTAGCTCTGGCATTGTGATTGCCATTTCTCAGCAGTTGATGTGAAACTCACACAGAGGGTAATTACCCTTCCCCAACCAAGCTGATTGGCTTCTTTTTGGAAGTGGTATTAATACAAAGAAAAAAAAGCAACAAGAAAGACTGCCAAACCGGTTCGTCTTTGGTAAAAGAAGTTATAATAAAAAACCAAGTTCCAAAAGATGCTTTTCCCGCCTCCGAATACTGGTGGTCGATGCTGTCAACATACAAATATGATAAGGTAATTCCAGTTACAAAAAAGGAATAATTGACCAAAAATTTTACCACATTTCTTCTAGTTCTCTTTTTATTATTATTATTATTATTATTTTGAATTCTTGTCGGAGAGAGAACGAAAAAAGTTGTTTGCAGACAGTCGATACAAATTGCTTAATTTCACAAGACACAATTTGGAAAAATAAATCTGTTTTCAATCCTTTTTTAGTGTAACGTCCTATGATTATTCATTGAGGCTAAGGGAGGTGATGATGGTGATGGGGCGGAATGACAAAAGTAGAAGGAAGCAGGAAAACTAAAAAAAAAAAAAAAAAACATACGTACAGCTCACAGATGACAAGAAGAACCCTAAAACAGGGGGGAGCGGGGAAAGGTCAAAGACATGGTCAAGTCCATTTTCGGTTTTTGAGATGTGGTCTATACTTAGATGTCGTCTGCTACTCCGGGTAGTTATCTGTGTGGTATTCCGTGGTGTCATTTGAAACCCCCGCGCGAAAAGTGGGCGAGCCCATACCTACGTCACACTACTTCTGCCAGGGTTTTTCTCATCATCTGTGAGCTGTACATCGTATTTGTTTAGAAAAAGATGGGTTCCCCTTAGTTTAACGTTCCATGGTTATGTCCTCCAAAGATAGAAATATTGTGATCGTCAGATGTCATTAAGCTGAAAAAGTACGTCATTAAGGGGGAAAAATGATTCCCGCGCAGAGCAGCATTTGTATTTGTATATTTGTACCCAAATAATGAATTCATTAATGTATTTGCCCATAATGTATTAACTTGCAAGAAAATACAAATTGCGACAAAAGTGGTTTGTTTTTGTTGTAAACAACTCTATGAGCTCTAAACTTAATAACCCTATTACTAAGAACCACTTCATAAAGTTAGTTTGCAAAACAATTATCCAAATTTGTAATGTATGTAATTTGAATAATGTACTAATTGGAGTTAAAACGTATGGACTGATTATTTGAGGGAAATAGCAAAAGAAAAACGGTTGCCTTGAGCGGGGACCAAACTCAGGACCTCTGACTTCGCAGTCCAGTACGCTAACCGTATGGCCACAGAGTGTAGGACTGGTAATTCACATTTTCATAATGTTTTGGTACCCCCTACTTTTTTATGTGTCGATTCACGCACCATCGGTGAAGGCACTGTTTTCAGTTCTGGATCTAATCACTGTCCCTTTTTCTGGAAAATCCAAATGTGCAATAAGAAATGGGGGTTCTCATTTAAAATTTTAAAGTTATCCCCTATACCACTGAAAGGAGTGGGGATAGGGGGTTGCGTTTGGTATCATTGGATGTCTTTTCCAAGACTATTTAACACGTGTTTTGTTTGTTTTACTGATATGTATATTTCGTTAGATATTGGGCCGTTTCGGGACTTCTTTCGCACTCTGTATAAAGGAATTGTTAGTAAAGCTTAGCTCACGAATCTCTGCCGCGATTGACGCCAACGAAGAATTTTCTCCAAGACAGATACTATTGCAGTAACTTGAGTATAGCTTAGCTCACGAATCTCTGGCCGCGATTGATGCCAACGAAGAATTTCCTCCAAGACAGATACTATTGAAATAAGTATAATACTTAAGCTACTTCAATAGTATCTGTCTTGGAGGAAATTCATCGTTGGCGTCAATCGCGGCAAAGATTTGTGAGCTAAGCTTATAAACCAAGCTCCCTGTGACTCACCCGCATATTTTTTTTAATTACTATAATATTTCTTTAGTGCTAAATATATAGCGAAATTCAGCACTAAATAAAAAAAGAAATTCTAGTTATTTTTCAGGGTAAGCTGGTCTCGTTCTGAATTATTATTATCTTTTTGTTTAATTTTCTTTTTTATGATAAATTATATACGTGAAAATATGTTACTACTAGTGATGTTTTACAGTTCCGGTAGTTTTCAGTTTCAAAGACTATGTCAAATATAATGAGAAGATAATGCCATAATTAGCTTTCTTTTCCAGGATTTAGTTGTTGTGGCTGTCTCTTTTAATACCAATTAATGTGTCTAAACAAGAACCATGTGACGCAACAAGAGAACGAACGTCATCTTCTTTGTTTCATTTTTTTTCTTAAGGAGATTGAGAAGTTCATTAACATTTGGTGTAAATTATTTATAATTAAAAATAAAGAAAATAGGCATTTAAAAGAAGAAAATCGATATGTTTTTCTACATTCTTTTAAATAATGTTAAAGCTTTTACTAATTAAGCTCAATTTCATCATGTAGCTGACAGCAAAAAGCGTTGTGCAAAGAAACAAAAGAAAAAAAAAGATTTCGCTTCCTGAAAGCATTATAAGAAATCAAGATAGGTTGGACTGGGTAATTATGCAATTAAGAAATAATGGCATTATGAAATCTGTCGCTTAAGGAAATTGAAAGTTCATCACCGCTAAAATGAAACCTTTCTACTGGTTTCTGTTCTGTAACAAACGAAGCTACTGTTGATTGACAATATTCAACACTCTCTAAGAGCGTGAGTACTCTGTCCGCTCATCCGGCCGGGAGACATAAGAAAATATTAGCCATAGAAAATATTCCGGTTGAACTCCTTAATCGAGTCAATACCTTAATATATTCATCGATAATGGTAGCTATCCATATCGTGTTTATAATACGTATATGACAGTCCCTAGCTTCTATGCAACCTCCACATTAACAAAGAAATGGTGGTTGCCTATAACAAAAGAATATGTAGCTTCTCTTGTTGCAATTATTTCGTCGGCCATTATTCGCTAACAAAGTCAATCCGTTAACATCCTCATGAGTAACGGTGGTTATCCCTATAGTATTTGCAATATATATCCTTCCCTAGCTTCTATGCAACCTGCACATTAGCAAAGTAATGTTGGTTACCTATAATAAAAGGATATCTAGCTTTTCCTACTGCAATTATCTCACCATTATTTATTAATGGAGTCAATCCATTAACATTATCACTGGTAACGGTGGCTATCCATATCATGTTAAAAATATATAACATTCCCTAGATTCTATGCAACCTGCACATTACCAAAGAAATATTGGTTGCCTATAATAAAGGATATATAGCTTTTCTTACTGCAATTATCTCGGCCAATATTCGTTAACAGAGTCAATCCGTTAACATCTTTACGAGTAATGGAGGCTATTCATATCGTATTTAAAATATATAACATTCCCTAGTTTCTATGCAACCTGCACATTACCAAATAAATGTTGGTTGCCTATAATAAAAGGATATATAGCTTTTCCTATTGCAATTATCTCGACCATTATTCATTAATAGAGTGAATCCGTTAACATCTTCACGAGTAACGGTGGCTATTCATATCCCATTTTATATATAGATACAAAGGTATACAATTGTAAGTGGTAGAAGTTACAAATGTCACCGTTAGATGCCAGTAAACATTTTCGAGCGTTTGATATCTACCGGACAAAATTGAAACTTGTAGAAATAAAAAAAATAAATATACTTCCATGTTTTCTTTACTGTCTTTTAGCGAAATTAATGCATTTATGTAATGTATATGTTGATGTTTGCTTTCTGCTGAAGCTGACACCCCCTTTCCTCCTACCGGTGACACATGCTTATGAGATTTTCGCACGCATTACTTATAAAGAAGCAAATTTGGCCACAGACGGAAGTACCTTAGGGCTATAGTTAGCGTATGTACTGTAATTAAAAATAAAGAACCAGTTCGTTACTGCGATTATTGTGGAAGACTCAAATATAAAAATTATTGGTCTCGTGCCGTTGTTCCACTGGTCGAAAGCTACAATGTATAATTAAGCGGTGCACTTCCTTGTGGTAAATTTTTGATGACCACTTGTGTAGAGGAGAGCACTTAAGTACAGCCGAATGGGCGTTTACCCAAAATAATTGAGTGTGGCTGTCTAGCGGCTACTTATATCCGGTGCTTGGTGTTAGCTTGTGTTATGTGTATGCACGTACTGCTTCGCATATGTAATGCCATGTGGAGAGAAAGAAGCTAATATAAGTAAAAGTACCGTAGTGTTTCAACAAAGAAAAAGAGATCCTTAAAGTAGCATGTGCATGAGGATGACTTTTATGATATTTTTTTTTGACACGTGGGCACTGTTATACAAATTGCTTGCAAAATATGCATTTCCTGCTTCGACAGGAAACTGTTGACAAGATTGTTATAAGTAACAGATATGTCAGCATTATATTTATTACTTATTTATTTATGAAATCATAATCAATGAAGTTATTCAAGCAAAACATCGCGGGACAAAATGTCGCGTGAACACACCAGCACAAAACGTCTCCGTAACAATTTATTCAGTGGAGAACATTCAATTAGGAATATTTCTTTTAAAAAATTGGCGAGGAAATTTGTCCCGATTTCTGGAATAATTCGGTGTCATGCTGTGAAGTTGATTACAATGATACATATGCACCATATTAGGGGACTTCCTAGTCCAGTGCAGTGGTTCTCAACCTTTTTTGACTGACGACACACTTTATTGAACGTAGGACATCGCGAAACACCTGTTTGATATTATTATTATTATTATTATTATTATTATTATTATTATTATTATTATTATTATTATTATTATTATTAATGAAACCAATTAGCTTTTATAATAACTCTATATACACTGAGCATTATTGCTACCACTGGAAGGGTTGACTGGTACAGTCTGTCTCAATTTTTACTAAGTATTATTAAATTCTTCATGATTTTTAAATTCTGTAATTCCACGACACATCTTAGTGGACGCGTCGCGACACGTCCGTTGAGAACCACTAGTCTAGTAGTTACAGCGTTGTATTTACGTCCTTGCGGTCCCAGGCTCGATTCCGGGCTGGTGTATCCCGATTTTCAACGTCCACCCAGGCGTCGTGAAGCAAACTGGGGAAAAACGTGAATGAAAGATGGGACGACTACCAGATCTAGAAAGCTCCTGATGCAGTTGTTAGAGATAAAGCGATGCAAAGCGCTGACCATGTGTCCGTTGTTAAATTGGATGTAGTTCAATTGGTCGCTAACATATGATGTTCGAGCGGCTGAAGAACGCAAAGGGCTGTCACACTAGTGGCTGTTTTATTATTCGCCATATAGCATTAAAGTGACATTTTTTTTTTTTACGAAACTTATCATGAAACTTTCCTTTAAAAAAAAAACAGTTGGAGATGGAATTATTTCATTTTTCCATTCTTCACGAATTTCAGGAGGGGAAACTGTGGCTCAGTGGTAGAGCGCTTACCTCTATTGTGTGGGGTCCCTGGTTCGATCCCTGGTTAAGTAAATTTGTGGTGGACAACTTTGTGTCCATGGGTTTTCTCTGAGTACTCCCGTTTCCTCCCACTTTCTCACGCTACTAATTCTTCCATCATAATTCATTTGCCTTAAACATCGTCTCCCTTAACCTAAAGGTCATAATTGTGAGATGTTAAACTGAAATATTTCATTTGATTTCATTTAGGAATTTCAGGTCATTAAGAGAAGCCTGGTGGCATAACTGAAAGAAAATATTCGCCATATTGAATCAGCATCGAGTAATGTTGTCAGAAAAGTTATTGTATTGCGAGCCCCAGTGAGCCCTAATTACAAAATGTCCTTCTCTACTGGGTGCAAAGTCATTTCTGGCGTTCGGATAAGTGTAGTTCGTTCCACGACACTGTTTGTGGTAAGTGAGTAAGGGAATTCTATCTAATAAGTTCGTTAATTTAATTAACCAAGTCATCAATGGAAACGGAAGGAGATTCAAAGAGAAGATACAGTTATCTGGTTCATCTTTAATAAAAAGATGCTGTGCTCAGTTAATGATTGATGTTGGCTACTTAGTAAAGAATTGTTTACCATGAGTTTACGTTTCGAATCTCTAATTGTGAGTGTAATGCAGTATCATTTTGATAGGCCATAATTTAAAAATAAGAAAAAAAAATTGAATGTATTTAGTATGAAGCGTGAAGGTAATTAAGACAAAAGAGCACCCTCTGGTCCTTCTGAATGATCCTTTATGTATACATATATAGTGACCTTAACGCATTGACATACGTGGATAATTACTAATGCAATTAAGAACTGATGTCGCAGCAGGAAACTGAATTAAATTACTTAATTAAAAGCGACATGTTTTCACGTAGGCATTTTGTTTAACTTCCTCGTTTAGGATCCATTTCTTGCTGTACTGACAGGTTCACAATACAAGAAACTTTTTTTTTTTTGTGTGTGTATGTGTATGTTTGTAAATGTGTAAGAACCTTTCATATGCTGTACGTGCTTGAGCGTTGTTGGCCGGTCAACTGTGGAAGATTGGTCAAATAGACGACATATTTCAAAGCCAGGAACCAATTAGTCGCGGACGTCCTGTGTTTGTTGAGCTAGTTAATTTTTGTGGTGTCCACATGTTTCTTGTAATACTTATAAATAAAAGGTGCTCCCTTTTCTTTTTTCAGTACCGTTTTTAGTTATGTGTTGTCGGTTTTTCTTTTTACATAACGGTTTATTAACTTAACATAATCTGTGCCATTAGAGAGACGTTTGGGTGTCTCTTTTCAGTTTAAATATGTTTCTAAAGTGGAGCCCTTCTGTGCCACTCCCACAATTTTTCCTATTAGTCATTTGCACAAGAATACTAAAATATCACCACAAAGTGGTGCCAGTTAACGTTATAAGCATTTCATACTTTTTCTTCTTTTAAAGCTTCCAAACTGAGTTATCCTATGCATAAGTATCAGTTTCGTAGAACTGATGTCCATCAGTGGACAGTTATCAGACTAATAACACGCTAAAAAAATATCGACAAGCAGTTTTTAAAAATCAATTCAGTGTTCTAAAAATAGATTACGTTTCCTCCTGCAATTTTCTATTTAAACTAGAAGTGGTTGAGATTAACCATTCCACCTTTCAACGTTGATCGACATAGACGAAAAACGGTAAGAGATACGAATAGCATTTTTTAAAATCAATTCAGGATCTGAAAGAAAGATACCGGCTTTATTTACATCTCTCTCTCTCTACTAAAACCGAAAGTGGTAGAAATAAACTACTTCCGCTTTTAATATTGACTAGAGAGCAAAAAAAAAAAAAAAAAAGAAATCGACAAGTGATCCTTTGGAGTCAATTCGGTATTCTAGCAATAGGTTTCAGCTACTAAATTAATCCTCTATTGAAACCGGAAGTGGTACAAATTATTTCCGGTTTCAGCGTTGATCATCATAGCGAGAAAACGATAAGATATAGCGACGAGAGGTCTTCTGGAGTCGATTCTACGTCTCCAAGAATAGGTTCCATTCCGTCCGTTAACCCTCTATGAAAACAGAAAGTAGTATTTACAATTTCAACGTTGATAGCCATAGTGGTTCAGTGGTATAGCGCTTATCTCAGGTGCGTGGGGTTGCTCATTCGATCTCCGGTTAAGTAAGGTTGTGGTGGACAACATTGTGTTCGTGGGTTTTCTCGAGGTACTTCCGTTCCCTCCCACTTGCTCATTCCACCAATTCTTTCATTATCGTTCACTTAACCTTAGTCATCCGTATCCCTTGGCCTAAAGGGCATAAACGTGGTACGTTAAACTGAAATATTTAATTTCATTTCATTGTAGCTCCAGGTCCCACTTTAAAGTGCAAGTCACGTCCTCTATAACACGATTTGTTGATAAAAAATATAAATATGAACGAATCGTCGTCGTGTTTAGCCGTAAGGATAGGGCGATGATCTTATTCAAATAAATAAACAAACATATTGTGCTGATTTTAGAAGCTGACTTGAACTTGGCAGTATTTGTTTGTACTCCATTCTTCGTAAGTTATATACCGTTAATCCATAATTTAAAAAAAAAATCTATTTGGTGGATCTTTATTAGTTTTTATCGAAATCACTCCACATATAACGAGAAATAACCAAGAGGCGGCGACGCTCAGCGGTAGATTTAGGATTTAGGAATTAAATTTCTTGGCTCTCAGGATCTATGGCCATGGTAGTGTGTAGGGATGGCCAGTATCAGTTCCTAGTGGAACCGGTTTTCGGGTCTGAACGGATCCGGTTCCGGAACCGGTTTTTCGGATGCAGGTCTGGAACCGGTTTTTCAGATCCAGGTCTAGAACCGGTTCTGAAAACCGGATCTCCAAAAACCGCTGGAACCGAAACTTTGTAACCATCCCTACGCTAAACCCGAGCTGCTGGCAGGCTGTGAACAGTGTGCTAGATGAAATGGTAGAAGCGACAGGCAGGCGGCCATGAGGCGGCCGCAAGTCTCATTTGGTTAAATAAACTGGGTAACTGGCAAACTCATTGACTAAACAGGGAAACTGGTAAATTCATTTGGCTAAACACCCATTGGTGGACTAAAATTTTTTTTCAGGGGGTCACAAGCGGGTCTGGCGGGGAGGGCACACGAGCGTGGTCCCCTTTCCAGTATTTTGAAGGTGAACTTTGTGCCTCCTTTACGGGTCTTTGTGGGCTTTCGGATCCAGGTCTGGAACCGGTTCCTAAGATCCGGTTCTGGAACCAGGTTTTCGGATCCAGGTCCGGAACCGGTTCTGAAAACCAGATCTCCGAGAACCGGTTCCGCCGGAACCGGAACTATGTGGCCATCCCTAGTAGTGCGTCATCTATGAGGGATCACAATATCCGAGGAAAAGGAAGGAAGCAGCCAGGGACCTATACCTGTATGTTAGGTACCATCCCTGCATTTGTCTGGTGTGAATGAGGAAACCCAGAAGAACCTCACTGAAGATGGCTGGCCTGAAAAAAGCTTTTACAGTTTTTCGACCGAGCGTTCGCATTAGGTATCGAACCCGGGATCTCTCGCACCAAGGACAAAAGCGTTGCGACTAAGGTACGCGGGCCACAGGCTCAGTGGTAAAGTGTGTACTTCTGGTACGTGCAGTTCATAGTTTAATCTCAGCTCGCGCCAAGTGGGCTTTGTAGTGGACAAACACTGTGTACGTGTATTTTCTCGAAGTTTTCCCGTTTCCTTGCACTTTTCGTCATTCCCACTTCATTCATCATCATTATCACAGTCTCTGTGAAATAAAATAAATAAAAAGAACCCCAAACACAAAATTGTTTGCTTCCTTCTTAGCTTCGTAACTCGGAAACGATAGAGATTAAAGAAATTTCCACACAAATGGGCTTTGTAGTTTGACGATTCGATTTGACCATTATCTCCTCAAAAATTCAATGTCACACGAAGAGAAACTTTTTGTGTAAGTTAAATGAAGCATGGAGTTATAAGTGCTATGTGAATGAAACACAAAGAATTACTTTATTCGCGTGACGCAGTTACGAAACCTTTTTTTTTTTTTTAAGTTTTTCTTTGTTTCTTTAAAACAAGATTTTCTTTTAAAGTACTTTGTGCACTTCTGAGTGATAAGGCGTAGACTAATACTTGCTCTGGATGTAAAAACGCAGAGGATTTATTGACTTTGAATAGGCCAGAATTATTATCATTTTATGATGATGCTATTAAGCGTAATGTGTGATTGTACGTACATTTTTTTTTAAATCTTGTGCACTCGTTAAACGATCTCATTTGTAGAATTCCTGCTGGGAAGCTGGAATTATGCTCTCATTTGCAGCTCAATAGGACCCCCTTCTATGCGTGCTAATGGCAATGAAAATTACTCTTGGAATTGCACACTGCATCAAATGCCATAGCAAGCGTCCGTTTCATTAAGTTGCTCAAAGGAGATAGATACGCCAGGTGAATACCATTCTTGACTGCTTCAATCTGTCACATCGTAGCAGATTAATATTAGTCAGGAGTCATAGTATTAATTTAATACCTTCGACGTTAAGAACAATGATAAGTAGAATAGCTTTCGGTGTTAGAATCAGAATACATCACTTGTAATCGCATAACGATTCTTTCAGACGGAAACACACGTGGGTGATGTCTGGGGTTACTTACGAGACGAGAAATAAAAGTTTTCTCGTCTTGTAAATTCTTGTTTTGTCTCGATTCTCGAACCGGGGCCGCGGTGGATTAAGGGCAGAGCGTTCACCTGTGGTGCATGAGGTCCTTGAAATGAAATGAAATCTTTGCTTCCCATGTTTTTGCTGGCTAGGCTAAAGGAGACGGTGATCATGAGTAATGCATGAAAATGGTGGAATGAAGAATGTGGGAGGAAACGGGAGAACCCCGAGGAAACCCACGCACCCATGGTGTTTGTCCACCACAAAGTTCACTTGGCGGGGGCTCGAACCAAACCCGGAACCCCAAGCACCAGAGGTGAACGCTTTACCACTGAGCCACCACCGTTCCCTTGGGTTCCTTGGTTGAATCCCAGACAATGTGAGTGGGTGGTAATGTCCGTAGGTTTTGTCGTAGCTCTTCCGTTTCCTCTCACAATGTTGTTTCACCGACTCTGTGAACGAGTAAGGATGGGACATAAAACTGATAGATTTCATTTCATTTTGTCCTGAGTGGAACTTGATGAAACCATTGCTTGCTTGAACATCTCAAATCGTGGAATCATATTGGATACAACAATCCTCATTTTCTGTTGATGATTATCTTTTTTTGAAGCTTGCTTTTATCAGTAAAACTATAATTGAGTTCGGAAACAACACGTAATAATGCTACTCGAAAAAATCTTTCTTCTCGAAAACATTTTCGGGAACACGATAGCCTCTATAGCTCTGATTGACGTTCTTTTTAAGTTTTTGCATTGCAAATAATGGCTCCGCAGTAACTTATCTTTGGTGTGCAGTAGTGTACAGAGATTTTCATCAAGGAGAGAGGTATTCAAGCTTTGAAATTCGTATCTTTTCAGGATTTTTGTGTATATTAATTTAGTAACTATATAATTTTCATAACACCTTTTGAAGGAGGAGGTTAATCCCATATCCCTTCGTCGTACACCACTGTTCTGGTGTAGTGTGATTGGTTTGATTTTAGGTCTTAAAACTCGAACAGGGTTTTGGAACGATTCTAACGATTTGGGAAAATCTTGTTTTGCAACTGGAACAGGGTTTTGGAATGGATTATTCTAAGATAAGATAACTTGTCTTGGAACTGAAACAGGGTTTTGGAACGGATTATTCTAAAGTGAAAAACTTGTCTTGGAACTGGAACAGGGTTTTGGAACGGATTATTCTAATAGGAAAACATTGTCTTGAAACTCGAACAGAGTTCTGGAAAGCATTAAATTCGTATTCCAAGGTATCCTGTATAATAGTATTTATAAATCAACGAGAGGCCAAGGAATTAGAAGCATTTAGTAAGGAGAACAACAGGTTGAAACAATAAGTTGAGGTAGATCATGTGCCCTAAGTGAATATAGAGCGTTAATTTCACGCAACAAGCGCTTGACATATTAATATAATTGTCAACATGTCTTTTTTTTCCTTACAGCATATTGTTATTAAATACCGCAAGAACTTGTATGAACAAAGTGTTAACGTTATATCTACAAAGACATTTTTTTTTTATAAATGCTTCTGTTTGTTGTAACTTGTTTTCTCATGATTTCATACATTTTGTTATTCTACTGAAAAGTAACGGGTAACGCGTTTCCGTTGTTTATTGTAACAAAGAATAAAAATGCGTAATTACCATTGGATTCCAGTTTTTGTGCTGCAGAGGACAATTTGTCTAATGCTTTAAACTGAGTGTAAATTAGGTAATTATTATGTTTTTCCAGCCCATCTATCTTCTTTATGTGTATATTAACTCTAATAATAAGGATACGAAATTCTTTCTTTGAAAATAATACGGAGAGATTATGTTTCTCAGTCTATTAGCAATTTCACGTTGATGTCAAATTATTGTCTTTCATGGAGTCATTTCCTGTTTGTATATATGCACAGTCGACCACTAAAGTGCATACTCAATCTTATTCACATATTTCTGTTAGTAACGTCGGAATAAGTGAACTGATTTCAGTTCAATTTTCTTCGAAATTCATATTATGGATGCGTTAAAATATCAAATAATACTCTCGATAAAGTGGGTGCTTTCCAATATCTAGGATAATATTAACAGTCTAAAACCATATTCACGAAGAAATTAAATGTCGACGAAAAGCAGGGAATTCCTGTTATTATTCAGTTCAAAATATTTTGTCGTTGCGAATCCTATCGAGGAATTTAAAGCTTCAAATATATAAAACGATAATCATGCCTGTTGTGCTATAAGGTTCTGAAACATGATCGCTTACTCTGAGGGAAGAACGTAAACTGAAAGTATTTGAGAATAAGATTCTGAGACGAATATTCGGACCCAAAAGAAACGGGAATGGCGGAAACTTTATTACGAGTAACTACATAATTTTTATGGTTTACCAAACATTGTTAGGGTCATCAAATCTAGGAGGCTCAGGTGGGCAGGTCATGTAACCAGAATGGAAGAAACTAGAAACGTCAATGTCTTAACTGGAAGACCAACCGGAAAACGATCATTAGGAAGGTCTTGGCACAGATGGGAGGATAGTATTAAGATGGATCTCGCAGAAATAAAAATACGAAGTAGAAACTGGATCCAGTTGGCTAAGGATAGAAGTCAGTGGAGAGCTTTTGTGAATGCGGAATTGAATTTCCAGGTTTTCCTTGAAATGAATGGATATGCGCGGTGGGTCAGTGCTAATGCGTTCACCTCTAGTGCTTGGGGTTCCTAATTCGATTCTACCTCGAGCCAAGTGTGTTTCGTGGTGGACATACATCGTGTGGATGGGTTTTCTCGGGGTTCTCCCACTTTCTTTATTCCTCTATTTTATTTATTACCATCTCCTTTCCGTTGCGTAATCGTAGGACGTAAAACTGAAAATTTTTCTTTGAAATCAAAATTTAAGTTTGCATGTTAAATGTGCAAAATTGAAGTGATTAAGTTTAAAGATAAAATGAGATATTCAAAGGATAGAACAAATCTTACGTTGTTACACGTGTTCATACTAGAAAAAGTATTTCTTGATGTATCGTTCAAGTAACTTTTCCAACTATAAGCATGAGAAGCATGTAATATTTCACTAAAGAATTAGTAATTTATAACTGAATCAATCTTCAATTCTTCTTCCTTCGATTTCTGTTCCCGTATGTTTTTTTCAGTAATATTACTTAACGTCTTGAAATGAGCGATTGTCTTGTCCTCAGTGTGAAATTTTTCACTGATACTTTTGCTTCCTTCCACAATCCATTAAGTACGCCTTAATTTCTTCTTATATTCCTCCCAAAAGAGAATACCTGCTTTTACACTTAGAATATGAGGTTTCCCCCCTTTCTAAACTAGTTATGGACTTTACTTGAATCTGAAATCGTGTTATTACTAATTAACAACTTGTACTTTTTAATTTCTACACTACACACGTGTATCGCATTCGGAAGCAAAAGGTAAGCGCTAACTGTTATTCTTGAAAATTTAAACAAGAAGTAAGGTAAATGTTTGTTAGTGGTGTAAAGAGATTCTTAACTTCCAAACGCAGAATAATTTATGTCATTTGAATATTCATCCTGTTTTTATGTTGTTTTTTTTTCTGTTTGAATTAATATTATTGTATATTTCTCCGGTTCAAGAATTTTGAACACATACATGATTCAACGATGTGAAAATGTGATGTAACAATTGTTTTATTATAACTTCCTAGTTGTTTTATATCTTTCTTTAGAAGTTTCATCGGAAGTGTTTATCGTATAATGAAATGATCAAAAATTGAGAAATCTGGATCCATTATCAAAAGTTTTTCAGTTGAACGTTCCACAGTTTTACCATGTAGGCCAGTGTTTCCCAACCTTTTTCAACTTGTGGCACACTACGGGTGTTACTTGGATTCTCGTGGCACACTTATAGATATTATTATTTGCAAATATAAAATACAGTTGTATTTTTTTCTGTGATTATTGATCTCCTCACAGAGAAGAAAGCTCTTTCACTGGTTTTTCAACGTGGTAAATCATTATGCTTATTTTTCATTCTAATTTAAAAATAGGAAACAATTGCAATGAAATATTGGACTCAGGTTTTTAAAAATACGCTTTCTTTTAGAAACTGGATCCAACCTTTTACTAAGAAGGAAGTTCATTAAATAACGAACGAACAAACAAATCTCTTTTACTTTTAAAACACAAATGTAGGTAATTTGTCGAAAGGATTGAATGATATTTTAAATTTTCAAGTTACGAAATAGTTTCCAACAATAAAGAAGCAATAATGGTCATAACAATGATAACAAATACTTTTCTCAACATTAGAAATTTACAGAACAGTAACACGGTATGAAACTTAAAATTGTAGAGTCATGGTAGAGGTTCATAGTAATGTGAAGTACAAATATACATTTTTCCTTACGTTTTGCAATTTGATTGCTATAGAATTAATAATTTTGTTTCGATTCCTCGCGACACATCAGCGGCCCATTCACGGCACACCGGTTGGGAAACGATGTAGGATAATGGAGACGGATGATTAATGAAAAAATGTAATGAAAAGTTTTAATTTAATGTCCCACATTATGCCTGTTAGACTAAAGGAGGAAAAGAAGCTAATGAATGATGATGGAAGAATTTGTGGAATGAGAAAGTGGGAGGAAACGGGAGTACCCCCCGAGAAAGCTCACAGGCATGATGTTGTCCACCACAAACTTACTTGGCCGGGATCGAACTAGGGACTCCACGTATCAAAGGCTCTACCACTGAGCCATCAAGCACCCAAAACGCACCGTTCTCTTGTAATGCAGTTAGAAGTAGCTAATATTCTAATGAAAGTTTCTCTAATGTGGACGTGTTTCTCATGATAGGGTTCATGACTTTATTTCATCAGTGAGCATCAATGAGAACAAGAGACAGCTGAATAAATAATGTTCTGGTGTGATATAATATCTTAACCGATGTTTTACACAGGGTTTCTAAGCAACAACAACAACATTTGAGAGGTGATTCTTGACACCAAGATAAGACAAGAAGTATAGAATAACTTGGGCGCGGAAATCCGTCATTTTGGAGTTATAGGCTGCGAAAAACATGAAAAAATGAACTTTAAAGGTCCATAGCTTCTATACTATGGGGCCTACCGTAGTCGGGACAACACCACTTAGAAACCAGTATGTGCCCTATCCAAATATCCATGTTTCAGCATCCTCGTCTGCGGGCATATAAATTGAAGTCCTCACAAACTACCTCTATAAAAATTGTTGCAGGAGTACCGCAGGATTCTGAAATATGGATATTTTGATAGTGCACATACTAGTTCCTAAATGAAGTCTTGACCTGACTACGGTAGGTCTCATAGTTTTGAAGCTATGGACCTTTTAAGTTCATTTTTAAAAATGTTTTCGTCAGCCTATAACTCGAAAATAACGGATTTCTGCACCCAAGTTAGTCTATATTTCTTGTCTTATCTTGGTGTCAGGAATCACCTCCCAAATGTTGTCTGTGTTGTTTTGAATCACCCTGTATAGTAATATCGTGCCATATTTATATAAAACAGACTATAGAATAACATAAATGGACAGTTTTGTATCCTTCATTTACCTACCTACATGAAAAAAATTATAGTGTACTTTTCTAATTGTGAGTTATTCCTCTGAATTAGCGTTTTGCTCGAAACACCGACTGCATCTTTTATTATGTCGTATTTTCTACAACTCATTGCAATAATGACAATTGCTAAAAGTTATGTTAATATCAGGAATCGTTTAGAGTAAATTTTAATGAAAATTCATTTTTTTGCCCGAAGGAGGAGAAATTTTAATCAACAAATATCTTTATGTTGATCTCACTTTAAATTAGGTTCGGCGCACACGTTAATGATTTGTGTGTACCGTCAAAGCAATTTGTTCTGTATAAGTTATATTGGATTCTAAGAGTTTGTTAAGCGAACAGAAGAGCAGGTGTTTGGAGAAGAACGCTTTAAAGAAAGATAGAATATAATGGAAGATGTTTTTTAGTGACTTAGAAAATGTATTATATCTCACCTGCATGGGAATTCCCTTTCTCCGAGGCATAACTCCAAGCAATCCTGGCGAGATGCTGTTTGGTGGCGTTTTCTCGTATGGCCTTGCAGTTGATATCCTTCCACGCGGTCGAAGCACCAGGCTCTCTCACAAGGTTTTACGCCGAGACAGCTCTTCTGGGCGTAGATCGTAAACACTGGGAACTGGGATTTCGTTAGGGCACCTGCAAAATATAAGTAAAACAGTAAATAAAAGTACTGCTGCTGTCTTAAATGTTACTGTCATTTGTACCTTAATGTATCTTAATTAACCCTTTTAAGTTGTTAGTGCCTATTTTTAGGTACTAGGCTAGTGTTTTCATTATTCGATTAAACAATTACCAATAAAGCTTTTTATATTGGTTTTTCAAGTCTAGAGGCATTGTAGAACACGTTACGTATGGTTTCACGCCTTTCTGCGTCGAGACATTGTATGATGATGACGTAACTTGAGACAGAGAATTTTTAAGGCCTATTTTTATTATTTTTGGCGGACTTACTTTTTTGCACTTAGAAGACTGAAAATTTGCAAATACATTTAGTGTACCCCTTAGTATTCTTCAGATTTTTCAGATCTCTGCATTAAAACGGGTTCCAGAGGGGCAAAAAGCAAAAGAAGGTTCTTTCTAAAAAAAATGCTTTTATCGCGATTTTCCTGCCTCAGATACATGGTGAAGACATGTGAATGGTATCGTTTAAGATTCTGTTCTGTTCTGAAGAAGCCCTAGGGTAAATAGGGATGTCTCTGAAAATTTTTTATGTTACATTCGTGTCTTTTTGAGTAATCTGGGACATTGTGGAGCTCATTGGTAAATATTTTCCCGCCCTTACTATTCAAGATAGAAACTTGAAATTTTGTATACACATTTAGTACACCTCTTACTATTTTTAGTTAATTTTGAAATCTGTGAGTTATCACAGGGGAGGGGGTCCAGAGGGGCTCAAATTTGAAAAAAAAAAACAGAAAATTTCCGATTTATCTCAAAATTTCCCGCATCAGGGACATGATAGGGAAATGTGAATGTACCGTTTGAAAGACTGTTCTGTTCTAAAGAAAATGAGGTACAAACCATGATCCTAGGATAAGTAGAGATGATGCTGTAGCTACTTGACTGAAAGTGTATTTAATTTATCTTAGAAAAACAAAAAATTAAAAGGGTTAAGCAATAATTCTTGTTACAGTGTAGGCGGCGGAAGTTAATTTTTATGTGTATGATTAAGCCCATCAGCTAGAGGTAAGTGTTTGGAAGCTTTGATAGGAAGTCTACTGACATTCCTAATAGTTAAACGTTTCCTATTTGTCTATTCAAGTTTAGCAGACAGAAACTAAGTTTCAGTTGGCCGAGATTCATTGGCCTGTATTTTTAATACATTAAACACTACTAAGTGTGTCTTAATCTGTGGAGTTTAGAAGCATTTTAAACGCCTGGCTATTCAGTTTAAAATCGTATTCTTGTCTGTAGATAAGAAATAATATTCCACATTTTGTGGTTCAGTACGTTCTGTTGCTTTCAAACAGAGGAAGCGATGATAGTAATACGTAATGAGGCTTTTAAATGAAGTGTGTAATTGAATTTGCTGAATTATTTCTCGGTTCGATTTTTGTTTGTTGTAAATTCTACAATTTTGTTAGCGTTTAACGAAAAAAAATGTCCAAAGATGAGAACTAGAGAAAACGATAAGTCGCATTCAGCTAAAATAAAATAAAATAAAATAATAATAATAATAATGTTTAAATTCGAGGAAATACGGAAAAGCTTTTTTTGTTGTTGTAAAGTTGATGCTACAGTGTAACACCACCATTTATTAAGAGTAAACTAATATATACTAATCACGCTTTTCATCATGGTAGTTCAGCTGGTCGCTAATAGATGACGTTGGAGCGGCGCAGGCCCATAAGGGCCGTCATGCCATTGGTTAGTACTCCAAAACAGCCTCTCTAAAAATGATTGTGCAAGTACCGGAGGTTCTGAAAGATGGATAATTTGAATAGTTCACATACCAGTTCCTCAGTGATATCTTAACTCGACTACGATAGGTCCCATAGTAGTGGAGCTATGGACTTCTAAAGTTCACTTGTTTCACGTTTCTGGCATTCTATAACTCCGAAACTATCCACTTTTGAGCACAGGTCCATATGAACTTTTGTTTCTTATTTTGATATGAGGAATTTGTTCTCAAAATATTGCGGCACTTTTTGTAACACCCTATATATGAAACATATATATGCTGTCAGGTAGAAGATTGTGCCTATCATTTGATTTGCTTTATAGTGACATAGTCTTAAAATAGCGAGACGTATAATCCTAATATTGATGCACATACAAGTTGTAAATAAATAAATAAATAAATAAGACCAATATCAAAGATTCTCAAGGTAAATTGCATCTATTGAGCCACATGAGAAAGTTCCGCTACTCTAAGCACCGTACTGCAAGTATGCAGAGGTGAATCATGGTAGTGGGAGATCGGTTTCAAAAAACATACACTGAACACTGATCCAAACAGCAAACTGCAATCAATAACAGGTGTTGTTGCACCGATAAAGCATATTGTGTTGACAGTTGGTTGAATGACGGCCGATAATATATATGTGTGCGGAAGGGAGGAAATTGCTTTCCAATGATGGATGTGGCAGGTTTCCTTATCAGCAACCGGTTTCCCACTTCGTTCTTGTAATGGTTGATGTTTAGCGAATTAGGGGAACGGGTTTTACACATAGATGGTTGGATGCGATATACTCTACAAGCAGACGCGTTATAGAAAAACAAAAGTGAGAAAAGAATGACTTTATTTTGGTGTTGTGCAACAGAGTCATTTATTCCTTCAGTATATCTAGAGTCTTCCCGTTTTGTAGATTTATTGTTATCTAAGATGTCAACATAATTAGATTAAGTTGAAATTTCATATTGTTTACCACCTTTCCGACAGCATTTTACAATGGAAGAGTGAGAGCAGTAAAAGCAAGGATGGTATAAAATACAGGATCTGCCTATACAACAAAATCTTGAAGCCGTACGCCACAGTCTCGCCACACCAAATGTACCCAGTCCGCCCAATTAGATCGCAATGTTTTCAGCCAACATTCGTGGCGGAAACGAAAATAGTCAATCAGACGATGGCTGAAACGAAAGTAGCCAATCAGACGTGCCGATACTTGTTTCTTTTTGGCTTCATTTAGTTAATAGGATCAACATACATTTGGGGCAGATCTTCTGTTTTATAACATCCTAGAGTAAAAGCGAAATTAACATTGTCAAAAATGCTGGGAACCGAAATGAGTCTGTTCTAAGTGATAGTGTAACCCATTTGTTGTATGGAACTATGCAAAACCAAGTAAGATTTTACTTAGATTAACCGAATGCGGAGTTCGATGTGAGGACCTCACGTGTAAGAAGGTTGTTCATGCTACAAGTATACAACGTTCACTAACATCTGTCACATGTGATATTGTTTAACGGCAAAAAATGAAACAAAATCTTATTCACGGTTACATTATATTGCTATTCTGAAATCCGAGTATTTGGTATACGTTTGTAAAATAATAAGAATACTGAGATCTTAGATAATGTTTAGGGACTTTAATTCTGTTTCGGCGCATTGTGGTATTTTTATTAACCGTATTCTTGCTTTTATTCCTATCACCGAAGTTGTTTAGTAGTTCGTTGTTATTTACTTTATTATTATTATTATTATTATTATTATTATTATTATTATTATTATTATTATTATTATTATTATTCGCTATTTTCTAAAGAACGTTTAAATTGGTGGCTCTCTTATATTTTAATTTTTACACTACACTGATTTCTTATACGTTTGTCTTAGGGATGGCCAATTCCGGAATTTTTAATTTCGTGAATGCGGAAAATAAAATCGGAAAAATTCCAGAATTTGCAAACAATTCCGATTTCGGAAAAATTCCGGAATTTTTCCAAATTTTGGATTTTTCTGTATTCCGGAATTTTCAAAATTGCGGATTTTTCTGTATTCCGGAATTTTTCTGAAATCCGGAAAGTGAAGTTTCCGATTCTGGAAACTACATTTTCCGGAAAATTTTGGCTATCCCTAGTATGTCTCTGTTGTCAGTTATTTGTATTTTTATGTTTATTCTTAGTTTTAAAGACATTTTGTTTGCCAAAAGCTCCTTACTCTGTTTGTCCATATTTCCGTCCGGGAGATACAAAATCTCCAGAGCTACTTAATGCATCACCATTAATTCTGTTCAGGATATTGATAATGGAAATTTAGGAATCGAGTCCATTGATAGAGATTATCCATTCAGACGATCCCAATCTGTAGGTATTCAACAATTGGTTCTCCGTGCATTCCTATTAGAGTAATAATGGATAGACTATCCTGTTTGATAGACAACCCTCCATTACTGTTGAGATTAGCGGGTTAGTATAACGGCCAGGATACAATATATTAATCTGTCCCTGGAATACAACGTTAAAACGAAACTCAGTGGCTTTCTATTCAACAAATCAAAAGACTTGACGATTTTATATTTCCAAATATCTATTCACATTAAAGCATACTTCATTTAATTTGTGGTAGAATGCTATATTTAGCGTATGGCTATTCGAGAATGCGTTTCCAATACTTACTTCCGCACCGAACGCGACCTAGGTGGCTACTCGGTAATTTTACTTTCGTCAGAGTTATAAATCGTACTGTGAGCCAGCCAAGGTTTCCAGGTCTTTTTATTGCCAGATCCAGGTCTATAATAGCAGGGTTCCAATACTCTGCAGAAAGTATCTTCCAAGCATCTGTTTTTTGCTAAAATTCGCTCGCCTGGCAACACGTCTGTTCTTTTTTCCCCTTCCTTTAGACATCTTTTAAACATCAGGCGATCTATTGTTCCGAAACGCACCAAATACGCTCTAGCCGACGTTTTCTGCGCGTTTTTATTGCTTTCGCGTTTGCAGCGCATCGTGATTAGTCATCCACATTTAAATACATGGTCAGCGTATTCAAAGCGTACGCATGAGCAATAAAAACGCTTTGCAAACGCTTCAAATAGCCGCCTACTTCAGCCTAGGCTTGGTAAAATTTAGCTTATTAAGGAGTTTAATTTATATATTAAAAAAAAAACTTTTACCTGGGTACACTGTAACACTGCTACGTGTTAGGCTGACAGTCCTTTTATAAGCACCGAGTTTAATTTATGACTTGAGAAAAAACACATACCCTTGCTGCTGAAGTCAGTGGCGGCGGTTGGACGTTAAAACTGGGGGGGCAAGACATGATCTGAATATTTGATATCAATGTTAGTTTTCCTGGTTGCTTGTAACACTTTGTTTGACGAAAGGTTGTATAACTAATAGGATACTATATTTTTCAGTTAAAATACCGTATATCGTATTTCATATTTTATTAAGTAAATTGACAAGAGAAATGCAAGTAGACACTAGCCCTTTGCACTCTTAAACAACGAAGGTGTAAGAAGAGATTTGATTCCTTGCTCATGAATATCTGTCTGGAAAATTGTGTGATCAGATTAGGGACATATTTAATAAAAAATTTGCAAAACAAATAAACAGAAAGGATAATATTAATCAAATAATCATAGTAATGAATAATGATGCTTGTTTTGCAAAAGTTATATTGAAACTGGAAATTAATGAATAACTTATATTTTTAATTCCACGCATGCTATTATATGTATTATTACTCTTAGAATGACAGTGAATACTACAAGCATATGCTACGACATTTAAAGAAATACTTTTACAGCTTCCCGAAACATGTTCACTGCCATTAAGTACAGTTTTCACTCTCTTGGAATATATATCAAACTCAGCAATACTTAGTCACTCCACATTTCAGTTATACAAAATAATCCTAAAACCTAGAATTATGCTAAATTTAATAAATTTAATTGTATATGCAAAACTGTATATGTACACCCATAAACTCCTATATTACCCTGCAAAATTAATATTCCTTACTGAGCTCCTTCGTGGCTAAGCGATTAGCGTACACGCCTTTGACGTGGGAGACCCGGCCTCGATTCCCCGGGTGGAGCTCAGGTGGTTCGGACCGCACGTTGATCATTAAGTCCACGTCTCATATAACTTCGCTGCTGAACAGGAAGTTTAATTTTAAAAAATCAAATCAAAATATTCCTTATTATTAGAAAGAACAAAATATATTTTAGGAACTGTTGATTTTTGTGCAATTAAAGAATAACTTGTGAAGGACTTCTTTTCTTGCGAAATGTTATCTCAATTAGTTTCAGAGCGGCTGACTAACATATCGAGCCCTTGCAAGAAGAACCTAAAGTACGCTCGAATTGTGGCGCTCCAATAGGTTAATTTTTGGGCCATTTTTAGTGGCAGTTCAAACGCAATTCCTGTAGCTTTCTTAATTCCACGGGAAGACAACCAATACGTATTCATGGAACGACAAATATTTTATGGCACCATTTTTATTCTATGAACCAATAATACGTACAAAACTTTATATTTCCAAATGAAACTATATACATTAATGGGCAATTTCAAAAAAGTGGGGGGGCAACTGCCCCCCTTTGCCCCCCCTAATCGCCGCCCATGGCTGAAGTCCCCATTATACCCCTAATCAAAGACCAATCAGTAAATTGATGAATTCTAGTCGACTAAGGAGTACAGCGAGAAAAATGTGTGAACCAGTCGCGTAACCGCTGTCTTTTTACACACAGTATGTGAGAGATTGTAGCTTTATCCTAAAGAGTAGTCCACCAAACAAACATATTTATATTGTGTGTGGAATAACTTCAAGGCTCATTCTTGTATGTTGCTAAGATTTAGGAATTAGATTTGTCGGTTCTCGGCATCTAAGACCATTTAGCCCGTCACATCTGAGGGATGACGTCCCTCGGCGAGCACACTGCCCGGGGAGAGGGAAGGAAGGAAGCGGCCTGGGACCTATAAGTTAGGTACCACCCCGGCATTTACCTGGTGTGAATGAGGGAAAACCCGGGAAATCCTCATTCAGGGTGGCTGGCCGGAAAAAGCATTTTACACTTGTGCCTTCACCGGGAAGCGGTAGCGACTACGCTACGTGGGGCACCTTCGATGTTGCTCTATCTATTTAAATGCTAGGAAAGTTTGTCTCCAAAGAAAAGTTTATATATATATATATCCAATCATTTCGACAATGACATCTCGGAAACCACAAGTGCTAGAAACGTGCCGTATTCGATGGTTGATTCCAAATTTTGTGTAGATTGTCCAGTTCTAAGTGAATATTTAAAAAAAAATAGCCATTACTTCTTTATTATATTTTTAGACGTACACTGGAAGTGTTCAAATTTTAAAAAAGTAAAGTAGCATATCCTCCAAATTATACATTCCAACACCACACGATTGTATACAGGAGTTGCATATCTCTCCGGCGTTTGTTTCGTGGCAAAATGATAATGAAAAACGAAGGACAATCATTTCTTCAGACTAAGATGGATCTTTATTTTTTGTGTGTTTTGCACAATGAACACCATATATCGCTGACACTACAATTAATTGTGTGTGTAATGCATTTGCTTATTACATACTGCATGTAAGAAGAAAGAAAACATTGATGATACATGAATTAGAAACTCCAAGTGGAAGTAGGCTCAAATCTTGCAAACAGTGCGAGATATTGAAAAAAAATAATGAAGAAGTCTCCCCATTATGATACCCCTTGCCGAATTTTATCAAGACGTCTTTCACTTGTGTCTGTAAAGGGACATGTACAGATGTTGTGATGAATGACAAGGAAATTCGTGCTTATATGTGAATGATGTGCTGTGTAGAGAGCGCAGGTTCAGGTAGTTATTATTTAGGAGTCAGTTCTCACGCTTAAAATCGTTGGATACTGATGGATAGATCAAAGATCTCCGAGTTTAATACATTTAATTTTTCACTCAGAAAGATGCTGGGTCCATTTGACACTTCCCATTGAAGTACAACTACGATATATTCATGTTGAGGTATATGATTAATAATACCGATAATAATAACATTATGCTTTGTCTCAGAAGACTTATTAGATATAATTAATATCTTATTCATGGCTAGAAAATGACTAAAAGAGACAGTAGATGCTTAATATTAACGTTAAACGGGAGACGTTTAACAAAATTGAATAATTAAAATTAATAAGCATCGTGACGCGACGAACAATAGAGGATGACATTTCAGTAACCTGAAGCGAGAAAATATAATGAACATTATTGGTAGATAGTTAAGCGTCCATTAAATTTGCTTTTCCGCCTTAACAATCATTGAACAGTGGAAGCTGTTTAATTTAGTTAGATTCATTCTTTCTGCTGATCATCATAAGCTTTGTCTATGGGTTTCCGTTTGGGATCCTCCCACGACTTCTTGTATTCAAGCAACCGCGAAAACCATTCTGCCTCCTCCGCCCCGTGGAACCTGTTAAGTGTCATTTCGGACGTGACTAGAATGCTATAATTTCCTTCCACCCACTATAATATTTAATAGAGTAAATTTTTCTGTTCTGTAAACGACAAGTGATTGAAATTCCAAAGTGTTTTGCTTTTGTTTACATAGAAGGTTTCCTTTTCTTTTTTTTATAGTCGATATATATATTTGTAGGGGGGTATTTTCAAAAGTCCGACGTCATACACTGAAACTTCGCACCACGGGTAATAAGCCGTTCATGGCATGTTTAGTTTTACATTCAACTATTATGTTATTGAGTTAAGTTGATTTTGAGTTTAACGTCCCTTCAGCAGCGAGGCTATATGAGACGTGGACCTACTGATTAACGTGGAATCCGAACCACATGAGCTCCCGCACTATTGTGTTGCGTAGAGTAAAGGAGAAAGTGAATGATTATGAAGAAATTGATGGAGTAAAAATGTGGGAGAATACTGGACTCTCCCGATAAACTCAGAAACACAGTATTGTTTACCACAAATTCACAGGACCTGGAGTTAAACGAAGATTCCTCGCGTTCTACCACTTTTTCTTAAAAAAAAAAAAAAAAAAAAAAAAGCTTTCTCGTATTTTCTTAGGACGCACGGTGGCTCAGTGGTAGAGCGCTTACCTCTGGTGCGTGGGGTCCCTAGTTCGATCCTCGTCCTAATAACTGTGGTGGACAATATCGTGTCTGGGATTTCTCTGGGTACTCCCGTTTTCTCCTGCATTCTCATTTCACCAATTCTTCCATCATTGTTCCCTTGCCATAATCATCCGTCTTCCTTAGCCTAAGGGATATAATCGTGGGACGTTAAACTGAAAAATTTGTAACAGTTTAAAGAGACGCAAGTCATTACAATATATACTCTAATAACAAATCCTAACAAAGGCAGAGGGGAGTAAGTATTTTTTTTTTTTTTTGACAATGAGGTAGTGCCAGATTTGAAACGCGAGTTCTGATATCTCTTATTCTTAGAAAGCTTGTAGTTGTATTATGAATACTTTATCAAATAGCAACAATTAAATTGGATATAAGTCCGAAGGCACTTAAAGGCAAAAAGAAGTAAGTCATTGTTTTCTTTCTTTCCTGAAAGTTTAATAAAAATGACTTACTCCCCTCTGCCTTTAAGGTCCGGAAATATAGTCTGAATGTTGTTATATCACACCCTTCGTTGACCTCTTGTCACGCGAAAGGAGTGTGATCACTTCTGGTTAAGATTTAAATTAAATACTGTCTTCACTATACTCATCCCAACTTTGGTTAATAATCTTAAAAACAACGAAAACTATTTTTAAGAAATGTAGAAAATGAACCGGGTAGTATAATCAAAATGTTATTACATGAACTAATGATTGTTTTCGAAACCTTTCGTGTAATGATCTCAATGATTATGACGTCACAATCTGCACACCCAAATCTCTGATCTAGAAGAAAAAATTGGGAAACCGCTATTAGTTTATTTAATAGCGTTTTCGAGACACTCCTGGTCATTAAATTTATTTAATAGCATTTTGTAAATACTATCTGGCTTAATAAGTTTATTTAATACCGTTTTATAGATACTACTTCACTATGTAATAGCGTTTCATAGATACTATCTGGGTCACTAAGTTTATTTAATAGAGTTTCGTGGATACTATATGGATCAGTAAGTTTATTTAATAGCGTTTAGTTGATACTTCTTGGCTCACTGTTTATTTAATAGCGTTTTGTATATACTATCTGGCTCAGTAAGTTTACTTAATACCGCTTTATAAATATTACTTCGCTCACTAAGTTTATTTAATACCGTTTCATAGATACTATCTGGCTCACTAAGTTTATTTAATAGCGTTTCGTAGATACTATCTGGCTCACTAAGTTTATTTAATAGCGTTTCGTAGATGCTATCTGGCTCACTAAGTTTATTTAATAGAATTTTGTAGGAACTATGTGGCTCACAAGTCAGTAAGTTTATTTAATAATGTTTTGTAGATACTTCTTGGCTCACGAAGTTTATTTAATAGTGTTTTGTAAAGACTACCTGACTCACTTTGTACATTTCTTTATATTATTAATTCTTTTTAAGTTATTCACAATTTTATGAAAAAATAAAGTCTGAACATAAATACTTCAGTTCTATGTTAAAGCTGGTATTTTAACAAGAATTTAACAAGTGTTTAACACGTAAAAGAAGCAAATATAGAATTTCAAAAGCAAAAGAAAATTAAAGTTCTCTTTTAACTACCAATCCACTTTTTTCTATTGCATATAAAGATTTGTCGTTCTAGTGATTTAAACGAAAGGATGCCACACTAAAACCTGGATACCTATATTTCCTGCAACACCTGTTTTGTGTGTCATAAATTGTTGAAATTACTTCTCAAGTCACAAAAGCTTCAACGTCCTCTGGAGCCATAAAAATGGGTCCTTGGCATTAGTTGATTGACCCTTTGATAGGACCATAAAAATTACTCTTCAAGCAATTACTGTGTTTATCCTTCGAACACTGAGTGCTTAATTGAGCTATTCATTTGAATCTGTTTACGATTTGCAACATTCAACAGGAGTTATAAATCCTATACGTTTAACACAGATGATTATACAACTTCTTTTTTAAATATATTTTTTTTAAAATTATCTTTTATTCTACAAGTTATTCTACAAATTTCCACAAAATTTTCGTTTAAGTTGATTAGTGGTAACAAGTTTGACAGGTTTTCTTCTTGCTTTTCCAGATGTTTTTAGCTTTTTTTTTATTTTAACATTTTCTTTATTCGTTTGTGTGTGTCAAATGTTATACAGTAGACAGTATGATTGCAGTTGTTTTTGATGTTAATTTAAAGATTTTTTTTTTAAATGTTAAACATTTGCTTTGTTAAGGTTCAGCCATACTTGCAGAGAAGAGTATTTTAAAAAAATGTTATGAATTTTCTTTTTCTTTTTTTTTTTTTGATAACATTAAAAGGAAAAACAGACTTCAAAATTCTACAATAAAAATATAAATATTCAACGTTTTGTCAGACGATAACATCATTAATAAGTTTTTTTGTCCTTATTTGACTCTGAAAAAAAAGCCACAGAGATAGTTTAAATCGTGTGCGGTCTTGTAACATGTACGTATAATTTATCAATTGAAAACCAAATCTTAGTTATTTACGCGAGTCATAGTGAGCCTAATCTCAATTGAGGGTAATGTGTCATAGTGAGCCTGAGTTCAATTTAGAGTAGCGAGTCCTAGGGAACCTGAGCCCAATTGAGGTTAACGAGTCATAATGAGCCTGAGCCCAATTGAGGGTAGCGAGTCCTAGGGAACCTGAGCCCAATTGAGGGTAACGAGTCATAATGAGCCTGAGCCCAATTGAGGGTAACGAGTCATAATGAGCCTGAGCCCAATTGAGAGTAGCTATTCATAGGGAAGCTGAGATCAATTGTGGGTAGCGAGTCATGGTGAACTTTTTTAAAACTTGAGCCCAATTGAAGGTAGCGAGTCATAGTGAACCTGAGTGCAAATGCGGATAGCGAATCGTAGTGAGCCTGAGCCCAATTGAGGGTAGCGAGTCATAGTGAGTCTGAGCTACACTGAAAGGAGTGAGTCCGAACGCGATCCCAATTGAGGAAGTGGGCCCCGAGTGCGAGCGTAGTTGAGGAATTAACCTGAACACGAGCCCAACTGATGTTAGCAAGCTGGAACTTGACCAGTTGTTCTTTCAGAAAAAAATGTTCCGGGGGCACACGTAGCATTCCGGGGGGTACTGCTGGTACTATTTTATTATTATAGTATAGACGTATTATTTTGGTCTCGTCCGGGGGCACTCTGAGAGCTCCGGGGGGGCAGTGCCCCCCAAAAAAAAACATGTCTGGAAGAAACACTGAACTCAACTGAGTGCAAACCCCATTTTGAGGATAGTGCTCGAGGACAGTTGAAATAAATGAGTCCGAGCTCAAAGGAGGTTAGTGAACTTGAGGGTACGAGCCCCATTGAACGACGAGAGCCCGAGCCTAAACAACGTTAATGCAAAATTGTTGTGAGTCTTTGTTCGAGAAACCCTTCTCGTTGTCATCTTCAAACGTTCGGTAAAAATCCGTTTGTTTTGATTTAACCTCTACTTCACATCCAGTCTGTTAGCTTGTCGCAATACATACACTCACCTTTGTGTGTACATTTAAGAGATAGTTCTAACATCATTAGTATGTTTTTTCCGTAAGTGCTGCAGGTAATTCATGATAGTTATATTTACCTTTGGTTCTAATTTACTCCTTCTCAATTGATGTCAAATATGAAAGGGAACCTAAGATCGTTCCGCACTTGAGTAATATATGCGCTCTCATCATTGAACCGTTTATTATTATTATTCAGTTTTTCTATCGTATAAGAAGACATTCTTATATAAAGATTTTATATACGTTAAAAAATAAAGGCGTTCTGATTAAGAAACGTCTTTTGATGTTTCCGCTTGGAGGGAACAGGTGGAGCTGTAGGCATCTTGTTTGTTCAGTGGATTGACTTTAGACTAGACTCATTTCCGAGTTAACCTTGTTCTTTTACAGTAAGAGTTAAAAGGAAATTAAATGGTGGGAGAAAAAAAAAAGAGCTTGTAAAGTCCAAAATGTCCAGTACTACTGATGCTACATTATATGCACATCACATCGTAAGGAGTTTGGGGGAAAGTTGCCAAGAAATGTCCTCCACGAATGCTTTTATTTGCTGAAACTTTTCTCCCTCTTTTTATCTCTTTCTAAAGAGCGGTCATCAATCAACTCAACGAGATACAATTTGTTCTGATTTATAATTAGTATTAAAACGTCGTTGCCAACCGTAAAATAATAAAAATAGTTTTGGTCATCGTTTCTCAAAGGTTATCCGCGTACCACAAATGGTCTTCGAGGTATACTCTTGTGGTCCCTTAGATTCAGGGGCGGACCAAGGACCGGGCAACTCGGGCGACTGCCCGGGGCGCTACAGTCAGGGGGTGTCATGCCAAAACGAGCCTCAAAAAGTAAATTTTATAATGTGCTTTCTAGTGACTTTTTTTGGTTTATATTTTTGTAAAGTAGCGTCATGTACATCATGTTTTGTCATTCCACCATATGGAAGAAGAGAGTTTCATAGTACTAAGGGGACCTTTTTCTTTAGCTTTTCTTAAGTTTTATTGTGCTATTAATTATCATGCCTGAGGCCAAAGGTTGCAAAAATTGATAAATAATTTGTGTAAATTATTCTAGATTTTAAGGTACTGTTTTTATGGAAGAAAAAGATACGGACGTTTCCTTGTAACATTCCCTAAATTGACTTTGTGGTTTACTTATTAACCTTGCGAAAGTTAGAGGATTTCTAGTGCTTGATATTAAAGCTGTTACTAAGCTTTAGTCTTGTAAGAGTATTCAGCTTTTGTACAAATTCATGAGATACGTTTTATGAATGCTATGGACTTCAAATACTAGGACCTAAAAGGGTTGTTTATATTGCTGTTCGTAAAACACATTCATCATATGTGAAATGTATTTATTGTAGGGATGCGCACGAGACAAGATTTGAGGCTGTCTCGTCTCGAAAATGTGCTGTAAAAGCGATGTCTCGACTCGAATTTTCTCAGGAGAATTCTGTCTCGACTCGAACTCGTGCGCATCCCTAATTTATTGGCATTTCACGTTAGAATAGATTGCTAAATAGTCAGATATATAGTAGACTGACTCCTGATATTCTTCATATGACAAAACAATTTACAACCTAGCAGTAACCGTGTCACCATTGTAGTTTTTAATAAATGTTGTTCGATATTATTTTTGTTTATACATATCGGTACATAATAAACGCATTCGGGAGGTCGCGGGTTTGATTCCCGCTGCCGACCGTCCTGACTGAGCATCGTCGAGGAATAGTGGCGGAATAACTGTCCCATTTACTTAACGGAGAAATGTGCCTATTTTAAATCTTTTTGTCTTTACGCTTATTATTTAGTTTATTATTTTGCTACAAGAGAGCAGTGGTTGCAGAAATCTGTTTGCGCCACCTTGCGACTGAATCATGAACTTGGTCCAGAACGTAACTTTCATTAGAGTCTTTGATTCTGTAAACAAAATCCAAAAACTTATTTCAAATCGTTTTCCAGTTTTTTTTCTTGGATCAAAATATCCATTATACTTCAGGCAAAAATTTTCTTGTACGCCTTGTATCTGGAGAACTACATATGGCATAGCCAAACCCAAACTATCACTTCACTCAGTATAATGTGCTTATTCCGTAATAAATGCGAAAACTCGATTTAAGGGTCGTTCAAAAATTTTGTGGCCCCTGATCCAAAAATGCATCAAAAGATCCAATATATTTCAATAAGAAACTTTTTTGTACGCCCTATATCTGGAAAACTACATACAGTGTAGCCAAACCCAAAGTATCACTTCATTCAGTATGATGTACTTATTCTGTTAAAAAAAATATATATTTAGGGGCCGTTCAATAATTTTGTGGCCCCTGTTCCAAAAACTAATTATATGCCAAGATCGCAATATTTTTTATGCATTTTTTGATCATTCCTAAAATTCTTATTTTCGTTTGTATTTTCGTTCGAATAAAGACAATAAACTGTCATAATCCATATTTAATGCAAAGTTCGTCACTACATGGTGTGAGCATTAAAAATCGTCGATATGTTTCACATTAAATTTCTAGATGGCAACTGTGATTGATATTTGTATTCTCTGCATACATGCTCTGATCCTCATATGTATAGTTCCAGTGAATCACACACTTGTTCACATGTTATGATCTGGTTTTTCAAATCGACTGACCAAGAGTCAACCAAACTGAAGTACTTCATGTAACATTGGATGCCCGATGAAAGACTGTGATAGCAGAACCTCGTGTTTTATACTAATTAACATGGATGGAGTGAACTCAGAATCGTAAATAGTGTAATGTCATTGCACTGATTAGTGATCTATATATACTTCCGCAGGCATCGACCTTGACTTAACACATCCATTAACATCCACGCTAAGACGATTTTTTTTTTATGCGTAAGAAAAGTAGGAGGATTTGGTCAAGGAATACAGCCCATTAGCTTTGGCAAAAATGACTGCAAGAGAGGCCGTTGAAAAATTGATAGAGCCATCAATCACTTTCCAACTGGAGTGGAAGTAAAATTTTATTTTTATCGAATATTAATTATATATGGGAGTGCTTTAAGTGGAATCTTAGAGAGTGCACGGAGCAAAAAACTTGAACATTATGAAAGAAGTTTGGTTGAATGAGGTAGCGTTAGATTGAAAAAGCTGAAGGGAGATGAACAAACTGAAGATCATTAATTAAAAAAAAAGGAGAGAGAGAAAAAATGAATTGGTTAGAACTGTATTTTAGAAGAAATTATGTTGTTATAAATATATTAGAAAGTGTGGTAGAAGGTAAAAGAGGGATAAGAAAATGAAATCTTAAAGTTTCACGCCTCATATTTATGCCGGCTAGACTAAAGGAGACGGTGATGATGAAAAATGAATGGGATTATGGAATGAAGGAAATTGGGAGGAAACGGGAGAGCCCTGAGAAAACCCACTTATACCGTGTTTGTCCACCACAAAGCTCACTGGTGCGAGCTGGGATCGAAACAAGGACCCTACGGACCAGAGGTGAACGCTCTATCACTGAGCCACCGCGGCTCGTAAGTGAGTTACTGTACAAGAAATTAGTTATATGTATATAAATCTGATACAAGAATTTTGCCTTTATTTATGATAAAATAACGGTTAAACTTCAAATTCACGCACATGTTTACTGAACTTTTGATTTGCAATAAACAATTATAGATTTTCCAATTTTTGGGTTGTCGCTCAACACATTTTCATACACAGAGAACGTTATTTCTGTCTGGCAAGTTGTTTGAGGGCAATGTCTCCATGATGAAATGTACTTGCCGAGAAAACAGGAAATTCTTGATTCATTGTTTCATGAAGCACTTGATCTACATTTTATATAAATTCTAAACTCAAATGTTCTTGCGACAACTGGCTCTGACTTTCGCATAACTGGGCCGCGGTGGCTCAGTGGTAGAGCGTTCACCTCTGGTATATGGGGTTCTTGGTTCAGTTCCAGCTCGCGCCAAGTGAGCTTTGTAGTGGACAAACACCGTGTGCGTGGGTTTTTCCGGGATTCTCCCGTTTCCTCCTACTTTCTTCATTCCTCATCATCACCGTCTCGTTTATCCTCGCCGGCATAACCGTGAAACGTAAAACTTAAAAGATTTCATTTCATTTTCACGTATATGCATGACGAGGTCGCAGCATAATTAACATTTGCGCGGGAATGGTCAAACTGGAAGGACTGTGATACTGTATTCTTGATATGATCCTCTTTTTCTTTTTCCTTTTTTAAAAGTTTTTTTGCGGCTTCCTTGAATCCTTTAAAAGAATAGTAATACTGTTTTAAAATAATAGCTTTTATGAAGTGAAATATTTCATTGGTTCATCTTGACTGTTCTCTGTGTGCATATATATACATACACATAGAATAAACTAAGATAGCGGTGCTTTAGACCCGATGTCCATTTCAGTTGAACTAAGCGTCATTTATTATAGTGTCACGTACTTTCTCATTGGTAATGCACATAATGTTATTGCATCGTACATCTTTGTTTATGAGGAGTCTCCGGTGACCGTTAAAGACGGAAACAGCCAATGATTGAAATCGTGGCTTGTTAGCAGCGGAGGAGGGAAAGGCTTTCCATAAGTCGTGAAAATAGTGAACACCATTATGTATTTGTGTTTATTTATGTAATTGCTGTTTTTGTTTACACGATACTCTTCTTCCGTATGTGTATTTGGGAGTGGAACTGTACAAAATGCGAGAACCATCTGATTTTGTGGCTGACGCTTGATACAACTTCTAACTGCATGTTACGGCAGCGGAAAAAAAAACTTTTCTAACTGTTGAGCATGTTAACTTATGTCATTAGGAGTGTCAAATCCTGATCACATCGACTACCAGAGGTGTCTCAACTCACGAATTCGGAACTCAAACTAGGCAGTCGGTTTCTCCGATAAATCATTCACCTCTGGAGCAGGTTCGCGATTCAGTTGCGTAGAAAACAAATAGAAAACGACGAGGAGTTTGGTAGAAAGTCATTTAGCTTCATTTTAAGTTGTGTTCCACGGAGAGATAAGTATTTAGCACCTTGAACATTATACTAAGCTGCTAATCTCAACAACACTGCGGATACTCTATTGAACAAGGATGAAGACACAATTATTCCCATAGAAATGCATCGTCATTATCATCATCATCAAAGGTATTCTGCTATTATTGGCAGGTCACTCGCCGCAACTGAGAAACTTCCTTGCTATACGGTCTTCCGCTAACCTCTTCATCTTCACGTACGATTTCTCTGTTTGGATATCATCCATTAATTGTAGTCTCCTTCGCCCGTTCCCTCTCCTTCCTGCCACCATATCCTCTAGCACGGCCCTTATGATACAATTCCTTCTTAGACAATGTCCCAACCAGTTTCTGTTTTTCTTCTTAATAATATCTAAAATTGTTCTTTTCTCCCCTACCATTTCTAACACCTTCTCATTCGTTTTCCGCTCGACCCAGCTAAGTCTTTCCATTCTTCTCCACACCCACATTTCGAAAGCTTACAGTCGTTTTTCATTGCTTTTGCGTAATATCCATGTTTCTGACTCATACAGCACAATACTCAACAAGAAGCATTTTATGAGTTTTCCAAAGCCCACAAAATAGTATTTCCTTCCTTCTAAAGGCTTCTTTCACCATTCCTACCCTTGCTTTTATTTCATGTTCACATTTCATATAATTACCAATAAAACTACCCAGGTATCGAAAACCAGTTACCTGTTCTATTTTCTTCTCTCCTACTTCTATATTTGACACCCACCGCTTCGTTCCAGTCACCATGGCTTTTGTGTTTCTACCATTTATTTTCACCCCATATTCTTCACAGCCCTTCCTCAAGTTTTTTTTTTTTTTAACATTTTATTGATTTTCTCTTCAGATTCTGCAACAAGCGCCATATCATCTGCAAACCGTATATACATAATCATTGTACCTCCCACTGAAATGCCGTCTTGATTTTGTAGGCCCTTTTTCCTTGTTCATAGGAATAGATGGGAAACCAATTTTTGATTGTACACATCTTGGGATCAACTGGATGAATCACGTCCATTAGTGAGCTCTGTTCCCAACTTTTGATCATTGATCCTTGATCCTGGCCAAAATTCATGGACACCCATTAAGAAGTTCTTGAGATTTTGTCTCTCCTGTACGGATACACGGACAGGATAAATAGGATATAAGAACCAGTTGATAAAAAAAAAAAGTATAATTCTGGAGTACGCTATATTAGCTGTTGGCTCAAACTAAAGAGGCTTGTACGCCTTTAAAATAATAATAATAATAATAATAATAATAATAATAATAATAATAATAATAATAATAATAATAATAATAATTCAAATATTTAGTGTTATCGGGCATCATCTTATTAAATTACTAGGTTTATCTGTTTTCTTTGTAACCCCTTTAGCTCCCTCGTGGCTAAGCGGTTAGCGTACGCGCCTTTGGCCTGGGAGACCCGGGTTCGATTCCCGGCGGGAGCTCACGTTCAGATTCCTCGTTAATCAGTAGATCCACGTCCCGTGTAGCCTCGATCCTGAAAAAGACGCTAAACTAAAATCAACTCAACTCAACTCGTTTTATCCCTTTGTTGTGTGGCCGAACATAGAAATATTTCTTGTGTCATGTACCCACCAAGAAGAACAAACGAAAATTCTTTAAGTGTTAAAAACATTTTAAAATAGTGAAATGACTGACAATGAACGAAAACCAATAGGCAACTAAATAAAACCTAACCCCGCATTCTAACACCCAACCTTTGAATAAATAACTATTAAAGTGTGTGTGTTTTTTTTAATAACTAGACAAAAGGTAAAAACAAAGATAAACTTTCAAATAAAAAAGGTGTTTGGGAGCAGCGGGATTATTTCTCTTTCATTGCGCCTTTTAACATTTCGTCACTTCACTCCAAAGCGATCAAGGATTAGACGTTTTGTAGAGCATGAAACTGGAGACAATAGTGTAAGTCATTTTCCCCATTTCTCCGATATCTGAGCCGTGGATTGGGTAGCGAAATCGGTATCCCGTGACGGGATAATATATTCACTTCTATCCACTGTACTATTTGTTAATTTTGTAACTGCAACCATCAATAAATCAAATTTCATTTAAATTAAATTTGTTATTTAACAACCAAAGTCAACAGGCTAAAACTTTATATATACCCCCCCCAAAAAAAATCGATCAATTTTTAAAGATCGAAACACTTGGATGCTTCATAAATATAGGATCGGACAGACATGAAAATATTTCTTGAATGCTTCATAATTATACATTAGCATCGGTGAGAATGTGCTAGCATCAGTCAGATATAGAAATATTCTTTGAATGTTTTTTGGATCAAAAGGTCCAATATATTTCAATCAAATTTTTTTTGTACGACTTCTGGAGAACTGTACATACAGCGTAGCTAAACCCAAACTATCACTTAACTCAGTATGATGTGCTTATTCCGTAGAAAATACGAAAACTCGATTTAGGGCCATTCAAAAATTTTGTGACCTCTGATCAAAATGCTAATTATTGGTCAAGGTCGCAATCATTTGATCCATTTGTGTGTGTGTGTGTGTGTGTGTGTGTGTGTGTGTGTGTGTGTGTGTGTGTGATCATTCCTAAAATGCTTGGTACAATTAGTCAGACATAGACGTATTTGTTGAATGCTTCATAAATGTATGCTAGGATCAACCGGCTATTGTTTCATACATATGTCTTAGCATTAGCCATTATCCAGAGATAGAAATATTTCTTCAATGTTTGGTGTTAGGATCAGTCGGACATGTAGATATTTGTTGAATACTTCATAAATATGTTATCATCAGTCGGACATAATGCTTTATATTTGTACTAAGATCTGCTGAACATTAAAATATTTCTTGAATGTTTCTTCAACGTGCTTGGATTACTAGGACACAAAAATATTTCTCGAATGCTTCATAAATGTGTGTTAGGGTCAGCCGGACATATTTCTTCATTGTTGTTAAGATCAGCCAGAGAAATATTTTTGAATGTTTCTTGTGTGTGCTAAAATTACTACGATATGTTCTTGAGTTGGTTTTGAGTTTAACGTCCTTTTCAGCAGCGAGGCTATATGAGATTGGACCTACTGATTAACGTGGGGTCCGAACCACATGAGCTTCTACCGGGAATCAAACCCGAGTCTCCTACGCCAAAGGCGCGTACGCTAACCGCTTAGCCACGAAGGAGCTCTGCGATATATTGTTCTAAGAATTAGGAAAAATCTTCTTAAAGGTGTTCCTGAAATATATTTTATAGATACGTGGATGAGAGAATTCTACTGCTTTGCCACGTTTAATGGACACAAATTTAAGTTTAAAAAATTGAAGATAGAATTTAATTTGCATTGATCATTAATATCGTATGCTCTGATTATCTGCACTGGTTACATCAAAAGTTCATTCTCAAATGACGATGATGATGGTTAGTTATTTTTAAGAGCGTGCTCTTGAATTGCATTGTCTACAAGATTATTCAATTCGTCAATTATAACGTTCATTTTAAACTGTCCCTTTTTATCGTCACACAATGGAGTTAGCAAATGCAAGCAAAAACATAATGCTTTGCTTCGTTTTGTGCGGAGCAAAATAATGCTCGCTTACTGAACCATGGCCGAGAAACAGCGCTGCGTCATGTTGAGAAGGTAACTGTTTTCCGTTGAACACTGAACAGGTGTTAAGTGTGTTGCTTGGTTCATTCTATTACTCAGGAGCTGTGGGCACCCTCTTCACTTCATCCAAATACATAACTGTGTCGTCGCTGACTGAATACAAAACTTAATACTGTTACTCCCTCCCTCGTTTTTTTTTTCGTTCATTTATTTATTTCCGTGTTGATCCTTAAAAAGGTTTCTGTATGTAGGTGAGTGACTGCTCTCCGATGGTGCATTATCAAATGACTAATAAAGTCACTTTGCTATGTTTATATAACTGAGCTTAATTATCACCTTAAACCCGAAGCCTTTCATTACTTTTTTTTTTTTTTTAATGAATAACTTTTCTTGCTGTATTGTAAAGCAAATATTCACACGCACCGCCTGATTATGTTTGGATATTGTTTCTGTGCCTCCAATCTGTCAGGGCTGTTGTAATGGATGGGTAGTTCGTGCAGAAAACCGCTACCACATTTTTCGCTACTTGGCTTCATTTAGCTTTCCTTGGCTTGGGTTGGACTGATGCCTTGCAGGGATTGTCCATCCAAATACAGTTACCTTAAGAAGGACGTGTTAGGTGGGCCTTGCATATCAAAAACAACTACAGCTTCATTTAAATGAGATGAGACTTAGAACATTGCAGTCAAGACACGAGCTTCGTGATGGAAAACGGTTTGCACAGGGTAAATATTTCTGAGCCATCATCACGAAGTTTCTAGTGCATGGGTGTTGAGTGATCCGCCGCTGCTAACAGTAACATTTATATAATAAATGCATATTTAGTACCACAATAAGAAGCTCTATTACAGTGTGGCTCAGTCCCCCTCCCCATTTGAAACGTCTTGCATATATTATATGTTTAAATAAAAACATTCTTATAGCGTATTTCGTTGCAAAGAAAAAAAGTTCCGACTTGATTTTGAGACAGAATACGGTAGAGAATCTATATTCAGAATGTCGGTTATTATTGCTAAGCAATTTGTATTCCAGTCCATCATTTGATGTGTACAGAGAATAGTATAAGACTAGGAGAGTCGTTAAAAAATACAATACTGTTAAAACCGTAATAGCCGTGGAAACAATGGGAAGTGATGTAAATTTGCATTAATTGACAGCTGTGTATTTGTTTTCCGTTGCTTGATGATACCAATCTGCTATTGAAAGCTATGCTTTCTTAATAATTATGTTCATTGCTCCTTTTGGTATGGCTGTGGTTTTGTGTTATAATATTTGAGAGCGGCATATGAAGATGCAGAAGGAAGGCAAAAGGGTAGATAAGAATACAATAGAACAAAGATAACCGCCTTGAATTTGTTTAAAATAGAAGTGAAGGTAAGAATACGCGAATGTGTTTTGTGTTCTTTATACACGAACGCAAGTGAACACAAAGCAAGACAAAGCAAAACACAAAGCGTAGAACATGTGTTGAACTCGTAGATGCTCGTACACTGTTGGAATAAAGATAATTTGCCTAGATTTATTGATTTAATCTGAATAGTAGTGTCATTCAACTGGTTCACACCACTGTCAGTGGTGCTATTCAGCCGGTTCGCTAAAACCGGTTGTTAAAATATTTCGAGTTTGCAGAACCGTTTGTTATATTCAGACATAATAGTAAGTTTTACCCAGTTATACCCTGGGAATAAGTAAAATTTAGTTTAACTATCTTTGTTCTTAGAAATTCTTACAGCTGTATGGTTAAACATACGATCTCTCAGAATAAGTTATAAGCGTTTATTTCTTAATTTCAAATGCTCAGATATCAAGAATAAGAACTGGGATCATATGAGTGTAGTGGTGAGGGTTGTTTATATCTAAAAACACATGCATACCGTTATCAACAATTGTGGATCCATTTCTTGATTAAGGACTTTCCAATTTTTTTTCGAAAAGCATCTATCTTGGGTAATTCTTTTCCAATATATTCGCTACCTAATTTCGTCCCACCACCTTGTATTAGAATGCTGTGTAGGGCCCTACTTGTTACGTACGGTATTCAGTAAAAGATTGTATGATTTGTTTCCTAACGAAGTTATATCTACCTGTCCATCTACTATCTCGCTCTCTGAATATATATAACCGGTTGTTAAAAAATTAGAATAACAGCACGATTATTGTCCATCCTGCTTATCATCTTCCCTTTTCTTGGTCTCCTCAGAGTCCGTTTCCAAGAAGCTTCAAAGCATACTTTCTTGCTGGAGACGGCACCGGTTGTGTGGTGCTCTACTCCATTCCTCTTTGAAGGCGAAATACTGTAAGGATCCATCTTAAATGATGACGTTCATAACCTCCAGCTATCTCGGATTCAAACGTTGATATCACGGTAACAGTAGATTCTGTTCTTGATAACCTCGTTATTGCGTAAAAATGGATGGGTAGAAACCTAGACTCTAAGGGAGAAAAAAAGCGGATAAGGGAAGCCTTCGAAATATGATGCTATAAAAGAACGGTAAAATTTTGATGAGTAGATAAAGTATCGGATGAAATTGTGTTGAAAATTGTAGGAGCAGAAGAGGAACATACTGAGTGAGATTTCTGAAAGAGGCAATAGATTATGGTAAGAAGACGAAAATACTCAGAGGAAGGCCGAGGTTAAATATAGGACTAGAACCTTTTTATTTCAAGTGTGCTCTCGGAAAATATGTGAAGCATTCTTCGGCCCCACCCCCGCCAACTTCTTATGGAGGAAGCCCTCACTTTGCTTAAGGGAAAGAAGTTAATAATCTCGACTGTGTTGCCAATTTGTCATTGAGTCGTTTCGTTTCGACGAGTGAAGATCGTAGTCTACTTAGAATGACTAATAAGACAGTGCACAGGGAAGTGCGTGAAATAACTAATTGTAGGCAACGCTCTGGATCCAACAATTGAAAGATCTCGGTTATAGCAACTTCTCTCTCCTCTTTCAAGGGAGGTAGGGAGAAACACACATCGGCAGGAGCGCCAGCAAGGACACACTTGAAACATAAACGCTCTAGATAATACAAGATGTAGGGGGTAAGAAACTATAAGTCTGGCTCAGAATAGGGAAATATGCAAGGCTGGGCCGAACTAACCGAGAAAATTACTGACCCAGGAAGAAATTTTGAGTGTTACAGGTATGTAGGGGAACGTGGGGCATAATGGGGAAGCTAAGATATTTGCTTTTCTAAATTGGTAGCCAATATCTCAATTGCAGTAATTTTTTTGTGGTAGACACATTGAACATTTCTTGTAATATTTCAACCAGCAAATCCTTTCAAAAATATTGTTTTGGACCTTTTTGCTTAGCTTATTCCAAAAATGGCTCTTATCCCCATTATGCCCCCTACGTGGGGCATAATGGAACATTGGATTTCAGTCAACCCCATTATGCCCCTACCCCATACTGCCCCGTACAGTATTACATCTATAATATCCAGCTCTAATATAGACTTATCATTATAAAACAACAATATATGATTACTATTATACAATACAACTTGAATTTTATGAAATATTTATTAGACTCAATAATCACATATAACAAAAGATGAGTACTTTTTAAAAAAATGCTGATAATTACTTCAAAAAGCATAAGGTAATTCTGAATTAGGCACTATTAAGAAAAAGAAAAAAAAATGTGATCATTAGGAATTGTACTACAAAGTTTATGCAGATTACATCGAATTATTGTCACTTAAATCTTAATATTTCCTGACATCAAATCAACATAAACAGATTTTGAAGTTGAGTATGAAAAACTTAAACAAAACTGCGTATTCGAACCTTATATATAAATTCAGACGAGGAAATAAAAGATGGATAACCCCATCGCGCGAGCGCCTAATGTAGATTCTGGTTTAAGAAGTGTTATTTCAGGGTGACGCTTAATAAATCCTCTTAACCAGTCAATTCCAACCTTTTTTCTTCTTTATTGAAGGGGAATTGTTGAATTTTGTTTCTTTCTGCCAATTAAAACGCTAATTCTCTCAGTTCATTACCAGTTAGACCAAAAAGTCGCCTTTCCATTTTCACTAAATAATCTACTAACTCGTACTCCTGTTCATAGGTAAACACAGGCTTGAAATATCCCACTTGTTTCTGGAAAGATCCAAGGTTTTCTCGTTCCTTGTTACAAAGCCGCTCCAGCATAGTCTGGGAAACGTTGAACTGTCGGGGAACTTTATAATATCCCATTTCACCACGTATTACACTCTCGATGGCCTCCTTCATCTTTTCTTCCTCCCAAGTTTCCATCGTTCATTTCCTTTTATATGTGTGATGACAGCAAACAAGACCTTATGCAATCCCAGTATTAACAAGAAATGTTTCAAGCTTGGTAGTGAACTACACAATCCATACTCTTACGGGGCATAATGGGGTAATGGGGCAAAATGGGGTGGTTACAATACCGTTTTGCCCCACCCCGTTTTGCCCCAGATGAGCTGTAGTGTTAAATCAACGAGTATCTCTGTTATAACCTACAATCCGTAAACCTCAAAAATACACAACAAACACAGAAGAAATATTCTTTCAACATATCAATAGTTTAAAAGTGTGCAATAAATAACTTGCCTTATCTTGACAAAAGAAAAATCCCAATGGTTATATGCCACAGCACGAAAACAAAGAACTGACACATAGCACTGTTCCTTTTCGACTGATAAGAACGCTACTCAAGCGTGACAGCCCTTCGTCCTTGAGAAACTTGTTTAGATACTTATCGCTAGATTACAGTAAATTACAGTTCGAAAAATACCGATACCCCGTTATGCCCCCATACCCCGTTATGCCCCACGTTCCCCTAACAGAGGTCATTATAGGGTTAAAGAAAAATGCATTTGAAAAAAGTAAAGAATAGAAACCACCTGTGCTAAGTATGCAATGTGATTTTTTATCATCTTCTTCCTGTACACTTGGGTCTTATAATGTAATGTAATGTATAGCAATAAATTATCAATTACTTCTCAGGAGATTTTATCTTAGAATGTCCCGGGGATAAAACTATGTCAGAATCAAGGCTGGGGGAGAAGGTTCGGCTGGATTTACAACTTTCTGCACTTGCAATGATTCCCAGCTACTGACTACCTGTTCTCATGTATGTACGTACTCGTACAACAACCATGTTGTCGGACGAGACAAGCATGAACCTTGTCGCACTGGCTTACAAACCTGTTGCGAAATTACCGGGCTATCCAACTACACAGAGATGCTATTTTTGTTCTGTTTTTTCTGGTTAATAGTGTTCTAAGACCAGTGCAGTCATCGTTTCTTGTTTTTAGTTCTGAGAACTGCGATTCTTCTTCATCCCCTCCTTCCCCCTCCCCGTAGCGCATCCTCTAAATCTAATCTCACAGCGTGCGTCGAAATTATGGGAAAAACGCTGTGAGATGAACACCCGATCGCGTGAAGCAATTTAGAAGTTTTTTTCTTATATATATATATATAACAAGAAGAAACATTTTATGTAATGATGGTGTTAGATCGACTTTTCATTTGATAGGTTAACACGAAAGCGGTGAGAAATACTTTTTTAAGACTTTTTTTTTTCTTGAACGGCGAGGGAGGTGGTTCTAGTCTGTAGAGTATATTCTAGAAAATTATTCAATTATAACAGATGTTGCGGAAGGAAGATGTGATCAATACATCGGAAGGATTTCCAGCAGAAAATAATAAACTCTTAGCATAATAATAATAATAATAATAATAATAATAATAATAATAATAATAATAATAATAATAATAATAATAATAATAACTCTATGGCCTATGGAACCCGGAGGTTCAATGCCGCGTTCACAAAAGCTCTCCACTGACTTCTATCCTTAGCTAACTGCATCCAGTTTCTACTTTGTATTCCTATCTCTGCGAGATCCATCTTAATATTGTTCTCCCATCTGCGCCTAGGTCTTCCTAATGGTCGTTTTCCGATTGGTCTTCCAGTCAAGACATGACCCGCCCGCTTAAGCCTCCTAGACTAGACCCTAACAATGTTGGGTAAACCATATAACTTATGTAATTCCTCGTTATGAAGTTTCCGCCATTCCCCATTCCCGTTCCTCTTAGGTCCGAATATTCGTCTCAGGATCTTGTTCTCAAATACTTTCAGTCTACGTTCTTCCCTCAGAGTAAGTGACCATGTTTCGCAACCATACAGAACAACAGGAATGATTATCGTTTTGTATATTTTAAGCTTCAAATTCCTCGACAGAATTCGCGACGACAAGAGATTTTGAACCGAATAATAACACGAATTCCCTGCTTTTAGTCGGCATTTAATTTCTTCGTGAATATGATTTTCGTCTGTTAATATTGATCCTAGATATCTGAAACTATCCACTTTATCAAAAGTATTATTTAATATTTTAACGCATTCATAATTGGCCGTATTACGGTCCCGACGTACTTCCATGTATTTACTTTTCTCTGCATTTACTTCTAAACCCTTGCTCCTGCAAGCGTTTAGTAAGATCTCTGCATTTCTTTCTATTGTTCTCCTATCATCCCCTATTAAATTTACATCATCAGCATATGCCATAACCTGGTGAATACCGTTCAACTCTAGGCCCTGGTTGCTATCTTTGATTATAATAATAGGTTAAGTTCCAAAGTTGGGCGTCCGTTTCCATGATTTTTTTTAAAAATTTACAGGAAAGATATGGATAATTTAATCGTTTGTGTGCTTGATAATATATAAGGGTCTCGAAAAATCTGTTTATTTGTTATATATAAGCGGTTATAAACATGGGACTATACGGCGAGCAGAGGGAACTACTTGGCGCAAGCTAACAGAACATCTGCATTGTGGGAAAGTAACGAGCATTTATGTTATCAAATGCGAATGTACAAGGGCAATGAAATAACAATTTTAACATTTGTGAAGCAATACGTTGATAACGAGCAAAATCTTTTAAAAGTTTGTGAAGAGCACGGATTAATGAACCTAATAACAAATTGCGGAAAATGTGGAAAAGAGATAACGAAAAAACGTGGCGAAAGCGGACGCCCAACTTCGGAATAAATGCCATAATAATAATAATAATAATAATAATAATAATAATAATAATAATAATAATAATAATAATAATAATAATAATAATAATAATAATAATAATAATAATAATAATAATAATAATATATTATTATTATTATTATTATTATTATTATTATTATTATTATTATTATTATTATTATTATTATTGATAATAATAATTTTTAAAACTTAAAATGTTACCTACAATACAAGAATCCATTTATCGATGATGCTATGTACTGTAGGAGCATTTTTTAAATTGAATTTGTCATGCCCTTAACGTTCATCAATTTCACTATGGGTCATTAAAATCAAAGAATTTTTAGGAAATTTTCATCGCGTGTTTGTGTTTATTTCATCAGGAGTAGAGTGTAAATTAACTCCCTCAGCACTAACTAATTTCAGCTTAAAGCAATAGGGATTGTGGAGAAACGCCCATATGCATCATATTCTGTCAGAATTGAATGATATTTACGAAAGCTCTCGTGGAACATAATTCCTAAATCAGTGGGGGGAAAGAGGAGAAGACGGGAAGGGAGTTAATTCACTCCCTTAATTTTGACTGATTTTGAAGTCAGCAGTGCGAATATCATTGGGAAGCTTCAGATAAATATATGCCATATTTTACCAAAATCAAATGTTTTATTGATAGAAGTTATTGTGGAACATTTTTTAAAAAATTAATTAAAAAATAAAGCCATCCCTTTGCTTTCACTTATTTTAGCTTCGTGCAGTGCGGGTCAAATTGAGAAGCCTCAAAGGAAATATATAGTATATATGTCTTAAAAATGAAAATAGTATGTATCCTGAACATTATGTTAACCCGCTAATCTGAACAGTGCAGCGGGTAGTCGATCAAGCAGAGATGATAACCATATTACTTTCCCTAGGAATGAATGGTAAACTGGTTTTTGATTGTCCATGTCTTTGAACCAACTGAATGGATCACGTCTATCAACAAACTCGATTCCTAACATGTGAGCCTTGGACATTACCCAAAAATTATGAAAAAAGGACTGGAAGCTTTCGAAATGTGGTCGTGGAGAAGAATGGACAGAATTAGCTGAGTCGAGCGGAATATGAATGAAAGAGTGTTAGAAATGGTAAGGAGAAAAGAACATTTTAGATATTGTTAAGAAGAGGAAGATAAAGTGGTTGAAACATTGGTTAAGAAGGAATTGTGTCATGAGATACGTGCTAGAAAGTATGGTGACAGGAAAGAGAGGGAGGAGGTAAAGGAGACTACAATTAATGGACGATATCTAAAAAGAAAAACCATACGTGAAGACCAGGCCCGCAACGAGCTACAGAAGTTTGGGGGGGGGCATGAATATGTTAGGAGGGTACCAAGTCATTAAACATTCTCTTGCCAATAGTTAAATTGTGTTTTTCGTATTAATAATAGCATATTGTGTTAAGGTCTGGAGAGACCACGAAAAGTTTAGGGGGGCCTGGTGAAGACAAAGAGGTTAGCTGAAGACCGTGGAACATGGAAGCTTCTCAGCTGCGGCAAGTGACCGGCCAATAATGACAGAATACCTGCGATGATGATGATGATTTTCTAGTTAAATGATGATCCATCAAGAAGTTGTTGAGATTTTGCCTCCCTGCCTTAAACCAAACTCAGAAATTAAAGTGTTTGTCGCAGTTTCTTTTACATAAATATATTTGGTTAAGGAAGAGAATGGACTTACCCGGATAAACGTCTGCGTTAGTGCTGAACAGAACGCAAAGCCCTGTCTCATAGTTGATGGCTTGACAGGTGTCGTTTTCTTGACACGTTTCCAGGCAGTCCGTGAGCATCAGTGTTCCCGGGAGGGAGTCCATCATATCTGTAGGCGCTGAGTACACGTAGCCTGTGACGATCTCAAATCCGATCATCTCAGGGTCACATTCGTCGGTGGTAACTTCCTGAGCATTGCTTGCTGAGATGGCTACACTGAACATAAACACAATGGCCACTAGTGCGAAGTGTGCTATCCGGACAGACGGGATCATTGTGACTGGTGTCCGTCCGATCTTCTAGTCACCTGTAATTACAAAAACAAAACATCTTAATCTTAGTATGTTTTATCCTGAAATATGAAACTACAAAATTTGGTAACTTAATATAAATAAAAAAAAGTGCGAGTAATAATGTAATAATGTATAGTATAGCGCAGTGGCTAGTGGCCTTGTCAGTAAGCTGCCTACCTATTCATCCTCTCTCCTAAAATGTTCACTACAAACGCCGATACTGGGAGAACCCGTTCCCCAAGTTTGTATTTGTATTGAAATCCTAATTGATCTTTTGTTAGATATACCTAGCAACGAAACTCATATACCTAAAGGGAGGCACGCTGACTCAGTGGTAGGGCGCGTACCTCTGGTGCGTGAGGTCCCTGGCTCGATCGGGGTATTATAGTTTCCTTCCACATTATCATTCCATCGTCAAATCTAAGAGGCTCAGGTGGGCAGGTTATGTAGCCAGAATGGAAGGAAAGGAATTAGGAACACTTTCAAAGTTTTAACTGGAAACGCAATCGGAAAGGATCCTTAGGAAGACCTAGGCGCAGATGGGAGAATAATATTAAGATGGATCTCGCAGAAATATGAATACAAAGTAGAAACCGGATCCAATTGGCTAAGGATAGAAGTCAGTTGAGAGCTTTTGTAAATGCGGCATTGAACCTCCGGGTTCCATAAACCAGTAAGTTAGTTAGTTATTTAGAGGGAGATATCACATTTTCCCTTCCTTATTTCATATATATATATATATATATATATATATATATATATATATATATATATATATATATATATATATATACATGAATGGTTATATAAATGAATGAGGTAGAGAATACTAGACGGGGACGTGAATGAAAGAACCAATTATTTCGTAGTTTCCCTGAGAGTGCGATGTTCTCTTTGCTTAGCTGCACCGCTACGCCAACCTGTTTCATGTTTTGGCGTTTCATTGTTAACATCGAATCGCGAAAATCGTTATACTGTATAACGAACTCTGCGATTGCATTTTATTGGAGCAGTTGCGTCACGAAAAGTCTGATCTTCCTCTTCTGATTTATCATAATGGTTATGAGAGATGTTCACTGTTTCTTCCACGTGCATTTGCTTTTGCTCTTTCTCCCTTGTGCTGTGGGAATTTTCCCTCTACGATAAAGTTAATCTTTTGTTTATTTCGCATTATGAATTTTTCTTCTTGGCACCAAGTGCCATAAAGATCAGGAAGTTATAAGAATATGGAAGTTATTTATTCTCCTTCTGAGATGGTTATTATCTAACATGGTATCATATGTATAATGTAGTTTGACAGTAATAAATGCCCGTTAGGTAGTACATATATTGCAATTGCACCGTTGGTGAGTTCTGTGTATAACCTTGTTCGAAAATATCTCGCCATGCACTTCTCTTTGGAAAGCCATTTACCCAGTGATGTACACAGAATTCCATCATTGGCGATTTTTATACTGTAGGATTAGGATTAGGAATTAGATTTCTGGGCTTTCGTCATCTATGCCGTTAGCTCGTCACTAAGATTAGGATTAGGAATTAGATTTCTGGGCTTTCGGCATCTATGGCCATGTTAGTCCGTCACTAGGATTAGGATTAGGAATTAGGTTTGTGGGCTTTCGGCATCTATGGCCGTGTTAGCCCGTCATATCGATATTACATTAGGTAAAAAGAAAAAAATCAAAGTTTAGTCATAATAAAGAGCTTACTAAGGGTATATTTTAATATCATTTTCACTTTAGCAAATGGCATTGTTCGCATAGAAATTTCAGGTTCAATACTACAAGCCACTACATTTGTGTAACATTCAACGGGTGTTATTCTACACCCAAATAGACAATAATTAATTGTAACAGATGAAGGTAAGATCAGATATTCATGTTACATTAATCATTTCTATGTTAAACAAGTTATAGTTTTATTGAAAAGATGTACAAGTGTATGTTGAGTCAGGAAGTTTTCGAGGGAAGTCCGAACCAGGCCCGTAGCCAGCCCAAAAACGTAGGAGGGGGCAGGCTGATGTTAGGGGGGCCCGATCCAACCATACGATAGTTCATCACCATATTATAGTTCTTTTGCAAGCCTACTGTAAAACTTTCAGGGGGCCAGCAAAAATTTAAGGGGGGCCCGGCCTCCTAGACTCCCTGGAAACGGGCCTGGTCCGAACTCTATGGACCTCACGTAGCAGGGCCCATATTCTCGCGCATATAATTTTGTTCAGCGTAACAAGTTCTATCGTCGAATATGTCTCATCATTGGACATTTTATTTCATTAAGTATTAATAATGGGTCTATTGTAGAATTTGGCCGATTCTTATCACATATCATTCGGCACCACTAGTTTGAATCTGATCTGTCGCTCTCCTTTATCTTGAGATCAGCACTCAAGATCAAGGTTTCTCAACTTGGGGTTCGCGAGAGGATTTCATAGAGTTCGCGAAGATAAGTGGAAGAGAGAAATATAAATAGAACCTAATACGGAAAAATATTTTTAAATATTATTTTGAATTTTGTTCTGACACGCATATTTTTAGTTTTATACATATTGTTAAGAACAAAAAAAATATATATATATATATATATATATATATATATATATATATATATATATATATATATATATATATATATAAACATTTGCAACAGGTGCAGAGTGTTTAAAAATAAATTTAAATGAAAGAGGTGCCATATGAAACTAATAAGAATTGCATATGGAAATATCAGAAAAATAGAAATGCAACAAAACTTGCATATTGAAATAACAATTAAAATTGAAATGTAATGAGATACGTATGTGTGTGAGCGAATAGTCTTTTTTTCCAGCAAGCTGGCCACGATGAATGTTGATGTTGGGTGGGACTTTATTTGTTTCCTAAATTTTAAATATAAATAAATTGCTTTTAACAGGTTTTGGTGATACTGAACACGTACACAAAAATGTACCAAATTCATAACAATATAATGTAACTCAAAGTTGCGGCCTCTCGAAAATTAAAATACTCAATAATGTTTTAAATAACTGTCCCAGTTTTTTTTTTTTTTTTAACCAGAATTAGAAATCACTTTATTTTTTTTAACATACGACCCACACTTAAGGGAGTTATGAAGTGTTAAAATTTTCAAACGGCCTCCATTTTGAAACAATATGACGGATCGGATTCCATATTTGTAATATGAGTAAACTGACCAAATTGGTTTTAATCCGTTCGCTTTTAGAGAAGTTACTGTATCCACTATATACAAGAAATGGATTCTACTATTATAGAAATAGATAGATATCGTGAGATCTCCGCAACAGCTATATTAAAAATCCCACACAAGCTTATTACAAATCAGAAATTATAAGAGGGTCGCTGGCAAGAGGATGTGATAAAATGGGGTTCGTGATAGGAATTAAGTTGAAAACCGCTGCTCTAGGTTATGATAAAGTATTACACAGTATAACGAGTTTGTACCTTGGACATTCGAGATACAGTTTGTTAAGGGGATTATGGTTAGCATCTAGGTAATGTAACATTGTTATCTAGGTTACACAATTCCAAAAATGCTGCAACAACTTTTTGTCTTCATTTCTTTCTAATTTATTTTGTCAACTTTTGTTTGGTTGTCGTGCTGTATCTGTCAGTTCATTTTTGGACAATCTCGGAAAAGAAAACTATAGTTTGTTTGATCATGTCACATTGGTTCAGCAATCATAAGCAGAGCAAAATATTTCAGTGAAGTGCTTATTTTCTTTTTTTTTAAAAAAAAACGGTAAGTGTTCGTTTTAAATACAATCACGATAGAAAAGGAAAAAAAATGATGGTTCATCATCGTTTGTGTGTTTAAATAAGTGTTGTGTCACTGAAATCAGTTTAGCAAAAATTCTGGAACATCTCGAAATTTAGTAAAAATGGATGCGCTTGAGAGCTCGTGAAATTGACAGGCCAATCTTTCAAAGGAGGTCAGCGCTTATCAAATATCTTATGCTATTCTTGTAACGGAATTCAAGCTTATTGTTCTAATAATTTTAACCTTTCATAAAAAAAAAAGAACGTTAATTTAAATCTAACTTACAAATTAAACGTTCATGTTTACCAAACAATCAAAATATTGTGAGTTCACAGGTATGAATCGTACACAGACAGGAAGTTGTAGGACTAAGACACGTAAATCAGAAACATAGTGTAATTTAATATTTCAGCCGTAATCAGCCCATTACTAGGTGACTTCCCCATTTTTAATAGAAATTTTTGTGTTTATTTCTCTCTCCTTGTAGCTCCTGTGGAGAATTTGGTCATCTCTTGGTCGATTTATATATATACTATTGGCATACACACACAAACATTATAATTACTAACATTATGTAGGGGAATAAAAAAAAAAAGGTGTAGAAAAACATCGTATATACAATGGCTTGTGTTTAAAATCCAAATTTCCGAACCATACAATGCAATACTCCATATATAGCATTTGACCAACTTCTTCCTTAGTGTAATATTAAGGCTGCTAGTTAAGAGTGATCTTTTCTTGTTGAATGCTTCTTTGGCTATGGCTATTCTTGACCTGATCTCTTTGTTGCAGTAAGCGTCTTTCGTCAAAATACTTTCCAGATACTTGAAATGATCGACCTCTTCAAGTTCTCTTTATTCTACTCTAACCCACGGGATATTCTCATGACTTTCGATTTTTCGATGTTGATTTTCATTCCATGTAGTTTCCATTGTCAATTACTTTGTCAATCATCTGTAGTCCTTCTTCGGTTCTAGCACAAAGCTCCAAGGGAGACGAAAAAGGGTAAATCGTGCGTATATTAAAATTGTAAGAATTGCAATTTTTTTTGCAACCCAAGGTGTTTCTTACATTCAGTGGAAGAAGGATTTCCTCGAGTCTTCTTCCCAGACGTCTACGTTTTTAGTTCTTTTTTTCTGCCATCGCCTAAAGATCATTCCACCTATAAGCTTCCACTCTTTTTTTTTCTTCTTTTTTTTTTTTTTTTTTTTTTTTTTTTTTTTTTTTTTTTGAAAAAAGGGAGTTTTGTTGACGGCCGCACAGCATAGTGTATGCTTCTCGTGGAAGCACTGCACCAACAGCTTTCCTTGAGGAGGTACCACAGAACGACAAAAAGAAAAAGATAATACTGGATTGAAAAAGAGAAGAGAATTTGTAATGCTTCAGTTACCGTCAATAATTAGTACCTTGATATGCTCTTAAAAGGGGGGGGGACACAAGAAGTGTCTCCATCTGTTGGGGCTCCATGTGGAGCTTTTTGCTTTGTGGCGGCCTCTTAAACCAGCACAGTTCATGCAAAAGATGGTCTTTCCTTCAGTGCAACAGCTCGTCAATCTTCTACGAGGAAAGTCAATGGGGCTTTTCTTTCTGAAAGAAGACTTTTTTTCAGTACTTCTAAGAGCTACACACGCTTCAACAAAATTTCATTAGTGATTTAAAAATAAAAATAAAAATAAATGGCATGGTGAAGGTGGTAACAAACTAAAGTGTCGGAAGACGTTTCGTTAACATCTGACATGCTTCTTCAGATTACAAAACACAAAAGGAAGACTCAAGTCTCAACATGTTCAACATTTGCGACGTTCTTTTCCATCTACTTCTGAACCTTTTCAGGTGATATATATATATATATATTTAAAAATATAATATTTTTTCTATCTAGTAAATGATGAGTCATGTGAGATTCAGATGACGTCTGAATTTCTATTTGAATTAAGTTCTCTTTATATATGTAATTTTCGAAATTTCTTCGTAGGATTAGGGGTTCCTATGCAATCAATTGATTTTATTCTTCCACCTACCAATTCTGTTGCAAACATTTTCATGAAAATAAAAGCTCCCTATGCAGCGAATTTTGATTTCCTTTTTGCAATTGCCGACACCCCTGCAAAGCATCTCTGTGGTAGTAAGTGTTTTCTGTGCAGTCAGTTACGATCTTTTTCCAACTGCCGATTCTCTTGTGGTGTTCCTTAATGGAATATGTGCTCCCTGTGCAAGAATGAATTTCCTTTTTCCAACTGCAAAGCATGTCTATGGTAATAAGTGATCTCCAGTTGATCCAATGTTTACCCAGTTGATCTCCACTTTCCAACTGCCGATTCTGTTATGGTGTTCCTTAATGGAAATATGTGCTCCCTATGCAACGAATTGATTTCGTTTTTTAAACTGCCGATCCCCTGCAAAGCATGTCTATGGTAATAAGTGTTTCCTGTTTACCCAGTTATCTCCACCTTCCAACTGCCGATTCTGTTATGATGTTCCTTAATGGAAATATGTGCTCCCTATGCAACGAATTGATTTCCTTTTTTTTAAAACTGCCGATCCCCTTGCAAAGCATGTCTCAGTTGGTCTCGTCCTTCCAATTGCCGATTCTCTTGTGCTTCCTTAATGGAAGTGTGTGATCCTTATTCACGCAACTGATTTCCTTTTTACAATTGCCAATTCCCCTGCAAAACATATCTACGGTAATGAGTTTCCTACATAACCAGTTGATCTCCTCCTTCCAACTGCCGATTTTCTTGTCGTGTTCCTTAATTGAAATATGTGCTCCCTATGCAACGAATTGATTTCCAATTTTACGTCCCACGTTTTTGTGTTCTTTGGAGTAAAGAAGATGGATGATTAATGAGAGTGATTTGTTATAAAATAGTTAGTGAAATGATAATGTGGGAGAAAACGGGAGAACCACGAGAAGACCAACGTGTACCGCAAACTCTCATGTCTGAGAATTGAACCATTTACTTTTCGCACTAGAGATGAGCGCTCTATCTCTGAGACATTGGCCAAGAATAAGAGGATGTTAACCTCAACTTAAATAAATAAAAATTCTTCGCTCGCATGGTACAGTAAGTACTGTAGTGGCCCAGGCGTAGCGTAGTCGCTAAGGCTCTCACATTCGGTGTGAGCGGTCCCGGGTTTGATTCTCGGTGGGGGCACTCGGTCGAAAAAGTGTAAAAAGTTTTTTTGAGGCCAGTTATCCTGAATGACGGTTATTTTCATTCACACTAGGCAAATGTCGGGATCGTACCTAACTTTTAGGTCCCAGGCCCCTTCCTTCTTTCCCCAATCCTTTCTTCCTTCCCTTCCCCTGGATAGTGTGTTCGCCGATGGACATCATCCCTCATACCTGACGGGCTAAGTGGCCCTAGATGCCGAAAGCCCAGAAATCTAAATTCTAAATCCTAAATGCCTGTATATGGGTTAGTTGTATCATGTTTAAGTTTTGGCATTATGTTAGTTATGAAATGAGTAACAAGAATTAAAGATTGTCAGAAAAGTATGTTTTTGTTATTTCCTTTTTAACGTATAAAGTATTTCAGGTCAAATTAAGATAAAATTAAACTTGTCATTATTCGTTTTAAGTATAGTCTTTTTTCCATTAAATTTCTTTCGTGACTTTTTCCTTTTCTTTTTTTATCATTTGGGCTTCGTTAAGAACATTAGCTGTAAATAGAATCATCGCGGCATGTACAAGAAGCGTGTAACTGGTTCATTATATACATTTCGAAACGAAGAGGTCCTGTGAAAATGTTGAACTGAAACGAAGACTCGAATGTTTGTCGTCGATTTATTGTCTCATTATGAGAAGAAACGTACTGCAAAGTCCAGTTATTCGGCGTCTGTATGCACGCCATCTTCCAACAACTTATCAAGTCAAAGGCGATGAGAATGAAAAAAAAAAATCTTTACTTGTACATTGCAGTGGAGGAACTTGTTACCAGAGGAGAAGGCTGTTCGAACATAAATAATAATAATAATAATAAGGATAAGAAACACGAGATGTTGCCAGTGAAAACAAAAGCTCTCTGTAACTGTTTCGCTTTGGGAAAGATCAAAACGACATATTGTACGATACAGAAATCACATTTTTTAACGTCTGAATATAGGGTAGAGTGTATAAAAGTTACAAGTTTATTTTCTTGCGTCTATAAAGGAAAACAATATTATTGTTTGGTGTGAATAACTGTCTATAAATGTAGGGAGTTCATTACGAAGTTACGTAGATTATAAAATCATTAAATATATTATTATTATTATTATTATTATTATTATTATTATTATTATTATTATTATTATTATTATTATTATTATTATTATTATTATTTTGTGCTACACTGGAATAAAAATTCAATAGCTGATTCTTTCGTTCCTGGACTGGTAAATTCGTTTTATCACTTCCGGGTTTGGTGGCTGTGGATCACTGTTCCTCCCCCTCCTCCAAATGGATTTATACTCTCTCTTGATTTTCATAATCAGCAATAAAGCAACAAAGGGTTACGTTTTCCTAACCTGAGCGAAAATATACATAAATCACTTGGTTTTTCAAAACTTAATTTGCATTATATACATACTATATATAAGTAAAAGAAAGTGTGCGTCTCTTATCAAATTTTCTCACAGAAGGGGGTGTCTAGAGGTAGGAAAGCTTGTGCACAGATACATTTTCACCAAATCTAATCTCATACAAAGCCGGTTTAGGATTTTCGAGTTTAACGGGGGGATGTGGGGATTATACTTATTGCAAAAATTATTAATAAAACAACGTATAATGTTCAGTAAACAATAGTGACTGTGAGATAGGCAACCCAACCATTTTCTCTATCGTTCAGGTTGCATACCATTCATATATTTGAATATATATATATATATATATATATATATATATATATATATATATATATATATATATATATATATATATATATATATATATATATATATATATATAAGGGGGTCATCCAGAAAATCAAGACCATTTAGTCATTTAGTTATACAAAATGAAAGACATAATATTAGGAAAAACAATTATGTTGCATGCCTGAAGCCTCCCTAACTTTTCTACATAACTACCTTCATTTCAACATTTGTCGTATCTGTTGGCGAGATTCAGAAATCCCATGCCTCTTCTGCCGCTAGTTCATTAAGCTAAGTTGTCACTGCATTCTCAAACTTTTCACTACTTCCAGAATGTTTACCGCCCAGAAACTCTTTCAAGGTAGGGAGATGGAGATCGCTAGGAGCAAACTCCGGACTATAGGGTGGACGATCAAAAAATTTTCATCTGAAGTGATCCAGCAATTTTTGACTTGTAGCAGATGTGTGAGGGCGGGCATTGTCGTGAAGAAGTATAATTCCTCCAAAAAGCATACGTCGCCTCCTGTTTTGAATGACTCCCCCGTAGCTTTCATAGAGTCTCACAATAACGCTTTTAGATTTATCGTAATGGTCTTCTGTTTGAATGCAGTGACCACCTGTCATAATGAACTCTCAGTAAAAGAGTATAACATAGGAATGACTGAAGCATGTGAACAGATGCGACAAATGTTTAAATAAAGGTGGTGATTATGTATAGAAATAAGGGAAGCTTCAGATATGTAACAGAACTGTTTTTCCAATAAATATTGTTTTTTGTTTATTTTGTATAGCTAAACCTTTATTTACTGGATGACCGTATATATATGTTAAATAATAAATAGCAAGGAACTCTTAAATGGATTTGAAGAAAAATCAGTGAATGAAACCATGAAAATTCCAGTTTATTTTAGAAAAAAAAAAGCAGGAAAATAATACCTCATATAAATCATTGGGCTAAAAGGCAAGGATGGAGCAGGTATTCAAACACATTAAAATAATTATTTTTAAGTTCTATTATCCAGCGCAAAGATCTCCGAGTCTGGCAGTTATGTACTGTATATACAATGCACGTCTACAAAATAAATATACTGGGGCCCTCGTGGGCAGAGGGAATTTGTTATTGCTATGCTGGTCACACTGCCGTGTAGCATACTTCCTACCCTTACCAGTGAGCCCAATCACTAGTGAGTACTACCAAAACTGGGGGCACAATAACGTCTCCCGTGAAAGATGTCAATGAAATCTGCCGTTAACTGCGAAATTCGCAGCGTTATCCGTTATTTCGTTGTGAAAGGAAAATCTTCGTCTGAACTTTCTAATGAGATCAAATCAGTTTATGGCGAAGGAATTATGAATCGTACGAGTGTGTTTAAATGATATCGTGAATTTAAAAATGGTCGTACTGATGTGCACGATGAGCAAAGGAATAGAATACCGTCGATTTTGACTGATTCGCGCATTCGTCTGACCTGGCGCCTTCAGACTATCACCTGTTCATCTCCCTGAAGATGCACATGGGTGAATAAAAACTTTGAGCTGACGAGGAAGTGAAGGTGGATGGGGAAGAGGTGGCGGCAGTCTTCTTTGATCAAGGCATAAAAAAATTTATGCCTCGTTTCAATAAGTGCATCGAGAGTGATGGCGACTACGGGGGAAAAAAGTTCACACACATACTGATGTAACCATGTAAAAGCTTTGTTTTAAATACATTTTTTGAAACTTACAAAAATCTAGTACACATAATTTTTGGACGTGCCTTGTAGATTGTAAGAACAGACCTAGAACTGTCTATTTTGTAATTCAATTACGTTCTACAAATATTGTGAATAAGTTTGTTTTGTAATTTTATTCATTTTTGCTTGATTAAATCTCAGGAAGACGCCTTAATACACAATAAAAGTAATTAAATATTGCTGCACAATACTCCTTTTCATTGATGCCCTTTTCCTCCAGCTGAAGCATTTCGTAATCTTGTGACCCCTGCGTGACCATGCCCCGGAAGCAGAGGAGCTGAATGTTTTAACATACTTTGAGGAAGGCGCAATATAGCCACAACAATTTATTGCTGAAACAATTACTTGCATGTCCCGTAAGCAAACTGACCGGTTGTGGCACGCCTTCTTTTCGGTTTGCAGTTCCAGTTCTTCGAATCATCGATTCTTCGTTCGTTCAATTTGTATTCAAAGTTATTACAGATGGTGCTGGTCATCTGAAGAGTTACCGACTGGTTCTTTTTTTTTTTTTTTCACCTTGTAGCATACATGTTGCGTTAACAATATGCGTCATGCGGAACGTTATGCGTTAGTCTGTAATTGCGTTGAGTACCGTGTCATATTATTAGCTGTAAATTAGTACTATTTTTTTTATTATGTTGTGTGATACTCGTACTTTCTTTAAACAGGTGTTTCATGTGGAATTTCGATTTCTGTCAGTGAAGAAAATTAAAACACACACATGTATATGCTATGTTGAATGTTATCAACATTCTAGTGTCGCAGGTAGTAATGAATTGGAAAGGACATAATACAGTTAATACTAAATAATTATTTCTAGTTTATTCTTTGGACGCACGGTGCCTCATGGTTCAGTGGATTACATCTGGGGCGTGGGGTGCCTGTTTCAATCGCCACTCAAGCAAGGTTATGATGGACAACATCCTTTCCGTGGGTTTTCTCGAACTGCTTCTGTTTATTCCCATATTTTCACTCCGCCAATTCTTTTATCATCATTCACTTCTCTTAAGAGGCCTTAACCCGGCGAAATTAACACTACGCTGGTAACGTTGGGCCTGTGAGACCCAAGCCTTTACAAAAAATAATATAACTTTAGTTGACAACACTCGAACTGCTACATCCTCCCCCAACCTTCCGCTCCTAAGTTGTAGTTTAATCATACGTAGCCTGTTTTAGTTTTCACTTGGTCATTGTTGTGTGCCGCGTGCCTTTTCATAGAGTGGGCCAAACAGACCCAACGTTACCAGTGATGTTATTTTTACTAGCACGATTAAATAGTATTAAGTAGCGATTTTAGAGGAGAAAACTTTATATTTCCGTGTGTTGATTTGCATGTTTTTTAAGCACTTGTATAGTTTTTTAATATATATATATATATATATATATATATATATATATATATATATATATATATATATATATATATTCAAGTGAAGCATGGCCGAAAGCTATGAAGCATATGTTCAAAGAATAAGGGACATGTTAGAGCAAGAACTAAGTGATATAGCTTGCAAAGAAGATGATGAAGATTGTGATCCTGACTTTTGTTTGCCTAGTGATCATTATACTAGTGATGAAGGAGGAAACACTGATGGAAGTTCTGATTTTGAAGAAACTGTGCATAAATATTTTGTAGGTAGAGACAAGGACACGAAATGGAGGAAGAAAAAAGGAAATGTGAATATTCGTTCTCGTTCTAGTAACATCGTGACTGCTCGTATACCAATGTCTAAAGAATTGTCTAAAGAATTGATACAGAGCCAGTTGATGCAGAGAGCACAAAAAAAAAAAAAAAAAAAAAAAACGCAATCCTACTGATCTTCGAAAATCAGCTGCAAGATTATGTGGATTAACCCTTGAAGAGCATGCTTCTATGCAATTGAAACGAGGACGTTGCTACATGTGTAAAGACAGCAAAACCAGGTATTTTGCCAAAATTGTGGCAGGGCCGGCGCTAGAAGTTTTGCCGCCCTGGGCGGTACTTTCACATGACGCCCCTTTATATTTTTTTTCACAAATTTTGCCGCCCCTGTGTTATTTTTTTTTGAAATTTTGCCGCCCTGGGCAGTAACACGGCTCGACCCCCCCTCGCGCCGGCCCTGAATTGTGGTAAGTGGATTTGCCTGGGTCACGCAAGAATGTTGTGTGGTGAATGTTCAGATCATTACATGTAAAGATGCCAATAACAGTGGCTGCAATTTTTCATAAATTCGATGGAAATTAGTGCAAAGAAAAATTGAAAGAAAGTTAAAAGACATATTTTCCTTCAGTTTCAAGTAATATCGTCATTACCTAACACTTTTCATTTATTGTATCATGTCTGGAATATTGTTTTACGTATTGAATAATGCGTCTAAACCAAACCTAACTAAATAATAGCTGAATGAAAAATGTTCCTTAAATACTTTCATAACAATAAAAGACATATATTAATTTTGAATTTGGCATTCAAAATAAATTACTGTACTCTTTCGTTTAATGTAACTAAAGATAACTTCGTCAATGTAAGCTCGAAGTAATAAAATATTCTTCTTTAATTAATTTCAGTGCGTAAAAACTTGAATGGGTCCCGTAGACCCAACGTTACCATTTATGAAAGTTTCCTGAACGTTACCACTGTAGTGTTAAAATACCGCTAATTTTACAGTAATTATGTGATATCTTAAAATAGATAAAAGACAATTGAAAACTGGAACAAGAGCTCCCTAGACAATATTACTTTACATGAGATAGGGTTATCACGAGGCTTTTGTGAATATTTCTGAACAAGTGCTTTTTTTTTTTTTTTTTTTTTTTTAATACAGGATGAGGTTGTTTGCTTTACCCAAACCCCCAAGCTGGAGGACTACTTCTAGTCGGCTGTCCGCGACTGCTTATTCAGTATATTCGCAGCTAATCTCTATATTTAGAGGCCTTCTCCTCGATCCGCAACCTGAGGACGCGCCATGTTAAGATGGATCTCGCAGAGGTTGGAATACAAAGTAGAAACTGGATGCAGTTAGCTAAGGATAGAACTCAATGGAGAGCTTTTGTGAACGCGGCATTGAACCTCCGGGTTCCATAGGCCATAGAGTTAGTTTGTTACGGTTATCACGACTACTTTCGATTTCTCGCCATTTAGAAAATCGGCATTTATTTTCGCGTTTATAAATGGCTGCAAACGAAAAGTTACTGGATGATTTGCGATAATGGTTCTTCATGCAAAGTAATATTGTCTAGCGCGCCCTTGTTCCTTATTTACATTATATTTTATCTGTTTAAAGATATCATATAACTACAGTAAAATTAGCGGTATTTTAATTTCGCAGTGATTAGGTCTCTTAATCAACCGTATTCCTAGGCCTCAAGGGCGTAATCGTGAGACGTTAAACTGAAAGAGTTGATTCCATTTTCTAGTTTATTCTTGCTAATAGGAATCGTCAAAAACTTTTTGTCTTATTTTCGTCCACGTAGTCCCGATTATAATATTATATGTGAATGAATTGACGGTTGCTTATCTATTTTTTGATTATTTTGTACACTAATCTCCCGTTTTATCGAATAAAATGGGGGGGGGAGGCATATCGATCTGGTACTCCAATTGTCTGATGAAGTTATGAATGTATGAATCTAAGCCTGTATAGTGACTAATATTCACAATTGCTTTAGGAAAGAAAAATAATACCGTACTGTACTTCTAATCAACTACACTGCCCAATCTGACAGTCGAAAATACTTGTACACTGTACATAGATACACTCTAATATAATAAACGAATCAGTAGGTTCACGTCTCATATAGCCTCGCTGCTGAAAGGGACGCCAAACTAAAATCAAATCAATCAATCAATATTTTTTAAAAGCACGGTGGCTCAGTGGTAGAGCAGTTACCTTTGGTGCGTGGGGTCCCTGCTTCAGTCCCCTACTAAATAAGTTCATGGTGGACAACATGGTGTCCGTGGGTTTTTCGGAGTGCTCCCACATTTTCATTCCTCCAAATTGTTCCATTATTCAATTGAGTTAATCATCCGTCTCTCTTCTTGTCTTGTTTTCGGGACGAGACGAGAAATTTGACAAGTTCACCCAAATTTTAAATCTTAAACACTCTTTTAGTGTTACCTGATTTATAGTAAAATATCATAAATTGATAAAAAGGATTGTGCGAACACAATGAAGAGCATTTATCAACGCTTAAAGATGCTCAAACCATTACATAATATACTTCAATAATAAAGATGGTTTAAATATTGTTATACCCTTTGTGAATCTCAGGGGCGCGATGGCTCAGTGGTAGAGCGTTCACCTCCGGTGCTTGGGGTCTCTGGTTCGATCCCAGCTCGCGCCGTGTGGACTTTGTGGTGGACAAACACCGTGTTCGTGGGTTTTCTCGGGGTTCTCCTGTTTCCTCCCACGTTCTTCATTCCACCATTTCACTCACCTTTCTCCATCACCATCTCCTTTAGCCTAACCGGCATAACCGTGAGACGTAAAACTTAAAGATTTCATTTTTTCCTTTGTGAACCTCTAGTGACCCGGGAGGATTCTGATAACTTTTAAATGAAATTAAGAAACAAAATCAGGGCATAGATTTTGTACATGAATTTTACGAGAGAAATTTCAAGAGGAACGAGTAGAAGTTTCTGAGAATCGAAATGAGACGTGACGAGAATTCTACAATATTTACAGAACGAGACGAGAGCTCATTTGTCATATTGCCTCGTGAGCAGCAAGGGCGCTAATTTCTCTGTAAATTGGGGGGGGGGGGGTGTGCTTTCAGATGCAGACGGCAATTATATAAGGATTTTAAGACAAGTTACATTCAAATTATGCCAAATATTGGATATTCACAAATACAATGAGGGGGTCCACATGAGCTTTGGGGGGCCGTCCCCCCAGGATCGGCGCCCTTGGTGAGCAGCACTATTAATGAGGTTCGAATTTGCTTGTGCTTAGGCTCGCGCTCATTCGGACGTAGACTCTGTTCGCTGTCCTCTCACAGAACCTGTATTCACATGGGCTCGCGCATTTTTTAAATTGCACTTCAGGATGTAGAAGCCCGAGAATCGAACTTGTGAGTTTGAAAACCTCTGTCCTGTACTATTCTGTCTTTCTTTTTCTTTTTTCTTTCCTTTTTTCTAATTTCTATTGTACGCTTTTCTGATTATTTTGTAGGAAAATTCCTTTCTTCGTCTTACATTTAATCCACTTTTTAACCTTGACCGATCCATTTGTTATTCTTCCGGAGTTGGAGGGGTCACCTTTTCCGTTTTCTGTGCGTATACCATCAGGTTTATTGACAGGATGATGTCAGGATCTAGGCTTGTCGCTTTAACGGGTGTGTCCTGAGTACCTGAGAGTTCTAACCGGTCCTTCCACCTGTGGAACGAACGCTTTACGCATATTTAGAAGTTTAGGCCAAAACGAACATTCATTTCTCACACGTCGCGTCTCTTGCTTAAAGATGAAATTAATTTGGTTGCTGCATTTATCGCTGAAGTTACAGCCACTCTTCTGGTTCTATATGTAATATAGTATATGATTAATAGTTGGACGTGTTTGTATACTTCTTGAATGAACATTTTTGTCTTGGGGGAGCAGCGGGGACAAGGAGAAACGCGAAAGGTTACCTGATTGTGTTGCAAGGACGTATATACAAATCGTATGTTGCACAAATAAATTGCACATGTTTTTCTAGTAAGTGAAAGGGTCAATGTGCTTTACTCGGTCGACTGATGTAATTTATGGTGTCGTCCAAACACGTATGAAGCCTGCTTCAAACGATTAAAACACCTTAATACACTTCAGTACCAACTGCTTCATTTCGTATATTACGAGGAAATTTTCGAGATTTCAATGATTTGATCGATAGATTTTCTCGCAGAAATAGAAATACAAAGTAGAAGCTGAACCAAATGGGCAAGAATAAAAGTCAGTGGAAAGCTTTTGTAAACGCAGTGCGGTCGAACCTTCAGGTTCCATAGGCCATAGAGTTAGCTAGTTAGGTTGATAGATTTTTATTTACGTTTTTTTCTCAGTAGGAAGGCTATAAAGAACTAACCCTACCGTTTAAAGTTGATATTATTATTTCGCGAATTCAGTATGTTGCGTCCGCTGCGCACTCCAGCTAACGTGTTTTGAAAGAGGTATCCGGATCTCTTGGACTATTAATCTTATTTTAATCGTCAGTAACGGACTATTAATCTTAATCCTCAGTAATGGACTATTAGTCTTATCTTAATCCTCAGTAACGGACTATTAATCTTATCTTAATCCTCAGTAACGGACTATTAATCTTATCTTAATCCTTAGTAACGGACTATTAATCTTATCTTAATCCTCAGTAATGGACTATTAATCTTTTCTTAATCCTCAGTAATGGACTATTAATCTTATCTTAATGCTCAGTAATGGACTATTAATTTTATCTTAATCCCCAGTAATGGACTATTAATCTTATCTTAATCCTCAGTAATGGACTATTAATCTTATCTTAATCCCCAGTAACGGACTATTAATCTTATCTTAATCCTCAGTAACGGACTATTAATCTTATCTTAATCCTGAGTAATGGACTATTAATCTTATATCCGGATAATATTCGGTGAGGGCCGACTGATTATAAAATTTGGCATTTTGTAACGTTTTTATTCGCCCATTTGTTTTCTTTCTTTGTTTCTGCAGTACAGTGCTTACCTATTACACAAAGTTTTTTTTTCTTTAACCAGTAAAATTAGAGATTTAGAAATGTTTTTACTATAAATAACTAACTAGCTCTATGGCCTATGAAACCCGGAGGTTCAATGGCGTGTTCACAAAAGCTCTCCATTGACTTTTGTCCGTAGCCAACTGGATCCAGTTTTTACTTTGTATTCCTATTTCTGCAGAGCCATCTTAATATTGTCCTCCCATCTGCGCCTAAGTCGTCCTAATGGTCATTTCCCGATTGGATTTTCAGTTAAAATTTTGCAAGGGTTCCTACTTTCTTCCATTTTGCACATATGACGTGCCCAATTGAGCCTTCTAGACTTGATAACACTAATAATTTTATGTTCTTACTATTGACATGAGAAATTAATATGTATGGATTTTTTTTTTTTTAATAATAATGCTAAGTGTCGACATCCACGTGCGAGTTGAAAGTTGCACACACTTTTCGTTGCATCTGAAATGGCAATATCCTCGTTGGCATGTCGACATTGCGTGTGGCTTATAGGCGGTCTTTTTCTGTCCACATTTACTTCAGTTTATTTATATATATATGTAGACACTCTCACATACACACAGATAGAAGAATAAGTCTTTCCACAAAACAAATCTATTTCCTTGAAAAACTATTAGTTTGAACAAGAATACAGTTTATTAATTTTCGTTACTTTTTGTAATTTTTTAAATGTTTAGCTGCTTGCCAAATAAATAACCAAAATGCTTATATTCGAATGTGTTCAAGTCGTGCAAAAGAGCTGACGGAAAAACGCGACAAACGATGTTGTTTTACACAACTATTGCAAGAGTAGTTCATTGCCTTAACAAGCACTGCGTGGTTGGAGAGCAGAACAAACAAACTACTTGGGAAATTACTTTCAAGCAGAAAGAAGTTCCCTTCTTTCTGGAAATTCAAAATGGACGTTTATTTCCAACTATAATAGTAGCCAAGAATAATGTTCATGGTTATAGAAGTTTTTTTAAAAAAAAAAAAAAAAACTCTCTCTCTATGACTAATATATTTTTTTTTTAAATCTCATTTCTTGTGTAGTAGTGGGAAAATAACATTTAAAACAGTCTGGATACTTAAGAGGCCCCATCACGGCGAAATTAAAATACCGCTAATTTTACACTAATTATGTGGTATCTTCAAATGGATAAAAGATATTTGAAAAGTGTAAACAAGAGCTCCCTAGACAATAGTATTTTACATGAGATATCGTTATCGCGACTCACTTATCTCATTTCGATTTCCAGCAATCTAGAAAATCGGCTTTTGTTTTCACGTTTTTAAATGGTTTCAAACGGAAAGCTACTAGGTGACTCGTGGTAACGGTATCTTATGTAAAATAATATTGCCTAACGAATTCTTGTTCCACATTTCGATTATCTTTTATCTATCACATAATTACTGTAAAATTAGATGTATTTTAACTTCGCAGTGACAAGGTCTTTTAAGTTGTAAAATTAAGCTGCTCAATTATTATTTTTTCTTTCGAGCGCTAATAGCAGTGGCGAATCTAGACGGTAAAAGCTGGATATATATATAATAGCTTAAATTAATTTTATCACTCATAAAACTGGGGGCCTAGGCCCCCCAGCCCCACACTAGATCCTCCACTGGAAGAAAACATGATAATCGTGAACAAAATGAATCAAATTCGATATTTCAAGAGATTCATACATTTTGTAGCTCCTACTTTGAAAAATTATATTTTAGTGGACTCTTTCTTAACCGACCTCTCTTTAACCGCTGATCTCCCAAGAAATAATTTCTTTTCGTTATCAACCATGCTCTGTTTATGTTCTCCACAAAAATAATAGAATGCAATACTGTCACTTCGTTGAATGTTGTAGATTTTATCGTATTTTTTCTTCAATTTTGTGTTTTTCTTCAATCAATAGAAATACCCTGTATGTAAATGTGTGATTTTTGTGAAAGTCTAGTGTCTCTTATTCAATTACAGAATATTTTGTTAAAACTCAGTACAACTGAAGGAGTTTGTAATTGAAATATTTGATTTCCATAAGTTATATTTGTTTAATTTTAATATATTTAAATGAAAATGATTATCTTTGTGATTTAATAACTCTTGAACCACCCGACCGATCTCAATCAAATTTTCAGGGCCACGGTGGCTCAGTGGTAGAGCGTTCACCTCTGGAGCTTGGGGCACGGGTTCGATCCCAGCCCCGCCACGTGAACTTTGTGGTGTACAAACACCGTGTGCGTGGGTTCCTTCGCACTTTCTTCATTCCACCATTTCATCCATTTGTCATCATCACCGTCTCCTTTAGCCTATCAAATACTTCATTTCATTTCAATCAAATTTTCAACTTAGATGAGGTTTGGGCGTAGGGTGGTTTTCATTATTTCGCTTTGACGGTGTAACTTAGGGGTGTGGACAGATATATAAAAATAAATAAAAATGAAAATAACTGTCTTTGTGACTTAATAACTCTTGAACCACCAGACCGATCTCAATCAAATTTTCAGCTTAGATGAGGTTCGGGCTTGGGATGGCTTTCATCATTTCAGTTTGACGGTGCGACTTAGGAGAAGAGAAGAAGGAAATATTTAGAAATGATCAAAAATAACCAATATTAGTGTCGAACCCATAGTTTTTGGAGTCGATGAAATGAACAGTGACTCTTCCGGTGCCGTTTAAATCCAAATTCAGCTTGTAACTTGAGGAGGGGTATATATATATATATATATATATATATATATATATATATATATATATATATATATATATATATATATATATATATATATATATATATATATATATATGAAAGTGACTGACTAAAGGAACGTATTACTAATTATTCTTATTCTAACCCAGCGATAGCGGGTAATTGACACTAGCACTATATAAGCCCTTTTAACTTTATAAAGATGCTATAGAATTTACGGACTGTGAAATGGTTATTTCGTTTTAATCGATTTTTTTGTTATCCAACCAAGATCCTTTTTACCGTAGTGGTTGGTTAACAGTGAGTCTGGTGTATTTATGCTTGAATCTTGACTTTAAAATCATTTTGAATTTGGGAAATATTGGAGTTTATAGTTTAATCTTTTGAAAAGGTTCGTAACCTGTTCAGTTGATAATTGAACAGCTCAGAGGAAGAACATGATAATCGTTACCTTCATCGAAATTGAGTTATTGGGTGAAATGGATTGGGATTGGGTCACAGAATAGTATGTAGGTATCTAAATTTATTATTATTATTATTATTATTATTATTATTATTATTATTATTATTATTATTATTATAGTAACTGTTGTAGTAGATTATATATTGATGTGATGTTGAGCTCCTCCGTGGCTAAGCGGTTAGCGTACGCGCCTTTGGCGTGGGAGACCCGGGTTCGATTCCCGGCGGGAGCTCATGTGGTTCGGATTCCACGTTAATCAGTAGGTCCACGTCTCATATAGCCTCGCTGCTGAACGGGACGTTAAACTCAAAATCAACTCAACTCATTATATATTGATGTTTTATAAAGTACTGCATTTTTACGTAACAGCTGTTTATTGCACTCAAAATAAAGATATCATTATTATTATATCTTATTCATTATGTAACAATATATCATGCATATATTTCATTATGTGAAACTGGAAAGTAAGATAAATGACATTAGAAATTTAAAAAAAATACTACTATTTTGTCTAACTTAATTGGATGTTTTAATAGCTATAACTGTATTGCAGTATAAATGTCTAATTAAGATTGTTGAACGTTTTCTGGAAATAATTTCACCTGAAAGTCTTCATTTGTTTCTGTTTTCTATAATGTTTTTTTCTCACTTACTAATTTCGTTTTGTTTTCTAATGTATAATTGCCTTAGTTAACTGAATGTTTCCTTAGATCAAATATGTCAAACAGGTGAATAAATGCCTTGTTATAACGTGTTGCCCTAATGTGGTATCTACTGGAACCGGTTTTCGGCTCTGAATAGATTCGGTTCTAGAAGATCCGGTTCCGGAACAGGTTTTTCGCGTCCAGGTCTGGAATCAGGTTTCCGGATCTAGGTGTAAATCCGGTTCCGGAACTGGGTTTTCGGATCCAGGTCTCGAACCGGTCCTGAAAACCGGATCTCCAAGAACCGGAACTTTGTGGCCATCCCTACGCTAAACCCGAGCTGCTGGCAGACTGAACAGTGTGCTAGATGAAATGGTGGAAGCGACAGGCAAGCGCCCAGGCGGCGGCCGCTTGTTTCATTTGGCTAAAGAAACTGGGCAACTGGCAAAATCATTGGCTAAACAGGCAAACTGATCAACTTATTTAGCTAAACACCCACTGGTGGACCAAAATTTTTGTGGCACAAGTGGATCTGGGAGGGGAGGGCATAAGCGTGTTGAAGGTGAACTTCGTGCCTCCTTTACGGGTCTTTGGGGGCTTTCGGATCCAGGTCTAGAACCGGTTCCTTAGATCCGGCTCTGGGACCGGGTTTTCGGATCCAGTTCCGAAACCGGTTCCTAAGATCCGGTTCTGGAACAGAGTTTTTGGATTCAGGTATAGAACCTGTTCATAAGATCCGCTAGTAAACATATCTTAGAATGCATATGAACATTAGGCGGGGATAGAATCAGAAACGCAAGATCCATTTGCCCTTTTAATTTCCGTCTCTTAAAGGGTTTTCGAAAAATGAAATGAAATCTTTCAGCATAACGTTCCATGATTATGCTCTTTAGGCTAAGGGAAACGAAGATTAAGGCAAGTGAATAATAATGGAAGAATTGTCGGAATGAGAAAGTGGGAGGAAACGGAAGTACGCCGAGAAAACTCACGGACACGATGCTGTCCATCACAAACTCACATGGTGTGGGATTGACGCAAAAGCTCCTAGCACGTGAGAGGACCGCACTAACACTGAGCCACCATACTTCTATACGCAAGTATGATGTGTAACAAGTAAGTTTACCTTGAAAGGGTGAGAAAGTATAGTTACGCAAGAACTCACGAGAAGAACCTATTTTATTGTATTATACGGATACTATATAAAATATCCAAGTGCTGTACGTAGATTTTTTTTTTTATACTTGACGTTTCCGAAATTTTGGGACAAACTAAAAAATGTTGCCGTGCAAATGTCTTCGTACGAACTGTTTTGTTTGTGTGAATTGTTTCTTTCCATATTTTTTGCCGTTTGCATATGCAGAAACTCCGTGAGAAACGGGCCAGCAAGACTTTTCAGACAATAACAACAACAGATAAAGGTCATGAACTTCTATAACTTTGTAACTCTCTCTCTCTCTCTCTTTTGCTATAGCACCGAATTTTCATCCTCTGAAACGTTGTTATGTTGCTGAAACGTGACGTCTAAAGTTTGTTATGTTTGCTCCTTGTCGATCGTGTTTTGTTTTTCGTACCTACCAATTTTGTGCACAGACTTCTTTTGTAGTGTATGATATTTACATGAGAGCAGACACTTGCATGAAGGAACCAAAGAATAAAAAAGCATAAAGATTAACGGTAGATTTTTCCATCGTCTCACCATGGAAGTTGTGGCCTCTCTCTATTATCTTTTGAGTGAATAACTCGGACGGTCAGTCAGCCAAAGAACGCATCGGTTGGTTTGGTACTGCTATCCGATAAAAGTGTAATGGTTACATATGCTACATGAATATGTAATGCGTGTAAACGTGTCCATCATATTGGCGTGAAAGTATTTACCTTTGATTGGATTGTAAACAATTTGGAAACTTAATCGTTCATTACTGGCCCTGTTTTTGTACAGGTTTATGGTGATAAATTATTTTGCTCTGTAGTATTTATCACTCCCGACACTCCACATAAAAAAAAAAGCAAAAATTAAAGAACTTTAGAATAATGTTAGTGTTAAAGGAAAAATAACTAAAGAGGAGACATATTCTCATTGAAATAACCAATATTGGTATCTGAAAATGTGTGTTGTGATGCGAACACCGGTCGTTTGTCAGGGGCGTCCTTTGGAAAGGGCAAGGGTCATCCAAAGAAAAACGCGAAACTCTTGCTTTAGTATGCTCGCGAAGTACTTTAACATGAGTTTCATATCAAGGTCATCATCATCATAGGTACACAGAGAAAAATTCGTTCTCCGGACAGCGGTATATTGTACAATATGCGGTATCCTCTTGCTTACTATAGAGATAAGCACGGAGCATACGTTATCCGTATGCTACATAGGCACTGCCCTTAGATGTTATATCATGCCGTTGCAGAATGTCTGACATCTAACAGTTTTCCGTATATCACATGCATATCTTATGTTACCTACGTCAGCTATATGTTATATACGTCCATTTGTATGTGAGATCCTGACCGCCTACATTTTTTCATACAGAAAGTACTTATAAATGGAACACTTATACAGAAAATATTATAAAACATGCGTTTTCAGTTATACATCTGCTGTACGTTAAGTCCAAAAACTACATGAATTACGCATGTAACCTATCTTTTTAAGTACGCCACCTACAATTTTTTTTCTCAGTGTATTCTGCCTTATTGGCAGGTGACTTGTCGCAACTGAAAAAGTTTCCATGCTCCACGGTCTTCCGCTAACCTCTTCGTCTTTACGTACGACTTTTCTATTTTGATATCGTTCATTAATTGTAGTCTCCTTCGCCCCCTCCCTCTCTTTCCTGCCACCATACTCTCTAGCACGTCCTTCATGATACAATTCATTTTTAGTCAATGTTCCAAGCAGTTTCCCATTCTCTTCTCAATAAAATCTAAAAATTTTTCTTTTCTCCTCCACCATTTCTAACACCCTCGCATTCGTTCTCCACTCGAGCAGCAAATTCTCTCCATTCTTCTCCACACCCACATTTCAAAAACTTCCAGTCGTTTTTCATAATTTTTGCGTAATGTCCATGTTTCTGCCTTCTACAATACAATACAATACTCTACACGAAGCATTTTATACGTCTTTTTCTCAACACTTTATTCAAAGTCCCACAAAATAGTATTTTCTTCCTCCTAAAGGCTTCTTTCGCCATTCCTATCTTTGCTTTTATTTCACGTTCGCACTTCTTATCATCACTAATATGTGACGAAAAAAGTTTTTTCTCGATATTGTCGAAACTGTGCATGATGATCCACACTACTCAGGTCATTTTCTTCAGGTGAATGAGATCTATATTTATTGTATATCTTTCATCTTTGAATAACTTACTTTCCATTAAACGCTCTGAATATTGTATAAATTTATTTCATTTTGTAACGTAAATGTTAGTTAAAGATGCTTCACAAAGACCTAAGTGGAGAATTCTGTTATATGTGAAGTTAGTCCGGCTTCTGTGTAAACATATTTCATTGAACATTTCCTCTATTAATTACCATACTACAGTATGTGCCTTTTTTCCCTTTTGTTTGCTCTTTTTCCCGTTGTGTACACAGAATTTGCGTGTTTTACATGTGTAATCGCATGTGTGTTGAATTTGAGAAAGCATTGTGGGAGTACCGTAATCCAATGAGAACTCCACTGTACAGTGTATATAGAACATTTAATAGGGAAGCGAGTACCGTTTTATTGGAGCACCGGGTGAGTCGTGACAGTAGATCAGCTACCTTTCTTTGCGTTCACATTGCGTAATACCTGTTGTGGAGCACAGGCGTGACATCAGTTATTATTGAAAAGGAAGAGAGGGAAAATGTACAGTCGTCGTGCAGAAACTGGACATTCGAAGAGTATCTCTTTTTGCACCTTTTTGGCGTGTTAATTTGCAATTAGTATGTACATAAAGACTCGGTTTGTTACTATTAGCAAAGTACAAACAATAATAAATGCAATCTGTTAGTTTATTAGCGGAATTTGCTAGATGCACAGTATTTAAAGCGAAATTTGCTACATGTATAGTACCTAACAGCTGAATTTGGTACATGCACAGTACCTAACAGCGGAATTTGTTTTATGTACCGTATTTAACAGCGGAATTTGCTACATGTACAGTACATAGCAGCTGCATTTGCTACATGTACAATACCTGATAGGGAATTCGCTACATGTGCAGTACTTGACAACGGAATTTGCTACATGTACAGTACACAACAACGGAACTTCCTACATGCACAGTACCTAACAGCGGAATTTGCTACATGTACAGTACCTAACAGCTGAATTTGGTACATGCACAGTACCTAACAGCGGAATTTGTTTTATGTACCGTATTTAGCAGCAGAATTTGCTACATGTACAGTACATAGCAGCTGCATTTGCTACATGTACAATACTTGACAGGGGAATTCGCTACATTGCAGTACTTGACAACGGAATTTGCTACATGTACAGTACACAACAACGGAATTTCCTACATGCACAGTACCTAACAGCGGAATTTGCTACATGTACAGTACCTAACAGCTGAATTTGCTACACGTACCGTACTTGACAGCAGAATTTACATACAGTACTTAAATAAATAACAATTTCTTCCAGTAAAATAAAAGTTAAATTATTATTGGGAACAAACGACATAATTTTTTAGCGCCACAAAAGTTCAGTTTCTTTTCCCCTTTTTCTCGAAACCCACTTCTGGGAGTCTACCCACAAACATACTACAATACCAGCAAAAGTTTAAGATCACATCAAATTTAAGTGAATCTCTGTTTGCGGAGTCTTGAAACATTCGTATGACCAATTATCGCTCATTGGATTAGCAACAACGAGCACTACGCTTCCTTTGAGTGATAATATGAACACACAAGGGCTTATACGGGGTATCATAAACACTTTTTAAAAATAGCTGTAGCTACTTTTCGCTTTTTAAACGTTAATACATCAACAACCTAGAAAGAACTACAGAACATCTATAACTTGTTATTCTTTCAAATTTCTGTCACTCCATTGTCCCCCCCCCCCCCCCACTGTGTACATCTTGCAAATAAAACCAAAATACTGTCTCATATTCCAGACCTTTGTTTAATTTATGCAATATCTATTACAAAATGCCTTTTTTTCTGTCCATTTTTAAAAAATATAATTAGACATACAATCTGCAGTATATCTCAGACCGCAATCCAACTATCGTCAAATTTTGCGCTTTAAACAAGGGTAACTATGATACATGCGAAATTAATGCGCCAAATTGAAGGTCCGTAGTAGACACTTGTAATATATACTGACAATATAAACATACGAGCAAGCTTACTCGTACATAGTCATATTTCATATTAAAGGATTGTATTACAAAATATATTTTTTAAAAAAAGAAGTATTTATTCTGATTAAGATCTACTGAAGTGAAAAAAAAATGCTATACCTAGGCATATGTGTAGTGGGATGTGTTAACATTTTCATCCCAATACATAAAATAAAATGAAATCTTCCAGTTTTACTCCCACGATTTTGCCGACAGGGCTAAAGGAAACGGTGATAATGAAACATGAATGCAATAGTGAAATGAGTAAAGTGAAGGAAACAGGAGAGCCCCGATAAAACCCACAAACACGATGTTATCCATTACAAAACCCACTTGGCGCGAGCTGGGATAGAACCAGGGACCCCACCACCAAAGGTAAACGCTCTATGCATCCCGGTACATTTTAGTGCATGTTTCTTAACTTTGTGTACGATAAGGATCGTTTTTTTTAAAAAAAAAAATATTATTAATTTATGAAGTAGAACAAAATGTATTTTATCGTAGCATTACTAATAGAAGAAGGAAGGTATTTCTTAAAAGGAAGTCAGCGCCAAGATCTATATACTTAAGCTACCATCACGGAATTCGCATGGTGAAGTGAGGAATTTGTTTAAGAGTTATTGACGTGAGAAATCTCGTTTTATAACCATTAGTTGTAGCGTTCACCTCTGGTGCTTGGGGTTCCGGGTTCAAACCCTGCTCCCGCCAAGTGAACTTTGTGGTGGACAAACACCGTGTGCGTGGGTTTTCTCGAGGTTCTCCCGTTTCCTCCCACTTTCTTCATTCCCCTATTTCACTCATCTCTCATCATCACCGTCTCCTTTAGCCTAACCGACATAACCGTGGGACGTAAAACTCAAAATTTCATTTCATTTCAACTGTTAGTTGTAAAATTATATGTACGAAAAGCATGGACGAGTAATTTTGGAATCACAATTTTCTTTATGTCTCTCAAAATTCTTAGTATTCTCCGCGTAATTTTCTAAAGTTGAGAAACATTAAGAAAGAAAAAGTTTAACATGAAAATGTACACTTCCACCAGCAAGAAAAAAAAATATGACAGAAAATAATAGAATTGCCTCATAGAGAAGATAATGATATGGTTCTTACAATTGTCAGTTCTTCCTTTCATGATTTGCTTTACCTGATTTGTGTTAGTAACTGAGATGATGATACGACTTGATAACAAGCAAGGGAAAGTAGCAACAGTGTCAGTAAGGACAAGTGGGTAGCACATCGCATTCTTTTTTCTTCATAACCAGCAGTTTTCGCATTCTTTCCTTGATTACGAGAACGTGAGGTAATACTTCCCACACGATCGCACTTGCTGTTGCCTCTAAAAGCGATGTTCTTTTCTGTTTCTCACAGATCTCCTCTTGCAACTGTTCGATCTTCACTCGTGCTAACAAAAGCATCTGGCTTTTTATTGGTTTCATTTTTTTTTTCTTCGGATCTGTTACTGGCAATACAAATGAAATGATTTGATTTAAGTTTAGCGCCCCTTATGTGTTGTGTGAGACATGGACCTGTAGCTTAATGTGGAATCCGAACTACATGAGCTCGTACCAGGAATCGAACCGGGGTCTCCCGCACCAAAAACGCGTACGCTAACCGTTTGGCCATGAGGGTGCTCAGAAATGAAATGTAATTTAGTTTTATGTCCCACCAAGACAGGGCCGTGCCGTGGGGGGGCGAGCGGAGCGACGGCCCCGGGCGCCGAAGTAAGGGGCGAAAAATTCGGGAGAAAAAAGGAAAAAGAAAGGAAAAATTGCTTGGAATATATGTATGGGGGCGCCGTCGTATACTCTCGCCCCGGGCGCTGATTTTCCACGGCACGGGCCTGCACCAAGATTATGCACAAAGATTAAAGGACACGGTAATGACGACAATGAAGGAAATAGTGGAATGAAGAAAGTGGGATGAAAAACGGGAAAACCCCAAAGAAGCCCACGCACACGGTGTTTGTTCACTCAAAACCCATTTGACGTGAGCTGGGGTCGAACCTAGAACCACACGCAGCAAAAGTGAGCACTTTACCACCCTAATCTGCAGTAGAGTTAAATAAAATTAGGTATTCCAATAAGGTAATCATGAGGGCCACGGTGGCTCAGTGGTAAATTGCTTATCTCAGGTGCTTGAGGCCCCTGGTTCGTTCCCTGACCAAGTAAGTTTGTGATGGATAACATCATGTTAATAGATTTTCTCGTTTCCTCACACTTTCTCATTCCACTAATTCTTCCATCATCATTCACTTGCTTTATTCATTGTCTTCCTTGGCCTAAAAAGGACGTTAAACTGAAAGATTTCATGTTATTTCATTCTCATAAGGTAGTCTATATTGTAATAATTTTGATAGAGTCAATAATGGTCCGAGATTTATCCCTTCACCAATTTTATTATAAAATTTGATAAATACAAAACGTCTTTGATTACAAAGAGAATAATGCTGTTTCCTCGTTAATGTCCAAGTAGAGGAGTATAGGTGTTTTGCACGGTGCCCCTTCTCTCAAAGCAGTCTCCAAGGCACCTGCCGGTTCGGTGAGTTTGGAAGGATAGCCCCCTCAGCTCAAGGCAGCTTCGTAAGGCTTTGTTGTTGAGAGGATCCCTAGTCCAGTGCGACCTCGGGAAGGATGGGTGTCCCCTAGTCCAGTGCGACCTCAGGGCGGTGTAGGTGATTTGATCAGTTGGACGACTGATGCTGGATCCCTCGGTGTTCCTCCTTTTATTTGTCCTCCTCGGGTCCTTTCGTGAGGTCCGTCTGCTTTCGGCGTTCCTCGGTGTCCTTCCGCGTTGGCTTGCTGTCTGCTATGTTGTTTATAAATAATAACACGTGTTGAGTTGACACGTGCGTCTGTTGTAATGTGGGGATCCTTGCAATATTTTCAATTGGTCAGCCATGGTGACGTAGTAAATAAGATGTCTACCTACCAAGTGAGCGGCCCGGTGAGGGCAGGGAATTTTTCTCGTTCTACCGTTCCCTCTCAGGCTCTATAGCTGATGAAGCTTGGACAGTTAAGATAACCAGAATGTGACCCTGACTATATCACCTTCTGTGTGGCAGAAGTCTAATATGTGTTGACTCTTACAATCTTAGGTATTTAGAATTATCTCCTGTAGTTCAGTTAAATTAAATAAATAAATAAATTTAATTTTTCAATCGATTCTGAATGGGACGTAACTGTTAAAGTTTCCTGCTGGCTTCCAAGATGATTTATTGTCATCTGTTTGAACTAAATGCATTCATATATTCAAAAGATATCCAGTATGTCTTGCAACTACTTTCTATGCCCATAGTCAAGAATCGCTCCATATCCAAAGATATGTGTTATAAAACTAATGGGCCTTGTTTCACGCACTTTCTACGTTGCAGAGGCGTGATAAATCTCAAGAGACAATATAGAATAGAATTAATTTGAATCAACAATCAAAGAATAATTCTTTACTCAAATTTGAGATAGTGAGTGTTGAAACTTTGTCCAAAAACAAATTGAATCAGTAATCAGAGAATATTGCAGGGACATGGCTTAGAACTAAATGCAGTGAAAACTAAATACATAGAAGTTCGTCGGGATCGTAATACGGTAAATTGTAGATACGTTAAAATATCAAACAATACTTTTGATAAAGTGGATACTTTTGATAAATATTTAGGATCAATATTAACAGACGAAAACCATATTCACGAAGAAATGTCGGCTAAAAGCAGGGAATTCGTGTTATTATTCGGTTCAAAATCTCTTGTTGTAGCGAATTCTGTCGAGGAATTTGAAGCTTAAAATATGTAAAATGATAATCATGCCTGTTGTTCTGTATGGTTGCGATACATGTTCGCTTACTCTGAGGGAAGAACGTGGACTGAATGTATTTGAGAACAAGATCCTGAGATGAATATTCGCCCAAGAGGAACGGGAATGGGAAATGGCGGAAACTTGACAACGAGGAATTGCATAATTTATATCGGTTATCAAACAATGTTAGGGTCATCACGTCTAGAAGGCTCAGGTGGGCAGGTCATGTTGCCAGAATGGAAGAAAGTAGAAGCGCTTTCAAAGTCCTAACTGGAAGTCCAATCAGAAAACGATCATTGGGAAGACCTAAGCGCAGATGGGAGGACAATGTTAAGATGGATCTCGTAGAAACAGGAATACAAAGTAGAAACTGGATCCAGTTGGTTAAGGATAGAAGTCAGTGGAGAGATTTTGTGAACTGGCATTGAAGGCCATAGAGTTAGTTTAATCAGAGAATATTCCTTCAGTCAAATTCAAAAATTGGATGTTGAAACTCTGTTCCAAATCTCCTGAATCTACTTCGTATAACATAGGAATCTATATATGTAGCCTATATCTGCCATATTTTGCATCTTTTTTTTTTTTTTTCGATGACATAGTTCGTAATGCTTACCAAATACTACATGATTGTGACCAAAGGTATGAATGTACGAGATGTATGCATGAGAGACAGCATAGCGTACACACGTCGTCATAATTCTTAGGTAACTGTTCCCTATCAGCATAAATATGTGCCGCATTCATATAAGGAATGCACAGGGGAGACAAGTTTTGTTGCTGGTCGCCCGTGAATAATTCCAGAAGACATTGAGAAAAGGAAGCGAAGGGAGCAGTGAATGTGTATATGTAGAAGTACCGTTGCTCCTTCGTGACTCCGAGAGACCCGATAGCTTCTGGCTGCATGCCCAGACAGTGGGAGCTGTTTGACCGACTATTAGTCATTCCCCGTCTTTTATTTTAAATGCAAAGGATTTAGGATTAGTTTAATTGGGAACCATCCACACACCTTCGTGGGCTTTTGTCTCCCCTTTTATGTACTGGAAGAAAGACATAGGTGGTGGAAAGACTCGTAGACGTGTTGATATTGGGCGTTGTTTCTTACCAGGTTACTGAGTCACTCGAACATAAACCATAACAATCACAAGATTTTCAAATGTTGGTGTTAATTACCGCTCTATTATTCTATAGTTTGGAAAATGAATGAATTAGCACTTTTCACTTCATAGTGCTAAGTACAAAGGAAGTGCATATCCACCCAGGGGCTTAATCAGAATTTTTCTTAAAGGAGGTACGGGTTTCAGTAGGAAATAATAACAACAATAATGATAATAAAAATAGTCAACAAAACTGAAATATTATGGAAATATTAATGTAATGATAATGTGAATGCAAACAGATGAATTCTGAAAAACGCGAACACGATGTTCCTCACCACTAATCATTTGAATTAGTTAATTTTGACCCTTACTGCACCAAAGAAATCAGGTCAGGAATCGCCATAGCTAAAGAAGCATTCAACAAGAAAAGATCACTCTTAACTAGCAGGGTTAATATTAGACTGAGGAAGAAAATGGGTCAAGTGCTATATATGGATTATTGGACTTTATGGTTCAGAAACTTGGACATTACGGAAGTTAGAGAAGAAATATTTAGAGAGCTTGGAAATGTGGTCTTGGAGGAAGATGGAGAAGATAAAATGGACAGAAATAGTAATAAACGAAGATGTTAAAAAACAGATAGGAGAGAAGAGGACACTTCTATTCAACATCCTTCGTAGGAAGGCCAATTGAATTGGAAACATCTTGCGAAGAAATTGTCACACCGCCATAGAAGGAAAGATGGAAGGGAAGCGGGGAATAGGAAGAAGAAGAACACAGCTGATCGATGATTTGAGAAATAGAAGAAAATATTGGGAATTAAATCGGAATCTGAAAATCGAGAAACGCGGAAGAAGCATTTCCAGGTCCAAATCTAAAATTAAAAAAAAAAATCATCCTTAGTCCCAGGACCTGCCGAAGGACAGAATACTTAATAATAATGAGTTCAAACGTTCGTTGTCGCAGAAAAAGTTGTTGTTCTCTGCTTGTTCCCAGTTCAAAATTTCGAAAATTTGAGACTTTGTATAAAACAAATTAAATCAATAATCAAGATATAATATTTCAAGAAGATTTTAGAGATGGGTGTTGAAATGTCTCTCAAGATCAAATTCAATCAGCGCTCAAAAGGTAATCTTTCCACTTTTGTTTGTTTGTTTCACTCATTGTTGCAAGGAAGAATGTACATTGATAGTAAAATTAAGAGCACTCGCAACAATCTTTTTTTTTTTTTTTTTTTTTACTCACTGTAATTTTTTATATAATACTAGCAAAATACCCGTTATTCGCACGGGGAGAATGCGTTTCATTTTGGATATAAAGGGTTGAATTTGGATTTAAACAGCATTGTAAGTGTAACTGTTCATCTCAGCGACCCCGAAAACTATGGATTCGACACTAATATCGGTCATTTTCAATCATTTGTACATATCTACCCCTTCCTCTCCCCCAAGATGCGGGGCTGAATTTCGATTTAAGCAGCATCAGAAGTGTCACTGTTCATCCCAGTGACTCCGAAAACTGATTTCGGCACTAATATTGGCCGTTTTCGATCATTTTTAAATATCTCACCCCTCCCCTACGTTGTATTGTCAAAGTGCAATGATAGAAACCATCCCAGGTCCGAACCTCATCTATGTTGAAAATTTGGTCGAAATCGGTCGGATGGTTCAAGAGGTACAAAGTCACAAACAATTGCTTTCATTTTTATGTACGTATATACACACTAGATTAACAATAATGATTATGAAATAGTAATTAACACTCTTTCAATGGGTTAGTAACTTCTAGTGTTCACTGAACTTTGGATGTATCATAACCTCTTGACTGAAAAAAAAAATAATAATGGTCTTCTCCCTATACAATAATTTCGATTTTCTCTGATGGATTTTTTTGGGGGGGAGGAGGAGAATATGTGGTTCTTACAAAAAGGAATACGAACGAGGTTCTCAAAGTCTTTCTACCGTTGATGTACAACTTTATTATGATCAATCAGTAGACATTGATTATTTTTAACACCATAGTTATATAGACATACCTCCATAGACACATCAATTAATGGACACTGAACCCGAAATAAAATAGTAGAAAATTAGTGGTGTAAGTAAGTGATGTTGAAAAGAGTGTTGCTCTTATGTCCATTCCCTAGTTAGGATTGAATCCAAGCAAAGGTCGTAGGGTTTTTGCCTTCTAAATTTACAGGTGCACACATGCCGGTCACGATTTTCCACTCGTTTGCCCTTGAACTCTTTAGGGGGAAACCTTGTCTTCTGGCTTAATTCCCTTACGCGTCAATACTTTCACATAGCCAACCAACATAGTATCCTCTCTCTTATTATACACATTTAGCCCTTTGGTACTGATTGTACGATAATACTGAAAAATTCTTCTCTCTATGACAGCCACGAATCTTCGATTAACCGTCTTTTTTGTGGTTGAGAATTATGATTTTAAAGCATTGGTTTCCTTCTAATTAGCACCAGTTAACCTGCCAAAGGTCTAGCTTCTTGTGGTCATCTTACGAAGTCAGAATAACTCATATCAGAGGAATATACGAGGGTGATTCAGAAAAAGGAAGAAAGAAGCACTCCTATATGTAGAACAAGAATTTTAGGTATGATCCAAAACAATTGGATCAAAATATTGCAATGTTAGCCAATAATTAGTTTTTGGATTAGGGGTGCACAAAATTTCTGAACGGCCCCTAAATCGAATTTTCGTATTTTCTGCGGAATAAGCACATCATTCTAAGTTAAGTGATAGTTTGAGTTTGGCTATACTATATATAGTTCTCCAGATATAAAGCATACAAGAAAGTTTTCGATTGAAATATTTTTGGTACTTTCTACTTTGCTGGTCTTGATCATTTCTCCTCTCTACTCTTCTGGTCCTCGAATTTCGACTTCTATATTCCATAAGCAGATATAGCTATATACGGAGTAAGTGATCTGAATTGAAATTTCTAGTTTTACGACCCACAATTATGTCCTTTAGGCTAAGGGAGGTGGATGACTGAGGAAAGGGGATGATTATGGAAGATAACTCCTATTAAGAGTTGCGTACTAGACAGGAACTGAGATTGTCTTGTTTCGATGATGTCGTGGAAGTGATGCTTTGTCTGGGAAAGAGTATCTGTTTCTATCGGAAGAGGTCTGTCGTCTCGTCTCTTTTTGTGGGTAACCTACTCGTAATTTTGCAAGTTAATCTGGCTGCAGGTTGTTATGCGGAGACCTAAGAAGGCGACTTTCCCATACGCATGGTGCCGGTTCGATTGTGCGATAGTACCCTACAAATTCGCACCCCATATTAAACTGTAAATTACGTATTGTGTAGTCTCTAAACTACAAATAGATAACAAATAAATTCAAGACGTGTTGCCACCTTCACACACACACACACACACCATGGAAAACTAATGAAATGGAGGAGGCACGGTGACTCAGTGGTAGAGCGTTCACCTCCGGTGCTTGGGGTCCCTGGTTCGATCCCAGCTCGCGCCGTGTGGACTTTGTGGTGGACAAACACCGTGCTCGTGGGTTTTCTCGGGGTTCTCCCGTTTCCTCCTACTTTCTTCATTCCACCATTTCATTCATTTCTCATCATCACCGTCTCCTTTAGCCTACACGACATAACGTGGGACGTAAAACTGAAATATTTCATTTCCATTTTTAATGAAATGGAATGAAGACTTTCAGTTTAACGTCCCACTGTTATACGCGTTTGGCTAAGGGAGACGATGATTAAAGCCAGTGAATGATGAGTGAAGAATTGGTGGAATGATGGTGTGGGAGGAAACGAGCACCCTGAGCAAACCCATGGACACAATGTTGTCCACCGCAAACCTAATTGGCTGGGGGGGGGGGAGCTAATGAAATGTTGCAAATTCCACAAAATGCATTTTTCTCCCTCAAAATTTCTCTAAAGGAAATACATGAAAACATAATTATTTTGTTTTCACTGTTTTTTGATGTACTGAACTTCTTTCTGTATTTTTGTAGCAAGAAGACATGATTTTGTGTCGGTCAATCGGTCTTCCACAACTCGTGGTTGTAAATCGTGAGCTGCTCGTCACTCAAAGAAATGTAATGCTTCTGGCAAAAGAAGATGTGTTTAACAATCTTTCCTTTTGCTCTCGCATGTGTGTGTATGCCGTCCGTACAGTAAGTTTGACCCTGTAGAAATATATATACACACACATACATACACACTTTATTTTTTGAATAGCAATACTGTCTGTAGTAGCGGAGTGGTTGAGTTACGTTTCCGTAACGGTTTTACGTAAAGCCATCGCCAAGAGAACAAACGAAACGCATTGCACAAAATGAAAAGACTTTTTTATTACCCCGCCGCCAGACTTGATTCCCGTAAGAAAACAAGTAAAACGCGAAAATATCCGCTGCGTCACTCGGTTAATACCAAAGACAATTGCTCGATGCTGCAGTGAGAATGTTTTACTATATAGTTATTCGTTTTGCCTATATATAAAAGGCGAAAATGTACAGTACCGTATCTCGATGCTGTGGACAATGAATGCCACACACAAAAGGCACTTCAATATTTGCTCTTGTTTTCGACGAGTCACGAATTAAAGACAGCTGAAGAATTTCTTTCCTTTCACAAAGTTGAGGGTTGTTCTCTTTAACAATGGTGTATTAATGTTTCAATCTTTTCTTGTTTTTTTTTTTTCATCTTTATGAGATTCGTTGTTGCAGCATCACTATGGACCATCTTGACCCTTCATTGTTATTAGAAAGTATGCCCCTTTTTATTACTTTGTTAAATGTTACTATTTTTTATAGACAAGATAGCGGTTCTGCTATTTAATCAATATTTTCTTTTTAATTTTCTTATATAAATATAAATACTTGACACTAGTGACACATTTATCCGGATCTTTGCAAAATATACAGTAAAATGTGTCCAACTAAGACACGTTAAAGAACTACCTAAATCGGGTTGTTGAATCCACTATCCCCAAACCATATTACCGAGCGAAGTAGCTCAAGTGGTAGAGCGTTGGCTTTGCATTCGGGAGGTCGCGGGTTCGATTCCCGCTGCCGACCATTCTGACTGAGGTTTCCCAGCTTTTCCCTCAGTTCTACCATGCAAATGCCGGGATGGTACCTACTAAACAGTGGGAAGGGGACAAAATGTCCTTACCTCTTCTAATACTAGTGTTACTGATAATAATGTTATCTTCAAAACTCAAACTAACAAAGTTAAATATTTTTAAAATTACTAACTTTCCTGGGGCTTCAAGACGTAACAATCGTTTGTTTTTATTATTATTAAAAATTATCTGAGGGAATCTGACCTATGCAGAAATAATATTCTCAAGGTTGACGTTTTCCCTTACAGTTTTGTTTGTGTTCAGTGTGAAATTCTTCATCCACCTGTTCTAGAGATGTTGAAAGTGGTTAGCTAATAAAAGCTTTTATTTTCGTTTATCCTCTCCTCGAGGGCGCGAGCGAGACGTCTGCACTTCCCTCTCCGTATTTTCACTTTTTCTCCGTTTTGTTGACTTCCCTGTGAAGATAGAATGTTTGCCTTTTGTCTGAGCATATTTTCTGGTAAAAATTTCCGTGTTGTAAAAAAATCACTAGTCAGTCAGACAGACTGAAGATCTTTGTAGCCAGGTACCTGGTCCCCTGAAGGGTCATTCTTACATTAAAGAACAGTTGAATGAGTGGAAGGTAGCTATTTGAACCCTGTAGTCAATGATTTTCGTATCCCTCTGGTGCCGTGGATAAGGGTGAAATGGAAAGTGGTTGCAGCGATCCCTTAGGCTGGTTTCTTTTAGGGAGAAAATCTTGAGTGAAAAGACAGGTGCTTCGTTTTGTAACACGAGAAAGTTTGATGACCTTTCAAGAAGATCTGGTTTTGCAAACAGCCTTAATGCTTAGTTTGGATTTAATTTGCATCTGTTTATATGCACTGTAAATTAGTTTGCTTACAGATGCATTGGTTTGGGATACTAATGTACACCATGTCCTGCCTTCTTTAGTAAACTTTAACAATGTGAAATTCGATCATTCATGGTATCGAATAGAATTACCGACAGGTTTGACTTCTTCAAAAAAATTTTTCTTGAGTATTTGTAACGTATACAGGGTGTTTCAAAACAACACCGACAACGTTTGGGAGGTGATTCCTGACACCAAGATAAGACAAAAAGTATACCTAAGTGCACAAATGCTTCCTTTCGCTATTATAGGCTGCCGAAAACATGAAAAAAAAAAAACCTTTAAAGGTCCATAGGTCCAAAACTATGAGGCCTACCGTAGTCGGGTCAAGACTTCACTTAGGAACTAATATATGCCATATCCAAAAATACATGTTTCAGAATCCCGCGGTACTCACGCAACAATTTTTATAAACGGAGTTTGACTAAGGGCATATAATTTGAAGTACTCACTAACTACTTCTGTAAAAGCTGTTGGAGAAGTACCGCAGGATTCTGAAACATGGATATTTTGATAGGGCACATACTAGTTCTTGACCCGACTAGGGTAGGCCCCAAAGCATAGGAGCTACGGACGTTTAAAGTTCATTTTTTCATGTTTTCGGTAGCCTATAACTTCGAAAGGAAGCATTTTTGCACCCAGGTTGGTCTATACTTTTTTTTGTCTTATCTTGGCGTCAGGCATCACGTCTCAAACGTTGTCGGTGTTGTTTTGAAACACCCTGTATAAGTAAAATATATTCCATATTTATAAATAGAGGGGCACGGTGGCTTAGTGGTAGAGCGCTCACCTGTGGTACCTGAGGTCCCTGGTTTGATCCTCGGTGATGGACAGCGTCGTGTCCGTGAGTTTTCTCGGGTTACTCCCGTTTCCTTCCACTTTCTCATTACACCAATTCTTCCATCATCATTCAATTGGTTTAATCATAGTCTCCCTTAGTTTAAAGGGCATAATCTTGTGGGACGTTAAACTTAAAGATTTTACCATATTCATAAAATTCAAAGAACATATATTCAGCTAGTCCAAAGAAACAAACTTCCATTAGACAATCTTGCCTTGGACTTCAAATTGATTCAACAGACACAATACTTTCATTCGTTCATTGGGCGTATCTGGTGTTAAGACGGAATTAATGCAACGATTTGAACCTTGAGTGAATGTCTCGTGGTAGAACTAAAAGAGGATAGGCTTATGCGCATTCCTCCCCCCCCCCCCCCCGCAAACACACCCTTCGCATGACGTCATGTTTAACACACAGGTGTTTTCTGTACATAGTTTTAGTGTTTTCCGTTGTACGCAAACATTTCTCGTTTGTATATACCATATTAAGATTAGCGTGATAGTTATTTTCTGTCTAGAAATTAAAAAACTACGAATATGATATTCTGTTATTGTAGTCTGGGATACCGTAATGTAATGGTAAGAGCGTTGGATTCACGTCCACGTGGTTCCGGGTTCTATTTTTGGCTGGTGCTTTCTAATTTTCGTGAGGCAAACTGGAGAGTCACGTGAATGAAAGGCGTGACGACTACTAGGTCTAGAAAACTCCTGTTAGATAGGACGACGCAGCGCGCTGACACATGTTTGTCGGTATGCAGGATGTAGTTCAGCCTGTAGCTAATAGATGGCGTTGGAGCGTCTCAGGCCCACAAAAGGGCTGTTACCTCAAGTGGTTAGTCTCACTCCTTAAGTTGTTCATGTGATTTATGTTTTATTTGGTTGGTGTATTGATTCCATTTGAGTTAAATGTCCCTTTCAACAGCGAGGGTATAGGAGATGCGGTTTTACTGCTTAACGTGGGATCCAAGCTACATGAGTTCCTACCGGGAATCGAAACTAGGCTCTCCCACGCCAAAGGCACGTGATTTATTTAAAACGTTGAGCTAATGTTAATAGCAGATACATCGAAGGAAGTAGAAAGTGACATTCTGTTTTCTTCCTGAAGCATTGGTGTAGTCATTATAATATATATTTTAGCCTATAAACAGTGACAACACCAGAGGGGACAAAGGGGCGAGGAGCCTGCTGACGCCTATGTTCCCTCCCCATGACAGGTATTATAATCTAGGTAAAGTAATATAAAATTATCTTTCTCGGTGTAAAAAAAAAGAAAAAGAAAAGAAAAGAAAAAAATAGCTGGTCCCTCAAAATTTCTTACCCAGCACTTGCACCAAAAAAATTAAAGCTGAGATCGTCACTGCTTGCAAAGACTAGAACCCTTTTAGCTCTACCATGCAAATTCAACACAGAATTGAAATAGGTTACGGGAAATTAAATGCAGTATTATGCGTTTAATGTTCTGTGAAATATGAACTTTCTTACATTCTTAGTGTCATGAAGAAATTTTCCAGGTGAACCTCCATACCTGTTTATGAAAGAAGAAATCTTCACTGAACAACCCCGTAGGCCAAATTACTTAAGCTAGAAACTTGAAATTTGGACAGTACATAGGTTTAGTGACATCAGGTATCACTAAGAAGGGAGAAAGTTTTGGAAATTCGATCTGGAAGGGAGGAAGGAGAAATAGGGAGTATTAATTATTATAATTACATGTGCATATCTCGGAATCCTTTAAAGTTTGAGACCTGACGTTTGGAATTTAAAATTTTCATTTTAAATGATTATACAGCTTTTTTTTTTTTAAATATTGTCCTAGGAAGGAAGAAAAGTAATAGGAAGAAAAAGGGGTGGGTAAAATTATTATAACATTCCCATATTTTAGAATCCTTTAACGTTAGAGAGACACGAAATTTGATATTTGGATTTTTCATTTAAATTAATTAAACAGATCTGCCAGAGTCAGAAGGGAAGAAAAATGAGTGGAGGTGTTTCACAAAGTTTTCCATCCAAGGCGTTCGAATTTCATACGAGACATCGAGCTCCGATAAATTCAGCGTAAAATGTTAAGGAAAAAAGAATGCTCGCAGTAACATATGTATATGTATTTGTATGTATAGTGAGGTGTAGTATTTGCTAATTTTCAATATTTTTCTCTTGTAACTGAAGGGTCAAGGGGAAAAAGAGGGAATGTCACAAAACTGCATTTTCGAGAAAACGGCGTTTTAATATTGAAAACCGCGTAATACAGAATAGGGTTAGTTACATCTTTTACCCCTTTCTACATGGACATTTTTACATCTACGCGTGCATGGTATATACAGTCAAAGAACCAAAAGTCACCCAAAGATAGGACAAAGCACCCAAAAATGCTCATATATGGACGTTTCTTGTTTTTTCTCCTTACCCTTCAACTTAGATTGCTTGCAAGAGTGAATAATCTTAGTTTGTGGTAGCGCTGTACTAAAAACGCAAATTCAACAGCCTTAATGAAGACAAATATTAATTTTGCGGATAGGGTTAGGAATTACATTTCAGGGCTTTCGGCATCTACAGCCATGTTAGTCGGTCACATATGAGAGATGACGTCCCTCGGCGAGCTCACTATCCGAGAAAAGGGAACGAAGGAAGCGGCCTGGGTCCTATATATTAGGTACATTCCCGGTATTTGCCTGGTGTGAATGAGGAACACCCTGAAAAACAAATCTCCTTCAAGATGGCTGGCCTCAAAAAGCTTTCAATTTTTCCACTGAGTGTTTCCCCACCGAGAATCGAACCCGGGACCGCTTGCATCAAAGACAAGAGCGTTAGCGACTACGCTATACGGGACCACATTTTGCGAAAAGAAGATTTTTTTTTTGTTTTTTGAAAAAAAATACCGTTATTTTCTTCCTAAATAAAAAGGATTCGGTATAGCTTGGAAGCGACCCTGTGGAAACGCAGTATATATATATATATATATTATGTGTGTGTGCCTGAATGGATTTTTTAGTTAAAAATGAAAAAGAAAAAATAAAAGCAGGTAAAACAAATAAGAGCTGGCAAGGTTTTTCTAAGAGGTAACTTTTTATTATTATTGTTGTTAGTTTATTGATTGACGAATTGTCCACTATGCACAATAATAATAAATCTGACTCCTTGTATAAATTTAAAAAAATATATGTACAATGATTATATATAAGATCGGTGGTCCGGAAATAGAAAATGAAATTGGGGGTCAGAATAGCCTTGGGGTGTGACAGTTGAAGGCCGATCCTCTCCTCACTTGATTTGTAGGTTTCCTTACCTTTCACGACCTCATCTGCTGTTTGTTGTAAATGCAGGTCGTTCACATTTCCTTCCGTCCACGTATATTCAATCTTAATATCTTACAATAGGAATCTACAACATTTTTTTCTAATACCCGATTTATCTTCCCCATCGTTTCTTATAATGGAGCACCTTCATATCTGCAATACGTTGTGTGCGCGTCATACTTTTTGATGATTGTAAAATGGCTGTTGTGGTTTTGTAGGCAACGAAAATAGCCGATAATTTGTGAGCTCTACGATCAACTTTTATGAAGATCACTTAGGAATTTCTTGAGGTAGTCCTGCTGAGAAAGATCGTAATAAAGTCATCAGAGCTAAATTAGATTATATTGCACTTTTTCTTGTATAGGAAGAACCTTTATATATACGTATATAGTGATAATTCTTCAGCGTTACAGTTACATTGAATGTTGCCATTCAACGAGAATTTGGTATATCCAGGGGCGGCAATTAGAGGACAGGAGGGGGCAGTTGCCCCTACTTTTATGAAGTTGCCCCTTAATACATATTGTTTCATTTGGAAATGTAAAGTTTTGTATATATTACTGGTTCATAGGAAAAAAATGGTACCATATAATTGCCGTTGCGAGAGTACGTACTGGTTATTGTGTCTTCCCGTGGAGTTAAGAAAGTTACAGGAATTGTGTTTTAATTGCAATTTAAAGCAATTAATATTGCAATTGCGTATTTTTTTTAAAATGTCGTAGCATATGCTTGTAGTATTTACTGTCTTTCGTTTTCCAAAAGTAATAACACACATTTAATGGCATGTGTGGAAATAAAAATATAAGTTGTCCATTAATTCCCAGTTTCAATATAACTTTTGCAAAACAAGCCTCATTATTCATTACTGGTGTAAAAGTATTGGTGTAAAAGAGATATTAAACTGCAAGCCTGGAAACTTTTTTTTTTTTTTAAGTAATAGTGCTGACTCATTCTGACAGTGTGTAAGCCCTCCTCTCTTATCTAATGGTGGAGGGTTCAGTGGCTCAGTGGTAAAGCGCTTACCCCTGGTACGTGAAGTTTCTGATTCGATCTTTGGCCGAGTAAGTTTGTAGTGCACAACATCGTGGTCTATGAGTTTTCTCGGGATACTTCCGTTTCCTCCCACTTTCTCATTCCACCAATTCTTTCATTATCCTTCACTTGCCTTAATCATCCTTTCCCCTTAGCCTAAAGGACGTAATCATGTGACGTTAAACTGAAAGATTTCATTTCTGATCTGATAGGTAACGCTTATGCCCGGGTTTGATTCCCTATTGTAGCACCAAATGTACTACAATAGGTCTCATCCTATATATATAGCCTCGGTGCGGACAAAGGAGTTAAATACAAATCTATCTATCATTCAGACAAGAACTATTGCTCTGCACGGTTTCACACTGCGAATACAATACCACTGACAATGAATCTCTGAAACAAGAAGACAGAAATCATATGGAGTTCATATAAGTAATGTGAGACCAATTCATAATACATGTTAGGACTGTTGGCTATACGTGTACAAACGAGACAAGAGTAATATTTGGGTGGAAGAGGGTGGCCCTCACCAACAAACCGATACTAATGCATATTTAATAGCCCATTGTTTTGAAATGCCAGGAAGCTCATGGACAGAGCGCCTGACCGCAGAGTTACCCAAAGCGTTTGTGTTTTGTTTTTTGGAGTCGACTAATTTGCGTCAACTAAGTTCCGTTGCAATTTGTCGAGCGAAAGCTGAACTTGATGATAATGATGTATATTACATTGTTCCCTCCTTCGTCTCGACTATTATTAACTGTAATATTGAATAACTGTTTATTGGAACTATTAAGGATGGCTGTTTGTTTGGTGCCGGAAAGAGTCCTTTCTTTTTACTTGTATTCATTTCTTAGATAGATTGTCAAGAACTCTTTCAACTGTTTTCTCTTTCCACCAGAGTGTTTTGTTGATTCCTTTATTTTACTGAATGTACCGTTTGTTCTTTCTTTTCTCCTAAATGTTTGATGATTTTTTTCTAGTTAGTGGCAGAGGTGTCTAGATCCTCCTAGAAGATATATTTTCGCACTAAAGTCTGATCCCTTCAAGGACTGTCCTTCAGCATTCATATAAAATTTCTGTTAAAATATGTTTTCAACTGCCATTTAAGGAAATTTACAGCAAAAACTGTGCATTCTGCATTTAGATTAAGTTCTATTAAAATTTGTTCTCAACTGCCATTTTAGAATGTTTACAACATATTCTGTCCGTTCAGTATTTATATAAAGTTTCAATTAAAATATGTTTTCAACTGCCATTTTAGGATGTTTACAACATAAACTGTCCGTTCTGCATTTATATAAAGTTTCAATTAAAATATGTTTTCAACTACTATTTAAGGAAATTTACAACAAAAACTGTCCGTTCTGCGTTTATGTAAAATTTCTGTTAAAATATGTTCTCAACTGCCATTTGCTACAATTGGCAAGCACTGTCAAAGATGCTTCTTATACTATTAACATATACGATTAACATATTTATTTGATGGAGAAGTGTGAACAATGAATTGATTTGGTGTGTCCGGTTCCCAGATGTGCCTTCCACCTTAGTCACTCTACGGCACCCTCTTATGTTTGGGCATTTCGCTAGATCAGCCGTGGAAATGCGAGAAACCACACTTTCGTTCCAAGTCTTATGAGATTTCGATGAACAATATCATATCTGGCAGCATTCTCAGGTTTGTCACGTTTCCGTCCACTTCGTCATTGATATCAAGTAGCATCACGCTGAATACAGAAATATATGTGCATTATCTCTAAGACAAGCTAGTGTTTACGAAATAGATTTAAAGCTTTGTGTACTATGCGCAGATCAACATACATAAGAGTGTTAAGTACGCAACTTTGGCGTGGGAGATCCGGGGTTCGATTCCCAGCGGGAGCTCAACTGTTTCGCTTTCTGCGTTAATCAGTAGTTCAACTGGTTCATATAGCCTCGCTGCTGAAGGGGACGTTAAACTCAAAATTAACTCAACTCAATAAGAGTAGTAACAGTAGGAGCTCTAAAGGTGGGACTCCTGGAACCCACATGGTAGTTTTTGTTAAAAAAATAAATAAATTCTAACAAAATGTTATCAGCTAGTTGATTTTTTAAAGTTATTTGTTAGTTACGGTTTCGTAGACAGTTTGCCATAGTGATATAGAAAGAAAATAAGGTAGTGGACCCGGGGATTAACTGAAACAATTTTATTTGAAAAGTATAACAAATTTGATTTAAGTACCAGTCTCTTGTCTGGCCAGAATATGAAAGGTAATTTTCTCTCTCATTTTTCCGAGTTAAATTATGTTTGTGTTTTGCCACAAAGGCCACTGAAACAACAGTTTTGGATTGGTGGCGGCAACTGTGCCTGTTTTTATGAGAAATAGTAGTTAACAAAAGAATACTGCAGATTTCTGTAGAGAAAAGGAAATAAATAAATCTTACTTTAACATATACATATACATAACATAACATATATATATCGATGGTTGAGCGCCAAAAGGGCGTAACTGTCGAATTTTCATATTTTGTGTTAATGCTATGAGGACATGTATAATGGATTGAATTTTCTCGTGCCAAGACGCCTTAATGAAAATCTCTAACCTTGGAACGTTATTCGAAAAAGATATAAAGGTATAACTGAGTTACTAGCATTTGCTTCTGTGCCAGAGAGGCACATATCACTTAAGCCTCTAAACTAATAAAATTGCAGTTACGCCTTTTTGGCGCTCAATATATATATATATATATATATATATATATATATATATATATATAGATAGATAGATAGATAGATAGATAGATAGATAGATAGATACACTTATGGGATAATACAGTTTAAAATAACTTATTTACCTATAGTAAGTGGATTCGAGGAGCCTCCCTCCTTGAGATGACCTGTTACCTAAAGTAGCTAGAGGTTCATAAAGAAAATAAGCGTAACGCCTGATTGTATGCAGCCCACAACATAATGATGCTTGTTTGGTTGCCTATAGGGTATAACTAGACCTGCATACAACTTATGTGTAAGTTGCTTTATGATAACGTCGTATCTTTAATACAAAAGTGAGGCAACTGAATAGTTATCACCTGTTTAGGAGAGCGAGTTGAAGATTGGAACTACTGCAGGTTATCATGGGGAGACAAGTGGCACAATTGCTTAATGGGAACAGGACGTGTGCCTTGGCCTGCATTTTTTTTTTTTTTTTATATATATACAGAAAACTCTCCTACGCTTTAGGACAATTTCAACGTTATATGTCAATAAGGACCATTTATTAATTTGTATCCCTTTTATATTAAAACCATACGTTTACACTACTTTTACATTAAGGACCATGTGTATTTCGCAATCGTATTTTGAAATGTAGCCAAGATATTGTATAGTTAATAAAATTTTAAGTTAATAGGGAAAATATTAGTCGTAATATTAGTAGGAGAGAAAACAAGGTTCATAGTATTAATATAAATCAGAACAAAAGGAAATACTATTTATTGCTTGTATATTTTAACATATAACGGCTAGTATGTGAAATAGCCTTTACGTTTTGTAAGTAGTAGAGGTTCAGACAGGTAGTCCAAACAGATTACGAAATCGTTGAATAAAAGTTTTGTGAAAATTAGTAACGCTGTCTGTAAGCCTAATAGGTTTGCTCAGTTTGTTTATAGTTATCCCATAGGGCCAGAGGTGCCCAAGAAAATTTTCTAGGGGAGCCATCTCCATGGTTGCTCTATTACGTCTGGCATTTAATATGCGTGGTTTGATACATTACGTACACATTTTCGTGGGCCAGGGGGGACTGGGGCGCCCATGCCTAGGGCCCCTCATCGGTGAAACTGACGCACGCAGTAAAGCAATTCTGTTTTGTGTTATAACAATTACATTAATGTGAAAACCCTAAATTATAATAGCAAATTCTATCATTTAAAAAAAATCTTTCACTTCCTTTTGTAAATTCCACAAATTCACTGTTATACTTGTTGCCTGACCTCATACATGCCTATGATACACGTAGTCCTGGGTTTGATTTCGGTTGAGGACGGGTTCAATATTCATATTCCATCATATGTGTGCATTGGTACATATCATATGCGACACAAACTTTCAGCAGCCCGTCCTGAAACGAATACTCGGAACCAAGAAGAACGGGAATGGCGAAAACTTCATAACGAGGAACTACATAATTTATACCGTTTACTAAACATTATTAGGGTTATCGAATCTGGGAGAATCAGGTGGGCAGGTCATGGAGCCTGAATGGAAGAAGTAGGAACGCTTTCGAAGTTTTAACTGCATGTCTAGTGGGAAAACAACCATTAGTTAGGTCTAGGCGTAGATAGGAGGACAATATTAATATGGATCTCGGAGAAATAGGAATACAAAGTAGAAACTGGATCCAGTTGACAAGGGATAGAGGTGAGTGGTGAGATTTTGTGAACGCGGCATTGAACTACCAGGTTCCACAGGCCAATAGAGTTAGTTAGTTAGTGGTCCTCTCCTTTTATGTGATCCTTCACGTCTCCAAGTTGCGAATCACTGCTCTCGAGAATATGCCATAAAGTTCCCTCAAAATTACATTACTGTTGCGAAATTCCTTTATTATCTACTAATTGATTATTGCTGCAAGAGATTTTTCCGTGCTTTTAAAACAATAAAAATGCAGATTCTTTATTTTATTACGGTATATGTATGATTAAACGTTCAAAGGGAGAAAACGTGTACAGCCGTAGGTTGTGAAGAAAACTTAACTTGCTGTTTCTGTGTTTTTACATATATATATATACACAAACTTATCCTCCTACGATGTGAAGAAGAAGGTTATAGACATGACCTAAGACACGCACTGGACGCACGCACAAACATTTTTCAACTCTCACGCACGTGCTTCAAGCCTTACGAGAGATACGCATCGACAGAGAAGAAAGAAAATAAAGAACGTGTGGAGATTGATGGAAGAACTTCTTCAAAAAATCATGCGGAAGGCGACAGATTTTTTGTTTATTTCTGTATTCTGCTCGTGTGTGCGTTAATGTGCATATGGGTGTCAGAGAGACTGATAAATCAGGTGTTGAGAAACGATCCAATCTTTCGTCCACCTCCATTTTACCCAGTTCTTTTCCGTTTTTTCTTTTCTTTTCCCCCAGTCTCCAACAAGTACAGTTACAAAAGTAGTCGAGATAAATACCTTTGGCCATGGTTCAAGTTCGTAAGTCGTTTAAGCAATGCGTAAAAGGTAAACATCCCACGAGTTCGAGTGTCGAGTGTCCTACGCGATTTCCCGCTAACACACTGAATACATACATACATATTCAACGGGGTACCGTTAGTGGATTCCTGGGATTATGTAAGTGATGACGTTCAAATATGCACGTATATATATGTCGATTGCGTATTCATTGAATGTTCTAATACGGCGTCGCAATTATAATACAAGTAGCAAATGGCTCTTGCCATGAACTTGAAGTTTGTCAACCGAATTACACACGGTGAATGAAGGCAAGAAATGCCAGAGGACAATCGTCACAAGTTTTTTTACAAGCTACCGTTAATTAACTACTACCATGCATATTACGTTTTAAGTATGTGTCTGTTTGTGTCAAATTTGCCGGCTCATAAATATACATAGGATTCGGTAAAGCGAAATTCTTATTCAGAAGCCTGTGGTCAGACCTGATTAAATATTTACTTTTTAAAAGCTAGAAAAGGGTCAGTTTTTAACATGGACTGGAACAATTTTCTTTTGAGATAAGAGTAACACTAACATATCACTTTCTATAAAATGTTACTACAATAGAGATATTTATATTTAATATAACTATTAGATAATAGATATCCTGAGACGAATATTCGGACCCAAGAGTAACGGGAATGGGGAATGGCGGAAACTTCATAACGAGGAACTACATAATTTATATGGTTCACCCAACATTGTTAGGGTCGTCAAGTCTAGGAGGCTTAGGTGGGCAGGTCATGTAGCTAGAATGGAAGAAAGTAGAAACGCTTTCAAAGTCTTGACTGGAAGATCAATCGGAAAACGACCATTAGGAAGACCTAGGCGCAGATGGGAGGACAATATTAAGATGGATCTCGCAGAGATTGGAATACAAAGTAGAAACTGGATGCAGTTAGCTAAGGATAGAAAGTCAGTTGAGGGCTTTTGTGAACGCGGCATTGAACCTCCGTTTTCCATAGGCCATAGAGTGAGTGAGTTAGTTATTAGATAATAGAGTAATTAATTCAGTATTGTACTTTCTTCAAATTAATTACTTTCTTCAAATTTGTCAAGGAATTTTGTTAAAATCATGTAAACATAAACTTAAAAGCTTTACAAATTTCAAACGAGATTCACGTAAAAGATTTAGAAAATTATTAGACTCCAATAAGAATTTACTTTAGCTTGGTTCCCGCTGGGTCCACTCGGTCGCAAAAGTGTAAAAAGCTTTTTCAGGCCAGCCATCCTGAATGAAAAATCTTGTGAGTTTTACGTCCCGCGGTTATGCCGGTTAGGCTAAAGGAGACGGTGATGATGAGTAATGAATGAAATGGTGGAATGATGAAAGTGGGAGGAAACGGGAGAACCCCGAGAAAACCCACGCACACAGTGTTTGTCCACCACAAATTCCACTTGGCGGGGGCTGGGATCGAACCCAGGACCCCAAGCACCAGAGGTGAACGCTCTACCACTGAGCCACCGAGCCACTGAGCCACTGATCCATCTCCTTTACCCTACAACGCATAAGCGTGGTGCGTAAAACTGAAAACATTCATCAAATTTTTAGAATAAGTATTCAAATATTTTTCTGGTATTCTTCAAATGTCCGCGTACTCGTTTTCAATTTTCGAAAAAAAAAAACTATTCCTTAATTAAATAGTTATTGCTTATCCGAATAATTACATTAACAATTATTTTAGTAACGATTTTATTAGTATAAGAAATATCCGAAGAATTCATAATTGGAATAGTGGATTATTCTAATTTTACAGCACTTCTTCGAGTTGTTACTCGAGAGCATCAGCTGCTCCCTTACAACGCGTCATCTCTCTAAATAATATCGGAGACCAGAGAAGGCAGGGGAAGACCATCTCTTATATAAATCTTTGTACATGGACTTTTTAGCCCTACCTTATTAAACTAAGTAACTAACTCTATGACCTATGGAACCCAGAGGTTCAATGCCGCATTCACAAAAGTTTTAAATCGACTTTTATCTTTAGCCAATTGGACCCAATTTCTACTTTGGATTCCTATTTCTACGAGGTTTATGTTAATATTGTCCTCCATCTGTGCCTAGATCCCTAATGATCGTTTTCCAATTAAATTTCCAGTTAGAACTTTGAAACCGTCCTTACTTTCTTCCATCCTTGCTATATGACCTATCTACCTGAGCCTCCTAGACTTGATGACCCTAACAGTGTTTGGTAACCGGTATAAACTATGCAGTTCCTCGTTATGAAGTTTCCGCCATTCCCCATTCCCGTTCCTCTTGGGTCCGAATATTCGTCTCAGGATCTTGTTCTCAAATACTGTCAATCTACGTTTATCCCTCAGAGTAAGCGACCATATTTCGCAACCATACAGAACAACAGGCATGGTTATAGTTTAATATATTTTAAGCTTTAAATTCCTCGACTGAATTCGCGACGACAAAATATTTTCAACTGAATAATAACACGAATTCCCTGCTTTTAATCGACACTTAATTTCTTCGTGAATATGGGTTTGGTTGGTTCATCAAATTCTAATGCCCTTTGTGCTATACTTATAATAGGGGAGAACACATGTAAGGACGAAAGTAGTTAAAAAAAAAAAAAAAAAAACATCATACAGGTATGGTTCCTATTCCTTTCGTTCATAGTTCAATCATATGGAAAAGGCGTAGGAAATAAATAAAATGAAATAACTGTTTATAGTTGGCCTCGAAGAAAAGAAATAAAATATACAAAATACATATGAATGTCAAAATGTAATCATCTTTTACCTTTGTGTGTATACGGAGAAGATACAAATGTTTTATGGTCAGTAAACGGTTTAAGCACACGGAATATATATATATTTTAAATTCTGTGGGAACAAACTCATGGCCTTGTTTCGAGTTCTTAAAATGTCACCAAATAATCTTCAGTTGTGCAATTTTTGTAGGTGTTGTCCTCTGCCTGCAGGGTAGAGCTTCGGCGGAATGGAAAATTCACAAAAGAATGGCTTGCAAATATATTATATGATTTTTGTCATACATGTAGATGGTAATGGATCACGTATATTCGTTTACGTGGGATATATATATATATATATATATATATATATATATATATATATATATATATATATATACACACAATAACTTTTCGGCCTAGCACATCAACTGATAAGTAAAACCTGCAAATTTTGTCCTGAAAAAGATAGAACATAGCTTCATGAAGATACACTGTTAAAAGTGGTTCAAAATCGAGAAAAAAGTCTTGTATTTGAGAATTTTCTTTTCTTATGTGTGTGCACTGAGTAACATTTCTTTCAAATTGAAAACCGGAAGTTTTCATTTCATTTTGTTTTGTTTTCATTTTGAAATTAAAAAAGAAAACAGTAATTAAGAATGCTCCAAGAGCATTGCCAGAGCGAACTTAAAAAGAACTGATTTTCTTATTAACTTCCACAGGCTTAATACCAATTGTTCTATGTACTTTATTATTATACTCATTAAACAATTCTTGTAATATATCTATCCATTTATAGTATAAAAGCCAGTTGAGAATGCTCCAAGAGCATTGCCAGAACGAACTTAAAAATAATTAATTTTTCTTATTAACTTCTACAGGCTTTATACTAATTGTTCTATGTACTTTATTATTATACTCATTAAATAATTCTTGTAATATATCTGTCTATTTATAATTTTCTTAAGAACTAAATTTTTAGACATGTTTTGTTTAAGAGTTCTGTTAAAACGTTCTATGATATGTTGTTTTACGAAGACACATACTCAAAATGAAGGGTTCAAAATTGAAAAATTCGAAAAATATCACCTTTCTATGACTTAGGGTTCCCGAGATATGGCTCCCTAAATCTCTAGAAAGCGGAACTTTTTCGGCCAATATCTGAGAAACGGTGGCCAGTTGGTTAGTGGCCACCGGTTGCTATTTGATAATAAGATGTTTACCATCATCTTAGATATTGATCAATACCAATATCATCCCTCTTATGAGTTACGGTTCCCGAGATATGGCTCCTTAAATCTCCCGAAATCGGAACTTTTTGGGCCAATATCTCGGGAACGATAAGAGTGACGGAAAATTTCCATTTTTTTTCAGGTAGTTTTTGATGCTCAATCGAATGGAGGGCTCGAAACTGAAAAATTCGTAAATAACAGACACATACACACACATACGTTAGAGAATTCAGTAACGAACTTCATCAGTAAGTTCGTTGAAAATCATAGCGTTCATTTTGCTCAAGAGGAATGAGATAAAAAACATTTTTAAAACGAGACGAGAAAAGCTTTTCGAGAATCGAGACGAGACGAGATTTCTTCGAAATTTACTAGACGAGACGAGAAAACCTTCTCTGTCATCTCCTGGAAGTATTACGCTTCAGATTTTAGTACAGAGAGAAATATAAATATGGAATCTGTTGTTGCATCACGGAATCTGTATGAACAAACCACTTCTCGCTATCTAATATTACCGTTAATGCTGCATACAAGTCAGTGATGAAGCCGGAAACGCTAGATACTGCTACTTCCGGTTTTAATAGAGAGGTAAAAGATGGAGATGGAATATATTCTTGGGACGCTGGATCCATTAAGGGAAAATATTCCTCATTATTCCTTACCGGAATATATGTCTGGGATGCTGGATCCATTAAGAGAAAACATTCCTCTTATTCCTTACCTGAATATGTCTTGAATGCTGGATGAATTAACAGAAAACATTCCTCGTTATTTCTTACCGAAATATATGTCTAGGGTACTGGATCCATTAAGAGAAAACATCCTTGTTATTTCTTACCGGAATATAAGTCTGGGATGCTGGATCCATTAATAGAGAACATTTCTCGTTATTCCTTACCGAAATATGTGTCTGGAATGCTGGATCCATTAAGAGAAAACATCCCTTGTTATTCCTTACCAGAATATATTTCTGGGACGCTGGATCCATTAAGGGAAAACATTCCTCGCTGTTCCTTATTCGAATATATTCCTGGAACGCTAGATCCATTAAGAGGAAGCATTCCTCGCTGTTCCTTACCGATTTTGCTATGATACCTGTCGAAATTTAAACAAAAAACAAATCTTATAAGTTTTACGTCCTACGGTTATGCCGGCTAGGCTAAAGGAGATGGTGATGGTGAGAAATGAATGCAATGGTAGAATGAAGAAAGTGGAAGAAAACGGGAGAACCCCGAGACAATCCACGCACACGGTGTTTGTCCACCACAAAGTTCACTTGACGCGAGCTGCGACCGAACCAAGGACCCCATGCACCAGAGGTGAACACTACCGCTGAGCGACCGCGGTTCACCTGTCGAAATAATGAAATGATATTTTACATTTTAATATCCCATGATTAGGAGTAAGGGAGACGGATGATTAAGGCAAGTGAATGGTGTGGAAGAATTGGTGAATGCGAATGTGGAAGGAAAGGGAGTACCCCGAGAAAACCCATGGACAAAATGTCCACCACAAACTTACTTGGTTGGGGAATGAATCAGGGACCGCACGCACCCCGATAGGCACTCCATCACTGAGCCACCGTGGTTCTCTGTGATTCCTATCGTAGGGAACGTACTGAAGACTCTTAAGGGATGACATCGCTATCTAAATGCCAATAAAAAAAATATGTTCTGGAAGTGAAGCGACCTCCTCATAATAGCACTACCATTACACTGATAGCACTAGCACTAACTATCTTATGACTATAATCGAACCCCATATCTTCTGATTAGAATCTTTAGTTTTTCTCTCTTTTTTGTTAAAAATAAACTAGAATAAAAGAGTATAAATATAAAAAATGTAACAAATTGCTTTATTAAAATTGAGAGTATTGAAAGGAGTTCCACAAGGATCTACATTGGATCTCTGCTTTTTTTTTCATTGTCGGAATTCTTCCTTCTTAAAATTAAAAGAAAGATCTGCCGCTAGCGAGTTCCTTTGATAAGTAAAATTGATCGGCAAGAAAGCGTAACAAAACACGAAGGAAAAATAAGAGTTACTTTTGACAGCATTGTTCACACATCATCAAAGATGATGATCAATATATATATATATATATATATATATATATATATATATATATATATATATATATATATATATATATATATATATATATATAATCAGTACGCGCGAAGCTCCAATGAAGGAAAAAGGCATTCCATCACGGCTAAGTTTGGTTTATTCAGTATCTCCCGCAAGGTCATGGAACGGTATTGAAAGTGCAATGGCTAGCTCCTCCTTTATTTCTCGTATGCTGACAGCTACTACTTTTAAACAACTACTATTAGTACTACTATTACTATTAAGTATGTACTACTGTTTACGTCAAACAAGATCATTTTCTATTTTTTTTTCCCTCGCTTATAAGCCTAGCATCACTTTTCTGTTTTTTACGGCGTCAGTTAACACATTGTTGGTCGGCTAAAAAAAAGAGAGAAAAGCAAAAAAAAAAAAAAGTTGTTTTTGTTTGCATCATTACATTCTCACATTAAGCGTTTGTTTGTTTTTCTAGTTGGTAATTTCTTTTATTGCCGTTCCATCAATTGTCTACTATGTACACAAGCAATACACATACATACGAATACCGCAAATACGACAGAAAGAATATAGTTATTGTTCAGAAATAACTCGAAGACTGATGACAGCAAAACCAACTGCCAAAGAGAGAGACCGTAATGTAAATCTTGTCAGGAAATGGCTGTATATGTATGTGTACGCACTCTTTTACAAATGAAGAAATATACCGTTGCGCCGCTCGGCTTGGCATGCAAGAATGAAATGTAAACACATTTTTAGGGTTTAAGAAAGGAAGGGAAGTGTGTAGCCGTGTTCTTCCCACTTTAATTTCTATACTCAAGTGTAAAACTTCCGTTTTTCCTTTGACGTCTTCTCATTGTTAAGCCCAGTTCGTCCTGTTATATCTTCACATGCCTTTGATCTGTTTTTTCTTTATATATATACACACACAGAGTATTCAAACATATCAAGTCTTCAGTCAACTTACTATATAAAGTATTAGGTAAGTATAAATATTAAAGCAATTTCAGAATTGATCAAAAAAAATTTTAAAAAATAGAAGAGCAAAAATACGCATCAGATGTCTCTCTCTCTTCCGGTCGGTCAATGATCCGTTCGTATTCTCACAGTCCGTTCCATATCTTCCTAGTGGACGCTTGATGTCAAAACCAATAGAAATGTTAACCAACTACAAATAATTATACCTGACCATCACTGAAGCAAAACCAATTTTAATTTTTTTTTTTTCAAAAACAAGAAAAAAAATCTTCCATAAAAGTGTGAATCTGTTAACTGAAGCGCACCAAAAGTTATTTGCAATTGTTGACCAAATAGACAGGAATTGTTGGCAGAACGTTATAACCTATTACGTGATCGAAATGAAATCCGTTTTCTTTCCACGTGCCAAGTAACTGTGAGTAAACAATTGATTTTGGAATAATAATAATAACAAAAAAGTGTAACAAAAATTCAGAAGAAACTACGGTATCTGCAAATCTTAACCTCTTTTGCATTGCATTAGGTTAAGTCAATAGTTGTATCTTTCAATTTTTGATTACGCATTTTTTTCTGTTCTATATAACATCGCTGACTCATTAAATCGTTTATCGTTACGTAGAAAGAAATACTAAAGTCTGTAATGACATCAGAAAATTATTTTATTAATACGTTCTTGTACCCAGTAATGATTTCATGGATGGCACGAGTGGGTCTCAACGGAGCCACGAAATTCTCTCCTGGGATCATATCTCTAGACATGATCAATGTGGCTATTGTGTATTTTCATTGTACAATATACTACTTTTCGCTTCTCATATATTGAAAATTCCCCCGGCGATAATTTTCTGAAATTCCAGCGCATATAACGTTCTATTATATCGTATATTATTCTATTTAGAGTTGATATTGTTCATTGGTGGTCCATAATAGTTAATATATATATTTTGTAATTTTATTTTTAGAATTGTTTTGGTATGTTTTTGGTAAATATAGGATATTTTATGGATGTATACTTAGAATCAGACCCGGATTTAAATTTGAACAGGCCCTAAGCTATTGAAGGTAACGGGGCCCTTTATATGTCGAGCTGTCCTTTGTCTATGACAAATTGTCTACACTGTAATGTTCCCATGTAACCAGTCCATGAAGGACATAGGCACCCTATGTGCAGAAATGAGCACACTACACTGAGAAAAAAAAATGTAGGTGGCGTACTTAAAAAGATAGGTTACATGCGTAATTCCTGTAGTTTTTGGACTTAACGTACAGCAGACGTATAACTGAAAACGCATGTTTTATAATACTTTCTGTATAAGTGTTCATCTATACGTACTTTCCGTATGAAATAATGTAGGCGGTCAGGATCTCACATACAAATCGACGTATATAACATATAGCTGACGAAGTTAACGTAAGTTTATGCATGTGATATACGGAAAACTGTTAGATGTCGGACATCCTGCAACGGCATGATGTAACATCTAAGGGCAATACCTATGTAGCATACGGAAACGTATGCTCCGTACTGATTTCTATAGTAAGCAAGAGGATTCCGTATATTTGTACAATATACCGCTGTCCGGAGAACGGATTTTTTTCTGTGTAGTTATAATTTTGGGAGCAGGCTAACAGGAGGGGCATCATGACTTGTAGAAAAATCTACACAACACAAAACATTGTTGATGTATGAAAGTTTTATAACTAGTTTTTCTTCACGTATTGGGAAAAGCGACTTTGTGCCCACCGTGTATAATTTTGTCCTTTTAGTGACCAAATAAAAATATACGTATATATTTCCGTAACATCGATAGAGTTCTCCAGAACCAAACTCTAAATAGTGTTCTTGAAATAGCCCTCCTAAACTTGTATATATTTAGGATAGGTATTTCCGAATGGTATCAGAACACACTGTTAATGATATATATATATATATATATATATATATATATATATATATATATATATATATATATATATATATATATATATATATATATATATATATATATATATATTCTTATTTGGTCACTGAAAAGATATAAATATGTTTTAAAAACTAGAATACTTTTCAAAAACTTCTGCAGTTAAGACTGACTTGCATTAACTATTGTGAACTTTTTTATTGCGTGTATTTCTTCTGAATAATTCACGGTAATGGGAAAGAAAATCTGCTTTATGTTAGTTTTCTTATTAGAATAAACTTTGGATGTGGTTACACATAGTTTTTTTTTTTAATTGCAAAAGGCATTGTGTGTATATATATTGTTATTATTATCTATCTTTACTGGAAATCTATTCAGAGGGTATTAGAGAAGAATACCCGATGAGTTAAACCAATTTCTTGGTTGTTTTGGGATCAATTTTTCCTTTCTTTAACATTTTAGCCTGTAAAGTGGTATCTCGAAGCCGTGAATTAGCCAGACAGTTGAAGTGTTAAGTTGAAAAACAAGTGTGACGTAGGTTGTACAAAGTCTTATGTTTGGCCCTGTGTGTGACGAATTTTTCGCTTTCCAAGTGACATGTTTTTAAGACGGTTGCAAATTTGACCATTCATTGTCTAATGCAGTGAGCATTGTAAAATGTATTGAGTTTACTTTGGGATCATGAAATTGCCTTCATGACTGAAATTTGTGTGACGCATGCGCAACGAAACGCTTTCAACAAAAATCAATCATCAGGCTTAAGTAGTTTACTTTGCCTATATATACGACGACGACCTTTCTTTTGCTTCCAATGGTCACTAAAAACATTACAATGCACGCATTAGAGTTTCCCTGTTATTGCATTCTTAGTGTGATGCTGTGAACGTGCGCATCTGATAGGCTTAAGTGAATCTGGAGTGTTTACTTTCAGACTATACCTAACTGGAAAGAGGCTTTGTTTACGATTAGCTTACCGAACTGACGTTACACTCACTGTCAGTAGCGAGTAAAAAAATTATTAGAAAGCGATTTTAATTGTTTTTTGAAGCCACCGGTATTAATCCTCGCACTACCTAGGTATTTTTTTTTTTTTTTTTTTTTTTTTTGTAACGTGAACTACCAAAGGAGGGTTCATTTTGTATCCTTCTGTTAAGAGTCTTCTTCCCGACGAAATTAAAATACCGCTAATTTTACAGTAATTATGTGATATCTTCAAATAGATAAAAGATAATTGAAATATGGAACAAGAGCGTCCTAGACAATATTATTTTGCGTGAGGTACCGTTATCACAAGTCACCTAGTGGCTTTCCGTTTTCAGCTGTTTAGAAACGCGAAAATAAATGCCGATTTTCAAAATGGCGCCGAAATCGAAAGCAGATAAGTGAGTCGTGATAACGGTTTCTCATGTAAAATAATATTGTCTAGGGCGCTCTTGTTCCACATTTCGATTATCTTCTATCTATTTGAAGATATCACATAATTACTGTAAAATTAGCGGTATTTTAATTTCGCGGGATGAAGACTCTTAAGATTAAATATATCTCACTAAAGAAACTAATTAGAAACTCTCCAAAATCTACAGTGACTGTAGTGAACAGTACATGAAATAAGACTAACAGCTATTTATTTATTTATTAAACAAATTCCCACATACTGCATAACTTTGCCATTTTACACAGGGACATGCTAACAAAAGAAAGGAAAAACAAGACAACAATAACAACAACATAGAGAAAAGAGTGTAAGAGTAAAACTATTCCGTCATCTAGAAGTGACACTTCTAAATGTCAGTCACATCTCCTACCAACGGGGGGAGGGGTACTTGGTGCCAGAGACACACTATAATTCAATTTGAACCCCCGAAAGGTATTCACTTTAGCTAAAAATGTTTAGCAAAAAATATATTATCTTACAATTTTAAGGAAACAACTAAAAGAGTAATTAGTGGGTAGGCCGGGTAGGCACGGGGCTACCCAAAAATTTTGAAAAATACATAAATGCTAAAAGATATAATAAAGAGTAAATATATTTTACATTATTTAAATTATTGGTAGATAATTATTTAACAAATAGCATCAACCACTACTGTAAAAGTAATAATCAATGTATCCGTAAGCGAGGGAGGGTCTACCCAAAATTAAAATCCTAAAGCCGTCCCTGCAGTGTACTCATGCATAAACGTATGCAAAAACTTACAGATTAAAAGAAGAGTCAGTAGAAATCCTGTTATGTGATCTACTTAGATAGCATAAGAAGCATATGTAATAACACAACATACCAACAATGCATTCTGATCATGAACGAGACAGTTGTTATATTTTGTTAAAGCTAGTATTAATGGACAGATGATAAGTCAAATGCAGAGACAATTAATCCTTCATTTATCTAAAGGAATATTCATCGCGAGGTTAAATATATATACATAAAACCAAGTGGAGTAAAGAGGACAAGGAAAAAAAAACAATGGACCAAAAAAAAATCCTTTAGAATGACAAGAATTTGGCACTTAAAGAGCCGGAGCAACGGTACGCGACTGCCGTCAAACAGATAACCTTACAATAACAACGGGGTTTCTGGGCTTATCGAACCATTGTAGTCGTGCTCGAGTCCACCAACTTAACAAATGGCGCTTTTCGTGGTCTCTGTGACCGATCTTGGATCGGCTACACGGAAATTTCTTTCATTTATATATATCTAGTTCCTTAAAAAAGAAAAAAAAAAGTTCAAGGAAAGGTACCTGTTGTATCTGGATTTTGTCTTGTACTACAGAGATATTAACAAAGTGATCCAGGTATAGAGGCGTCTAAGTCAGTATCTTAAAAAAGGAGGGAATCAACTATGGACGAGGAATTTTTTTTTTTCGTTTAGCTCTAATTTTGGTCTGTTTTGTCAGACACTAATTTAAAGAGAGTTTGTTAACGTGTATAGGAATTAAAAATGACGAAAGAGGTTAAATATTTTTTTGTTTACATTCTATATATGTAAACGTATTTATATATGTATGTTCCTGCTTAAATCTAGTACGCTATGAGTAATTTCAACCGAACTTTATACACAAATAAACTATAATATTTTTTAAAAAAAGACACTGTAGGGGTAAGACACACCTAACACTCAGAGGAGGAGAATGGGAAGGGGATGACGTGTAAAAATAATCGAAAACAGCATATGATTCTGGGGTCAGGAAAATGGCTAAACCGTTTGAATAGACTTTCGGAACATAATTAGTATCCGCCTAAAAAAATATCATATTAGTTTGACCCCTGCTTTATTAATATAATAGGGACATAAGTTTAGAAATAAATATTTTTAAAAAACTAAATACATGGAAGCTCACCGTCAACATAATACTACAAGGTCTGGGTGCGTTAAAGTATCAAATTATAGTTTCGATGAAATGGATACTTTCAAATATCCCGGAGAAATTAAATGTCGATTAAAAGCAGGGAATTCGTATTTTTATTCATTCAAAATCTTCTGTTGGGGGCCGCGGTGGCTCAGTGGTAGAGCGTTCACCTCTGGTGCTTGGGGTCCCGGGTTCGATCCCAGCCCCCGCGAAGTGAACTTTGTGGTGGACAAACACCGTGTGCGTGGGTTTTCTCGGGGTTCTCCCGTTTCCTCCCACTTTCTTCATTCCACCATTTCATTCATTACTCATCATCACCGTCTCCTTTAGCCTAACCGGCATAACCGTGGGACGTAAAACTAAAGATTTCATTTCATTTTTTTCAAAATCTTCTGTCGCCGCAAATTCTGTCGAGAAATTTGGAGCTTAAAATATATAAAACGATAATTATGCCTGTTGTTCTGTATGGTTGTGAAACATGGTTGCTTACTCTGAGTGAAGAACGTAGACAGAAAGTATTTGAGAATAAAATCCTAAGACGAATATTCGAACTCAAAAGAAAGGGGAATGGGGAAAAGCGAAAACTTCATAATGAGGAACTACATAATTTATATGGTTTACCAAACATTGTTAGGGTCATCAAGTCTAGGAGGCTCAGGTGGGCAGGTCATGTACCTAGAATGAAAGAAAGTAGGAACACTTTCAAAGTTTTAACTGGAAACCCAAACGGAAAACGTCCATTAGGAGTTGCTAGTCACAGATGGGAGGACAGTATTAAGATGGATCTTGCAGAAATACTAACACAAAATAGAAACTAGATCCAGTTGGCTAGGGGCAGAAGCAATGGAGAACTTTTGAGAACGCGGCATTGAACCTCCGGGTTCGATAAACCATAGAGTTAGTTAGTTGTGCTACCTGCCTTTGGAGAGAACAGTTAGACAAGATAATACAAACGCTGTTAGCTGCTGTAAGAGTCCGATTTCAACTCTGTTTTTAAACCTCGTGCTTACAAAAACTTACGAATAAATATATGACCAAAAATAAGGTCCTTATTAAGCAGTATTAGATATGAACTCAAAACTTAGGTATCTATACCAGGACAATCGGGCAAACCACTTCCAGAGATTAAATGAAACACTTTCAACTAAGGATAGATCTTTCGCAACAATTTCCAACGTTACAAGTATTTAGTTAACCTACAACTATTGACAATTAATGGCGATGACGAGGAAATGCAAACATATATGCAGCGTCCTAATCACCTCTTGAAATCGTGGTTGAATGGTACTTGATGCAATGGGTTTAATCCATGTAGACAAACACAGTGACGAGTGCAGTTTAAAAATATCAATATACCGCTATCGGAGTCACACTTCGTGATTTGCACAAATGTGTTCTCTGTATATTGCCGCTTTAAGAAGCGATTTTTCCTTGTTTAAAAGTTAATATGTGATTATGCATAGTCTCCAAGATGTCTTGTTGAATCCATTTACTGTATACTGGGTACAAGTAGTATTTGAATTTAAATTTGGGTCGATACATCATAGCGGTTCTTGTACCTATCGATGGAAGACGTTTGATTTTAGCAGTAGAAAGGGAGGGGGAGACAGTGACAGAGCGCTCACATCGGTAAGAAGGGGACGAACATGAGTTGGTGATAGACAACATCGTAACCGTAACTATACTCTGTTCAAAATAAGAAAGGAATTGACATTTAGAGAAAGATTGCTACCTTGTTGTTACATAATGAATTATCCCGCTGAAATGTCCTCCATAACTCTTTTTTTATTAGAGAGGGTAAAGTTATAGAGGACGCCTTAGCGGATACTCATGACGTGGTAACAGAGTAACACGTCTTACTCTATGTCAATTCGTTTCTTATTTTGAACGAAGTATAGTCCCGGATTCGATTCCCAGTGGAGACTCGGTCGAAAAGGTGCAAAAGCTTTTTCAGGCTAGCTATCCTGAGTAAGCTTTTTCCTGGGTTTTCCTCATTCGTATCCTAGGCAAATGCCGGGATAGTACCTAACATGCAGATCCGAAGTCGCTTCCGTCCTGCCCTTTCCTCGGATATTCTGCTCGCCAAGGGTCATCATCCCTCCGGCCTAACATGGCCATAGTTGCTGAAAGCCTAGAAATCCTAATTCGTAATTCATAAACCATAACTGTAAATAAATGATATGTGTAAGTGTAGAGTGCCAATATGTACAGTCCCAGCGAGATCATTTTGAGAGCTGCCACTGCTTTGACAGTTCCCAATAACAACGAAACTGTCTGAAAAGAAATATATATATATATATATATATATATATATATATATATATATATATATATATATATATATATATATATATATATATATATATATATATATATATATATATATATATTAAGCCTGAAACAAGTTTTGATAAACAAGTTTTGCGTTCCGTTTATTAAATTTCCCTGAAATTTCGATAAATCTAGGCCTCCAGACAATATTTTGTGTGGGCTCTCAAACTTTCTCAGCCTAATCTTTAAAAAAAAAAAAAATTGCATAAAAAAATCTTAAAAAATATTTTTCACGGGTCCCTCAAAGGGCGAATCCCCCGACGTTTGTTGTGTTGCCTTCCTTCCATATGTGGGACCCTGCTGCAGTATATGTGAGTGCTAGAATTCCTTGTTATGATTTACGTTTTATGTAATGTTGAAATCTGTAGTTTACATCCAATGTTTATGCCCTGTAGACTAGAGGAGATGGATGAACAATGAAATTTTGAAACAGTTGATAGGAAGAGAATACAGGAGAACCGCGAGAAAATCCACCACCATCACAAACTGATGTGGCTTTGGATCGAACCAGGGACCCTTCATACCAGAGCTGAGTTCTCTACCACTGAGCTCGTCCCCTTGTTTACTGTTAGTTATGGAGTAATGAATACGTGAGTTCGGCGTTTATATACATATATATATAAGAATGACCGAGAATGAAAGTAACAGTGAATCTCGAAATGATTTCTTTCGGATAAACACATTGGCATGGTAAGGTTAGTGTTATGATTCAGTTCAGAAAAATCTGCTGGGCGGTTTCTTTATTGTATAGTAATTGTATCTTTTCTTGGGATTCTTCCGTTATTGTCATTCCAACGGGTCCTCCATAATAATCATCTTACATTTAATCTATCATCCCCTTTAGGGTCATGTATAATCAGAGGTACTTAATACTCACTATATTGTTTTGTATTTTGTAAAAGACTATTACTCCCAAGTTTTTAAATAATTCAACTCCTTGTCTGGTTGTTTTTATTTATAACAAAATTAAAGGTTTAACTTATGGAATAAATTGAGAAGGTAAAACAGCTTTACTCATTATCGTTTTTGAATAGTGATATTACTATGATTATGAATATTGAACAACAATTTAATGTGAACAAAGCCTCTATTAGTTATTCCTTCCCTTGTTTATTTTGCTACTCGTTTATATATTTTGTTTGGCCTTTTACCTGTTGTATTTATTTTTGAATTTGTTTTTGTTTTTGACTTTTAATAATTTTACAAGCTCTTGCTTCCTGAAAAGTGAAAATTTCTTATTTTTGGGGGAAGTATTACGTAAACTTATTTTTACAGTAGTATACTACAAGTATGTAAATTGTTATATATATATATATATACCCGTCCCCCTAACCCAAGTTGCGGGGCTGAATTGGGATTTAAACGCCATTGGAAGTGCCACTGTTCATTTCAGCGACCTCGAAAACTATGGATTCGACAGAAATATCGGTCATTTTCCATCATTTTCATATACAGTGTATATATATATATATATATATATATATATATATATATATATATATATATATATATATATATATATATATATATATATATATATACCACTTCCCCTAAGTTGCACCGTCAAAGTGAAATGATAAAAATCATCCCAGGTCCGAACTTCGTGTATGTTGAAAATTTGATCGAGATCGGTTGGGTGGTTCAAGAGTTATTAAATTACCAACATATTCACTTCCATTTCTATATATATAGTCACTTCCATGCCTTTTGAAATATGGTTTGGAGCCTAGTTGATTTTTTAAAAAAAATATACTTAGTTATATTCATTTCGCTGACGTTTCGAATAAAAGCTAATCTATTCGTCATTGAAGCTGTTTATTAGTCAATTAATGCTGCTCAAACTACAGTAGAACCCCTCTAATCCGTCATCTTTGTGACTGGGGGTATGGCTGGAATGCAAAAGAGGTCGGATTATCAGAAAATACAGAAAAAATACGGATTTATGTATACAGTGAAATAAATAATCTCTGAACTCAAGAATTACTATTTTGTTCTCTATAGTAAAATCATTGCGAAAAAAAATTCACAAAAACTCATATTATTATTGTAAAGAGCAATGTATACTGTATGTACAGTATTTACTATGTAAGCCTATAGTAAAAAAATATTAAAAAATCACTTATAGATATGTGTTTCGGCTTGAGCACGATCAGTGAACCGGAGTGGCGGACCAGCCGAGCTCGGACGAAAGAGGTTCTACTGTAATTAAATTATTGAATAAAGGAACAGTTCACATTGACAAGGACATTTTTACAAAAGGTATTATGACATGGCAATTGCATGAAATAACGTTATGGTTCTTAATTTTTCATAACAGGTATTTGACATTAATCTTTCGGGATACCGTACACTTGATAAATTAACATCTGTATCATAACTTGTAATTTGTGGTTAACATTTATGTCATGATGTGTAATTTTTGTTTCCTTTCACACGCACGTTTTGTTAAATATTTTCCATTACGGAAGATGTAAGTAAATTCTGTAACTTGATTTGTATCCAGCATTAAATTTTCTTCATGTTGGTGTGTATACTGATACCATTGTATTTCTATGCATTTTTACGTAGACATTTCATGTATTATTTGTGCTATATCTAGTTAACCATAGTGTATATTGTCTTCTTTGCTAGTATCATAATGAAGAACTTAATGATGGCATTATTTCAGGATCACTTTCATTTCATTCAGTAACATGTTTCTCTTACAGCGTCAGTTTTTTATTAACAAAGTATTTTTTTTCTCGGATACTACTTACTTATATCATTTCGTGTGCCCCCGCGTAGCGTGGTCGCTCATGCACTCGCCTTTGGTGCGAGTGGTCCTGGGTTCGATTTTCGGTGGGGGCACTGGGTCGAAAAAGTGTAAAAAAGAGTTTTTTTTCGGGTTTTGCTTATTCACATTAGGCAAATGCCGGGGTGGTACCTGAATTATAGGTCCCAGCCGCTTCCTTCCCTTTCTCCGGATAGTGTGATCGCCGAGGAACATCATTCCTTATAAGTGACGGGCCGTAAATGGTCGTAGCTGCCGAAAGCCCAGAAATCTAAATCCTAAATCGTGTATCATTTCGTTTAGTCCAAAAAGATCTATTGATTTGTATATGTCTCATCTGTAAACATGGGGGCACGGTGGCTCAGTGGTAGAGCCCTTACCTCTGGTTCGATCCCCGGCCAAGTGACGGGCCGTAAATGGTCGTAGCTGCCGTAACCCCAGAAATCTAAATCCTAAATCGTGTATCATTTCGTTTAGTCCAAAAAGATCTATTGATTTGTATATGTCTCATCTGTAAACATGGGGGCACGGTGGCTCAGTGGTAGAGCCCTTACCTCTGGTTCGATCCCCGGCCAAGTAAATTTATGGTAGAAAACATCGTTTCCTTAGATTTTCTCGGGGTACTCCTGTTTCCTCCCACTTTCACATTCCACCAATTCTTCCATCATTCACTTGCCTTGATCAGCCGTCTCCATTAGCCTAAAGAGCATAATCGTGGGACGTTAAACCCGAAGATTTTAATCTGTAAACACATCTTTTTCCGTAAAAGCTAAGAGTATTTTGTTCAATTTGTATCTGGTATTATGATTCGTATTTGCAAAAATTTCATTATTTTACCTTATGAACTCTGCACATGGGGATGGGTTGTATGTGAGTGAACATCCGCCTTTTTTCATTTAACAATGGCGTCCGTCTCGTGACTGTTGAGTCATAATTCTTTTGGATGATATGATCTGGAGGAGTGGGAACGGGGAGCCATTGTTCCAGGGAAGGCTATACGTATATAGTTAGTTAAGCAGACAGGTGGATAAACTTTTGAACGTTACCTAGGCATTCCCTTAGTTCTTTTCAATACAAGAAAGGAAGCGAGATCAGCTAATATTTGCTTTCATGTGATTGAAGACGAAAGAGCAGGAAGTAAAATCCGTGATATGAATAATTCCACAAACTCAGAATTTAACGGTTGTGTTGGAACAGTAGCGAAGGCAGCAGGTGGAGAATTAATAAATAATTTACAATATTGTTTACATTTAACGAAAACAAACAAATGATCTTAGGAAAATTGTATGCGTGAGTGCAAATACTTATGCGGAATTTTCGAGAAAATGCGAGAAAGCGAATTAATTTTTAAACACAGAAGGACGCAACTCCTGCGTCAAGGCTTTAAACCTTAAAAGCTCAGCCTCTAATTAAACTATGGAGATAATTTTGGTATCAATGTATTTCGGAAGGATAATTAGGAGTGTCACCAGAGGTCAGGGCGCTCTATTATCTTAACAATATAGAGTATCAATAATAATAAAATACAGCATCAAGAACTAAAGTTTAATTAAGCTTATAGATTCTTTGAATAAGATAGAGCATCAAGAACTAAAGTTTAATTAAGCTCATAGATTCTTTTAACACTATAGAACATTAAGAACTAAAATTTAATTAAGCTCTTAGACTCTTAACAATATAGAGCATTAAGAACTAAAGAGCGTTAAGCTTATAGATTCTCTTAACAATATAGAGCATTAAGAACTAAAATTTAGTTAAGCTTATAGTTCTCTTAACAATATAGAACATCAAGAACTAAAGTTTAGTTAAGCTTATAGTTCTCTTAACAATGTAGAACATCAAAAACTAAAGTTTAATTAAGCTCATAGATTCTTTTAACAATATACAATATTAAGAACTAAAGTTTAATTAAGCTCATAGATTCTTTTAACAATATAGAACATCAAGAACTAAAATTTAATTAAGCTCATAAACTCTTTTAACAATATAGAGCATCAAGAACTAAAATTTAATTAAGCTCATAGGCTCTTTTAACAATATAGAGCATTAAGAACTAAAGTTTAGTTAAGCTTGTAGATTCTCTTAACAATATAGAGCATTAAGAACAAAAATTTAGTTAAGCTTATAGTTCTCTTAACAATATAGAACATCAAGTACTAAACTTTAATTAAGCTCATAGATTATCTTAAGAATATAAAGCACCAAGGACTAAAGTTTAGTTAAACTAAAATTAAAATAAAGCAAATATGTATTACATATGAAAATGCTATTCTTATCTTCCAAATCAATACCTAACTACCTTAATTCATATTTCCGCTAGTAAAAAGAATTAAATAGATAAATTCTTGTGTTATGTCAGCTGTCGTTTTCTTTTGTTCCTTTTGTGTAGAATTCTCCATTTTTTTCTTTTGTTGGGAAGAAGCGAGAATTGCGTCTAGCGTAATGTATGCGATAATAATGAGTGAGTAACAGTGTTTGCGATTGCAGTGAACTTGAAAGATATGGATCAACATAAACTGAGTGTGAGCAGAGCATGAGACATGTTTCCGGTGAAAGTTCTTCTGTCCTTGAACTTTCTTTTTCGCAGTGTTGTCTTCGGAAGTACAGGTGGTGGCTTCCCATCAAACAGTGTTACATTACGTCTTTGATAACTTTTCCTTTTAAGTATGCCTTTTGATGATGCAATGCTAAAATAACCCTCTGTCAACAATCCGTCATTTTCGTGCTAAAAATTCAGAGTGAATTATGTCGGAGGAATATGCAGTGTAATATGAAATTTGATTTTCTACCGAACATTTAATATTATCAACTGAAGATTTTACATTGAAAAATTTGTCTCTATATATGTTACATGTATATGCGATCACAATTTTATTTTTATGATGCAAATGCATTTTCCTTGTTTAAACATACACAAGTATATTTCCTTAGAATGTATTATGCCTACTCTATACATATATTTGGCCTGGTCCATTAGATTTTTTCAAGGATTTCATGTACTTTATAAATGTTATTGAAATGATTAGAGTTTTATCAAACTAATGCAATAAAAAGTAAATAAACAAAGTTGTTCTGTTGATGTTAATATATAGAATTCTTGGGAAGCTTTATATAATATGTAATATGGGATGGGATAAGGAACATATTTGCAGTGTTTTTCAGCCGAAAACTAAATTTATTCCTTTTCTTTGATTCGAACATACTCATACTGGCTGTGTCATTAATTTAAAAACCAATAGGTCGTAGTCAGGAAACCTGGTTCGATTGTGGTGAGTGGTGAGATGTGAATTTATTCCCTTAGTATGCTTTCATGCTAATGTAACTCAAAGGAAAATGCGCCGATTCTGGGAAGGGGGCCGAAAGTCCCCGCCCCCCAAAGCTCATCTGGGCCCTATCATTGTATTTATAAATTTACAATATTTAGCATAATTTGAATGCAATTTGTCTTAAAATCTTCATATATACTTTCTGTATCTGAATGCCTCCCCCCCCCCCCCAAATTTACAGAGAAATCGGCGCCCTGGCTCAGAGGTTCTCTCATCTTCTGTTAAATGGGTACCCATGGAGACCTGGGGGAATGGTAGCCAGAGTATAATGTTGATTACATTCCTGTATGCGTTAAAAAAAAAAAAAAAAAAACATAAAACCACATAAAACCTCATATATGTGTATGCAGCCTCTCCTTCAGTCCACCTTCAGGCCACAAGGAATTATCCTGACATATGAGTGGGCACTTTTACTTAAATAATTATTTTACTAAATATTAAAGATCAAGTATATAACATTTCTAATATTGAAAGTTAAGTTGAGTTCCAGTGTGTCAAATTTATTGCTAATGCGCTGTGTGGTAAGAAGAGAAGTTTGTGCCTTAAAACGAATACATTATGGATTTTAAAACTAGTTCAGAATGCTCTAAGAGCATTGCAAGGACAAAGTTAAAAAAAACTAATTTTTATTATTAACTTGTATACCAATTGTTCTATGTACTTTATTAGTATACTCATTAAACCCTTTTTAAAATTATCTATCCATTTATAATTTTCTTGAGTACTAAATTTTCACATGTTTTGTTTAAGAGTTATGGTAAAACGTTCTACGATATGCTGTTTTACGAAGACATGCTCAAAATGGAGAGATAAAAATTGAAAAATTCGCAAAATATCATCTCTCTATGACTTACAGTTCCCGAGATATGACTCCTTAAATCTTCCGAAATCGGAATATCTCGGAACAGTAAGTGTGACACGAAAAAGTTCCATCACTTTCTCAGATAATTTTTAATGGTCTGTCGAATGGGCGGCTCAAAATTGAAATATTTGCAAATAACAGACACACAGACACAGAATTCAATAACGAACTTTTTAAGTTCCTTGAAAATGCACTTCTTAATTTTATGATTTTGAAAAATGTCAAGAGAGCAGTTAGTTTGCGTGTTCATTATTATTTTCCCCTTAAGGCGGTTTCAGTTCCATGCGGAGTAGTTTATTAGATTGCAGGAGTAAAATATCGATTTTATACAAAATTGAATCGATTTAACTGTTCAAAGAATTCCTATGAACTTAATAAAGAATGATTTCCGTGTGCGAAAGCGAAAACTAAAATTTTGAGTTCAAGACAAAATTAGTTGATAATTACTTTATCATATGTGGTTATAAAAGATGGTTAAAAGTGATAAATTAGTAATTATTGTAGTTATTATTTACACACTATTTTCTTCCGTCGTGTAAGTAGTTTGTATCCAGTAACTACTGTTATTTTTTGTTATTTCCGGATAGACCTATGCATAAGTCACGTTGTATCATGTCATGTTATGCAGTCTTAACTAAGCGTAACAAACACATTCACACGTAGTTGTGGAAGTAGTAAAGTTCACTATGACAAAAATGTAATAAAACTTATCACAGTATACGTTTTGCTCTGACAAGTGTTCGGTTTTAAATTCAAGATTTTAACGAGCAACTGTCAATTTATATCTTTAAATACAGTTGAACTTGGGTGACAAGAACATCGGTTTCTGTGACACTCTGTATTGCGTCAAATATTCAACGGAAACAAGTATTTTTTTTCATAAAGCAAGTGTTTTACACTATGTTTAATACGATACCCACAAATACATCAAACTTGTATATAACGTATCTAGAACGATTCTGTAATATGGGCTTGATCAAGTGCTCAAATACTTAATAATTCCTACCTTCGATGTTGGGTACTGATATTACACATCTTGGTTACAACGATAATCTTTTATAACTACAGGTCCCTTTGGTGTGGTTATAGCCGAGTTCCACCGTAAATGTCGTAAGAATTCAATTACTCAAGTCGTAAGACCGAAGAACGCCTGATTGTTTGAATAGCTGTTTGGAATTTAACACTTTTTTTTTTCTCTCAGTACGGAGCCAATATGAGGACCTACAGTGTAATTTAAATTCGAATCACATTTATTTTGGATCAAGCCCGAAATTCTTCATACTTAATGGCCAGAATTCTAATTACTGTACTTACTCGAGTACAAACGCCCCTTTTTTTTTTTTTGGGAGGGGTCAAAAGATCCAATATATTTCAGATAGTGTACAGAATATTATATAAAATATTCTTGTAGGCCTTATATCTGGAGAACTATACATACAACGTAGCCAAACCCAAACTATCACTTAACTCAGTACGATGTGCTTATTCCGTAAAAAGAAAATACGAAAACTAAATTTAGGGGACCGTTCAATAATTTTGTGGTCCCTGGTCCAAAAACTAATTATTGGCCAAGATCGCAATCTTTTGCTACTTTTTTTTTTGGGGGGGGGGGATCATTCATAAAGTTCTTGGCCAAAATCATAATCTTTTGATCCATTTTTTTTTTATCATTCCTAAAATTCTTGTTCAAACTTTTTAGCCTAAAATTCTTGGGGGACACCTATATCGCATAGTTGCTGTTTAATTATTTTTTTCTTAAGCTTACTTTATTGTTGGTGTTTTTGTTTGTATTTTTTACGATAAATGTAAAATATCTTAATGGCATATGTAATGCAATGTTAATGGCTTATAATAACAATAACTTTACAACGTGAGAACCAGTACACAAAATTTACGGTTAATCAATAGCCACACTTATTGACTCTTTCGTATTTATTCATGGACATACGATGAACTTTATGTTGCACTGTTATAAAAATTAACCAATGCATTACTACCCTCGGTTACCGGTAATGTTTCTGTTTAATCTGATGAGTGATATAGAGGCACTACGTACGTCTTTCTGGGGTCGTACAAGGATTCTTATCCATACATCAAAGGGATTCTCAAAATATTACTGGTGCTTATATTCGAGTAAATACGGTATATGTCCATAAAAGATTTTAGTCGAAGAAAGGGTCGAAAATTAAGATTTGTCGTCAGTTCGAAAATTTTAACTGAATGCCAAAAATTGCCGATTTTTTTTTTATTCAGATAATATGGGAATGAGGGAAATCTAGTGCTCTTTGAACGACTATTTGAATACAATATTTGTTTTTCATTCTTCGTGATCATGACTGACCCAGAATGTTATACAAAATGCTTTGTAGAGCATTGAATAGAGCATTGATATTAGAATGGAAGCATCAAAGAATGAAAATATATTTGTTTTTTTTTTAGGAAAACCAAAAATGGATCAAAAGATTGCGTTCTTTGCCATAGTTTTTGGATCAGGGACCACCAAATTTTTGAATGGTCCCTAAATCGAAAAAAAAAATGAAATCTTTAAGTGTTATGTCCCACGGTTATGCCGGTTAGGCTAAAGGAGACGGTGATGATGAGAGATGAGTGAGATGGTGGAATGAAGAAAGTGGGAGGAAACGAGAGAACCCCGAGAAAAACGAGTTTTCGTATTTTCTACGGAATAAGCACATTATACTGAGTTAACTTATTGTTTGGGTTTGACTACACATTATGAAGTTCTCCAGATATAAGGCTTACAAGAAAAAATGATTGAAATATATTGGATCTTTTGATCCAAAAATCACTTTGTAGGGACAGTAAATAAATATGTAAATTAAGCTATTATGCCAGTCACAGAAGTGTATGAAGATAATTGATTATCACTAATGTATCAATAAATGGAGTATTATTACCTGTGAAGAAGCCGTACGCTTTGAAGATTAAATGTGCTCTGATTCTTTTCTCTTATATAACGTAATGCACTAGATTTTGCAAACATTTGACAGCACCATATTTGCTAATTTGGGAAGTAATGAAGAGTTCCGAAATGTGAATGAAATACGATCGTAAACCGTTTCAAATGAATCTCGAAATATGTTTATATCACGAAATATAGATATCACTTATGATTATAGAAAACTTCACATAAACCACTCTAGGAGAATCATAACAGAACATTACGATGTTAGTTTGCAGGAAGATCTAAACAGAGTAAATAAGAGGTGCAAACTCAATTTGTTAAACATAAATACAGGTAAATACAAAACCGTGTCCTTCACTAAGAAGCGGAACGTTTTTAAATTTCCATTAAAGATAGATAGCAAACAAATAAAGGAGGAACTATCAAAGATCTGGGCATTATATATGGTAGAAACTCTCGTTTGAGCATCATATAAATCAAATTGTAAATAACGCAAACAGGAATCTTGGATTTATTTTAAAAATGGGAAGGGAATTTAGTAAGTCGAATTCTACACTGAAATTATATTTTTTCATTTGTTAGATCAAAATTAGAATAGCCTCTTATGATATGGAACCCTCATACGAAGAAAGACTCTATTAGAGTTGAAAGAGTTCAAAATAAATTTCTACGGTTTCTGGTGCACAAAAGAAGAGACACCTTCTCCAGATATGATAATAGTAGTTCGCTTAATGAAAATTTTAACACAATATCTCTTAATCACAGAAGAATGTTAAATGACATGGTATTCTTGTACAAAATATTAAATAACAAATTAAATAGTAAGACTTTGGTCCCTACTTTTCATCTCAGGGTACCCAATGGAAAAACTGCGTGTGGGCAATAGACATTTCTTTCATTATAAAGAAATCTCGAACAAATGTAGTAAAACAGTCACGAACGTGAAGGATGGGTGCAGTGTACAACAAACTGAGTAAATATAAAAATGTTCTGGATATACATGGTATGAGTCAAGATAGATTTTGCAAATATATTACAGCTCTTCTGTATGTAACTCTGATATGAACACTGTAATTGCGTAGAATTTCCTGCTGTGTTCTTCTCAAATAAAATAAAAATAAATAAATATGATATATACACTGCAGATTGTGTTAGTGTATATTGCTTGATACAATAGTTAAAACTTACTTGAGTAGATTATTTTTTTTTCTTTTATCACACACTTGCTTGAAATATTGTATTATGATAGTCGTTTCGTTTTAAAAAAATGAAATAATTAATTTTATTGCAGTATTAAATTTGTTCCTTTCAAAATACACATCGAACGTATAGTTGATTCTAGTGGCACGTCAAAAAAGATGAGTTTTAAAAGCAAGGAATTTCGTAAATTCACATATTGTCAAATTCATACATACTAAATATATGCATAAACATATTTCATGTTGATACATTTTAGTGTATTTCTTGGTCTTATACAATTGAACGATGTCATTTGCAAAAGCAAGAAATTTGAGTTGAGTTGATTTTGAGTTTAACGCCCCTTTTAGCAGTGATGCTATATGAGAGGGACCTACGGTTTAACGTGGAATCCGAACCGCATGAGCTCAGCCAGGAATCGAACCCGGATTTCCCACACCAAGCAAGAAATTTCTTAGTTCAGAATAAAGTGTATCATGGCATAAATGGGTACTTCCAAACTTCGTGTTTTGACATGTAGTACAGAGTAAGAGTGTATGATAGAAACTTATTTTGACGATAAGTTCGATGATTGAGATTTGATGTAACAATTGGCTATTTCTTTGAGATTTCTGTAACTTATCCTGCACTTTGAGATTTGTGTGCACTAGTGCATAATTGGGAACGAATTCGAATAATTGTCGATTTTAACAGAAAATAAACTTCTGTTCTTAAATCGAATTTTAGTTTAAGCACATTTTATTTTCGTCAATTGTTAACGAAACTTAGGGTACCTGGATCGATTGCGACACGCACTGCCGTAGAGCACCAAGTTACATAAGGCTTACGCGAGTTTTACTCACTTCCGCATCATTTGTAAGGGAGAAAACAAATATATCACGTACCTCAAGAGTTGTTGCAGTAGACGAGATTGACCTTGGATTCGGTCTTCCACCGCTGTTGTAGATTCTCTTGTGTTACTGTGTTGATTTGAGATGAGTGTCTATTCCAATGCGATCACACCGCACAGCCGGCTTGGGTTGAGAGAGTTACTGAAGAAGGTATCACGTTCGATGGATTGTCCCAAGCAAAATACACTCTGAGCAAATCACTGGCCTTGGCCTTTACGATGCGAACACCTCAACAACTGATAGAGAAATGCTGAAAGCGAATACTACCAACTACTTTTCCTGGTTCCAGCATAAATGGACAAGGTGCCAGAGTGCGAGAACACAATGCAAGAACTGCTCAAGTGCCATTGGTTGGAGGAGTCGAATGCCGGTTGGCTAAGCCCGCATGGAGTTTTACTACCTTATACGAATGTTTTTTTCTTTCTTTCTTTTTCTTTCGGTGACGTAAGACTACGGTACTTCTCGGTTCACTGTATTCTGCAAGAATCTTGCTACAAATGTTTTTGTTTGTCCTTCAATATCTATCAAAGCCCTCTTTCTGTGTACTTTGTTTCCAAATATATATTCATAATTCTCCCTATTAACAATTATTGATAAACAAATTAACAAAAATCCTGTTGATATTCATTCATAGCAAAGTATGTGTGTTTGTTACGTGTTTCTTTCACGGAACTTGTCTCAAGTTCATTACCAAGGCCGCCAATCGCCACCACCGTGACGGCAACTTAAAGCTTATATTCCGTTGCAAATACAAAGTAAATTGAACCTTATGCTCTGGGTTGGTCGAGCTCAGTTCCTACTGGCAAATAGATGCGCTGAGGACTTGGAGGTCAGTTACCTGCCGATCTTTCGCTGGCAGTCGAGCGGCAGTGAGCACTCTTGTCAAGAAAGTTGCGTTTCCGGGGACGATTGCTTCGTCTCTCGGCGCTCAAAATAGCTCCAGTGTTTCGTTTCGTATTACGCGCACGGAATCATCAATCCATCATCGTACTTAGATCAGACGGATGGTGTTTGGTTTTCTCTCTCTCGCTTTCTCTCTTAGCATGGAAATATATTCATCTTTTGTTTTCTCTTGAAACGTTAAAGCGCTGTGGTGTTGTATGAATGTTGTGGTATTCCTTTGCTTCCGTAAGCTATTTTTGATATTTTAATGATATGTTTAGGTTATACCGATAAACGTGTTTGAGTACTTGTCTGTGACCAGCAATGTGAACCAATAATGTTTCTGCACTTTGATGTTCTTTGTAGCAGTAGGTTAGCGCTCATGGTCCTTGGTTTGACTTCCAGTGAGGGCACAAATTTTTCGATGTTCACATGGCCTCGAGAGGCATTAGGACGCTGCATATCTCGTTTATCTTAGATGTCTCGGTGTAATTATTCTCATTTTTTTAAAATGGGACCGATGGCTCAGTGGTAGAGCGTTTACCTCTGGTGCATGGGGTCCTTGGTTCGATCCCAGCTCCCGGTTTGTGGTGGACAAACAACGTGTGCGTGGGTTTCTCGGGGTTCTCCTGTTTCCTCCCATTTTCTTCATTCCACTATTTCATTCATTTCTCACAATCACCGTCTCCTTTAGCCTACCCACAATCGTGGGACGTAAAAGCTAACAATCATTTAAAACAATGAAAAAAATGAAAAGTAAAGAAATTATTGTTGTACATCCCACAATTATGCCCTTTACATAAAATGAGGTGAGTCATAATTGAAAGTGAATATGATTATAAGGGAATTAGTGGAATGAGAGTGTGGAAGGAAACGGGAAAACCTCGAGAAAATCCACGAATATGATGTTGTTTACAACGAATTGTTTTAAGTTCCACGTTATGCAGCTCTCTCAACTTACAGCTGTTGTTTTCCAAAGAATAGCCAGTGGTTTTTGAACTTAAGGCAACAATTTGGCAGTTGCTTTTAGAGTCCAGTGCTACTGCACACACACACACACACACATATATATATATATATATATATATATATATATATATATATATATATATATATATATATATATATATATATATACTGTACTAACTAACTAACTAACTAACTCTATGGCCTATGGAACCCGGAGGTTCAGTGCCGCGTTCACAAAAGCTCTCCACTGACTTCTATCCTTAGCTAATTGCATCCAGTTTCTACTTTGTATTCCTATCTCTGCGAGATCCATCTTAATATTGTCCTCCCATCTGCGCCTAGGTCTTCCTAATGGTCGTTTTCCTATGGGTCTACCAGTCAAGACTTTGAAAGCGTTTCTACTTTCTTCCATTCTAGCTACATGACCTGCCCACCTAAGCCTCCTAGACTTGACGACCCTAACAATGTTGGGTAAACCGTATAAACTATGTAGTTCCTCGTTATGAAGCTTCCGCCATTCCCCATTCTCGTTCCTCTTGGATCCGAATATTCTTCTCAGGATCCTGTTCTCAAATACTTTCAGTCTATGTTCTTCCCTCAAAGTAAGCGACCATGTTTCACAACCATACAGAACAACAGGCATGATTATCGTTTTATATATTTTAAGCTTCAAATTCCTCGACAGAATTCGCGACGACAAGAGATTTTGAACCGAATAGTAACACGAATTCCCTGCTTTTAGTCGACATTTAATTTCTTCGTGAATATGATTTTCGTCTGTTAATATTGATCCTAAATATTTGAAAGTATCCACTTTATCAAAAGCATTATTTAATATTTTAACGCCTCCACAATTTACCGTATTACGGTCCCGACGCACTTCCATGTATTTAGTTTTCTCATATATATACTGTACACGCAGAAAAATAACAATCCAGAAAAATAACATTGGGATCGAGATGAGTTGAGTTGATTTTTGAGTTGAGCGTCACTTTCAGCAGTGAGGCTATATGAGACGTGGACCTACAGCTTAACGTAGAATCCGAACCACATGAACTACCGCCGGGAATCGAACCGGGGTCTTCCACGTCAAAGGTACTTACGCAACCGTATAGCCACGAAGGAACTCAGCATTGAGATCGAGTTGACCATGTATCAGAAAGTACGCCTTCGGCCTGCATGATGACTCAGAGCATTCATCCCTGATACAAGAAGATCCTAGTTCGACCCCAGCCCAAGTGAGTTTGTGGTGAACAACATTCACTTTTGTTAATAATTCGTTTCCTTTAATCCTTGCGATCTTAAAGTAGAAAGTTCATTTCATTTCGATCTGCTATAATCTTTGGTAGATTGTAACACCGGGGAGTTTAGTTCCGTCAACTTAGTCGAGAATCAACATTTCTGTTTCGGCATTGAACTTTTGTATATCAAATGTGGATTCACAGTTCAGCGAGGATGCTTTCATCAACTTTTGGACCTTGGCCGTGAACAAAATTTCCTACAAGATTATCCTGCAACGTCGAATTTTGGTTTCGTTTTTTTTTTTCAGTTTGCTTCCTGCACACTAATAGAAAATATCGTGTTTCGAACTTAGTACTTCCTGTAGGGGTCCGAGACATTGGAAGGCCGACGTTATTTAGTAAGTTATTTTAATGTTCGTATATCATAATATATAATTGAAAGTCCGAGTGTTGACTTACGCGTAATGATAGAAATATTTTTAATTTCAAGACATTTCCGCATAGTTTTATCTTACACACAATCCCCTTGTTAAGACGGGGGCCGCGGTGGGTCAGTACTAGAGCGTTCACCTCTAGTGTATGAGGACCTTGGTTCGATCCCAGCTCGCGCAAGAACTTTGTGATGGACGAACACCGTGTGAGTGAGTTTTCTTGGGGTTCTCCCATTTCCTCCCACTTTCTTCATTCCATTAATTTCTCATTATTACCATCTCCTTTAGCCTAGTCGTTGGACGTAACACTTAAAGATTTCCCTTCGTGAAGCCCTCGTCCGGTTGGATCTACTAACTGATATCTAATAAACGTTCGTAGCTTTGGTTTTGTGTTGCTTAGCAACACGTTAGTTAAATGCGGCATTAAGCTAGCCTACGATTGTCGTAGTCTCGGGTTCGTTTCCCTGTAGCAAATATGCGGAATTTGGGTAGACATAGTTTTATGAGAGGAAATGAAACCTTTAAGTTTTTATGCCCCACTGTTATGCCGGCTAGGCTAAAGGAGACGGTGATGATCAGAAACGAATGCAATGGTGAAATGATCAAAGTGGGAGGAAACGGGAGAACTCCGAGAAAATGCACCCACACGGTGTTTGTCCACCACAAATTTAACTTGGCGCGAGCTGGGATCGAAGCAAGGAACCCATGCACCAGAGGCGAATGCTCTACCACTGAGCCACCGCGTCCGCGTAAGACATAGTTTTAGTCAAGGGTTGTTGATCTGCAAGATTTTCTGCGGTGTCTGGCAGTTTTCTTCTCTTTTTCGACCACATGAACATTTCTTTGTTCTATCTCGATGAAATATTTGTCTGTATCATATCTTTAAGTTATAAACTTAAAATATTTCACGCGACACAAATTAAGTTGTTGTTTCTATCTCGTCGCTAATATGGTTAGCGTAGGAGCCTTTTGTGCAGAAGACCCGAGTTCAATTCTCGGTATGATCTTAAATGGTTCGATCGATGTTAGGCTGTATGCCGACGTTGCACCAGAGGGAGAGCTGTACTAATGACCCTTCATGACCCTTCATGGAAAGTATTCTCAGCCTTTTAACTCAGAATAGAAGTCACTAAGATTGTGGAATGTATGGCGGTGTATGTAGTCTATGTGTATTAGATTTTATTACTTCGTTGCAGAAAATCTTGATTTGTGTATAAAGAACAATGATATTATCTATCTGGAACAAAAAGAATCAAATGAAGGGATATTAACAAGAGTTTGCTGGACGAAGCGTTTCAAGATTGAATATTACTATTACATTTTTATTATTATATGTTCGTTACTGGCAGCTATGTGTTGGGCAGTGCCAATTGCTAAGGGCTTCTTCTTTCTTGTTTGGTAAATATAAAAGAAAAACAGAAGCTTCGACTAATTTTGGTTGTGAGTAATTTACAAATCATTCATCTCATAAATTTGCACTGAGGTCTTTCACTACTTACATATTATAAATCGCATTTATGACTCATTATCAATTTCCATCATTCCGTAACCTATATAACAAGAAGTGCCAATTCACTGTACACATCTTCGGAGTTAATGAAACTATGAGAACTCAACAGAAGCGAGAGTTATCTTTTATAATGTGTTAAACCCATTTAATCCCACTGTTCCCAAATGGAAACAATTTATTTTTATCAATCTTTGTTAGTGTCTTATTTGTTGTGGATTTATTTCGTTTTTTACAATAAAGGCCTGCTACCAGTCCACATGGTAGGCCTACTACTAAAATCCTCAAAATATATTAAATGAGGTCAGAATCAATAAGTTTAGAAAAAAATTACGAAATTCTGAAACAAAAATAATTTGGGATTAAGGAGAGAAGCAACTTACGCCCAGCAACGGAGCCCATTTTTCTCAAGTTCTTGGATACGATCCTCCAAGATTTATCATTCTTCTTCCCCTCCCAGAAAAAGGAGTGCTGGATACTACGGTGGCGTATTTAAGGGGGGGGGCTTCCGGGATTAAGCTCCCTGAAATTTTATTTACAATTTTAAAGTAAATGAAATATCTTGTAGAATTTTTACATTTCCAGGAATAAAGTTAGCAAAGTCTCCCTCCCGAAACAAAATCGTAAATACGCCACTGAAGATACATGACTTGGTTGAGCAAGATAACGTGCTTTGTAGACTAAATTTTATTCAATTTAGCGTTTTTGAAAGCATTATTATGTTACAATTAAAGTTGTTCCATTTTTAATGAAAAATTGTGTCGCCCCAAATCATCTCATGGGTGCAACACGCGCCCTCAAGCCCATTCGATATGAGGATAAATTACATTCAAATCTGTAAAGTCACCGATAAAATTAGACACAATTTACAAAAAAAAAAAATCATAAAAAAATCATCCATCACCCAAAGATCCATCTCCTGCGTACGTCTCTGACTAGTACTAGTACTAGTACTACTATTGCAATGAATCAGTAACATCATTACAGCCAATTAATGATGTTTGTTGCGAAAAAAAAGTTAAACACATAATCATTCTTGAGATGAGTGGCATACTTGTAACATTTCTTTTAAGCTTTGTTACAATGTGGTAAGCCACTTTGGTATACCCCCTGTCCTAAATTTAAAATATTGAATATGCTAATTGGGATTTTTTCAAAATGAAATTAAATCTTTAACGTCCCACGATTATGCCCTTTAGGCTAAGGGAGACGATGAGTAAAGCAAGTGAATGATGATGGAAGAATTGGTGGAATAAGAATGTGGAAGGAAACGGGAGTACTCCGAGAAAACCCTCGGACACGATGTAGTCCACCACAAACTTACTTGACCGGAGATGGAACCACCATGAGAGTTAAGCGCTCTACCACTGGGCCACCACGCCCTCTGGGATTCTAAATATGTCATGATAATTTTATGTACTACTCAAAATTAAATTTTTTATTTTGTCCCATAATTTTGTCTTGTAAACTAAGAGAACCAAATGATCAATGTAAGCCAGAGTTTCTCAACCTGGGGGTTGCGAAGATAAGCGGAAGAGATAAATATAATTAGAATCTAATACCGGAAAATATTTTTAAATACTATCTTGAATTTTGTTTTGATATGCATATTTTTAACATACTAATAAGAACATATATATATATATAAATATATATATATCTTCTCAACACTTTACACAGTTGCAGAATTGTTTAAAACTCCATTTAAATGAAACAGGTACGATATGAAACTAATGAGAACTGCATATTCAAATACCAGAAAAATATAAATGCAACAAAACCTGCAGATTGAAATACAATTAAAATTGAAAGCTAATGAAATACCTGAGCATAGTGTGATTTCACTAAGTGCGGCCATGTCCGGTTCAATGTTCGTGACGCACATTATCAAGTCGTTGAAATGTTCAATAATTTTTTTAAAACAACTGTCCAATTTTTTAAAACAAAATTAGGAATCATATTACTTTTTTTTTAAAAAAATCATATAACCAAAATTAAGGGAGTTATTAAGTTTTAAAATTTTCAAACGGCCTCCATTTTGAAACAGTATGATGGATCGGATTCGATATTTGTAACATGAATGAACTGTCCTAATGTGGTTTCAATCCATTCGTTTTTAGGGAAGTTACTATATCCACTATATATAAGAAATAGCTTCTACTACTATAGAAATAGATGGATATCATGGGATCTCCTCAATAAGTATATTAAAAACCAGACACAAGCGTATTACTAACTAGAAATTATAAGGGGGTCCTTGGCAAGAGGATATGATAAAATAGGGGTAGTGATTGGAATTAGATTGAGAACTACTGATATAAGCTAATGAAAATGTAAGAATTTATAAATGCAAGCTAATGAAGATAAAATAATTGATAAATGTAAGCTAGCAATAATGGAAGAATTGATAAATACTACAAGCAAATGATGATGGAAGGACGAACAAATGCATGCTAATAATAATGAGAAAAAATTATAAATACAAGATTATGATAATAGAAAAATTGATAAATGGAAGATTAGTATAATGGGAGAAATAATAAATGCTAGTTAATGATTAATTAGAGGATCAATAAATGCAAGCTAATGATAAATGGAATAATCAGTGATTGTAAGATAGTGGTAATGGAAAGATTACTATAATGAGAATAGAGGAGAAACGAGAAAATCCCGAGAAAAATCACAGACACAGTGCTGTTTACCACAAGCCCACAGTTGTAGCACAAGTTCACTTAGCTTGGGTTTGAACTAGGAATTCTTTGCGCTCAAGATGAACTCTAGCACTAAGACATATCTCTCCAGTAAAAGAGAAAAATAAAATAACTTGTTTTATAGGCAAAAGTGTACCGTGTGATCGATTGTACGGCAATTTAATTTAATACATTTTAATTTTTGGGTGTGGACTGGACAGCCGTGCTGTAGAACTTGCATTAATTAGTAATCGAGTAGCATAATAATACTAGCAGTACATTAGATATTACACCTTGTGTTTTGCAATGTAATAAGGAGTTAAAAAAAAAACTGAAGCAATGGAGCTGTCAAGGAATGCATAGCCTTGAGGGCTAAGGGTTGCTACACCCCCTTCTTCTTTCCCAGCGTCCCACTGTGTTCCTAAAGACAGTAGCACAGGATGAAAGGGAGAATATGTATTTGTAGTGTACAATGCACCCAAGGCCGTTGCCTTGTTGTTTACCTTCAGGGGGTAAGAGTTCCGGACAACATTAAAGGGAAGAGTTATTTGTACGGAAAAATGACACGATCTTGTCAGCGACTGAGGTAATTTAGAGTTACAACAATGCATTATAATGACGAATATATACGTAATGATGTATCTCCAATACGGTAATCTTTTAAAAAAAATGTGACTAATATATTACACATATGAATTAATATCACTAATACATTTAAAAAAAATATTTTTTGTTTACTTCAATAATTAGCACGCCTGTTATTGGTACAATCCGCGGCAAAAAACCTGCAACATGAGCATATAAGTTTATTGTGAAATGACGAAGTCTTTTGCTCCAAAATAAGTGTTCACGGGAGGAGCCCGAGGTTTATCCTGGCGTGATTCTTTCCACTTAGACGTTATGTTCATTCCCTGTGCTGTTAGGCGTAGTTTCACAATAAATTTACATCCTCATGTTGCAGGTTTTTTTGCCGCGTATTGTACATGTTGTCCGTATTCGAAACTCTAAATAAATAGTGGGGGGCACGGTGGCTCAGTGGTAGAGCGCTTGCCTTTGGTACGAGGGGTCTCTGGTTCGATTTCCATCCAAATAAGTTCGTGGTGGACAACATCGTGTGCGTGGGTTTTTCGGGCTACTCCTTTTTTCTCTCACTTCCCATTCTACCAATTCTTCCATCATTATTCACTTGCCTAAATGGGGCCGCGCTGGCTCAGGGGTAGAACATTCACCTCTGGTGCATGGGGTCCTTGGTTAGATCTCAGTTCGTGCCAAGTGAGCTTTGTGGTGGACAAACACTGTGTATGTGGGTTTTCTCGGAGTTATCCCACTTACTTCATTCCACCACTTCCTTCATTTCTCATCATCATCGTCTCCTTTAGCCTAACCGGCATAACTAATGACATGTAAAACTTAAAGAATTAATTTCATTTTCACTAGATCCGTGCCTTTCTTGCTGATCTAGTGGTTAGCGCTCGTCTTTGCTGCACGAAGTCGAGAGTTCGATTCCTAGTGGAGAGTCTTGAAAATTTTGAAGGCATTGTAGTAGTTCTGATGTCACCTTAAACTGTAGGTTCTGTGTCATATAGCGTTGGTGCTGAAAAACGACGTTAAACTTCCTTCAATCAATTAATCAATGTAAACAAAAAATCGTAAAGCAGTTTTAATTAAAATCATGCAATCGAATATTAGCGCAAGTGGATTCGGATAAGCAATCCGGTAGTTCTTGAAAATTCTAGAGTTTAATTAATGTTATGAGATAGGCTAATTAATGGAGCTATTTGAATTAAGAAGCATTGGATTCTGCTCCAGAAAGACATATATTAAGGCTGTAATAGTAAGTAATCCAACTACAAGCCCATTCGGCGGCCGTAGCCTTTTGTGGTCTGCAGCAACATGGAACAATCGTTATTTTAATATCGTCTTCTTGATTTTGGATTTCGTTAGTTTAACAACGACGATTAACAGCACATTTGTCAGTAATTCTTTGTATTTTTTTAGTGTGTCACATAAAAAGTAAAAGCAAGAATTTCAGGAATGATCCAAAAAATGCATCGAAAGATTGCGATCTTAGCCAATAATTAGTTTTTGGATCAGGGACCACAAAATTTTTGAACGGCCCCTAAATCGAGTTTTCTTTTATTTTTTATTTGATTTTTATTTATTTATTTACGGAACAAGCACATCATACTGAATAAAGTAATAGCTTGGGTTTTGTTACACCATATATAGTTCTCCAGTTATAGGGTTGATGCCTACAAGAAATTTTTGATTGAAATATACTGGATTTTTCATATCAGGGGCCAGAAAATTTTTGAACGGCCCCTAAATCAAATTTTCGTGTATATTAACGAAATAGGCTCATCGTACTGAGTTAAGTGATAGTTAGGATTTGGCTACACTATGTAGTTCTCCAGATATAAGGCATACAATACAATTTTTGATTGAAATACATTGGATCTTCTGATCCAAAAATGAGTATACATACATTTTAATCAAAATAATTCACCAAACAAACAAACAAAAAAAGTAAATATATTTCTTAATTAAAATATAAAGTTCACCTAAGAAAAAAGAAAATAATTAAAAACATAATAAGCATGTTCTTAATCAAAACCTTACACTGTAAACAAAATGTTGGTAAATGTGTTTGTTTGTTAAAAATAAATCCAGTATTAGTTTTTCAACAGGACATTAACCTACCAACGTACAACAGAATAAATTAACACACTGAATAAATTCAACAAAACAATTATCGTAGTTAATATATATGATGAGAATCTACGTTATCAAAATCGACATTGTTTAATATGTATTTGATGTGGAAGCTAATTCTTTGCAATAATTTGTCTTCAACTGCTAATAGGGAAGTGCTTTCCTCATGTAATTATCGATGTTTCGTGTCCATAGATTGGAAAGAATTACTTTTTAATTGCAGAAAAACAAAAAGCAGAAACGTTCGTTTTGTCGTAGCAGGACATTATAATTAAAGTCTCTATTATCTTACGTATGTTACTTATTAGTTGGTCATTGTCTATTACCAGAATATCTTACAAGAATGCACTTTAGTCCTTGGTTGCAAATTAAATATTTATTATTATTTTAGACCTTCAAATTGTGCTATACATTCATACAGGAAGTCTTATAGAGCGGCCAATCCATCTGTGTCGATAGCTATCAGAGCAAAAACGGTAAGAGATAGACAACAAGAAATGTTTATATATATGAGGATATTTCCAAAAGTCTTTCCTGACACTGTAAATTCGCGTTACGAGTAATAAGCCTACTGAAGTATCGCACCACTGCTAATAAGGCCACTGAAATATCGTTCAACTGGTAATAAATCTACCGAAATATCGCGCCACTACTAATGAGACCACTGAAATATCGTTCAACTGGTAAAAAATCTACCAAAATATCGCGCCACTACTAATGAGACCACTGAAATATCGCGCCACTGGTAATAAACCCACTGATATATCATACCACTGGTAATAATCTCATTGAAATATCGCGCCCCTGGTAATAATCTCACTGAAATATCGCGACCCTGGTAACAAGCTCACTGAAATATCGTGCCACTGGTAGTAAGCCCACTGAAATATCACTCCACTGGTAGTAAGCCCACTGAAATATTGCACCACTAGTAATAAACCCACTGAAATATCGCTCCAGTGGTAGTAAGCTATTAAAATATCGCGCCACTGGTAATGATCTCACTGAAATATCATGCCACTGGTAATACGTTCACTGAAATATCGCTCCACTGGTAGTAAGCCCACTGAAATATTGCACTACTGGTAATAAACCCACTGAAATATCGCTCTAGTGGTAATAAACTCACTGAAATATTGCGCCACTGGTAATGAAACCACTGAAATAGTGCGCCACTGGTAATAATCCCACTGAAATATCGCATCGCTGGTAAAAAGCCCACAGAAATATCGTGCCACTGGTAATCAGCCTTTTGTGGCACACAGTGCCGTCTATGGAAGAAATAACCAGTTTCAATCAACAAATGCGTCAGTTTGTTGGAGGCAGTCATTTGAATCAGCCGCTGTTCATTGCGCTCGCATACTGCATGACAGTGCTCCGGTCCACATGATTATTGTTGCCAAAACTGCAGTGCTAAATCTGCATTGTATAGAGGAAGTACTGAATCTTCTCGAAGTTGCGTCGCAATTTTTCAGTGCAGCCTTGGCAACAACAGCCGTGTGACGTGGAGCATTGTCAGGCAGTATGCAAACTCAAGGGGCACCAAATAATTCAAATGATTGCTCCAACAAACAGAAGCAGCTAGGTAATTGAAACTGATCCACTATTTCTTCCGTAAATGGCACTATGCGTAAAGAACTTTTTATCACAAGTGGAGCGATATTTAGGTGCCAGGCCCAAAACTTTTGGAAATACCCTCGTATATATGAACTCAGCAACCCAAGAATGGGTGGAACCTCCGCCTTTCTTTCTCCAGTACAAAGAATCTGGTGGAAATCTATTTACGTATTATTCCTTGTAGGGATGGTGGCGAGACGAGACGAGACGAGACAAGACACCACAGTCTCATTTCGTATCTATCAACAAATCTTTGTCTTGATTTTGATCTTAATTTCGGTCTTGAGAGGCAGATTTTGATGTCATTTGGTTAGTCATTTCCGCACCGAGTGACTATCACCACAATGATTAGTTATCCACAATTGGTCAGGATACCAATTTTCATAAATATCTAGCTATCACGGTTCCCATATGTCCCTTGTAAGGACAAGAAATAGAATTGAGGAACTGGCAGGAAGGTGCTTGCAGACAATTGAACATGAAGGGCTTTCACTGTTGTAATGAATGCAGATTTGTTATTACCAGAATGTTGCAAGACTTACGACTCATCCTTGTTTACTGTGAGCGATGGGATGGATGTGTTGCCTACCTTGAAGACGAGCTTCTTACTTAATACCAGCCCGTGACTGCAAGGACTGATGTTAGTTGCTTTGTTCTGTGTTGTCCTTGCGATACTCAAAACCTTCGGCGAAGAGAATTGGTTACGCCCATTAAATACATTTATAAATATATTCGAACAGAATAAAAGATAATCAAGTGCATCAGATTTACAACGAATGACACTTTTTAACGCCACATACAGGGTAACCCAAAAGTAGGTACAATACCGTACAGTGCCATACTGATAAGCTCATTGCATTTTATATTATTTCTTTCCTTCAGGTAGACTTAGTTTCTTTATTATTTGTTCTTAACATGTTTTTACTTACATCTTAAGCTCGGAAGAGCTGAATCAAATAAACCCATAAACTAGAATGTTATACTTGATCAATTGATCAATGCAGGGGTATATACCTACTTTTGGGCCACCCTGTAGCTTGGCTTTTTTTTTTTTTTTTTTTTTTTTTGAATTTGTAGAAAAGTATGCATGGGAATTTAAACTCAAACATTTCACTTTGTTAGGCTCGATGAAGTGTATCGATTGCAGGTCCGTACCCAGAAATTTTTGTTGGGAGGGGTTCATAGTTGGAGAGGGAAGTCGAATACTTTCAAATCATTTCATCTATATAGTATAGAATCAATGCTATTCTACACTCGGAAAAAACGATAACCTAAATTCTTAACAAAAAATGGTACAACTAGATTGTTTTGATAAGGAAAGAAAGAGGACACATGAAGTGTAAAACCAAATCTTTAGACTGCATCAAACATTCAAGTTACGAAGTTTGGATGGGGAGGAGGTCCGGACAGTTTGGACCTCCGCGTGAGTACACGCCTGGTCGATTGTTTTGTTTTATGTTTTTACAGTGGTCTAGTAAACAAAAATTGAAGGCTAAAAGCTAACCATTATCTTCGGCTTTATATTATTAACCACATTGTGTGTTGTCGTCTTGCTGGTGTCATAATGAAAAGCTGGATCGGCGTTAACCTTAGTACGAATGTCATCTTAGAAGGTGGCGTCGTTGTCCGACATCAATTTTTATTTTTATAATAAAAAATTGTTTTCTCAAAAAAAAAAAATCACATTTGAACTTGGTTTTATGCTTACCCGTAGAAACATGGACATTACGGAAAAATGATGAAAAGCGACAGTAAATAGGCGGCTATTTGAAGCGTTCGCAAAGCGTTTTTATTGTTCATGCATATGCTTGGAATACACTGACTATGTATTTAAATGTGCATGGCTAATCACAATGCGCTACAAACGCGAAAGAAATATAAACGCTGAGAAAACGTCAGCTCGAACGTATTTGGTGCGTTTCGGAACAATAGACCGCCTGCTGTTTAAAAGAAGTCTAAAACAAGGGGGGAAAGGGGAAAGACGTGTTGCCAGGTAAGGGGATTTCAACAAGAAACAGCTGTTTGGAAGATGTTTTGTGCGGAGTATTGGAACTCTGCTGTTGGACCAGGCAAAAAAAAAAAAAAAAAGAAAACCTGGAAATTCTGACTGGCTCACAGTATAATTTATAACTCTGGCGAAAGTAAAATTGCCGAAGAGCCACCCACGTCGCGTTCGCTGCGGGTGGTAACGCATCAAAAATTCATTCTCGAATAGCCAAGGACTAAGATTTCGAAATGGTGTGAGTGGAGAAGAGTGGAGAGAATTGGCTGAGTCGGGCGGAAAACGAATGAGAGGGTGTTAGAAATGGTGGGGGAGAAAATAACATTTTTAGATATTATTAAGAAGAGAAAGAGAAACTGGTTGGGACAATATATGAAAAGAAACTGTATCGTGTGGAACGTGCTAGAAAATATGGTGGCAGGAAAGAGAGGAAGAAAGCGAATGAGACTACAATTAATGGATGTACGAAAACAGAAAAAATCGTGCACGAAGACGAAGATGTTAGCGGAAGACCATAGAGCATGGAAGCTTGTCAGTTGCGGCAAGTGTGACCTGCCAATAAGGGCGGAATACCTATGATGATGATGATGATTTTTTTCACAGTGATGTCTGTCGGTTGGCATCTTTGGACTTCCCCCCCCCCCGTCAATTGCTAATAATGTAATAAAAAATGTTCTTCGTTGTGAATTTATACTTTTTCTGCACAAAGCATGTTCCTTTCAAAAATGTATCATCGTATTGAGGATTATAATCAGTGAAGTTTTTAACAAAAAAAAAAATCGATTTTTATTTTAGCAAAATGTGAACGACCTGATATCACTGCGGCTAAAAATCATCTGTTGATGGAACGTGTTGTGCTAATTGTAATGAGTCATGAATCGTGACGTGTGGCGAGGAAGAAGCATTGAGGTGGTGCTGCAACAACTTGCAGGCCAAAGGGTTTGGCTTGCATGCCATTTTTTTTTTCACTCTCTTCTCCTTTGAATCACTGCAAGGGATTCGGTTCGTTTAATCTTACAGGGACGCTTTTTCCATAGCATTATCTACAGAGACGAGACTTAAAGGATTCGAGGTAAAATGAGTCTTTCACGAGCGTTCCACCTCGTCTCGATAATTTAAGACGAGATTGTCATTTGTCTCGTCTTGTACGTATCCCTAATTAGTTACGCACCACTTAAACAAACCTTAGATGTAAATCAGTGTCTGGTAATGCTTGTGTGGGAGTTTTGCTTGAAGTTGAATCCTAGCTTATTTGCCTAGCAGAGCAAAGCGGAGAACAAGGGTAGGGTGGCAAGTTTCTTTACTTTATGTGTCCGTAGTAAAGTAGATTTAGGGAGATTTAGGATTTAGATTTCTGGGCTTTCGGCATCTATATAGCCATTTAGCCCGTCACATTTGAGAGATGACGTCACTTGATCACACTATCCGGGGAAAGGGAAGGAAGGAAGCGGTCTGGGATCTGTCAGTGAGGTATCACCCTGGCATTTGTCTGGTGTGAATGGGGAAAACTCAAGAAAACCTCATTCAGGGTGACTGATCTGAAAAAAGCGTTTTACACTTTTTCGACCGAGTACCCCCACCGGGAATCGAATCCGGGGACCGCTCGCACTGAAGGCGAGAGCTTTGGTGAGTAATAAAGTAGAGTCACTGTAATTTGAGTTCGATCAGATCCTTCGCCTCGTCGCAAAATGAGATTTTACAGATTTTATGAAAGTACACTATAACTTTATGGACTGCAATATGGACTTTTACCTGTGGGATCACCTAAAGGCAATGGTATATGGCGAAAAGATTACGAATGTGGATCATTTGAAGCAGTTGATATAGGATGCATGTATACAAGTCACACTTTAGACATTGCTCCGTGTTCATACTGTTTGGAAGACAAGTTTACAAACATGCATAGCGAAACACAGCCAGTACGTTGAACACATTTTGTAAGAGAGAGTCTGAATTTCATATGATTATAGCTTCAAAGTTTTACAGATATTTTATATCCAATCATACCATTGAGTTTCTCTTAAAATTCTAGCCCTGTTTTCAATATCACATGACCTGCTTCGTATTTAAACTTTTCGAGCGAGATTCAAAATGGCGAACAGCAAGATGGCGCTAGTTCACCTGATACACACTTTAAAGGTTCCCCCTCGGCCAGACGTACCCCTAAAATTACCAATTCCGGCTATCTACATTCATATATAGATTTCATTTGTAATTTTTGATTCACCCTATATATATATATATATATATATATATATATATATATATATATATATATATATATATATATATACGAGTTCACAAAATGTACTAGAGCCCTCACGGGCAGAGGGAATTTGTTATTGCTATGTTTGTCACACTGTCACGTAGCTTAGCTCCTACCCCTTCCAGCGAACCCAATCACACGTCAGTACGACTAAAACTGTAATCACAGTAACGTATCCGGTGAAAGATGTCGATACAATTTGCCGCCAAGTGCGAGTTTCACAGCGTTATTCGTTATATCGTCGTGAAGGGAAAATCTTCGTCTGAAGTTTTTAACGAGATCAAAACAAATAACAAGGGCAATTCAGAACAAGAGGAGAGGACTGCTGACGAAGGAAGTCTGCTTTCTACATAACAATGCCAGACAGTATAGACCAATGCAAGAAAGCAACTTTTGGAGTCATTCGGATGAAATGTTTTGAACCATCTCTCGCATTCCTCTGACCTGGCACCTTCAGACTATCATCTGTTCACCTCCCTGATTATGCCATTGCTCGTTTGGTTATCTATTTTACTTAATACTTTAATTTGACAAGGGCAGCGCTGAAGGCGTCGTTTGTCATAATTTTTTCTAAGTTCTTTGATTGTCAAATATTGTGCGTAAACATTATTCTTCCCGTGCAGCGCCGGGTATTTCTGCCACTTTAAATGTTGTTCTGTCACATCAGTGTTGGGCATTAATCAACAAAAATCAATTGCAATTAATTAGTTGAACGTAATTGCTGTGGAAATTAACTGCAATTAAATTAATTGTCAATTATTCAATTGTAATTAAATGACTGAATTTGATTGCAGTTATCGGTACTTTCCACAGCAATTACTTACAGTTGGTTGATTTAATTGAAATTGATTCTCTTTTATTAATGGCCAACTGCAATTAACAATTGAGACCTCCCTTGTGGCTAAGCGGTTAGCGTACGTGCCTTTGGCGTGAGAGACTCGGGTTCAATACCTCGGGAGGTCATGTGGTTCGGATCTCACATTAAGCTGTAAGTCCACGTCTCCTATAGCATCGGTGCTGAAAGAGACGCTAAATTGCTATCAAATCAAATCAAAAGCAATTAACAATTGACCATTACTTACTTCAAATATTAGTTGCAATTAACAACTAAATTTACAGATTAATTTTTAATTGATAATTCAATTGAAATTTGCCAACAGTGTATCACCCATTCTTGTATCACACCTTTCGTAGACTTCTCATGACGGGGGAGGATTCTGATCATTTCTTGATAAAATTAAGAAGATTCAGGCGTAAATTTTGTACATATATTTACAAAACATAACAGTTTTGTTTTCGAGAGCCGACACGAAAAAATAATTCGTCGAGAATCGGACGAGACATCTACGTGGGCCATTCAGAAAGTAATGCCTCCAAACCCACTACATGGCCAATAGTATTCCAAACGTCCTTAATTGTTTGTTGTTAATGCACTGATATTTAAGCTACAGAATATCACTTGTTTCATTTTCCTATGTCTTCTCGCTCTAGAGTGATGGAGTAATCCATGGTAACCAGTGATGACATTCGGTTGAAACAGCGGGCTGTCATTGAATTTCAGACTGTGGAAGGTCGTGCGCCCAGGAACATTCATCGCCGGTTACGAGTCGCGAATACACCATTACGACCTGGAAACAAATCGTTAGTCTATGGAATACCGTCACACGTCCTCTCCTCCGCCAAAAAAATTCAAAGTTGTTCCATCTACTGGCAAAGAGTTACTGACATTCTGTTTCATCCTTCCTACAGTCCGGATTTTGCACCCTGTGACTTTTGGCTCTTCTCCAAACTTAACAAACTTAAGGATCACTTTAATGCCCAATGCAACAGTTATGATGCGGTGATGGAAGCAATAGTTCGAAATGGTGCCGCCAGCAGCCACCATAATTTTTCGCCGACAGCGTGAAAAATCTTGTTTCGCGTTGGCGTAAGTGTGTTGCCCGTAATGGAGACTATATTGAAAAATGATTTCATCTTTTGTTGACATTGTAAGCTTTCTACTGATACCTGTATCGGTGCTATCTGTCAAACACAAATAAAGGAATCACTTTGGAGGCATTACTTTCTGAATCGCCCTCGTACAAAATTTGAGTTCATATGCGACAGCTTTATTTCACGTCTCGCCTACTGGCGTAATTTTCTTTCCTGTAAATTTTCGTTGTAAATATTTTTATCAAGGTTGTTCACAGTATAACCCAGTTTTTGTTTCTCACCACTAGCACCTTTAATATATATATCAAGTTCTCTGCCTTGTATTTTCATTCCTTTCAGTAATAATATTTATCAATCACATTTTAATAGCCCAATTGCAATTGAATGATTTTTCTGGATTCTTCTACTTCTTCTGTATTATAATCATTATTATAATTTTTTGTATCAATGTAATATAGACTTCATTGAAGATTAATAATGTTTACATAAATGTTTCAGACTTGTTGAAAATATTTCCATTCCGTTGTTATAAATCAAAATAAATATTGTTTTATAACAAAAGAACAAAAGAAGCATTACAGTGTTGTTTGGACATTAAGATTCAGGTGTCTGTGGAGTGTCATATTATCTGTTGTGTCAATAGCATCAAAATGATCGATACGCCAAGACTTAAGAAAGAAAAGAAGTGTCTTAAAATAATGTTGTAAGAAAACACATTGATTGCTCTAGTTATGCGGAGAAAATGGACAGCTTTTACTGTTACAGAGTCATGGTTGATATTACAATTCTTAAGAAGTTGATTGCACAATGGGTAAGTTTACATTGGAACCTGTTACCTAGGTTACGGTTTCTTAACCTGGGGGTCGCGAAGATAAGCAGAAGAGATAAATATAAATAGAATCGAATACCGGAAAAAATATAAATATTATTTTGAATTTTGTTCTCATAGTTCTTCATTTTACTCCGACCTCACTCGCCCTCGCCCTCGCAGTGGCAGTTAGGCCTCGCCCTCATTCCACTAGGGATGGCCAGAAAGTTCCGGTTCCGGCGGAACCGGTTCCGTAAAGAACCGGTTCTCGGAGATCCGCTTTTCAGAACCGGTTCCGGACCTGGATCCGAAAACCCAGTTCCAGAACCGGATCTTAGGAACCGGTTTCAGACATGGATCCGAAAACCCGGTTCCAGAACCGGATCTTAAGAACCGGTTCCAGATCTGGATCTGAAAACCAGGTTCCAGAACCGGATCTTAGAAACCGGTTCCAGATCTGGATTTAAAAACCCGGTTCCAGAACCGGATCTTAGGAACAGGTTCCAGATCTGGATCTGAAAACCCGGTTCCAGAACCGGATCTTAGGAACCGGTTCCAGACCTGGATCCGAAAGCCCCCAAAGACCCGTAAAGGAGGCACAAAGTTTACTTTCAAAAAAATGCAAAGAGGACCATGCGCTTGTGCTTACCCCGCCCAGAGCCGCTTGTGTCCCCAGAAAAAATTTTTGGTCCACCAGTGGGTGTTTACTGTTTAGCCAATGAGTTTGCCAGTTACCCAGTTTATTTAGCCAAATGAGACAAGGTGCCGCCGCCTGGGCGCCTGCCTATCGCTTCCACCATTTCATCTAGCATACTGTTCACAGCCTGCCAGCAACTCGGGTTTAGCGTAGAGATGTTCACAAAGTTTCGGTTCCACGAGGAACCGGTTCTTTGAGATCTGGTTTTCAGAACCGGTTCCAGACCTGGATCCGAAGAACCGGTTCCACACCTGGATCTGAAAAACCGGTTCCGGAACCGGATCTTCTAGAACCGGATCTGTTCAGACTCGAAAACCGGTTCCACCAGGAACCAGTTCTGGCCATCCCTAATTCACACTCACCCTCTCGCACTTCTTCCGCGCTGTCGATGCTTGTCCTCACCTTGGCTCACCCTCGCCCTCGCGTCATTGTGGGCGTGGGAATTTGAGAGTGAGGGTGCCCTCGAGAGGACCACCCTCGCGAGGGTGAATATCTCTGGTTCTGATAGGCATATTTTTATTTTTATACATACTGTTAAGAATAAAAAAATAGGCCTACTAAACATTTTCAACAGGTCAGAGTTGTTTAAAAATCAATTTAAATGAAAGAGGTACGATATGAAACTAATGAGAACAGTTATTTAATCCGACTTCGTCAATGGAGTCAATCTGTCAATGGCTCAACGGGTAATGACGACTTTACGGTGACAAAGTATATTTCATGCATATAAACGAATTTTTGAATTATAGTTCTTGCAACAGATAGGTAGAGCGATTATCCAAACCGAGTTCGTTAATAGAATCAATCAGTTAACATAACGGATAACAGTGACTCCATCGCTGGCTATCTGTATCACATGCACGGGAATTTTTGAATTTTTTTCAATAGATTGCTAAATTCATTATCTCGGTCGAATTCGTCAATGCATACTTCGTGGCCCAGAAAAGTTGGTTACATTGCGGTTTCATATCATCTATGTTTTAGTGAAAGGTCAATTATAGAATATATGCCAGGCCTTTGGTGAGGGTTTTGTGACTCTGCGGACAGTGCAGCGGTGGTTTATCAAGTTTAAGGACAGTGATGAAACACTCAAAGACGCTGGAAGACCAACATATGTACAAAATGAAGATCTTCAGGCAGCAATTGAGGTGAACAGTGGCCAGACATGAGAAGAACTGGCATTAGAATTCAGTGTGAGTGGAGAAACCATTCGGCAGCACCTTCATCAACTTGGGAAGCACTTCAAGTTGGGTCGATGGGGCCCACAAGATTTGACTCCAAGCCAGAAGGCAACGCGAGCAAACACCTGTGTTTCTTTGCTGTCTCGTCTGAGGAAGGAGCCATTTCTGGACAGGGTGTTGACATGTGATGAGAACTAGGTCCTGTACGAAGCTCCTCGGCGCCATCATCATTGGTTAGCATCCCATGAACCGGTTCCAAAACAGGCCAAACCAGCACTGCACCAGAAGAAGGTCCTCCTTAGTGTTTGGTGGACTGCTCGCGGCATCGTGCATCGGGAACTACTACCAGCTGGTCAGAACATCAGTGCAGCTGTGTACTATCAGCAGTTGAGCCGTGCTGAAGAAAAACTCAAAACTCGGGAGCCAGCACTTCTATCAGGACAACGCTAAGCCCCACGTGGTTAGGATGACCCGGGACACCATTCAACGCCTCGAATGGGAAACACTATTGTATCCACCATACTTCCCAGATAGTGCACCATCCCATTATCACCTATTCCATTCTTTGGACAATCACCTTAGAAGACGCCAGTTCAAATTCCTAGTAGAAGTGAAAATGCACTTAATACTTCTTCGCTTCACGGCCCACCAAGTTCTATCGCGATCGAATATCCGTGACCTTCCAGAACGCTGACAGAAGGTTGTCAATGCTGATGGAGACTATTATTGATCTTCCAGGTACGTTTTAGGTGACATATCGATGTTCGAAAGTGGTGGGTGAAAAGAACTTTATTAATCTAGTAAGAGCAATAGGGTTCTCACGTGTACAAAGGTGAATGGTGAACACATATCTGAATTACGATTTGACAGGTTTATAATAAGATTAGCAATTGCGAAAAAATTAAAAAATCTTAATTTGTATTTTAAGTAGAATTTTGTTTTAGCATTTGTAGGGACATATTTCCTAACAGGTGCTAAAATGGCGGCCCTATATTAAATATCTAATATGCATAATTCATTACACATGTAATTATTTTTATCAGGAAATGTATCAGGACATTAAGTACGTACAGTATATCGTATCCTGAATTGTTTGTAGAAGTCTCGTCTCGTTTCGATTCTCCAAGAAAGCAAACCTTTGTTGTCTTGTTTCGTTTTGTAAATTTATGTGCAAAATTTGTGGCCTGATTTTGTCTTAATTTCATCTAAAAGTTACTAGAATCCTTCTGCGTCGTCGGAATTCAATCAACACTTGGAACAGTCTATTACAACTATCACAGTATTTGAAGAGTGACAAAATGAAACTCCGCGGTTGGGTTCCAATTTCCAAACATCGATCACCGCCTACACCTGAACGCAATAAAAATGGTGCCAAGAACATGAAAAGAAGTTCTCCTATGGTAGGAAACGCTTAGTATATCCCGACGTGTCCTTTTTCATTTTATTTGCAACAGGTCTCCACCATAAATCTACATGGGCTGAGATCAAACCAGTGCCCTCTGAGCTCTCTACCATTGAACCGCTTTGCCTCCTTTGTTTCTAAGTTGTGTTAAAGTATTGATGTTTAACAGTAAAACAGGTGGTTGGGACACCCGGCTAACCGAATACGGAAGTTTCCGGTGTGGAAAACTATGGGCGAGCCGAGCTAAGCAGAGCTTCTCTCTAACTGAGCTAGACACCAAATTTGGCTATCTTTGTTCCTTAGGCGATAGGCTACTTGCCTACTACAAGTTCAGTTCCGGCTATAGTTACCGAGAAATAAAGTACTACGTAGAACTTTAGGTGAGCCGAGCTCGACCACCATATATAAAGGTTATTATTTCTTAGGCGATGGGAAATTTGCCTACGAATTTTCGTTCAGATTTGGCCAGTAGCTACCGAGAAACAAAGTATGACATAGAACTCGAACTTAGCTGAGCCGGGCTCGCCCACCAATCTTAACGATCTTTATCTCTTAGACATAGCTATTTGCCCCGAAATTTGGTTTAAATCCGATCACCAGTTTTTGAGAAATAAGGTACCACATACACACATTCACCCGGAGTAAATTCGTAATCTCCCGTGTGTTTACACCGGGAGCTAATAAACTGAAAAAGAACTTGCAGACTGAATTTACGATAACAAACTTTCAACTAAGCATATTGCTATATCAGCAATTCGTTTAGGACGAAACATCAGTTAACGAGTTGCGTGGTCTTCCAAGTTGTCGTACCATTTTGTAGAGTCAGAGGCGTGGACGATAGTACTAGTGAAAGGAGTTTATTGTAAAGAGTATAGAAGCCTCTTCCATAAAGTTAATTCTTAGGTTTTCTGTGAGACATATACAGTACGCCATGCATTAGACGCCAAGTGACCATGACTGTCAAACGAAGAACGGAAAATGAATTGTGCTAAAGGAATTCTTCGTCATGACTCTTGACGGCAGAAGCAAAGAGAAGGCCATATTGTGTCTTTTCTCACGACCAGCGTTTCAGCTAAACGTTTTAAAACAAATCAATACCGCTACTTAGGTGGGGCACATCACATGTATATATGCTTTCTTTATGCTGATTATGTATATATGATCAGCGAAGAAAAATACTGTAAAATCTTTAGTTTAACGTCCTCTGTCAAAGGAAACGACTGATAATTGCAAATGATCTGTGAACGAGTAATTTGTCCAATGTTATTGAAGAAAAGAAACAAGTACACACCGACAGAACACGAATTTGTTCACCTCTAAGCTACAGAAAGTACATTATTGTAAATATTCTACCTTTGCACTACAGTTCTCCCCTTAAATGTCTGCTTTCACTTAAGGCACGGTGTTTCAGTGGCAGAGCGCTTGTCTCTGGTGCGTGAGGTTCCTGGTTCGGCCCCCACCCAAGTGAGTTTGTGGTGGACAACATCGTGTAGGTGGGTTTTCTCGTATACTCTTGTTTCCTCCCACATACTCGTCCCATCATCATTCACTTGCCTTAATCATCCGTCTCGCTTAGCCTGAAGGGGTAATTGTGAAACGTTAAACTGAAAGATTTAATTTAGTTTCTGCTTTCACTTAAGAATCATCTTCCTTTATACATCCGTTAATTGTAGTCCTCTTCTCCCACTTTTACCTTCTACTTTTTTATCGTTTCTCTAATATGATAGGCAGGGAGATATGAATGAAAAGGGCCCTATTCTTTGCGAGGTCACCTTATATGATGGTCTGCGCCAGCGGTCTCCAATGGGTGAATCGCGAAATTTTTAGAATTTCAAAATCATGAAGTATATAAGTAATACGATAAAATCAGTTTTGAGACAGGCCGATCGACGCCTTTAGCGGCAGCTGTATTACGTAGAGTTACTTCTTTATAGAAATTTATAGGCTTTACTAAAGTCAATTACCCGCTTCGCTGGGTTAGAATTAGAATTTAAATCGATAAAAAGAAATAAAATATAACGAAAAATCAGAAAATAATAAGTAATGTATGTACACTCCTGTCCAAAATGATTGTCACATATCTATAACTGTCTTGTTGTAAGAATATAATTTGATAATGATTTTGCAGGGTACTTTTAATACTGATACTATGTGTATAATCGGGAAATGTATATTTGTGGTAAATTTCATAGCAAAAGAATTATAAATACGAAAATTAGAATGAGTAACACAAAATGTTGCTAAATGGACAAGAGTTTTCTTTGTTTTATTGTTCTTATTTACTGCTCTTTTAACATGAAATTTGCCATATATATGTCTTTGCCAATTATACACATAGTAACATTATAAGAAATGCCGAGCGAATTCGTTATTAAATTATATTGCTACAACAACATTTTTATAGACATGCTACAATAATTTTGGACATGAGTGTACAGTAAATAAAAATTAAATATTACTATTGTGGGCTGAATTTGGATTTAAACGGCATCGAAAGTGTCAGTGTTAATCTCAGCGACACCAAAAACTAGGAATTCAACACTAAAGATATACCACATTGACTTGACACCTAGTTTTCCCTTCCAAGCGCTGCTGTCGTCTGATAGAATTCCACTTCCTTTCGCTAAACATCTCTCACTTAGCAACAACTGAATCCATATTGGCTTAACGCGTGGGTGTGTCGAAGGTGTGAGCTTTAGTTCGCATTTTTACCACGGCTCAAGACATTTTAACAGCACTATAACATCATTCATTTTCGATAATATATATATATATCCCTCTCCCTTAGGTTGCACCGTTAAAGTAATAATAATAATAATAATAATAATAATAATAATAATAATAATAATAATAATAATAATAATAATAATAATAATAATAATAATAATAAAGCATCCCAGACCCGGACCTCATCTATGTTCGAAATTTGATCGAGATCGGTCGAGTGGTTCGACAGTTATTAAGTTACAAACATAGTCGCTTCCATTTTTATTTATATAGATTAATAATAATTTTAAAAAACTTTACAAGTGTGTCTCGCGATGTCATAAGTACGCAGTAAATTGTATCGTCACTGATGAAAGGCTGGGAACCGCTGGTCTACGGAACTGCAAACTTTACCGTTGGTTCGCATGATGAAACGATGTAAGCATTAAGCTGCCGAAATAATACCAACCTTCCAATCTTCCATATTCGTCATCACGCGCAGGTCTGGTAGCTGCTCGTAAGGAGACCCACAAAAGGAATAAATATATTAATCTCGTTGATAAATATTGGTTTGTTCCAATTGCCATCAAGTCAAGAGGTACTTGGGGTTAAGAAGGAGCTAATTTTATTAATGAAATCGGTTATCGTATAACACTTATATCGGGGGATAAACGATCTACATCGTTCCTGATTCAACGGATCATTATCGCCGTAAAATGGGGGATCGTTTCAGCCAATTTGGGTACGTAACCCACCGGTAAAGAATTAGAGGAGATCTATCTCATATAAGGATCCCCATAATTATTCAGAACAATTTCTATTTTTTTAATTATTATATTATTATTTAGTGTAAATACATAGGACGTTAAATTTGAACAGACAATAAGAAATAAAATTCACTAATTATAAATTCGTTATCAAGCATTTTAAATCGTTGTATATCAATAATGTATTAATAACTGTAAATTTTAACAAAATTTTATAAAATATTTTTACTATGTTATTTGATTAATAGTGAAATATTTATTTACGTATACAAACTAAATCGTTAGATCCGTTTTCGAAAATATGTATTTAAAAAAAAAAAACTATCCTCCAATAAACAACCCTTCTTCGTTCTGGTAATTCGAAGAAAATTCGAAAAAGTTCCCTGGGGTAGGTAACAAGACCACCTGTTTTTAACGAGTGTATCCCTTTTATTTTTCAGAATGTCGGTAGGCAAGGAACTTCTGACCTTATGCCTACATTAATACGAGCTTCTGTCGTTCATAAATTTTTTGTTGCATATGGGCATAAACAGAAAACTCAAATCTTAATTTATGTTTTTCTTACGAGATGAAAAGTCAAGTTTCTTTGACTCGTCTCAATTTCCGGAAAATTTTTGTCGTTTCAGATCCATTTTTGTTCGCGTCTAATTTTGTAAAATTTATGTACACAATTTTATGTCCTGATTGTTTTCCTTGATTTCATCTTAATTGAACTTCATTGTGTTCGTCCAATCACTTGATCAGTTTATGGTTTTTATACTAAGAATCATTTAACAATAAAACAGAGTTTGAAAGCAAAGACTTGAGTGAACTCGTGATGTTTACGAGATTCGACAAATATCTTGTCTCGTCTTGGATTTGAACATCTACTTCTGTTCTCAATTCTCATCTGATTTTCGAGACGAGACGAGAGAAGTTTCTTGTCTCGTCTAATTTGTATCCAGCGTTAAATTGTAAGTTCAAGCTCCCTTGTAGCTAGAGGCACGAGTTTTTCGCAATGCGTGATAAAACGAAATGCGTCAGAATTAAGGAACTTTCAGTTTCTTGACGTTTTATGATATTCTATGTGTATTTTCATTGGTTTTCGTTGCGCGATAAAACGCGAAATTGGCAGTTTTGCGCGAAATTTCTGACAATACGCGATATAACGCGGAATTTTAAAACTTTGAAACCGCTAGTTTTCCGCTGACGGAACGGTAGAATGTGACACGAACTGTGCCTTTTTGGTGATTAGAACATGACTATAGGAAACATGCTAGCTAGCACCATCGCAACTGGATGAGGAGTTCCGAAGTGATGATTGGTTGAAGTTTGTTGTAAATGCACTTACATATGTGTGGCTTCTAACCAGGGACAGATCCAGGGGGGCCGATCGGGGCGATCGCTCCCTATTAGAGGAAACTTTTTCTTTTTTATGTATATAAGCAAAACTCATCCCAGAGTTTGGAAGTTTTAAAACTAGATTTAAGTGGCAGTATCACAACTCAGCGCCCCCCCCCCAGAAGTCCGTCCTAGATCCGCCCCTGCTTCTAACAAGCAATGCCAATTGTGAGAGATTTTTTTTTTCAAGTATGGATTGATGATAAGTGACAAACGTACAAAAATGGAGGAAAATGTGGAAACATGTAACATGCTTAAATGCAACTTGTGCTTATGTATTTTCAGAAAATAGCAAAACTTTCCTACTCATAGTAACTTTAGTTACTGATTTTCCTGAGTTTGATTTGAAAAAAATATAAATTTCTATAAATGAAATTGACATTGTCAAGTGAAATATTCAGTGTATTTCGTTTTTAGGTAATTAATGGTTTATTTCTGTAGTGATCTATGAATAAAAGAAACAATTGTAAAAGTGTCAGGAAAAGTGTAACTTCTTTTCCTCAAGAGCTACAAAAGGCGAAACTTTATTTGGAAAATGCGACAAAACGCGAAATATGAAAAACGAAACGCGAAATTTTCAAATTCTTAGTGCGAAAAACTCGTGCCCCTACTTGTAGCTAAGCGATTAGCGTACGTGCCTTTGACGTGGGAGACCCGGGATCGATTATCGGTGGGAACTCATCTGGTTCGAATTCTACGTTGAGCTGTAGGTCAGGGTCTTATATAGCCTCGCTGCTGGAAGGGACACTAAACTAAAAATAAAATCAAATAAAAACTAACTTCTCGTTTCCGATTTGATAAACCTTTGGTATTGAAGGAAGGAACGCTAAACTCATAACAAAACAATAAAATAACAAATCGTGTATATTGTAATTGTTAAACATAGTCATAAATGTTGACTTTTGATTGTAGTGATAACACTAGCATTATTATGCTTAGCAAACTATAATAAAAAGGATTGCGTAACGACAAAGAGAACGTTTACGTGTGCTAACAGCCTTGTAATGTTCACTTTCCACTGTGAGTAATTGTATTTGTGTTTTTCACGCTGTTCATGTGTCTGTCAGAGATAGGTGATAGGCTTTTTTCATGTAAGGCTGTTACAAAGGATCCCTCAGTGTTAAGGAGATGGCCGGGGCGTTTGAATACACACACACACATATATACACATACATTGAACGTATATAACTGTACATTTAAATACTTTTGAAGCCGTGTAAATCCCTGTCTGTCACTTTTTAAGAAATGATAAGTAGCCGAGCGCATTTGGGGAGTTTCTCATCCATATGAAGAACGGGAAAAACGGTTATCGTGGCAGTGAAAGAGTTGTCAGAGCTAGCACTCATTAATCGAGAAATCTTCGTGGGAAATACATGTAATGAAATCATTTAGTGTCCGAGTAGACGACTTGACTGCTAGGGGAAAAAACATTTTCTAATGCTTAACTTCGGGAGTGGATCTTCCTATTTCCTGAAATGAATATATTCACTCTTTGTGTAATGAAAAAGAAAAAACGTTGTATGACCCCAGTTGAAATATAAAGCTTTGATTCGTCGTACTTGGATTGGTTTCATCAAACAAGAGCGGAATGAGATGGAAAAACATCAAGATTGGTTCAAATCAGTGGTGCCATCTAACGGAATGAGGTGCCGCAACTAAATGTCAGAAACTGTGATAGGTCAAGAATTACTTTAGTTTAAATGAAATTAAATTCTTACATTCACGTAGAACGGTTATGCTCTGTGGATTAGAGTAGTGGTTCTCAACCTTTTTTGACTGAGGACACATTTTACTGAATGTCCAGACATCGCCAGACACTTGTTTGGTGGTATTATTATTATTATTAATACTACTACTACTACTACTACTACTACTACTACTACTACTAATAATAATAATAATAATAATAATAATAATAATAATAATAATAATAATAATAATAATAATAATAATAGTGAAACCAATTAGTTTTTATAATGAGTTTTGTATAGCACTAAGCATTATTGCTATCGCTGGAGGTATTGGCTGATACAGTCTGTCTCGATTTTAACTAATTATTATCTAATTCTTCATGATTTTTAAATTCCAAAATTTCACGACACACTTTAGGGAACTGCGTGACATACCAGTGTGTCGCGACACAACAGTTGAGAACCACGGGGTTAGAGGAGACGAATGAACAATGGAAAGGGAGTGATAATGGAAAGGTTGGTGGAATGAAAATATAGGAGGAAACCAGGGAATCTTTTAGAGAACCTATTGACACGATGTTGTCCACAATTGATTCACGTTCTAGGATCGAACCAGGAACCCTTGTACTGTAAAGAACGCTCTACTACTGAGGCACGGTGTCCCTTTTACAATTCTTTAGAGCGTCAATAGGAGAGAAAAGTTCAGTTGATTTTGAGTCTAACGCCTCTTTCACAGCGAGGCTATATGAGACGGTACCCTACTGGTTAATGTGGAATCCGAATCACATGACCTCCCGCCAGGAATCGAACCCGGGTCTTCCACGGCAAAGGTGCGTACGCTGACCACTTAACCACCAAGGAGCTCAATAGGAGAGAAGAATCGTGAAAAAAAAATCGATATTACAGCGAATTTACACGCTTCATGGCCGAGAAAATGGATTTTTTAGTGTTTGTCCGTAGGTTCACTCGCCTGGAGATGATACAGAGAAAAAACCGTATATGGCGTACGTAAAAACGTAGGTTACATGCGTAAATCCTGTTGTTTTTAAATTTAACGTATGACGATATATAACGTTCTGCAGGAAACGTATAACTGAAAATGTATGTTTTTAATACTTTACGTATAACTGTTCCATCTATATGTACTTTCCGCAGTGGTGCCCACCCCCCTCATGTCCATGACGCACCCCCCCCTCAATTGTCTATCCGTAGGTGTTCTTCCATGAAAAAAAATCTTTTCGATTAATTTTTACACACCCTCAAACATATTTATATAGATTTTTACCCACCCCCAAATATTTCAATGACGCAGTTTGCGTCATAGCCCCCTTTGTGGGCACCCCTGACTTTCCGTATGACTGTATGTAGGCGGTAAAGATCTCATATACAGGTGGACGTATATAAAACAGCTGATGTGTATAATATACGGAAGACTGTTAGATGTCAGACATCTTGCAGCAGCATGATGTAACATCCAAACGGGAAAAAAGGCTAGTACGTATTATCATATGAATAACATATGCTATGTACAGATTTCTGTAGTAAACATATGGATTCCGTATATTTATATAATATAGCGCTGTCAGGATAATAGATTTGTCCCACTACATGCTATTCAGTGTATTATGACCAAATTTTAAACTTAAGATTTTTAAAGATTCTGTAGATGAGTTTTTTGAATTTTTTCCTCCCCAAAACATAAAGGTAGTTCACTGGATGTGAATATAAAATTTTGTGATTTCTTCGAAGACGGTTCTAACGATTTTCATCATATTTCAGAAATAAGCGTTTCTTTAACAAGCCTAAAGTAGAGTATATATAGTTTTTTCTAGGAAAAGTTCAGAAGGGTCAGTTTACTTGTGGAGGTTAAGAAAATGACTCTACTCAGAAGTTATGTTCATGTTTCATAAATATATACACTTCATAAATAACATTATACTGAAGTTTCTTTAAGTGGTTTCTGTTTTTCTTAATCCACAAGGATTATTTTACTCTTAGGGAAGAGTTTTTCCCGAAGATTTTTCTAAATTAGTCGAAGTCATCAAACAACAAGCTAAAATTAAAATATTCAATATTTTAAGCTCAAAACTATTATCTGCAACATTGTAATAAAAATGGTAAAACTTAGTAACATTATTATGAAGTTAGTAACACTGGTAGACTTGTGGATGGAGAGAAAGAAAAGGTTGAATCAGTGGATTGATGATGTTTAAACAACAAATATAACGTTTCTTTTTCTGACCTTTCAAATGGCTTTATTCCTTTTCTCCACTGTGACTACTTATAGATGGTGGATGTTTCTTGTAGATGGCTGTTTGTTTCAGATAACTTCAAGGAGTTTTCATTAAAGATAAAATGGGATATTAAATGCACCGTCACTTTTTTTTGAATGTTAGTTAATAACAATGAAAAATATTAAATATGTATACGGAAAGTGAGCGGGGTATTATGTATAAAATGCTATTCAATCTAATAGGTCTATATATAAGACAAAGGGTTTGTTTGTTTGTGTCTCTGTCTGTCTGTATGCGGCTGGGGACCAGACGAGTGGACCGAAAGTAATCAAATTTGGGTCACGGATACGTTGGTTCAGACCCCAAACCAAGACGAAGTGATTTTTTCAAATTTCAATCCAGGGGGGGATCTCAGGAAGGTGTTTACCGGGACATGTAAAAGTAGTAGAAAATGACCGATATTAGTTGACTTAATCGTTTTCGCGGTTGCTGAGATCAATGGTGAAACGCCAATTGCATTAACTTCCAAATTCATCCCATTCGGCTACGAGTAGGGATACACACAAGACAAGATTTGTGGCTGTCTCGTCTCAAAAATGTACCGTAAAACTGATGTCTCGACTCGAAAAATGTATATTTTTCTATTTGAAGAGCCGTGTCTCGACTCGAATATTATCATCAAAATCCTGTCTCGACTCGTCTCCCGCGCATCCCTAGCTGCGAGCCGGAGGTCACCGGAGGATATACAGAAACGTCAAAATAATCCAAAATGATCGATATTGGTGTCAAATCCAATGCTTTTCCGGTCGCTGAGATGAATGATGACACTTCCACTGGCGTTGGTTTCCAAATACAGCCCCCATGCGAAGGTTGGGTACAGCTAGTAAACTAATAACATGGAAAATGAGCCAGATATTATGTATAAAATGCTATTAAATAAACTAATAGCATGGAAAGTGAGCCAGATATATATAAAATGCTATTAACCCGTTCGTGGGCGAATTTTTATACAAGGGAAGGGACTATATCTCCTCTATGCTTCCCAGCACACATTCAAAACAAACAAACAAAATCTTTTCTCGAGGACAATTCCCTTTTGCATACTGAAAAGACTTATGACTAATGGAAATATCGCTTCCCAGTACAGCAAATAAAAGCATACCTAAGCTCCCTTGGTGGGAAAAAAAAGTGTGCTTCCCATTGACCACAAAAGGGTTAAATAAACTAATAACATAGAAAGTGAACCAGATATTATGTATGCAATGCTATTAAATAAACAATAATATGGAAAGTGAGCCAGATATATACAAAATGCTATTAAATAAACTAATAACCGTATGCAAACGTTTTCTTATAGACTGATAATTTGGGTGCGAGTTTATGACGTCACAATTGTTGGATACCCAAATTTATACACTATGCGCAAAATCTAGAAAATTATTATCAATCTATATATATAAAAGAGAACGTACAATTCTTTGTCCGCTCATCACGCTAATACGGCTGAACCAATTTCTTTCATTTTTGGGGGGTTATTAGGATTTGGACCCTAGATGGTTTTTATCATATCACTTTAATTTTTAATTACCAGTGTCTTGAGATAATTGACCATTCAGGTGTCCACAAATCCTTTGTTAGTTCATCATAGGTAAAAATAAACGTATTTATATGCAACCCGCATGACCGTGTCACTCGGCGGGTTAACATAAATGACAGGCGATATACAGCGGAAAATAGCTTGAATCTTCTGTTTAAAATTTTTTAATTGATTTGCTTATTTTTACAGACACTTGTACAATATGCCAGCACCGGGATGACCGCAGCGAAGCGGGGCGGGTTAACATAAATGACAGGCGATATAATGTTAAGATTTACTGCAATCTTCTATGGTTTTTATCATATCACTTGAAAGCGAAAAAGTAAAAATTATCTAAGTAACAAAGTTTATTGCGTTCCGGGGTGACCGCAGCGAAGCGGGGTGAACGCTGCTAGTTAGTTCATATAATAATTTGAACGAGACAGGAAAGGAAGTTTTTAATTTGGGACGAGACGAGAAAGTTCACGAGTTTTAGATCTCAAACGCCGTTCTAGTGTTGCATGATTCATAGTATAAAAACTATAAATTGATTAAGGGATTGTACGAACACAATGAAGAATATTTATAAATATTTAAAATTTTGAAATCTTTGAGTTTAACGTCCCACTATTATGCCCTTTTGGGATAAAGAAGATGGATGATTAAGAGAAGTAAATGATGATGGTAGAATCGGTGGAATAATAATGTGGGAGGGAAACCACGGACATGACGTTCACTACAAACTAACTTCGCCGGGGATCGAAGGAGGAACCCCACGCACCAGAGGTAAGCGTTCTATCACTGACTTGTGAGCCACCATGACTCCCAACCCCATATACATTTTTAAACATACCCCAGTCATTACACATTATACTCCAACATTAAATGTGATTAAACGTTGTTACATCACTTCCTGTATGGACTTCTTATGATGCGGAAAAATTCTGATCGCTTCTAGATGAAATTAAGAAAAATATCAGGGGATATAGTTTTTTTTTTTTTAAACATACATAGACGAAAGGAGACGAGACGAATCCACTTTATTTTTTAATCTTGTCTCGTCTCATGCTTGACACTACTTGCAGAACCTTTTGGGCTAATTCCACAAACCTAACTGAAATCCATCGAACTAGACCATTCAGCTTTTGAACGTGATAGATGTTCTGAGTGAAACCAGTAGTTCTTTGTGAGTAAAACCTATTTTTTCTTTTATACTGTTCATCGAGATGTGTTGTTTATGCTTGTACAGTGGCTGTGTTGAGACAGGAGCGTGTGGGGGTTGACGCCACTTGTGGTATAATAGTGATTATTCTTGTCGTTACGCACCGGAGTGAAAATCCTTGATACTATCAAAGGAAGGCTCAGCTACTTCTATCCTCTTTACTATACAATTAAAATGTCTTTGTGGAGCAGCGAAGGTAAATAAACCAAAAACAGTGAATTGTATAAAGCTTCATGCCTTGCGGTATTCGTAATTTATCTGCCTTCAGACTAGCAAATAAAACTCACGTACAGGAGACAAGGATTTTCTTATCAATTAATATGCTGATAGTGTGCACGTGTTCACGCTAAGAAGTGGGAAGATTGTATTAAGGGTCTTCACTACAGCGAAATTAAACCACTGCTAATTTTAGAGTTTTTCTGTAATATCTTCAAAACAAATAAAAAATACTCGAAAAGCAGAAACGTAATGAACTAGATAATACGATTTTGCATGTGATACCCTTATCATAACTCATCTATCTGCTTTCGATTTGCAACTGTAGAAAGATTTAGCATTTTTTTGCGGGTTCTGTAAATAGCGGGATACCAAAAGCAGATAGGTGAATTGTGGTAAAGGTATCACATGCAAAATTGTATTGTCTCGTTCACTACGTTTCTGCTTTTCGAATATTTTAATTTGTTTTGAAGATATTACAGAAAAACTCTAAAATTAGCGGTAGTTTAATTTCGCTGTAGTGAAGACCCTTAAGAGGCCTCATCCCAGCGAAATTAAAATACCGCTAATTTTACAGTAATAATGTGATATCTTCAAATAGATAAAAGACAGTTGAAATGTGGAACAAGAGCGCCCTAGACAATATTATTTTGCGTGAGGTACCGTTATAAGAAGTCACCTAGTGGCTTTCCGCTTTCAGCCGTTTAGAAACGCAAAAATAAATGCCGAATTTCAAAGTGGATCGAAATCGAAAGCAGATAAGTGAGTCATGATAACAATATCTCACGTGAAATGATATTGTCTAGGGCGCTCTTATTCCACATTTCGATTATCTTTTATCTATTTGAAGATATCACATAATTACTATAAAATTAGCGGTATTTTAATTTCGCCGGGATGAGGCCTCTTAAGCACGATATGGTGCACTGTGGTGTCACAGTGGATATGGCACAAAATAGAAACAGGTGAAGGACAACGATCCGAAAAGCTGGCCCGAACTAACTGGGAAAAATAGGCTTACAAAAAGAAGTATGTACGAACGTAATTTAAATTAAAATATTTAAATTTAACGTCCCACGATTATGTTCTTTAGGCTAACGGAGACGATGATTAAGGCAAGTGAATGATGATGGAATAATTGGTGGAATGACAAAGTAGGAGGAAATGGGAGTACCCCGAGAAAACCCACGGACACGATGTTGTTCACCAAAACTTACTTGGTCAGGGATCGAATCAGGGATCCCATGCACCAGAGATCCGAACTTATTTCAAGTTGTACAATAGAACAAGTAGTATGAGCGTAAACAGTACGTGTTATCGTAAGGGAAAGATGAATAGCAGCAGTAAAACCTGATAGTTAACACGTATTCAATTTTTAAATGGAACAATCCGTAGTCTGGTGCAGTTGGTTCTCAACCAATGTGTCGCGACACACTGGTGTGTTACGCAGTCTCCTAAGGTGTGTCGCAAAATTTTAGAATTTAAAAATCACGAAGAAATTAATAATAACACTGCCCAACACGATTTTTACTTCCGGGAAAATAATAGGTGATTCTGAATGATTACGATGCGTAGAAAACGAAAATGATAACAATTTTTGTACATTACGTCACAATTTTTAGATATTGCATTAGTTATATTTAGCTCATACATGTAATTTATTGAATTGAAGAACGTAAAGTAAGCACAGTTAACCATCAAGAATTGAAGTTTAAAATACTTTGGCGTAAGAAGATTGTCTCTCTCAAAACGCTCTTATCTTGTTTTTCAAATATATAATTATCAGCAGTGTTGCCAACGACACTAACAATAATGTCACTAATCGTACTGCTGTGAAAAGTCGTTAGAAACCTTAATTGTAATGGAAATAATGCTAGTTAATTTGCTGTATGACATTTTAAAAGTACAATACCTAGTTTAACAATGATAAACGAAACAAATCTTGTCTCTAAAATATATTATCGAATCGCTAATAAAGCTAATAGATATTAGCGACAAATTGGCAACACTAATTGTAAGCCCTTTAGGTTATAAAAATTTCATTTATTTGGTCACTCACGCTGCAAATCACTATGTATTTTCGTTCATATAGCACATAGATGATTCAAAGAGAGAAAACCTATGCTCCATCATCTTATCACGTTCTCCTTGCCTTGCAAAGAAAGACAGAAAGATCCCTATGTAAGGTGTCAGAATTCAGAGTTGTTAACAAGATTTCTTCAACGCGTGGCGGTATGTTGTTGACATGATCTTTTCGCGCGTGTATTGTTTAAGTGTGTTTGAAGCATATTGTTTTACAAATCGAATGTTGTGTTTTGTATCAAGTGAGATATTAGTACAAAATGAAACTAGTTGGTTCACGCCGAACATGTACTAATCATCCGAATAATTTGTATGTGTGTAGTAGATTTACATCCAAACCACAAAGGAGGAAAATATATAAGATTGCAAAACTTCCTTATTCTTTGTACTTCGGTTGTCGAATTGGTGACCAGGACGAGCCATGGGCTCCTAATCAGTGCTGCATAACTTGTGCTTAAACATCTTATCTCCGTTAACCTCAAAGTTTTTCAATTCTTCTCAACGCCAATGTCATGTATGATTGCATGTATATAAATTTACATTAGTAAGCTTATTTAAAAGGGAGTTACATGATTTTATGTGTATTAAAAACTTATAGGCGTGACCATGTAACAATATGTATCGAAATGATTTTATCTACGTATAATACAATAGGACCTCGATTATCCGATACAGTTTCCGGGCTATCTCTCAGCCCCTATTTAGCCGATTTGTTTCAAATTTTGGGGAACATAGCTAGATAGCTCTAGACGCTTACCATACAAATTTGCTGTAAGTCGGTTGAATAAGGGCTGAGAAATATCTCGAAAACTGTGTTGGATACTCAAGGCTGTACTGTATACAATGCGAATAATAAATCTGTTCATATCTTTTGAACCTGACGTGAAAGGGCATCCTTATGGTAATTTTTGAAATCAGCGTGACCGTTTCCTTAAGAATCACCTAGTTTGATCGTGGAGGTATAAAAAAAGTTTTTATTTGTTGGGCAGTGTAATTAGTTAAAATCGGGACAGACTGTACCAGTTAACACCTCCAGCGATAGCAATAATGCTCAGTGCTATATAGAGTAGGGATGGCCAGAACCGGTTCCTGGTGGAACCAGTTTTCGGGTCTGAACGGATCCAGGTCTGGAACCGGTTTTTCGTATCCAGGTCTGGAACCGATTCTTCGGATGTAGGTCTGGAACCGGCTCCCAAGATCCGGTTCTGGAACCGGTTCCGGAACGGGTCTGAAAACCGGATCTCCAAGAACCGGTTCATCGCGGAACCGGTTTCGCTGGAACCGAAACTTTGTGACCATCCCTACGCTAAACCCGAGCTTCTGGCAGGCTGTGAACAGTGTGCTAGATGAAATGGTGGAACTGACAGGCAGGCGTCCAGGCAGCGGCCGCTTGTCTCATTTGACTAAATAAACTGGGTAACTGGCAAATTCATTGGATAAACAGGCAAACTGGCCAACTCATTTGGCTAAACGCCCACTGGTGGACCAAAATTTTTTTTCTGGGGGCACAAGCGGGTCTGGGCGGGGAGGACACAAGCGCATGGTCCTCTTTGTAGTGTTTTGAAGGTGAACTTTGTGCCACCTTTACGGGTCTTTTTGGGCTTTCGGATCCGGTTCTGGAACCAGGTTTTCAGATCCAGGTCTGAAACCGGTTCCTAAGATTCGGTTCTGGAACCGGGTTTTCCGATCCAGGTCTGAAACTGGTTCCTAAAATCTGATTCTGGAACCGGGTTTTCAAATTCAAGTCCGGAACTGGTTCCTAAAATCTGGTTCTGGAATTGGGTTTTCGGATCCAGGTCTGGAACCGGTTCCTAAGATCCGGTTCTGGAACCGGGTTTTCGGATCCAGGTCCGGAACCGGAACTTTGTGGGCCATCCCTAATATAGAGTCATTATAAAAACTAATTGGTTTCACCATATAATAGATATTATTATTATTATTATTTATAATAAAAATATCAAGTGTCTCGCGATGTCCTGGACATTCAGAGTAATGTGTGTCATCAGTGTAAAAAGGTTGAGAACCACTGATCTTGTGGTTGAATCTGCATGATCCCAGGTTCGATTCCCGGCCTGTGCACCCCAGTTTTCGGTGTCCATCTAGCGATGTGAGGCAAACTCAGGAGCTACGTGAATAAAAACGTAATGACCACGAGGTCCAGAAAGCTCAAGATAGGCCTGTTTAGAAGGAGCGCGATGCAACGTGCTAAGTACGTGTTTCGCCGCTATGCTCGACATAAATTCAGTCAGTCGCTAACAGACAACCACTGGCACCACAGTCCTTCACGGATCTAAGTCGCTCCAACACCATATTATACAGTACAAAAGTAAATAATAATTCCTTGCACTAAAAGAAAAACTATCAGTTGCTACTGACAACGAATGACTTTTTTCTTTTTTTTACTGCTAGAAGAGAGTATTATTTTCGATCTTCTCGAAAACCACACATGAGAATTTATCTTCATGTTATCTTGTTTACAATCATGTGGTCCATTGAGTGATATATGCGTTACATTTGGAGAATATATTAGTTAAACAAATTAAAAATTAAGAGATACTGATAATTTAAGGCTACATTGAGAAAAAAATGTAGGTGGCGTACTTAAAAAGATAGGTTACATGCGTAATTTCTGTAGTTTTTGAACTTAACGTACAGCAGACGTATAACTGAAAACGCATGTTTTATAATACTTTCTGTATAAGTGTTCCATCTATACGTACTTTCTGTATGAAACAATGTAGGCGGTCAGGATCTCACATACAAATCGACGTATATAACATATAGCTGACGAATGTAAGATAAGTATATGTGTACGATATACGGAAGACTTAGATATCAGACATCTTGCAACGGCATGATGTAACATCTAAGAGCAGTGCGTATGTAGCATATGGATAACATATGCTCCATACTGATTTCTGTAGTAAGCAAGAGGAAACCGTATATTTGTAGAATATACCACTGTCCGGAGAACGGATTTTTCTCTGTTTATGTTTTATTAAGCAAATTATATACTGCGGTCATTGTAGTGTCATTTAATGAAAGTATATTTCCGCATCAGTTTTACCTTAGTAAGTGGCATGGTTGTCATCAGTAGCGTACCCAGGAATTTATTTGGGGGGGTCCAAACTAAATATGAAGCTATTTTATATTAAAATTGCTAAAATTGCCCCTAAAATTAGGCTAAATTTTTAAAAAGTCGAAATTTCGGGGGGGTCCGGACCCCCGTGTCCCCCCCCCTCCGTACGTCCCTGGTTGTCATTCTCATTTTTTTGGACACTTACTTTCTGTTAAATGCTTACAGTATTGTAAAAACTTTTTTTTTTAACGGTATGATAGTGTTACTTGAAATTCAAACACAGCGTTGGTACATGGTGGCTCAGTGGTAGAGCGCTTACCTCTGGTGCTGGGGTGTCTAGTTCGACCCCGACCAAGTAAGTTTTGTGGTCATATCTGTCGGTTTTCTCGGGTTACTCGCATTTCCTTCCCCATTCTCATTGCATCAATTCTTCCATCATCATTCACTTGCTTTATTATCGTCTCCTTTAGCATAACGGCGTAATCGTGAGACGTTAAACTGAAAAAATCATTTTACTTACTGATTGTATTAAACATAAAAGTAATCCAATAAGAACATGCAACATTATTATTATTATTAAATATTGAAAATGTACACTGAACTAAACAATCATGGCTGTTTGTCCTGGAGAAAATCTGCAATAATTGTCTACTGTGCAATCGTGCGGACACTGGATTCTGATCGAAAATTTCTTGTAAGTCCTGGATCACTTGAAGAGATCAATTATAAAATTTAGTTTCAAATCTCAGAAGCCATTTTTTTCCTTTACTAAATACTCATGAATTGAGTGTAATTCCTGTTAGCTATTGAAGAGAGTACTAAAATGTTTGGAGTAAACTAGAATGTCCGTGTCAGTATTTCAGACGGTCCGTGAAAGGTCGAGTTCTTTTCCATAATATTATGTATATTTTTGCCTGCACACACAAAAAAAAAGTTTTTCCGTGTTATGGAGGTGTGTCCTATTCAGAAATATTCCTTAACGGAAATTTCACTGTATTAACGTATGCCAACTTATTGAATTGAAATCCGGACGTCGACATACACAATTTATATCCACACATAGGTCATGTAATAATAACCATGTTAGCATGGGGGCAATTTAAAATGCATTCTCTTAACCAAACTTAACCATTTAATTTTAGGTAGAGCGGTTCATGTGTTAAGATGGATAGTTTTGATTGCATAAATAAAACTAGAGATATCAGATCAGATAATTACCCAAAGCTGGTGCTGTAGCCTTATGACAAAATTAATAATAACTGTCAAATTAGAAGTTAATTTTGATGTGAATGAAATTGGTAATAAAGTCGAATAATAGAAGTGTGTTATCGCTTCGTAGCCAGCGTTTACTCACCAAGATTTTGATCGGTGAAGATTTCAGAGTTCGAACCAGCTTCTGTGATGGACACTTCAAAACTCTATCGAGTTCACTACTCTTTTTGTCCACCTACCTTTTCTTCCTAGTTTTTGGTAGCGTCATTTCTTCCGCTTACAATTACATTTTCAAGAATTTCCTCATGATTCGAAGTAAGAAGTGTTTGTTATTGACTTGACACATTGCTGCATAACATCAGTTATATTTCCTATTAAAAATAATATTTTTATCCACACATAGTTTTGAGTTGTTACGAGACTTCCTTAATTGCTGTACACATGTGAACGACCTAACAGCACCAGATTGATTGAATTTTTATTTCCATTTAAAATATGAAAATTTACAAAATGTTAATATTAAAATTAATAAAATATTATTTGTCCTTTACCAATTAACTTCAGTCATATTACAGTATTGTGAAACGTGGAATCTAATTACATTTCAAAAATTCGATTTTTTTTTTTCGGTTACAAAACTTTGTCTATGGTTATCGAGTCACGATTTTTTTTCTTAACCGAACTCATAACATTTTATTGAAATTATTCTTTTAATGTGAACTTGTATTGTTGATACAATTTTTTGTTTGTTGTTTCTACATTTTCCCACCACCAGCGCAGCGTGAAGAAATTTGCCTAATGGCGAGAGATCACGCAGAGATGTTTGGCTAATATAGATTTGAAATGGTACATTCCATTTGTTGTTTTCATCCATGAAAGAATGGCTCTGGAGAGAGAAACGTTATATGCACGACAATGAACAAAGACTAATGTACAGTGCAGTACATAGATATATATACAGTGGTCTTTTTATAGGCTTTTTGCATATTGGAAACGGTCTGTTCGGTGCTAACACCACCGCGTAACGGATGACAGAAATTACTGGATTTGATGGACGTACGGAAGTCGTAATAGTTGCGAGAAGACGACAGGAGCTCCTCAGAGCAATTTACAGTTTTTTTTCATCTCTTTCTTCTCTTCTTTCGAAGAGGATGTCTTGAGAAGAGGAGTCTTTTAATTCCGACACCAGCGTAACTGTTACTTTGCAATATACTGTTGGGTGCATCTGCCTTTCTTGTTTTTAGTCATAACCAACACAGATGATGTGGTGATTATTAGAGTCATTTGTTATATGTTTTTAACTGTTTCACGACTCCACTGTGCATCATTGGCTCCTACGCTTACAGAGTATTACGAACACACAAACATCTGTCTTCTCAAGTTTTCATGTAAAATATGTCTTGTGACGTCTCACTTTATATTTAACCGTCCAGATATTTAAAGCAAAATCATTTTTTACTATGGGAATTTAGTTCATCGTGAATACATATTTGTACTTTCGGATTTCTGAATAAAACAAAAATTTTACGAATAATAAAAAAATGCATCAAAAGATTGCGATAATTAGTTTTTGGATCAGAGGGCCACAAAATTTCTGAACGGCCCCTAAATCGAGTACTCGTATTTTTTGCGGAATAAGAATCTCATACTGAGTTAAATGATAGTTTGGACTTGGTTGCGCTATATGTAGTTCTCCAGATATAAGGCGTACAACAACATTTTTGATTCAGATATATTGAAATTTTTGAATCAAGGACCACAAAATTTTTGAGCGGCCTCTAAATCGAGTTTTCTGATTTTTTACGGAATAAGCACATCATGCTGAGTTAATTTTTAGTTTGGGTTTGGCTACACTATATGTAGTTCTCCAGGTATAAGGCCTACAAAAATATTTTTGCTGAAATATATTGGATCTTTTGATCCAAATATATATTTTCAAATATAATTCGATATAATGGGTTGTCAATTAAACGCAGTCTGTTCAGTGAGGAAGCTAAGATATACCTTATATTGTGATCCTAAATAATAATAAACAAATTGCGCCAGAAATCCTGAACTCTATTGAACCTCACATGCAGTAGTCTTAAAGTGCAAATGTCTACCTTAAAATGATCAACATTCAGAAATCCTGAAAATTATCTAGCTGCATAAATCCTAAAGGGCAGAGCAGAGCTCCTGGAAGTAATCTAACTGCACAATTCCTACAGGGCAAAGATCCTAAAAATCACCTAACTGCACAAATCATAAAATGTATTTACCTTTGATGTATGTGGTCCTTGGTTCGATCCCGGTTCATCGTCATCATCTCCTTTAACCTAGCTGACATAACCGTCAGACGTAAAAGTTAAAGATTTCATTTCGTTTTTTTTTTTTTTTTTTTCAGCAGGTAGTGCATTATGAGTGACTGTATCTTTCAATCTACATAATCGAAACAAGGGATTCTTTATTTGTACCATTCTGAAATGAACGACATCCATTGGTATTCATAGTATGTGCGTTGCTTTCGGTGCATCTTCTTTTGATTATTTCAGGCAAATCCTTTGGTTTCCTGACAAGTAGTTTCTACCACCAATAAATTTTCGAGTTTTTGTTTTCTGTTCAAATGGCACGTCGAGACCATTCCCTTGCAAAGACAAATGCCTGATGAGTAGGCAACCCATCATACTTTATTGTTTGCTGGGTTGCATGCTATACAGGGAAACAAATTTATTTCATTGGTCTACGTTTAAGTAATCTTAATGAATTAGAGAAGAGAATGCAGTCTTGAAGGCCATGTTTCGCAGTGGTAGAGTACCCTGCTGTGATATTGAAAGTCACTAGCACGTACCCAATCATAGCTCACCTGAGCGTGTGATGAACTTTGCGTCGGGCTTTTCTTGGGATTTTCCCAGTCCTTGTTTCTCTCCGTCATCACTGACTCCTATCAATTATTGCTTTTCTCTTTTAACCTATGCAACAAATGACCATTGATTCAAAGAAATTTCACATTGTTGAGAGAATAGCTTTAAGAGAGCTGTGAAACTTTGGTATATGCATAACAAACATTACGAATAATTGGTTATTTTATATAATTATCGGTTATTATCTTTTTTTTAAAAAAACCTCCCTTTTAGGGTTTTGAAAGCTGTATTCATATAAAAGAACAACAGAAGACGATCCTTTTTTATCAAACGGTGATCAGAACAATCTTGACATTAATTAGAGTTGTGACAGATACACATGAAGCTGAGACGTGTACTTTACAAGCTTTTATTCAACAGTTAAATAACAACTTGCTGTACTTTAAACTACATCATTACATTTAATACAAACTTAGCATAAGCAGGCAGACGCCCATCAAGCCAAAGTACCTGCTCTATTTTATATTCCCACAAATTCTTCAAACATCAATACAACAACTGGTCCCTGGTTCAATTCCAGTTCGCGCCAAGTAATCATTGTGGTGAACAAACACCTGTACGTGGGTTTTCTCGTTATTCTCCTGTTTTCTCCCACATTATTCATTCTACCGTTTCATGTATCCGTCTGCTACTAAATCTGGGCAGATTTTTTTCTGTTTTTAAACCTGTATAACACACTCTAATCATCCGTTAAGATTTCTGGCTAGCTAAAATTATGTTTCTAACAACAAGACAAAACATGTATAATCAACAACATACAGGGTTTTCATAAAGTCTGGACGGATTTAATTTGCTTATAATTTTCATAAAAATGCTCATAATGAAATCAAATAAAGTGCAAACGGTAGCGGAAGGATTAAATTTTTAGTTGGCAACACTGTTAGATAAGCGGCAACTCTGAACACGTTGAGAGAGGGAGAGGGAGGGCAAGGGTGGCCCGACCGCTTGGCCGCCAAGATCACCCGACCTTACCCCCTGCGACTTCTGACTTTGGGGTCATGTGAAAACGGAAGTTTATGCAAAGAAGCCAAGTGGTTTGGAGAACTTAAAGGACAAAATCAGGGCGTCTGTGGCTGGCATTTCGGATCAAACACGGATCAAACACGTTTCCAGCGCCGCCTACGCGAATGTGTGGACGTAAATGGCGCCCAGTTGGAGGTGTGGCGGTGAATGAACTGAGCTGGTGCAGATTACAGGTAAAAATTTAATCCCTCCGCTACCGTTTGCACTTTATTTGATTTCAATATGAGCATTTTTATGTAAATTATAAGCGAATTAAATCCGTCCATACTTTATGAAAAGCCTGTATTGTATCTCTGAAATACAAAGCATATTGTCCGACTATTGTAATAACTTGTATCTATACCAACAATTTTTAGCTTCGTTATTATTTTAGCGGTCACACTTACGAGCAAACAAATATGCATTTAGCTTTATATTATTATTATTATTATTATTATTATTATTATTATTATTATTATTATTATTATTATTATTATTAGCAAACCCGCACGTCCTGCGCAAACGCAGGACATATTGTTGTCTGAGTGATTGAATATCATACAAAATTTAAAATATTTATGGTTAACAAAGTAGTTTTAATAACACGTTAATAATATCTTTAATTAAGAATTTCTCGATAATTACTCGAATTTAAGACTTCATCAAATCTAAGACGTACCCCGATTTAGCTGGGTTAAATTAAAGGAAAATAGTAATATGTTTCGTTTTTACTATTACTAAAACGCTCTTTGATATTGGTCATTTTCGGTGATTTTTATATCTCTCTCTCGCCTCTCCATGTCGCGGGGCACGGCATGATAAAAATTATCCCAGGCCCGAATGTCATGTATGTTGAAAATTTGATCGAGATCGTTTGGGTGGTTCAATTCTATTTATTTTTATATATTAATCTCTCCTCCCCCTCCCCTAGACTCTGCCGTCAAAGTAAAAATATTTAAAAAAAAATTGCAGGTTTGAACCTCATCTATGTTTAAAATTAGATCGAGATCGGTCAGGTGGTTCAAGAGCTATTAAATTTTTATTTATTTTTAAATATCTCTCCCCTCTCCCTCCTACCCTAAGTTCTACCGTCAAAGGGATATGATATAAAACCACCCCAGGTCCGAACCTCATCTATGTTGATAATTTGATTAAGATCGGTTCAAGAGTTATTAACTTACGAACATGGTCACTTTTATTTTTATACTTATTGATATTTGTATAATAAGTGTAAAAATCCCCTCCTCCTCATCCCCTACGTTGTTACGAACTAAAAAAAAAAAATGGTAAAATCCTTTCAGGCACGAACGTCATCTATGTTGAAATCGAGATTGGTAGTTTGGTCTAAGAGATTAAGAGTCACAAACATAGTCAATTTCAATTTGGATCTGAAGTTTTTTGTTCACAGACACCGCTGTTAATATATAGATTAATAATAATAATAATAATATTATTATTATTATTATTATTATTATTATTATTATTATTATTATTATTATTATTATTATTGTTCGTAGTAGTAGTAATATTAAGTATTGTGCCTGTTGGCAGGCCCTGGGACTAATCAGAATGCTTCTTTTATTACTCTTTTAGGTTTGGATCTGTAAATGATTCTTCTACGTTTCTTGATCTTCAGCTTCCTTTTCTTTTATCTCCCAATATTTTTTTCTATTTTTTAAATCATCGATCAATTGTGTTTTATTCGTCCTATTCCTCGCTTTCCTTCCATCTTCCCTTCTACGGCGGTATCAAGAAGACATTTTTTTTTTTTTTACCCAGGATGTGTCCAATCCAATTCGCCTTCCTATGAAGGATGGTGGCTAGAAGCGTCCTCTTCTCTCCTATCCGTTTTTAAAACATTTTCTTTTGTTACTCTATCTGTCCATTTTATCTTGCTCCAACACTACATTTCGAAGCTCTCTAAATATTTTTTTTTTCTTATAATGTCCAAGTTTCAGAATCATCCAATACTGTATATATAACACTTGACCAACTTCTTCTAAGTCCAATATATAACATTTATATATTAACCCAAGTTCGTTATATTATAATTTCTGGAACTAATTAAACCGTAGTTTACTCACGAAATGTACAATGATAACACTCAAGATAAAATATATTTAAACTGATGTATTTTCCGAAGATTTTCTGCTTTTACCTTTTAATTTTTCATAAAATCACGTCTTTGTAATTGGGAATACATCCACTATTAATAGCTTCTTTACGTATTATATCAAAACTATCTAGAAAAACATGTTTATACATATGTGGCCACAAAACTTAACAAGTTAAATATTCAAGTCTGGCCATAAAGATAAATGGTATCATACGATTCGGACTGTGGTCCATATCAACATACGTATGCACATTTATAAATGTTATTGTTATAAATATTAAGCCTGCTAGTTGAATCTTTTCTTGTTGAATGCATATTCGGCTATGACAATTCATGACTTGATCTTATTGAACCTTAAATATGAGGCCAAAATCTTTCATAATATTGATTAGTGAATGTGAACTCCGTTTATTCTCCACATGACGTCATAACTAAGTTGAAGGATAATAAAGTAGATGCGGTGTATTTAGTTTCCATCAGTTTGTTGACAGACTAATGAATCGTCTGTTGCCAATTATCCAAAATACTAATTGTGCATTATGAAGATTAAAGATACCGTTTAAGGTTTTAGACACTTCTTAATTAATTGTAAGCACTAAAAGGTAAAATTGTCTTTTATCTTCATAAACTTTTTCTCAGTTTTAGGTCATTAGGTATTGAGACAAGGGAGGCAAAGTACGAGCTGAAGTTCACACATACTTAGCTTGGTCAGTGGGTCTCAAATCGATCTTTAAGTGTTTATCTGTTTGTGTCTTTTTAAAGTTAATTACGTTGAGAGGGCTCTTTGTTTCTTTCCATAATTTGTTACATTGTAGCATTCAAATAGTTTTGTAAAGTGACCATTTTGAAAAGATTCCAAGTTCAGTGTAGTAAATACATTATTGCAGACAAAAGGAAACGTAACAGTTGCAGCAACATTTGTGTAACTGATGCTCAGTGTTATTTTTTGACGGAAATGTGTTTTAGTAGGAAAAAAGAAAGAATACCTGCGTGACTTTTCTTAATTAACCAAAGTCAGACATTTAGTCAGACGTAAGCAATTAGAGCTAATTCACACTTTTATTGGTGCAAGCGTTACCTACAGAACATACATGGATGGTAGGTGGGGGACGTGGTTTTCCAGATTGAATAGAAGCAAAAATTACTATTTTCCGTTGATGTAACATTACGCGTTTCTGGGTGAAGATTTGCTTAGTATTAAAGAGCTGTTTTACTTGCTTTAAAAAGAGGGAAAGAAAACCAGTATTACCAGTCCAGGCTTTTGTTTTCGCTGGCATTAGTACAAATCTCTGATGCTCATTCATATCCTTTCGGTAGTTTAACACACAAAGTTTTTATATATATATATATATATATATATATATATATATATATATATATATATATATATATATGTGTGTGTGTGTGTGTGTGTGTGTGTGTTAGTTTTGAGTATGTTATTTTTGTACGGAGAACCCTTTGTTATAAGAAGACGTTTTATCAGTGAAAAAAGAAAGAAGAACTATAACAAAGGGTCGCGTACAAGGTCGTGTGATCGATTCCTGTTAATATAGAGTTCGTAGTGGACAAACACTTCTTATGTTTGATGGCTCTCCGTTCCGTACTGTTTCTTCGAGACGATGGCATAAAAGAAATGAGTTAGAAAATACTGGCTGAATCTCTTCCGTTCTTTTGGAGAAACTTTAAAATGTGTCGAGACGACTCGAATTGGAGTTTCCCTCGACCACAAAAAAATCTTCTTCTTCTTCTTCTTCTTCTTCTTCTTCTTTTTCTTCTTCTTCTTCTTCTTCTACTACTACTACTTCTACTTCTACTACTACTACTACTACTACTACTAATAATAATAATAATGAATATTTTATAATTTTATATATAAAAATATGAATAAATTTAGTACTGCTACTTAAACTATATAATTAAATTTATCTAGGAGAACCTTATATGATATTTTGTTTCTTATAGTACCAGTCCCTCATTGTTTTAAAATAGAGATATGTTAGGAGTTTCTGTTATGTACTTTGTATTTTTCGTGATAGAATTTGTAATATGGGGCTCAAACAACGTATGCGTACTCTACTTTGCTTTGCTTTGATTTGATTTTGAGATTAGCTTCCCTATCAGCAACGAGGGTATATGAATCGTGGACTTACAGCTTTACGTAGCATCCAAACCACTGACCTCCTGCCCGGAATCGAACCCGTCTCTAGTTTGCTTCGAACCAGGCTATTATACTACGTAGAAATAGCTACGGTATCATTTAAAATTTTGGAATAGCATACAATAAAAACCTAGCTGTGTATAGGCATTGAAAACCACTTCAGTAATATGATTATGAGCTGATAAATTATACATATTTTTTTCTCCTAAATCTTTACATGTGATAATTTATTTCTTTTTTTTACCACCAAGAGTATATAAATGACTAATTAACTATTGATATATAGAACTGAGATCAAAGCACTTGGAAGATCTTATTGAAAATTGTAAGTCATTAATATACAATAGAAAAATAAAATAATGAAGTCAAGTTTGATCCGTGAAGTACTCTCGAAGTATCTACATATTGCGATGATTCTGATTGTTTATATTGGATATAATGATTCCTTCCTGATAAGCACGGTTTAATTATGGGTCTAAAGACTTGATTGTCATTGTGTTTAGAACACAAGACGAGACAGTAAAGACCTGCGTTTTAATAAGGTAGCATACTGAAAATATAATAATAATAGTAATAAATGAAATGAAATAGTTTAATATCTCAGATTATGCCCGTTAGACTAAGATAAGCAGTGATTAAGAAGCCCCATCACACCGAAATTAAAATACCGCTAATTTTACAGTAATTCTGTAATGTCTTCAAATAGATAAAAGATAATCAAAAAGTGGAACAAGACCTCCCTAGACAATATTATTTTACATGAGATACCGTTATCACCACTCACTTATCTACTTTCGATTTCCAGCCAGTTAGGAACCCGGCATTTATTTTCGCGTTTTTACATGGCTGCAAACGGAAAGCTATTAGGTGACTCGTGATAACGGTACCTCATGCAAAATAATATTATCTAGGGCGCTCTTGTTCCACATTTCGATTATGTTACGTCTATTTGAAGATATCAAAGAATTACTGTAAAATTAGCGGTATTTAATTTCGCAGTGATAAGGCCTCTTAAGGCAAGTGAATGATTATGGAAGAATTGCTGAAATAACAGTATGGGAAGAAACTGGAGTACCCAGAGAAAATCCACGGATACGGTGTTATCCAGCACAAACTTAATGGCCGAGGATCAAACCAAATACCCCATTCACCATAGGTAAACGCTCTACGACTGAGCCACCGTGCCCCATAATAATAAAAACAATAATAATATATACGTTTGTATGTATAATATGCATGGTAAATTATCAATGCTTTCGATATTCTGAAATCAGGCTTTTGTTATGCTTTTGTGTGTAAGAATCAGGGAACCCCCATCAAACAACTTGATGACTACACCGCTGTATATATTATATATAATACTTGTACTAGCGTAGAGCCTTATGGAACACAAAATGATTACAGTATTCCCATCAATTATGTTGCCTATGGTTGCTGAAAACTCGAATGATTTATAGGTTTTTGCACTTAATAAATTTACTTTGTCAAAGAGAAGAAACCATGCAGATTTACTGATAGTGCAATGTACTTTAAAATTGTTTTTAATTAGCATGTAAAAAATCCTAGAAGAATAAACTACTTTTCTCAATTGAAATCATCTTAAGATAGCCGTGTGTATTTTACTTATTAACCACGAGTACAGAAATGATTGGACTTCCGTTTGACAGAGAAATTCTGTTAATTGTTGTCGTTTCTCAAGCAGATGATGATGATTGTGATAATCATATGCGTTACTTCTATCTGGGGATTTGTTGTCTTCAATATCCAAGAATTGATCGAAGATTTTGAAGGCTATACTAATTACATGCATTGTTCACCTTCTGTGAGATCAATGTGACTGTTGTTTTTTTCGTGAGATATGAAATGTTCGTGTGAAATAGGATGCTAATAAAACTGGAGGAAGGTGTTTACTTTAACGCGTGGCTGTCACGTTGTCGCCTTTTGACAAACATAGACGTAACTGAAGGTTAACGTACATTTGAGTTCTTTTTTTTTTTCGTACTTCGCTGCATCTTTCGAGGGAACATAAACGGACAACGGACATCTTTAAAAAAAAATGAGTTTTGTTTCATATTCCTAACTACGGTAGACTTTCAAACCAGGTGGTGAGGATCTAGTGTTGAAACCGGAAATGGTCATTCTTCCAGTCCATTTGCAGTAAATGGTCAATCTTCTACTTTATTTGCAGTAAATGGTCGATTTTCTACTTCATTTGCAGTAAATAGTCAATCTTCCACTCTATTTGCAGTAAACGGTCAATCTTCCACTCCATTTGCAGTAAACGGTCAATCTTCCACTCCATTTGCAGTAAATGGTCAATCTTCCACTCCATTTGCAGAAAATGGTCAATCTTCCACACCGTTTGCAGTAAATAGTCAATCTTCCACTCCATCTGCAGTAAATAGTCAATCTTCCACTCCATTTGCAGTAAATAGTCAATCTTCCACTCCATCTGCAGTAAATAGTCAATCTTCCACTCCATTTGCAGTAAATAGTCAATCTTCCACTCCATTTGTAGTAAATGGTCAATCTTCCACTCCATTTGCAGTAAATAGTCAATCTTCCACTCCATTTGCAGTAAATAGTCAATCTTCCACTCCATTTGTAGTAAATGGTCAATCTTCCACTCCATTTGCAGTAAATAGTCAATCTTCCACTCCATTTGCAGTAAATAGTCAATCTTCCACTCCATTTGCAGTAAATAGTCAATCTTCCACTCCATTTGCAGAAAATTGTCAATCTTCAACTCCAGTTGCAGTACAGGAATAATCGCTAAAATAAAATCATGTTATACATAAATTCATATAATAAGAAATAATTTCTCATCATCTCTCACAATTTTTTGCTCTATGAAAATTCAATACCGAAACTGAAAATTATACCCGGCTTGAACTCATGTCACGACGTCTTATAATCATGAAATTTTCCATAGTGACGCAGTCGGATGATAATACAATATTCAGATGTTTGCTTTATATATTTCTCTATATTTACATAAGTAATTATATAAATAAAAATGAAAGTAACTGTGTTTGGGACTTGGACCACCCAACTCATAAAACTTCCAACATAGATGATGTTTGGACTGAGGTGGTTTTTGTAATTTCACATTGACGGTGCAAGTTAGGGGAAGAATATATATATATATATATATATAAAATGACCGATATTAGTGCCGAATCCGTAGCTTTCGAGTTCACTGAGATGAACACTAATATTTCTGATGCCGGTTAAATCCAAATTCAGGCCTATCTTGTGTAAGGTGATATATATAGAGCCTATAAAATGATCGAATATGACCGATATTAGTGTCTAATCCATAGTTTTTGTGGTCGTTGAGATAAACAGTGACACTTTCGATGCCGTTTAAATACAAATTCAGACCTTTATGTCCAAAATAAAAGGTATTATCCCCGTGCGAAGAATGTGTATTCTGCTAGTACGCATACAAAATTAAAATAATTTTACTTAATATTATTTTTTTAAGTAGGTATAGTGGTATAGTATATGCTCAAGACATTAAAAAAAATGAACTTCCTTGTGACTATATGACTGACGTGCGCACTTTCGGCGCGCGAAACCAGGTTGAATTCCCGGTGGGAGCTCATGTACTTCGGAAGATGTCTCGGGTTCGATTCCCAGTGGAAGAGCACAAACAATTAATTTCACAATGATTCATTTTCATTAAAAGGCATAAACTGTGAACGTTAAACTAGAAAAGACAGTTCATTTAAGTTGGAGGTCAACATTTCATATGTGCATAGCTTTCGTGCTGAACAAGACGCTAAACTAATAATCAACGGACCAACCAAAATATTAGAAAAGAAAGATACATTTGGCTTATAAGGGACAAGAGTTATGTGGCCTGTAGAGCATTCTGACTAATAAAAGTGGTCCCCACTTGAAGAAAAGTTTGAGAAACACTGTTTTAGTGAATAAATATCAAGAACCAAATATTGTCAACTTATCTTATGCTCACTTTCCTGAACCAAATGGATCTTAACACAGTGAACTTAAAATGTGTTCCTTCTACATATAATTATGCGTGTGAATTAAATTTGTAAGCTTTCGGCGTCTATGGTCGTGTTGGCCTTTTGCGTATGAGGGATGAAATCCGTCGGTGATCATACCATCCAAGGAAAGGTAAGAAAGTAGGGATTGGGAAAGGAAGGAGCAGCATTGCCCGCGGCATTTGCATGCAGGACCGGATCCAGCATATTCTGACCTTGGGTGCACCAATAACTAGCAGTACAGTGAATTAAATTTGAATTTCTTTAATGTCTTTATGCATCTATGATGTGAATGAGGAATTAGCCTGGAAATGCTCAGTATCTGGTCTCGAGAATCGAACTCACGACTTTCCGAATGCAAAGGTAACGCTTTACCAACTGAGCCACAGTCGCTTTGTATTGGTATAATTTTCAGTAGATAATTTCAGTAGATTAGGAATTTCTTTAATAATGGACACTTGGAATATGATGGATACTTGTATGGTATATAATCCTCATGAAAGTGTTGCTATTTTCATTGCTAGCTGCTCATTTTAGAAAGTATGTATTTACAACAAAGAGGGGTGTACGTGCACCGTCTAAATCTGGCCCTGCTTGCACCGTGTGAATGAGAAAAACCCTGAAAAATCTCATTCAGGATGACTGTCCTAAAAAAAGCTTTTACACTTTTTTGACCTCATGTCCCCACCGAGGATCGAATCCTTAACATATAACATTGCCATAAGCCTTACTCTTTACTCATAAAAAACAATACTTTCATATAACTCCCAAGAAACTGTCTGGCAATTAATTGATTTGCATGATTTGCGTCAAAAGTATGTAATGCACAATAGAAGATGAGGAGAGCAAGTTTATTAATGTATCCACTGTTACATTTTAAAGAAACAAATTTAATAAATAAGAAAGATAAATAAATAAATAAATAAATCGAATCGTGATGGTCCGTTCAACTACCTAACGGACATAACATACTTCAGAAAGAGCTAACTGACTATGAACCACCAGAAATATGTATTAAAGACTCCGTTATCTTCCAGCGTTACTTTTTTCCTATTATGGATATTTTGATATCATATTCCATGACCTAACATCTGTTACGAAAGAATTTCGGTGAAGAAAGAAGAACATGCATAGCTTTTTAATATTCTAATTTGTATTAAATACCTAAAAAAAAACAACGATATTATCATATTCAATCGTATTTGTCTCTCTTTTTTTCCCTTTCCTTTTAAGTTTCATCTTGTGACAAATCCTACGATAAACTTCCTAATATGTCAACTTTGATCACTGGGACTTTATTTTATTTTATTTTTTACACTTGTGAGAAATATCCCATTTTATCAATTCTCAGCATAAAGATAGGAACAGAGCGTGATGTTCTTGGCATTTCTGATCTCTAACGCTGACATCTTTAACTAACTTCATTATGTCATATGGACATCTAGTACAACCATTAGATGTTCATGAATCGTTCATTGTAACTAAATGTTGTTCGGAATATTAATCGGCCATCACGCTCAGAAATTTTTCGTATTTGTACAATCGTCAGTAAGAGTACAGAGCATTAGAATAGATTAGATCAAAAGTGGTTTGTTTTGTTTTCACGGACACATTCACAATCCCCATTTCCGAAGAAGGCTGCATATGATAGTTCTGAACAGACTTAATTTTTGTAGTACTTTACAGTTATTACTTACATTAATAATGTACGAAAATGTATAAAATATTTTATTTGATATACTGTATGTAAGTGGGCCCCGCGTAGCGTAGTCACTAACACTCTTGTCTTTGATGCGAGCGGCCCTGGGTTCGATTCCCAGTGGAGATACTCGGTCGAAGAAGTGTAACAGATTATCAGCCCAGCCACTTTCACTGAAGTTTTTCCTGGGTTTTCCTCATTCACGTCATGCAAATGCCGGGATGGTACCTAATATATAGATCCAAGGCAGCTTCATTCCTTTCCTTTCTTCGGATAGTGTGATTGACGGAGGATGACATCTCTTATTTGTAACCGGCTAACATGGCCATAGATGCCAAAAGCCCAGAAATCTAATTTCTAATCATAATCCTAGTGAAGTGCTAATATGTCCATAGATGCCGAAAGCTAGAAATCTAATTCCTATCATAATCCTAGTGACGGGCTAACATGGCCATAGATGCCGAAAGCCAGAAATCTAATTTCTAATCATAATTCTAGTGACGGGTTAACATGGCCATAGATGCCAAAAGCCCAGAAATATAATTCCTAATCATAATCCTAGTGACGGGTTAACATGGGCATAGATGCCGAAAGCCAGAAATCTAATTCCTAATCATAATCCTAGTGACGGGTTAACATGGCCATAGATGCCGAAAGCCCAGAAATCTAATTTCTAATCCTAATCCTAGTGAAGTGCTAATATGTCCATAGATGCCGAAAGCCCAGAAATCTAATTCCTAATAATAATCCTAGTGACAGGCTAACATGGCCATAGATGCCGAAAGCCAGACATCTAATTTCTAATCATAATCCTAGTGACGGGTTAACATGGCCATAGATGCTGAAAGCCCAGAAATTTAATTTGTAGTCATAATCCTAGTGACGGGCTAACATGGTCATAGATGCCGAAAACACAGAAATCTAGTTCCTAATCATAATCCTAGTGACGGGGTAACCTGGTCATAGATGCCGAAACCCCAGAAATCTAATTCCTAATCATAATCCTAGTGACGGGCTAACATGGCCATAGATGCCGAAAGCCCAGAAATGTCAATCCTAAATCCTTGGTATATGAATTATATTTCTCGCGTATTTCCTATTCTTTATATAATTTCGTATGTTTCACTACAGGCTCACAAGGCCGAATGTTCCCATCCCTGGATTAGATATTCTGAACAATGACTTCACAATAAATAAACAAACTAATATGAGACAAGTTTCTGTGCCATTCAGAGAACGTAAAGTCATTCTAAATACTATGATGTAGAAAATAATATTGATTAGTGCAAAGAAAAATATCTGGTTTATGGAAAATATATTGAAAGTTACATTTCAATACTCCCCATTACAGTATGTGCTTAAATCATAGTGAAAGAAACAGCTCGATCCTAGTGCTATTCAGTCCCGCAACCAGAGGTGGGCTAGGAGGGGCCTGGAACCCCTAAACTTTTCGTGGGCCCTCCTGACCTCGATTTAAAAACACAATTTAGATATTTGTAAGAGAATTTTTAATTACTTACCCCCTTAACATATTCATGCCCCTCCCCCAAAGCTCTGTGGCTGGTTTCGGGCCTGGTGCTATTTCAGAAGTGCATTTCATAGGGTGTAGCTGTTATTTGTTGCAGAAAATTTGAAGTTCCTTCCTTCCTTAGGATACCTTTTTCACATTCAAAGGAAATTGATGGAAACCCAGGTCAACCCAAGTGCTGAAATTCATTTTAAACGTTCTGATGTTTCCTAAAGTCTGATATTTTATGAATGCAAAATGTGAAATTGAAATATTGAGAAATTTCTCCTAACACCCCTTAGAAGCTGCGACCACTTATTTCTAATAAGAAGTTTAAATACTTAAATTTATACACCTAATATGACAGGCTTGCAAGATACTCAATTTTTGACGTACATTTTTAATACTCCTTCTCCACTTAGGATACACATTTTAATGGAAGTAATGTTTTTTTTTTTTTTAAGAAAAAACGGCTTGATCCCTGTGGTAATTATGTTAAAAAGTTCATTTCAAACAATTTAAGCGTAATGATGAAACAGATATCTCGATTTCAATGTCAGGAAAACATTAAAGAAATTTTTCCCCTTGTTCTCCTTAAAAAGGGGAGTTTTGAAAACTTTGAAATTCCTATTTCATTATTTTTAGTTTACTGTGTACGTACGTACCAGATTTCAGACCTGAAACTTAAGCGATTCCTCATACTTGGCATTTTCTCAGTAAATAATGGAATATTTTTTTTTATATATTATAGAAACTTACCTTTTTTTCTTGATTAGCGGAAATTTTGAGAAGCTGAAAACGAAATAAAATGAATCCTTTAGTTTTACGTCATACATTTAGGCTAAAGGAGGTGCATAATTAAGGCAAGAATTTGTGGAATGAAAATGTGGGACGAAGCGGAAGTATCCCGAGAATACCCACGGACACGATGTGATCCACCACAAACTTACTTGACCGGGGATCGAACCAACGATCTTATACACCAGAGGTAAGCGCTTTACCACTGAGCCACCGTGCCTCCCTTGAGAAGCTGAAAGTATGTATTCAATTATTTTTAATAAAGCGTTCAAATGATGAATTTCATATCTCCAACTTAAGCAAATCCTTACATTTATAAGCGGAACCCCGTCACTCATCCCCCTGTCCTTTAGTGTTCTCAAGTGTACCTGTCTAAAACGTTTATCTTGTGCGTATGTAAAAAAAAAAAAAAAAAAAAAATGATAATAAGTAAAATTTTTGAATGAGCTGTTAGAAAATGAAGCAGTCGGTTTTACACTTATTACTATAACTTGCTTTATGATAAGAGTGTATTTTTCTAGTTCCTCTTTAAATAAATCATTTCTAATTTTGTTTTATTTTTGTTTTTTATTCCAGGTAAGTGTGACCTGAGGAACATATGTTATACGTAGCCACTTAATGTAAGTACCTTGGATTTATGTTTAAAGTGTATATTGTTTGTTTCTTCTTTCTTTATTGATATTTACCGTCTCTTTTCAGCACAAAGGCGATATGTAACGTGGCCTTACAGTATAAGGTGGAATCGAAGCCACAATAGTGTGTTCATTACTCTTACGCTTGTCGTCGAACCCAGGATCCCATGCATCCAAGGTGCACCCGCCAGCCAGTAGGTCAGCGGGAAGGGCTAAAGAGGGCGAGATTTTTGAAGTTTCAACTTATTTTGCCCAAACTAATGACTCACTCTTGCGGGCTTATTTAACCTTTAATATACCAAGTACACCGAGAAAATTTTGTTATCCGCACAGCTGTATATTGTACAAATATACGAAATCCTTACGTTTACTACGGAAATCTGTACGGAGCATACGTTTTCCATTTGTTACGTACGTACTGTTTTTTCTCACTTAAATGTTACATCATGCCGATGCAGGATGTCTGATATCTAATAGTCTTCGTATATTATATACGTCAGCTATATGTTACTACGTTCATCTGTATGTGAGATCCTGATCGCCCATATACAGTTCCGTTCTTTCATACAGAAAGTATGTATAGATGGAACGCTTATACGGGAAGTACGTATAAAACATACGTTTTCAGTTATGCGTTTGCTGCATATAATTGTACGTTAAGTCCAAAACAACAGGATTTACGCATGTAACCTACATACCACACATTTTCTCTCTGCAGTCGAACCCGGGAACCCATGCATCCAAGGTGCACCCGAAAGCCAGTAGAGCAGCGGGGAGGGCTAAAGAGCAGAGATGGAGTGGGTCAGTGGGTCGTGGGTCAAATTTTCATTGACCCACGCCAACTCTGCTGAAGAGGGCGAGAAGTTTTCAAGTTCGTTTCAGCGTATTGGTCCAAATTAATGACACAATCTTGCTTGCTTATTTAACCTTTAAGATACCAAGTAACTTGATGAAAATATTGTCATGTAAGACCTTAGATGTCAAGTAACTATATATGTATAATGATACCTTGGTTTAGATACAGTATTTTATATATTTCTTTTTGAAAGTCTAAGTTATTGGTCATATTTACTAATAAATACATCCCTCTTACTGTTTCTAGAATTTTCAGTTGAATAAACAAGTTTGTTTCAATATACGTGGTGGAGTGGAATGATGTCTTCCTTTCGTGCAAGTAAACAAATAAAAAAAAAAAACATATATCCAATCTTCAAATTAGTTAATTACCTGAGTGCTAGTTGCAAGGTTTGGAGTGAATGTGGTATGTCTATTAAATTTCACAACCATCCCTGCTTTTATGGGAGCGGGGAGGAGTTAAAACGTGCACCAGAAACAGAAAATCAGGAAACGTAAAAAAATAGAGTTTTTTAAGTTTCCATCCCCTCCGCATCGGGGTACGCGTGCTTCAATGGGCACAGATAATACCTTTTATAGATTAAAAAAATGAAATGAAATATCTAAGTTTTACGTCCCATGTTTATGCCGGCTAGGCCAAAGGAGGCGGTGATGATGAGAAATTAAAAACGGTAGAATGCAGAAAGTGGGAGAACCCCGAGAAAATCCACGCATACGGTGTTTCTCCACCACAAGACTCACTTAGCGCGAGCTGGGATCGAACCAAGGACCCCATGCACCAGAGGTGACACGCAGCCACCGCCTTTCCACCTTTTATATGTGTTTGATGTATTGTGCATATGATGCTTTTTGTTTCATATCTCTAGATGAATGAGAAAATTATCTACTTGCACTTGACAATAACTCGACGAATATTGCATTTCGTTCAAAAAGTCAAAAGACAATATTTAGACCCTTACATGATGGAACGAACTTGGACTATTAAAAGTTAATCAAATCACCTTGCAGAGCGAAGCAAGTTATTATTTTAACTGTGTTACAGAGAACTGATTGTAAAACTACATTAGAAGATCAGATCTATTGGGTTATCTTCATTTCTGTCCTTATGATTATTGAAATTACAGTTCCTTTTTGCGTATTTGGTAGTTTTTGTACAAGCCAGTATCATTATTATATCTATTGCCACAAACAGTGAATTGTGATTTTAAAAAACATACCGACAAATATATTTGCATTTTATTGAACTCTGGGAATTATTTAATAAAATTTTACGAAAGAACCAAGTACAGGAAATCAAAGAAAAATTTCCAATAAAAGAACATCTAAAAAAAAAAATATTTAGAATATATACAGGGTGTTTCAAAACAACACCGACAACGTTTGAGAGATGATTCATGACACCAAGGTAAGTAAAAAAGTATAGACCAACCTGTGTGCACAAATGCTGCCTTTCGGAGTTATACGCTGCCGAAAACTTGAAAAAATGAACTCTAAGATCCATAGCTCCAAAACTATGGGACGTTCCGTAGTCACGTCAAGACTTCACTTAGAAACTAATATGTGCGCAATACAAAAATACATGTTTCAGAATCCTAAGGTACTCACACAACTATTTTTATAGAGGGAGTTTGGCTATCGGCATTTAATTTGAAGTACTCACCAATTACCTCTATAAAAATTGTTGCGGAAGTATTGCAGGGTTTTGAAACTTGAATATTTGCTTAGGGTACATACTAGTTCCTAAGTGAAGTCTTGACCCGACTACGGTCGGTCCCATACTTTTGGAGCTATGGATCTTTAAAATTCATTGTTATGTTTTCGGCAGCCTATGTTTCCGAAAGAAAGCATTTGTGCACCCAGGATGGTCTATACTTCTTGTCTTATTTTGGTGTCAGGAATTACCACTCAAACGTTGTGAATGTTGTTTTGAAATGCCCTGTATATGTCTGCTTTAGAAGTTTAAAAAGAATCCAATCAATTAAGATGGGTTCTTCTATATAAAATACTGCGAGCTCAAAGAAACTAATTTTTTTCATTCGATTTATGAATCTTATCATTTCGATGTTGGTGGGGTGAGGGTGGGAACTGAAAGGGTGGGGAGGACTTCAAGCATATTAAGCCGTTCAATTTCACTTTAGAACTGAGAAGGTTGGTACAGTTAAGAAAAGCACGAAAGCAAAGTCTCTTTCATATTAAACATACATCCAAAAATGTTTTCAACCCTTCAGTGACGCGGGAATTTAAATCGCAGCTTGACCGCACGGACAAGAGGATATATAAATTGTGTACGTTTAAGTCACATTTCCAAAGCGCCCTCTTTAATTAGAAACAACTCCGACCCGAGTTCGTTATGTAAGTTAGAAGTTATGGTGTTTCAAACACTGCATTGCAAAAGTCACTACGACACTGTGATGTCGGAAGCATTTCTAGAAGGGAAGATGACTGCCACGTAGGTATTTCGACACTGATGGGTTAATGCAAAATAAACTAGTGATATATGTTCTGTTCAAGCGAATGAAAGATTAGTTGAAGAAAATAAATAAATAAATAAATAAATAAAAGATAGGGAGCAGTACAGTAAACTTTTTCTCTCCAATTTCTTAAATTAATTCATGTTACTGCCGTTATTATTGAAACATTTATTTATGAAATGAGGATGTGAAGTGTAAACGTCAAATAAGAGCAAGGATAGGAATGACGGAAGAAACCTTTAGGAGGAAGAAAATATTATTTTGTGGGACCTTCAATAAAGAGTTGAGGAAAAGACTCATAAAATGCTTCGTATGAAGTATTGTGCTGTGGGGGGTCAGAAGGATGGACACTATGCAAAAGCGTTGAAAAAGAACTGGGACTTTCGAAATGTGGGTGTGGAGAAGAATGAAGAGCATTAACTGGGTCTAGCGGAAAACAAATGAGAGGACGTTAGAAATGATTGGGGAGTGGCCGCGGTTGGCTTAGTGGTAGAGCGTTCACCTCTGGTGCTTGGGATCCTGGGTTCAATCTCAGCTCCCGCCAGGTGAACTTTGTGGTGGACAAACACCGTGTGCATGGGTTTTCTCGGGGTTCTCCCGTTTTCTACCATTTTCTTCATTCCACCATTTCATTCATTACTCATCGTCACCGTCTCCTTTAGCGTACCCAGCATAATCGTGGGACGTAAACATTAATTTAATTTTTATGATCGGGAAGAAGATATTATTAAGAAGAGGAGGAGAGACTGGTTGGGACGTTGGCTAAGAAATAATTGTATCATGAGGGATGTCCTAGAGGGCAGGGGCGTACGCAGGAGATGTGTCCTGGGGGTCCGGAACCCCCCGAAATCCTGACTTTTTTGTAAATGTAGTCTACTTTTAGGGGCAATTTTAGAAATTGTCATATAATTTAGCCTTAAATTGTATTTGCACCCCCCGTAAAACGCTTTAGACCCGTCCCGAAATAAATTCCTGCGTACGTCTCTGCTATAGGGTATGGTGGCAGGAAAGACAGGGAGAGGGCAAAGGCGAAGGAAACTACATTAATGGACGATATGAAAACACGGAAATCGTTCGTGAAGACGAAGAGGTTAGGGACCATGGAAGCTAACCACTTAGCCATGAAGGAGCTCCCTGTCCTTGTGTGTTCAGCCACGTTGTCACCAAGTGTGTCACCTCCTCGTTCGAAGCGAAGCGACGGCCTCCTCGCTGTCAATTCTGCCATCAGATGTCGTAACGTGATCCTTCTGTTGTCCTAAATCAGTTTCTCCACACGAGCTGTGTTCAAATCTGTTGATGCCGTGCTGGGTCGGTCACTGCGCTCCTCGTCGGTGACATTTTCTCTACCAGCCGCGAACTTTCGATACCATTCTGCGCTATGCTGACGAGGTATTGCAGTCTCTCCGTAAATTTTTACCAGCTGCCCGTGAATTTCACCCACAGTTATATGTTTCGCTCACAGAAATCGAATAATCGAGCGGACTTCTACGCAAGAGTAGTTTTCCAAATGAGTCATCATTGGTGCTTACATACAATTAATGCTGTAGGTGGCGGGTACCTAAAACTCTGCACAGTTGCCAATTCCATGTATTAAAATTACCGCACAGTCTTCATTCCTCTATAACAGACGAAACTCTAGAAATATCGGCCTTGTAACCTTGATTTCTGATCCTCCCTCGTATAACCACAACTAGGTGGTCTAAGATCAAACAAGGGACCCCTCACATTAGAGGTGAGCGCCTACCATTGAGCTACTCTCCTCCTTAAATCTCAGTGCAGCATGCATCAAGTTTTTATAAATGTTAGATAAAGTTTACAGAAGTCATCGCGGAACACATAAACAATTGCATGTTCACTTTATGTGATAGAAATCGCTTAGGATACTTCAATAACAAACCTGAAAAGAAAATGTGCACAAAGAAAGTGATCTGATTGTAAATTCTTAAATGCGTCTTTAAAGTACATATTGAATATGTTGTAGAGCAAGTTTGTATAATATCAGAAGCTGTTAATATAAATTTTAAATGTTCACTCCACCATAATACCTCATTACCATTTTCACATCATAGTTACGAGGTTGCCGCCACACATAAAAACGCAGTCAATCGTTACATTACAAAAGCGGTTATGATTTCCATTTCAGTGAGAGGCAGCCAGGTATTCATCTGGGCACATGTATTTGCTGATGTGTTTCTGGTAGTTAATTCAGATTGACAGGCTGATAAAACCATTCTTTGAGTTGTTCTCCTGATGAAGGCAAAGGATACGAGGAACAGCCAGATCGACTTCTGCATTCAAACACTTGAACCGAACACTTGTAAATTAGCTTTTATCACTTGCTGCACTTTGATGAATTTTCAACGTAAACATCTTGAAACGTGGTTGCATTTTAGATGGGATTTCTCGTTTAGATGAAAGTGAACGGCCTTGAAAGTTCGTCAGATAAGGAGTTTTCCATTCCATTCTCTTAGATTCGCCTCAAGAATTATAAATCAAAAGCCACTGGTTGTATATTTTGATTGTTCCATTTGTATTTATGTTCTTTGTTAGCTGAGAGGTTATACAGTATGTTTCAAAACAACACTGACAACGTTTGGAAATGATTCCTGACACGAAGAAAGTCAAAAAGGTTGTCGTCCCACGTGCGACACTCCTACTTGCGACAGGAACTGTTAACTGTCCTATGAGCGACCGATTCGATCTGTTAACTGCTCTATGAGTCACCGATTCGTTCATACCAAGATAATAGAAGAAGATAAGGTTCCCTCTTCTTTAATTTCTTTCGAGCTAGTGTGATTTAGAACCAAACAAAATATACTATGAAAAATTTACGTTCCTAGATTCTCATTTCTTCCAGCCGTTTCACAATTATAATGAGCATTAATTGTAACAATTAACAATTAAAAAAAAAAACCTTAATGAGATACCTACAGGAAAAACTTCAGTCCCTTCCCTTACTTTACATTTAGAAATAAACAACATGTGGACATAAACAATTTCTTAACAAACATCCTTAACAATTAATCAGATATAAAAATGAAACGAAAGTCCCACGGTTATGCCGATTAGGCTAAAGGAGACAATGATCATGAGAAATGAATGAAATGGTGGAATGAAGAAAGTGGAAGCAAACGGGAGAAACCCGAGCAAAAGCGTCATTTAGGGAGGGACAAGATGAGGCAATTGCCCCCCCCCCAAGAGTTTGAGGAATACATGTACTCCGTGAAAGTCTTATGTCGGTGGTGTTCTTGTCCCCTCTAACCGAAGTCTGAAATGACGCCCCTGAACCCGAGAAAACCCACGAGCATGGTGTTTGTTCACCACAAAGTGCACACGCCGGGAGCTGGAATCGAACCAGGGACCCCATGCACTAGAGATAAACGCTCTACAACTGAGCCACCGCGCCCACCTAATCAGATATAAACTTACAGTTCATTAGTCCTCCTTCTACTTTTTAAATTCTTCTGGCTTAATAATAAATTTCAGACGTAACTTTACCCATACAGTCATAAGTATAAAGCGTTCTATAATAAGCATTGCATGCAAGCATTAATAACTTTTAAGAATATTTTTCCGTAACTACCCCTCACACTTTATCCAGGCTTGGGACTGGCAACGTATTGGTCATAGCGTTGGCGTGTTTAAAGTTGCGGAAAGCAGGATTTGTCAGAATAAATAGTCTCTCTAATACACATACACATGAGCAACTGTCTCTGTCATGCTTAGGAACTTATACTCAGCAGTCCTCTGTCGAAAACACCTCTACATACACATATACCTATCCTATGCCACCTCCTTTCCTTGTCAAAATTATTAACTTATAGTAAGCAGTTTTTATCTAAAATATATCTTGAACATACTGTACACTGTACAGTCAACTGCGCTCCCTATCACACTTAGAAAACTACAGTAGGTAGTCTTTGTCAAAATTATATGATATATACACACAGTTGTCCCAGTCACACTCATTAACATATGCTGACCAGTTCTGTCAAAATTATCACATACACACGGACAAAATATTACTGGAGCTTTTGCACATACGCAAGTGACCGCAGACACTTCTTCACATCCAGTGTACGCTCGTATTCATCGAGAATGGAAGATATCCTATGGTCTAACAGTATATACGCCCTTTTCCTTCTTTTTCCCTCCAAATTCAGAACCCTTCTATCGTACAAAAGATCGTTTTGCTGAGCTTCGTTCTTCAGAGCAGTTATTAGATGTATGAGGCTCGGATGTGGTTTTCCTAGCAAAGCATTAAGCTTATGATTCCAGCCCTCCACTGCATTATTTGTTCTATGCCTCTTTCGATAACAGTTCCACATTTCAACGGTAATATGAGCATTCTCCAACCACGTATCAACAAAGTAGTCATAGAACTCCTGAAGCTTACCATTCATAGGGGAGCTTTCTTGAATAGAAAGCCAACCGTCATCAACATGTGCAGGTTGCAAATATGCCAAACCAGCACACATTCTTATGTGAAGTCTGACTTCGGCGTCTTCCTTGTACTCCCTTACCAATCCGATATCTTGCACTTTTCTCCAAATGCATTGATTAAAATGGTAATTACAACCATTGACATCCACTGCCGGAAATACTTCCCTCAAACTTGAAACAGCTCCAGCTTCGAAGTCCATTATCACGGATTTTGGTTTCCACAAGGGTATAGAAGTACACAAATGCTCAAACAATTTACTGTATGTTTCTTTCCTCCTATTGGGTAAAAGAGCATACACTACAGGGATGACATTGGTCTCCTGCAGCGTGCTACCTACATCTACATGAATCGTATAAATTTGTGAAAATAATTTGCAACAGCTTCTAAATGTTCCATCCATGAAAAACGTGGTTCCTATCGACATAGCCTCCCTTCCTCTCGTCGTCGCGAAAGCTAAAATTCTATTATCCCTGCCATGATCAAAGAGAAGGAAACTTGAACTGTAACTCATTTTAGTAACAGTTTCTGGAATATAAATATCCTATACGTTCTTTGGATCTCCTGTTAAACCTTGTGTAGTTTGTCTCAAGCGATAAAGGGTACTTTTAACTGAAGAGAACAATGGAAGTTCAGTAACAAAATCATATTCACGACGGATCATGGGACCCATTTCTTCACGATATATTGCTGACACAGACTGAGTATCATCTCGAGCACATTTTTTCATATTTGACACACTCTTTCGAACCTCAATTGCAGCAACATCCGTCTTACAAATGTGGCTTGATGCCCTTAACACTATACCATCTTTCTCTAAAATACGACCACCACATTTCTCCGTTTTTTCTTTTAGGCATAACCAATTAATTGAATTGTCCTGGTTTATCCGATGAATGCGGTACTGATGACCACTGTAAATGGCAGACGGTTTTCCCTTCACAGTCTGCACAATTTCGATTTCCGCCATTTCTATTTAAAAAAAAAAAAAAAAAAAAACTAGGTAAGAAGAAGGAAATAACAAATCTGCAAGTATTAATTATAAATATATATCAGTAGCAAGAATACTAATCACTAGCGCAAATCCTGGGGGTATGAGGGGGACATGTCCCCTCCAACCTTGGAACTTGGGGGACTATCCCCCCAATAATCAGATTTGAAATGTGTTTTTGGAGGTGAAGAAATGTGATGAATTGTATCCGATTGAAACAAGGAAAGTGAGATGAAATTGATGTCCTCCCAGAATAAGCCTCAAATCTGCCCGCCTCCTAATCCTCCATAGAATTATTTTCAGCTTCATAAATGTTTTGAACATCACTTTAGAAAAAAGTCTAATCCCCCCCCTCAATGTTGAAGACAGATTTGCGCCCCTGATACTAATTTGTAATGTTTAGAATCCACGCTTTAGTTGTAACATTATATATATAAATCTTTCTGCTAGCGGGTATGTTTCTCACTTCTTAAGTAATCCCTATGCAATTGAGAATGCACTGACCTATCGGTAAATATTTGTCCCAGAATAGGTCAACCTCGTATAGGTAGGCCTAGGAACCCTACTTGCGATTGTGATAGTTTATAGTTTGAAACCTGTTGGCCTATATATGGCTGCAAGAATGGAAAATAAACGATTTCACAAAAAGTTTAACCCTGAACAAATTCCGAAGACCCTGATTCTAATATTTGTGTTTGTTCTGTCAAAAAATATTTTCAAAAATTCTCTCTTCCTTGTTCTACGAGTCCACAATAAATTATTCTTAAAGGAATGTTATTTTGTTCAGTACCGAAACTTCAAAGGTCCCTGTAAAAAATCTCGCCCGCCCCCGCAAAAATTCTCCTCAGGGCTCCTTAGGTCTATAAACAATTCCTTATATTTCTTTCTAACACTGACATTCGATGTCTACCAATAAGTTACACAATGAATATACCTAGTACAAGTAACTAACAACACAACATTACATTGCAGTATTACCACTTCTCATAAAAAAAAAATAGCTCCACTTGAATTTAATACGTGAGAATGTTTTTATTACATTAACAATCTTTTATACGTTCTTCCTAATATTATACTTTTTAATTCATTTCTATAAGTACACTGACTATATCAAGGGAAAAACTAACTAAATAATTAGGGTAGCTCCACCTCTGTCTATGATTCTAATGTAATTAAAGATTGCATGTTAAAATGATACGGAACATACGTTAGCTTGGATATATTTGTGGCATAAGAAAGAAATCGAAAACAGGGTACTCACCACTTGAAGATATCAAAGAAATCTAAAAACACTTTATCCGAAGAAATTATTACACAAGTTCAAATCTCTCGCAGGATTCAACAGTTCACCCAGCTATAAGGGATTCTATCACATTGCTATACGACAAGCTTTTATGTATAAGTCAAAACAAGGGAGGAAGGCAAATTAAGCAATTAGTTTATGTTTTGGTAGCTTACAACAGGGAGGGAAGGTAATTTAAAGAGTTTGTTTACCTTTTGGATTGTTTAGAGTCAACTGCATTGTAATTGGTGGGCTTGGTTGGGAATAGCCAATCAGATAAAATTGATCTCAAAAGCTGTCTTTTATTGTTGAAATGTTTTACTCATTTTATTCGTAGAGTCTTAGGAAGTCTAAAAAGTAGATAATTGACGAAACTGTTACAGGTTTAAGCTTTCCAAAATAAAATATATTGATTTGCTTAGTGAGTAATTAGATTTGAATTAAATTAAATACAGAAAGCAGAGCTTTTGAAGAAAGGGGATATTACAATTGGATTTTCAATAATTAATTACATAGGAACATACTTTTCATGGAAATATCCCTGTTGTCTCCTCGTTATTTGATATACTTTATGTCAAATCTAACTCAAAATTAACGTAAGTTTTATTTGAACTCACAGTAAAGGGAAAATATATCTGACGAATAGTGTCACTGGCACGTAGATTTTTCATAGCAAAGTTGTTCGGACGCTAATAACGCCAGAGGCAAACATGTTTTACGAGAGGGAATCATATCATCTTCCACCATCTCAATGTCAATGAATCGGTCGCTCATAGGACAGATAACAGTTCCTGTCGCTAATAGAACTGTCGCTTCTGGGAGTAATTCGTCAAAAAGTATAGACAAACCAGAGTGCACAAATGCTTCCTTTCGGAGTTATAGGCTGCCAAAAACATGGAAAAATCAACTTTAAAGGTCCATAGCTCCAAAACTATGGGACCTACCGTAGCCGGGTCAAGACTTCACTTAGGAATTAATATGTGCTCTATCAAATAAATAAATAAATAAAATAAAAATAAAATACTTATTTCAGAATACTATTGTACTCACGCAACAATTTACAACTGGGATCCGAACCATATGAGCTCTCGCCGGAAATTGAATCCGCATCTCCCACGCCGAAGACGCGTACGCTAACCGCTTGGCCACGACGGTACTCAGTTTAATCTTCCATTTCCTGTTTTATGTAGAAACAAAACATCAGTTTTTTTTTGCGACAAGTAGTGTACGAAGCTATATTGGCTGGTCTCATAATAATTTCATTACTTGACGTACGTAACTCTCTGTATCGAACAGTGGCTAAAAAGAAGCTGCGAACAGTGTCTAACTTCAAAAGGTGTGTAGGACAAGCCACTGACCAAATAGGCAACCAATAGTTCACAACAGAAGAAATCAAATCTTGTGATAAGTAGCTAGTAATAAGTGAAAGTAAGCTTGACTTCAAATGTAATACCATAATGCGCTTGTACAGCGGTGGACACTTCTAAATGGTACACCTTAGCCGTAAATCTCCATATGGCTGTACCATTTAGAAGTGTCCACCGCTGTACAATTAGCGAAAAAAGTTCTTTGTTTGATAAAATTACTTTCGTAAGTAATTCCAGAATGTAAGGACACTATTAGTATAATTTTCAGTAAATTACAAAGAGTGTAATTTTCTGTGCGTTCCAGCCATACCACCACCGTTTGTAATTTTCTGTGCGTTCCAGCCATACCACCACCGTTATTCCCAAAATATATTTTACCAAACGGAAAGAACTTTTGTTACTGACTGTACATTCCGAAGAATTATATTGCCGATAGTGCAATCTTCATTAATACAAGTTTTCGTGAGAGAAGTGCATTTATTAGGATCTAACTCCAAATGCCAAATTTCATATCAATAAGCAAGTCGTGAGAGATCATTTTCGATTAACAGAAACTTGTGAACAGATTTCTGTGAAGAGTTTACAACCGTCACCAAACAGGAGAATGTTACTCAAGTGGTTTGAAGGTGATTGGAAAGGTCGTCCATGAAAAAGGCGAAACTGTTAATCTTGTGAAACTGCAGTTTGTTCTGAGAGGAAGGTGGAAGTATCACTAGAAATATGTATACATAGGATTATTGTGTATAAGAAAGATAATTTGTAATGAACTTTAGTAATGTGCAATGCACACTAAACCTGTTGACTAATTTGTGCAAAAGCAGTTAGTGATTTACAGAATCAAATACTTTGCTTATGTCTGGATATATTAAATGTAATTGGGTATTTTACTTAATGTTTAAATCATAGTGTGAGAAAGTAGAGTTGAGTTGCTTTTGGGTTTAATATCCCTTTCAGTAGCGAGGCTATATGAGACGGAACCTACTGATTAACGTAGAATCCGATCCACACGAGCTCTGCCTGGAATTGAACCCGGGTCTCCCACGCCAAAGGCGCGTACCGGTACGCTAACCACTTAGCCACGAAGGAGCTCCGTATTAAAAGACTGTAGAATACGACCTACAGTTCACAGTGGGATCATAAACACTGTAGTCTGTCCGAAATCCAGTGGCGGATCCAGCCCGGGGCCAGGGCTTCAGCCCCCCAGTTTTTCGGGTTACAAAAATATTTTAAGCTATTATATATTTTGAAAGTTTATAGGAATGACATGATATAGTGTACATACCATAGTCTGGGTTCCGACTGCCCCAGTTTTTATTTTCTAAATCCACCACTGCCGATTTCCCTGTGCAAAATGAACCCACTACCTCGTGGACTGAAGGCAAGCACTTTAGCCACTAGACTATAAGGAGAGGGAGCTTTCCATATTTTGAAGTAATGTTCAATCATAATAATTATGTCAGGAGGCACATTAGCTCAGTGGTAGAGCTCTCACTTCTGATGCAGAGAGCTTCTGCTTCGATCTCGGGCCACGTGAGTTTGTGGTGGACAGCATGGTGTCAGTAATTTTTAGGGCTTTTCGTTTCCTCCCACACTTTCATTGTATCAATTTTTCATGGTCATTCACTTTCATTAATCATTTGTTTGTTTCGTGTACAGGGCGTAACAACGAGAGGTAAATATTTAATTTCGTTTCAGTTTGATTGTAATTTGTATTACCAACTCAGTCAAAAGTAGTCTCGTCCCAGATGAATTTGCATAGTAGATAAACGTAAGACTGAACATGTTAATTAAAGTTATATTTGATTTACAGATATATCCAGATGTTTTATTTATATTTCCTCATAAATTTATTGACTCAATCTATGATTAGTTATTCTCTCAAAATTAACAAGTGATCTCGCTAGGTTTCATCGTTATCGTAGGTATTCTCCCATCACTTGCATTTAGTGTGAATTAAGAAGTTTCAATCAGCACGAGTTCCCGGTGAGAGAACATCGAACGCAATACAGTGGTTCAAATTCTACTTTAAATTGTAAGTATCGTCTTATATAGTATACCTGTAGATCCATCGAGTTTCAAGGGGATCTGAACCAGTATAATGCGTTCATACTCCTTCATCGGGAATTGAACCCGGGACTTGGTGCCCAAGGCTACACGCTCTAGCGACTAAACCAGAGTGATTTGAGAACTACCCTCTCCTGTACTAGGTGAACCAAGTGTTCGCTTTTTCTAGTCAACACTGTCCAAAGGTGTCCACTTTGACTTAACGTCACTCAATCTGACGTTCACATCTCCAGTTTGACATGATGCTTACTTGATCACTCATTCACATCTCCAGTCTGACATGATGCTTACTCGATCACTCATTCACATCTCCAGTCTGACATGATGCTTACTTGATCACTCATTCACATCTCCAGTCTGACATGATGCTTACTCGATCACTCATTCACATCTTCAGTCTGATATATCATAGTTTGAAATTCGCGCTCAGTCGACCTCATGTTGTTCCCTTTGATTAAGGTCAAATAAGCGCGAGTTTTGCACTCGTTAGCATCGATGTCATGAATTCGGGAACGTTTAGTTCTGTCTACAAATATTGTATCTGTATTTACAGATATTCGTCTCATGGGTATCTCCTAAATTATATTTGCCCTGCTTGACCATAACTCAATTTGCATTTTGAGACACAGACGGTAGAAAACCATCAAAATCGATGTATTAAATTCACGTAAGGCGTTTGTTCGAAATTGCTGGATAACACCTGGAAACTAAATACACGTTTAATATATAACAGTTCTTATAGCGGATGTCTGATTGATAACATGAGAAGACCAAATCCAATTAAACGTTAGCACGCAATCGAACGTATAATTATATAAACAAATATACATGTGGATTTATCAGGAAAGTGTGCACGTTTTTATCCTATTATTGATGTGAGAAACGTCCGTGACACGAGTTTCGTAGAGGAGTGGTTCTTCCTCTTTTCGTTTCTCTCAACCTTCTTTATTTTGTTTATATGATCACCTGCAAGGTGAGGGAAAAAATGTTCACACTTTTGACAGAGGAAAATGAAATGAAATCTGAAAGTTTTACGTCCCACGGTTGTGCCAAAGGAGATGGTGATGATGAGAGATGAGTGAAATAGTGGAATGATGAAAGTGGGAGGAAACGGGAGAACCCCGAGAAAATCCACGAGCACGGTGTTTGTCCACCACAAAGTCCACACGGCGCGAGCTGGGATCGAACCCAGGACCCCAAGCACCGGAGGTGAACGCTCTACCACTGAGCCACCGCGCCCCCTCTTTGACAGAGGATTTTGCTTCTGTAACTTTACAAGCAAATGCTCTGTTGGGCGGGGGAGGGGGCAGGAAAAGTATAGAAAAAAATTCTTTGTGGTGATGCAAAGTATGGCAAATCGACCGCCTGCGCACAATGGCTCAGTGGCAGAGAGCTTGTCTCTGGTGCATGGGGTCCCTTGTTCGGTCTCCGCCCAACTAAGTTTGTGGTGAACAATATCGTATTCGTGAGTTTTATAGCAGTACTTTTCCTCCCGTATTTTTATTTCACCAATTCTTCCATTATCATTCACTTGCCTTAATCATCTGCGTCCCTTAGTCTAATGGGCAAAATCATGGGACGTTAAACACAAAGATTTCGTTTCATTTTGTTTTCGACTGCTCTCTATAGATTGGCAGAAACATCATTCTAATCATGGCTAGAAAGAAAGTAGGGAACACTTTCCAAAATTTTAACTGTAAACCCAATCCGAAAAGGACCATTAGGGAGACCTAGGCGTAGATGAGAAGGTAATATTAAGATGGATCTCACAGAAAGAGGAATCCAATGTAGAAACTGGATTCAGTTGGCTAAAGATAGAAGTCAATGGAGAGCTTTGGTGAACGCGGCATTTGAACCTTTGTATGTCGCTAAGAGAAGATACAATATCGACTTACCATATATTGTATATCAGGCCCGTATCCAGGGGAGTCTAGGGGGCGCCCCCTAAATTTTTTCTGGCCCCCTCTAAAATTTTCACGGTAGGTTTGCAAATGAACTATAATATGGGATGAACTAATATTTTTGGATCGGAGCCCCCCTAACTTCCACCCGGCCCCCCCTACATTTTCGGGCTGGCTACGGGCCTGTTGTACATTAATATAAAATAAACAAGTTGTTTCCGCAAAACAAATAAAAACTATCAGTTATTAATTAACATTGAAGGAAATACGTTTTAGCGCCATAAAATTAGTTTTTTCTCGTTTTTCTAAAAAAATTACGCATGGAGACTTATGCTCACCTATACAATTTTCTTTAGGGCGATATAGTCTCATCTGTGTACTTTTTTCTTCATAATTGTTAATAATATGAATCTCCCACTGATGGTTGTGAAGGAGGTATCTTTGATCATTGCAGTTGACGAACAGAGGGAACGGCTAACGGTAGCCGTATGAAAGCTAACGTAAAGTTGCCCATGGTTCATATGCAAAGACAATACTGGTATTGTATAGCCTACGTGAAGTTCTCTTCCCTTGAGACCCAAGTGTGAATAAGACGCCGGAGTGCATCCCACGTTGCCAGCGCATAACAACATATCAAGTTCACTTTTATTGTTTAATTCTGTTTAATTTCAAACGGCATTGTTTCAACTATGCTTTTAACACAGCTCGGTATTGTTTCTTGGCTTGTTTTATATCATTTATCTTCCTAATGCCATTTCTCGTCGTTACACTTAGAGTACTTAGGTTTGTTTAACTAAGATGTAAAATATACTTTCATTTTCTTTTGTAGCATTGAAAACGGAAGGTTCATGGTTGCACTTTTCATATTTGTAGTAACTTTTAAAATAGTATTGCGAACGGGTGTAGCTTAATCCCTGGCGTATTCGTGATGACTTTTAAGATAGTATTGCGAGCGGGTGTAGCTTAATCCCTGGCGTATTCGTCATAACTTTTAACCTAGTATTGCGAGCGGGTGTAGCTTAATCTCTGACGTATTCGTGATAACTTTTAAAATAGTATTGCGAACGGGTGTAGCTTAATCTCTGACGTATTCGTGATAACTTTTAAAATAGTATTGCGAGCGGGTGTAGCTTAATCCCTGAGATATTCGTGATAACTTTTAAAATAGTATTGCGAGCGGGTGTAGCTTAGTCCCTGGCGTATTCGTGATAACTTTTAAAATAGTATTGCGAGCGGGTGTAGCTTAGTCCCTGGCGTATTCGTGATAACTTTTAAAATAGTATTGCGAGCGGGTGTAGCTTAATCTCTGACGTATTCATGATAACTTTTAAAATAGTATTGCCAGCGGGTGTAGCTTAATCCCTGGGATATTCGTGATAACTTTTAAAATAGTATTGCGAGCGGATGTAGCTAAGTCCCTGGCATTCTTGCTTTGTCTCGAACCACGTAGCCTGGTCATCGTTATCATAAAGAAAAAAGCGCATGGTAGGTTAGGTTAGAAATACGCTAAAATGCAAACTTGAAAACATTTATGAGTTGCGGGCTGCGTAAATATATGGGAAAAAAATATGTAGATATTCTTAATTCTTATTGTAAACCCAAGACACCTTGAGTTCTAATGATAATTGATAACAGGTAACATTCATGCTTCTAGTTGTCACTAACTGTGCTCCTTCGTATCTGACGCCAAGATATGGCAATAACGTGAAGGCAGTTTCCAGACGAAATCTTTATAATTCAGTTTAACGTCCCACGATTATGTCCTTTAGGCTAAGGCAGCGGTTCTCAAAGTGGGGTACGCGATCCCTGGGGGTCCGTGGGACATAGCCAGGGGATCCGCGACGTCTAAAACTTGAAATATGTTATAATAAAATGGAACTCACAGCTGTTATGCAAGAAGTATTCTTTTCAGTTATTAAAAAGAAAACAATTAGAAATTATATTTACGTTTGTAAATTTAAATGTTTTCCTGCTTTACTAAATTTCTGCCCTGTGAGTATGGAGAGTTGTCTAAAAATGCACTGGAACATTTGATGCCTTTCCCTGCAACTTACTTATGTGAACATACTTTTCTGCTCTTCGCAGTATTAGAGCCTGAAAGCGAAATCGTCTTAATGTAGAATCGGATCTAAGATTGATGGTGCCAAAACTTGTTCCGGATTTCAGTGAAATTATGGAAAAACAGAAAGAATTTCGTCCTTATATTAGTGACCCCCACATTTGAGAAATTTGTTTATCTAGTGAATTTCCTTTTTTTAAAGAAAGTACATTGATTTTCAGTTTTGAAAGTTACTGTATTTTTAATTGAAATTTTGTTCACTGGGAATCAATCATGTATCTTTAGAATAAATTACTTATTGCACTATTTTTCTTGTCAGTAGTAATTCTATTCAGTATAGTTTTTAATACCATGTGAAATTTCATATAGCATTGCAAAGAGGTCCGCGGATCACTTTCCGAATGCACAGGGGATCCACCTTATCGGAAAGTTTGAGAACCACTGGGCTAAGGGAAAAGGATGATGATGATGGTGATGATTGAAGAATTGGTGAAATGAGAATGTGGGAGGAAACGGGAGTACCTGAGAAAACCCACGGACACAGTGCTGTCCACGTCAAACCTACTTGACCGGGGATCGAACCACTGACCTTATGCTTCAGAGGTAAGTACTGTACCATTGAACCACCGTGCCTCCCAGTTTGGAAACTTATGGGAAATAACTAGTGTTTCAAAACTCAATTTAATGGCAAGTGTAACAACTCTTAGTGGCTAATCATTTCTTAATATTAGGTTGTCTCAAATGTATTGAGCCTTTGGAGGTCAAAATTTTTATTATTTGAAGATAAATTTTTATTATTTGAACTTTTTATTATAACAAGACTCTTATTATTTGAAAATAACATTTAAAACAATGTGTGTACCATTTTGTTCGATAACCTTCTGCCGTTTTTCCGCCAATACCATAAGATTATCGCTGTACAACTTCTGTTGTTCCTGGTTAAAAATAAAAGTGACGCGTGGGTTTCACAGACCTTTTGAAACCATCTTAACACCATTCAAGGAGTTCTTCACAAACGGAAACAAATGATAGTCTGATGTCAGTAGGTCCGGGCTATACGGTGGATGGATAAAATCCTCCCAGCCACGTTCTTAGAATTTCCGATGGGTCGTGAAAGATGTATGCGGTCTGGCATTGTCAGAATGGTATACGACATGCTTTCTGTTTTACCACTTCCGGCCGTTCATTTTGAATTAATAGGTGCATTCGCGCTAATTATTGCCAGTACTGATCCGAGTCTTTCTGCCTGGCGGCAGCAGCTTGTGATGCATATGCCCTTCCACTCACACCAAACTCACAGAATCATAACCTTGTGTGTGTGAGTGTGGGCTTTGCCACAGATTCTCCTTCCTTTGATCACGATTTTTTTTTCGCACATTATTGACGAAGGTTATCCACTTTACATCACTCGGGATCAACTATTTCAGAAATGGTTCCAGTTCGACACCTTTCAGTACAGTAATATGATCGAGATCATGTGACATCTAAACGTTAAGCTTCTTTTGAGTTGATTGAGTTGATTTTGAGTTTAGCGTTCCTTTCAGCAGTGAGGCTATATAAAACGGGACCTAGTACTTAATGTGGAACCCGAACCACATGAGCTCCCGCAGGGAATCGAACCCGGGTCTCCCACGCCAAAGGCGCGTACGCTAACCGCTTAGCCACAAAGAAGCTCTGTTAAACTTCTTTTTGTAGTCACCTTTCTCTAAATGGTTTAACACTTTTTGGTTATGGAGGTTTAGGTCGTTGGCCAAGTCGTGACTGGTTACATGCTGGTCTTCCTCGACTCTTATCAGAATATCATCCAGTTTTGTTGTGATGGGTCACCCATTGCGAGGAGCTCTTAGGCATCGGTATTTCCTGAACAGAAGCGACTTAACCGCCTTTTGATAATGTATCTTACCCATAAACAGCACAAGTTTCTTCACGGGTCTGCGCCGCATTTGCGCCTTTATTGAAATAAAATTATAAAATGTAGCGCAATTTGCCAATATATATCTTTCATCTTCACTATGCAATGCCTTACATGTAATTATAACAATTCCAACATTTTTTGGCATATCTACTAGCTTCTATAATGTGCTTGTAAAATAACGTTAGGTCTGACCCGCTGCATCTCATAAACCCTACGACTCGGGACACTAAGGCCATCTCGTGCGCAAAAAACTCAATAAATTTTAGACTACACGGTATTTATACGTTATTTGTTATGATATAATTTTATATTTATATTATTTTATAATTTTTATTCGTCTAATTTCTTATTACTCATTTCAATAATATACAGGGTGTTATAGAAATGTGTCATAATATTTTGGGAATAGATTCCTTACATCGAAGTAAGGAAAAAGGTAATATGGACCTGTGGTCGGAAGTGCATATAGGGTGCCGAAAACATGAAAAAAAAAAACTTTAAAGGTCCATAGTTCCACTATTATAGGACCGATTGTAATTGGGTCAAGAAATCACTGAGGAACTGGTATGTGAACTATCCAAATATGTATCTTTTAGAACCTCCAGTACTTGCACAATCATTTTTAGAGAGTCTGGTTGGGAGTACTTGATCACTCTCCACCTACCTCTGAAAAAAATTGTGTGCAAGTACTGGAGCATTCTTAAACATTGATATTTGGATGGTTCATGTACCAGTTCCTCAATGATATCTTGACCACACTACGATAGGTTCCATAGTAGTGGAGCTATGAACTTTTAAAGTTCACTTGTTTTAAGTTTTCGACACCCTATAACTCCGAAACTATCCACTTTTGAGCACAGGTCTATATTAACTTTTTTTCTTCTTATTTTGATGTGAGAAATCTGTCCTCAAAATATCGTAACACATTTCTGTAACACCCTGTATAATTTAATATTAAAATGTTCTAAGAATCCATTTATATATTTATTTTGGGCATTTTCTTCATTCACTTCCTTTCAACTCCTCTATAACTAAATTGTGCTTAATTATTAATAATTTATTTGATTAATAACGTACCATTTGCAACGTATCCAAAATGCCTGTATGCGGTTAGCTTATAATCTCAAACGATCAAATCATTTAACTCCATATTACAGAAAGCTGGGCCTTTTGAAACTTGCCGATAGACGTTATTTGCATCGACTAACTTCTCTTTAAGACTTTGCGCTTTCAACAACCTTCCTATTTATTTCAACGGTTGCAACCACTAAATGCTCACCACGACCACAATACAAGATCAGGTGTAAATAAACTCCTTTCTCCTTCCTCTACATTCGTCAAAATTCTACTCGAATGCGTTCTTTGCATCCATTATCCGTGCGTGGAATGACCTTCCATACAATAGAAGACAATCTCAGTTAATCAACCTATTTAAGAAGTCGATTGAGCAGATCCTCCATAAGTCTATCAAGGCTTACTAATACCTGAAAAAAATGCTGAATTTTATACTTTCTACCCTTTCTTTGTTTTATTCACTAAATGTGTGTGACTATATTATATGGATATTTGTAGTAATCTAAGTAATCTATGTGTGCATGTGATGTGATGCGTGTGTGTGTGTGTGTGATTGGGAGTGTTTTATATATTTTATACATATTATTATTATTATTATTATTATTATTATTATTATTATTATTATTATTATTATTATATTACTAATCATGATACTATTGTATTGCATGATAAAGTGGGAGACAAGTCATGATTAGCCTTAACTTCGCTATATAAAATAAGTCTAAATCAAATAAAATAAAATAAAATAATGCAATTTAATAATGAAACAATGACTACAGAAAATAATAGAGAACTTTTATTTAGTTTAGTGCTTTTCCCATGATTCTGAGCTCTCTTGCCTCGTTTATGATTCATTGAAATAATTTTGTGCTAATTTCATGTTTTATAAATAGTCATTTGACTACTGAAACCTAGTCATTAATTTGCGTGAGAACGCATATTAGCGGGAAAATATAAAAACAACGATATGTGTGGGATTTATGTTGACCTATCATTACACATCTTTGTATCATTTATCATACGTTTCCTTTCCAGTTCTCGAAAGATTAAAATCATGACAGGGCATTGGGCGGACTACCAAGTAGTCTAACCTTCTTATACTTGTTCTTTCGAAAACTGTTTAAGGAAGAAGGGCCGCGGTGGCTCAGTGGTAGAGCATTTACCTCTGGTGCATGGGGTCTTGGGTTCAAACGCTGCTCCCGCCAAGTGAACGAACACCGTGTGCGTGGGTTTCCTCGGGGTTCTCCCTTCCCTCCCAGTTTCTTCATTCCACCATTTCATTCATTTCTCATCATCACCGTCTCCTTTAGCCTAGCCGGCATAACTGTGGGACGTAAAGCTCAAAAATTTCATTTCATTTCATTTGTTTAAGGGAGAGAATAGTCTTGCTTCCAAATATTTAATATTGATCATAGCAATTCTGTTTTACGTTATAGGAACACGCTAGTACAGATTGTAAGATTGTAATGCTATTAGGATTACGCTAGTGGAGACTATAAAATGATAATGTTATTAGTATCACGCTAGAGAATCTTGAAAGATTGTAATGTTATTCGGATCACGCTAATGGACCTTATAAGATTGTAATATTAATAGGATCACGCTAGTGAAACGTATTGTAATGTTATTAGGATCACGCTAGTGAGGCTTATAAGATTGTAATTCTATTAGGATCACGCTAATGGGTCTTCTGAGATTGTAATGTAATTAGGGTTATGTGAATGAATATTATAAGATTGTAATGTAATTAGGATCACGCTAATGGGGATTATAAGATTGTAATGTTACTAGATTCATGATAGTGGGCCTTATAAGATTGTAATGTAATTAAGATCATGCTAGTGGGCCTTATAAGATCGTAATGTTATTAGGATCACGCTAGTGGGATTTCTAAGATTGTAATGTTATTAGGATCACGCTGGTGGACATTATAAGATTGTAATGGTACTACGTCCGTTACTCCACACTGTAAATCCTTAACAAAGCTACTTTTTGAAATCTGTTTAGATAGCTAGAAGTATCTGCACCAAATTTGTTAACGGAATTAATCCATTAACATCTGGACGGATAACGGTGAATTTCATGGTGGTTATCTATATCCCATTCATTCATAAATCAACGTTTTGAGTGATCCTTTGTACTGTCTTTAGCAGAGTTTATTTGTGGCTTATTTTACGCAACAAAGTTAACACGTTCAATCCTAAGCTGAACCAAGACTTGGATAACGTTCTTCACGCAAACAGACGAATACCAAGTCTAGCTCGGAATATTGTAGTAAATCCACCCAATAATACAAATAAATATTGTATTTATCTTTAAATGGAATGCGTGAAGATTTATTTGCCATATATTTTTCATGCCTACATATTTCTACTACCTGATACAGTAACTAACTCTATGGTGTATAGAACCCGGAGGTTCAATGCTGCGTTCACAAAAGCTTTCCATTGACTTCTGTCCTTAGCCAACTGGATCCAGTTTCCACTTGTATTCCTATTTCTGCGAGGTCCATTGTAATATTGTCTTTCCATCTGCGCCTAGGTCTTCCTAATGGTCGTTTTCGGATTGGTCTTCCAGTTAAGACTTAGAAAGCGTTTCTACTTTTTTCCATCCTAGTTACATGCCCTACCTACCTAAGCCTCCTAGATTTGATGACCCTTACAATGTTCGGTGAATGGTCTAAATTATATAGTTTCTCGTTAAGAAGTTTCCTTCATTCCCCATTTCCGTTCCTCTTGGGTCCGAATATTAGTCTTAGGATTTTATTCTCAAATATTTTCAATCTGCATTCTTCCCTCAGAGAAACTACCATGTTTCGCAACCATACAGTACTGCAGGCATAATTATCGTTTTACATATTTTAAGCTTTAAGTTCATGGACAGAATTCGCGACGACAAATAATAATCACACGAAATCCCTGTTAGGGGCCGCGGTAGCTCAGTGCTAGACCGTCCACCTCTGGTGCATCTGACCCTTGGTTCGATCCCAGCTTGCGCCAAGTAAACTTTGTGGACAGATACCGTGACGTGGGTTTTCTCGGGGTCCTCCCGTTTCCTTTCACTTTCTTCATTCTACTATTTGTTTCATTTCTTATCATTCCCGTCTCCTTTAGCGTAGCTGGCATAAATGTGGGACGTAAAACTGGAAGATTTTCATTGTGTATCCTTGATTAAAAAGAGATGATGCCATCTGGATTCAAATGAGAAAAAAGTTGTTGTGAATCACTTTCATAGTTATGATTCAAATAACTTGCTACTGATCATACTATACTGAGGCTTTATCTCTCTCTCTCTCTCTCTCTCTCTCTCTCTCTCTATATATATATATATATATATATATATATATATATATATATATTATCAATGGCGTATTTAGGGGGCTTACGGGCTTAAGCTCCCCCGAAATCTTACTTATTATAGTAAAGTATATGAAATATCTTGCAGAATTTTAACATTTTCAGGCATCTCCCCCGAAAGTTAGCAAAGCCTCCCCAAAAAACAAAATCGTAAATACGCCACTGATATATATATATATATATATATAGATATATATATATAAAACGAAGGAACAAACACGCTTATCCTGTAATTATACAAATTAGTACATTTTAGTATAGGCCTATGCTTAATTGCACAAGTTATTTATGTATTTCAATAGCTGAGGAATTTTCTTTTTACTTTCGGGTCCGTGAAAATTCATATCCTTCAAGGTAGGCCCCAGTCTTGAAAAGGTTCAAAAAACATTGCCGTAGTTCACAAGCTGGTCACTCTAAAATCGACTCTTGTTTTGAGATTCCTTTAGGTATCATTTAAAAAAAAAAAGTTTCTTTTTTTTTCTTTTTATCAGATCCATGCTGACAGAAATAATAAATGATATGACCTCTGCTCGTTCCACACATTTAATCCAACTGAATAATTAAGAGTTAAGTTGGCAACAGTGCCTCGTGAAGTTTCATGTAATAATTAAAAGTTGAATGCACTGAGAGAGCGATATTAGTTACGGAAATTTTGTCGAAATCGCTGCTTTTCATCCTATCTATTGGGGTTGAAATATTACATTGGCGGGAAATTATAATCGTAAATCAATTGGTGCCGATTGTCATCTTGTGTGTAATATAGCCAAGACTCGAAGAGTTGCCCCTTTTCTCCTCAGCCTGGCAGCATGGACCCAGGGCTATTGTGGGCAGTGACCCATCACGCACTCTGGAGTCATTTTCGTTTCTCCTCGTTCAAGTAGCTATGCGTGACGACCAACTCCTTCCCCCTTACCTTTCAGTCTCGTTTCTGTTGACGTTATCGTCGAATCTTTTCCCTCAAATCTTTCTATATTTTTATGTATTCCTTTTCCTTACTCAATTCCGTGAAAGGTTGTCTACCACTGACTGGGCGAAAGGATATCTTTATGTACTAAATACACTGACCTTATCTCTATAGAGAATGGAGTCTGCGAGGAATAGCCAGGACTTCCCACACATTTATAAATCGAGAAAAAGGCGGAGATGAGAAGTGTGAATGAAAATATAATGTAGCTTAGCTTAACATAATATAATTATGTCTTTTAAAATCAGTGCAAAGAATAATAAATTGAATTGAACTGAGGTATGCGCACGAGACAAGATTTGAGGCTGTCTCGACTCGAAAAATCTATATTTCACTATTGGAAGAACTGTCTCGACTCGAATTTTGTCACTGGGGCCGCGGTGGCTCAGTGGTAGAGCGTTCATCTCTGTTGCATGGGATTTTTGGTTCGATCCCAGCTCGCACCAAGTGAACTTTGTGGTGGACAATCACATTGTGCGTGGGTTTTCTCGGGGTTCTCCCGTTTCCTCCCACTTTCTTCATTCCACCATTTCATTCATTTGTCGTCATCGCCTCTTCCTTTAGCTTAGCCGGCATAACCGTAAGAGCTAAAACTTTAAAAAAAAAGCACACACACACATTTCGAATTTTGTCAGGAAAATTTTTGTCTCGTCTCGTCTCGTCTCGTTCGCATCCCTAGTTGAACTGGTGTTGCACACGAGACGAGGAACATGACATGTCTCGTCTCGTTTTCGAAACGAGACGAGACTGGAAATTACTTGAGACTCATGAGCATCACTAGTTCACCCCAGTCTTAGATCTCCGACATTATTTTAGCGTTACATGATTAATAGTAAAGATAAATAAATAAATAAATAAATTGGTAAAGTAGTTGTACGAACACAACGGAGAACATTTATCAACGTTTAAATGAAATAAAATGAAATATTTGAGTTTGACATCCCACCATTATGCCGCTTTGGCTATGGGAGACGATGATTAAACAAGTGAATAATGATGGGGGAAAATGGTGGAATGAGAAAGTGGGAGGAAGCTGAAGTACCCCCGAGAAAACCCACGAACACGATGTTGTTCACCAGAAACTTATTTGACCGGAGATTAAACCAAGGATCCCACGTAGCAGAGTTGAACATCAACGTTTAAAGATACGCAAGTCAACACAATCTACTTCAATGATAAATATGGTTTAAATAGTTTTTATATAACACACCATTCGAGGACTTCTCGTGAATCTAAAGGATTTTGATAGTTTGTAGATGAATTTAAGAAAAAATCAGAGCATAAATTGTGTATGTAAATGTACAAAATGAGGCAATAAAAGGTGTCCGAGACGAGAATTCGATAAAAAATTACCAACTGAGCCAAGAAAACCTTTTTTGTTATTTCGTTTATAACTAAAATTTACTGTGAAATAACTGGTGCAATAAAAAATAGAAAGAACTTCGAAAAAACCATAGATACGATATAGCAGTCCGAACAGGCTGGAATTGAATCAGGAACTCAGAGTCGTAACTTGTGGGGGGGGGGCAGGGTGGGCAACTGCCCCCCAGGGAAACTCTCTGCCGTTCTAGGGGGGCGGGGCATTTTAAGAAGAAATTTTCTTACTCCATACACGATACGAACATGAAATTATAAATGAAGTATCAAATAGATTCACTACATTACATAAACAAAACAGCGCACAAAGCAGCACAAATAAAACAAAAATGAGTCGTGGGCCCATTTCTTTAAAAAAATATCTACTATTAGGGGCCCTAGAAATAATATTTATTCGTATGGCTTTGAGATTTGTCAATATTGTCCCCTTAATTAATTTGTCATGTATTGATAGGGCCCAGGGGCATAACTAACGGCCCCTCAGACCTTGCCGTGCGGGGGGCCCATAAAAATAACAGAAAGTTGGAAAGAGGGGCCCAAGAATTAGAAAAATAACTTTTCTAGGGGCCTAAATATACGTATTAATGTTTTTCCCCCCCTCCCCCACAAAAATCTAAGTTACGGTGCTGCAGGAACTCTTCATACCAGAGGTGAATGAAATGAAATGAAATTTTCAATTTAACGTCCCTTGATTATGTTTTGTTGCCTAAGGCGAATTACACGTTAAAGATGGTAATTAGTAAGAGTTAGTGGAATGAGAATATGAGAGAACCCTGAGAAAATCCAGAGAGCTCCTTGCTAGTCATATAGTTAGCGTACACGTCTTTGGCGCGGTAGGGACAGTTTTGATCTCTGGTGAGAGCTGTGCGGTTTATATCCCACATTAAGCCGTAGGTCCACATCTCATGTAGCCTTGTTGCTAAAAGTGACGCTCAACTCTTCATCAACTGAGAAAATCCACCGACAGGAAGTTACGCACCAGAGGTTCACATGACTTGGGATCGAACGACAGACCTTGCACCAGAGGTAAATTTTCTCACAATTTTTCTGTCTTACTCGTACTTAGAAACTGAACGTACTTTTATCTGTCTTTCTCCTTGGTATGTATGGCTCATTGCACTCATCTAGAAGAACAAGACGTAAAATTGTAGCTATTTTGAGGCTCCTGAGACCACATTAGAAAAATGTTAGTTATTACTTTTTTTCCCCCTTTTTGCTTTATAGGGTTCAATGTTGATACTGGACGTGGGAGTGAACCTGTACTATTTCCAATTTTAGAGATAAGAGTGGTTATAGATAATACTTTCTGGAACTGAATCCATATCAAGCAATAGTTTCTCGCTATCTATTACCGTTTTGGCTCTATGAGAATCCATGTTAAACTCACAAATGGTAGATTTCTTCCAATTAGTTAGATTAGGTAGATTTCTTTGATTAGTTAGTACACTGAATCCATTTTAGGGATGGGGAAGGAACCTATTGTTGGTGCACTGAATCCATTTTAAGGATGAGATGAAACTTACTGTTGGTGAACCCAATCCATTTAAAGATGGAGATGGAACCTATTGTTAGTGTACGAAAACGCAGTTTAAGGATGAGATGGAGCCTACTGTTGAACTGAATCCATAAAAAATGAAATGAAATCTTTCAGTTTTACGTCCTACGGTTATGCCGACCAGGCTAAAGGAGACGGTAATGATGAGATATGATTGCAATGGAGAAAGTGGAAGGAAACGGGACAACCCCGAGAAAAAACCCATACACGGAGTTTGTCCACCACAAAGTGCACTTGGCGCAAGCTGCGATCGAACCAAGAACTCTTTGCACCAGAGGTGAACGCTCTACGACTGAGCCACCGCGACCCCTGAACTGAATCTGTTTTAAGGATGAAGGTGTAACCTATTTTTAGTGCACTGAACCCAGTTTAAGGATGAGATGGAACCTTTTGTTTGTGTACTGAATCCATTTTAAAGATGGAGAAGGAACGTATTATTTTTGAGGATGGAGATTTAACCCATTGTTAGTGCACTGAATCCATTTTAAAGATGAAGATTTAACCTATTGTTAGTGCACTGAATCCATTTTAAAGATGAAGATTTAACCTATTGTTAGTGCACTGAATCCATTTTAAAGATGAAGATTTAACCTATTGTTAGTGCACTGAATCCATTTTAAAGATGAAGATTTAACCTATTGTTAGTGCACTGAATCCATTTTAAAGATGAAGATTTAACCTATTGTTAGTGCACTGAATCCATTTTAAAGATGGAGATGGAACCTGTTGTTGCTGAACTGAATCCATTTTAAGGATGAGATGGAGCCTGCTGTTGGTAAACTGAATCCATTTTAGAAAACAGTGCATCTTTTATTAGTTTTGCTCTAATAGCTGTCAATACGAACAGACGGAGGTAATCCGTTCTATAAGACTGCCCTTACTTATTCACAAAAATGTTGTTGGTTTAGTGAAATTGGCGATTTGCATTCTGATGATGATGCAGTTTGTGAGAAGCAAAGTGCATTGATACAAGTCAATAGCTCTGGTTATGCTGCTTTTTTTTTTTTTTTAACGTTATGTGTATCAGTCACGTGTGCTCGTGTTCGCATTTAATATCCATTTGAACGATGGCTTTTCATACGATCTCGCGAAACGAAAACTTCCTCCTGTGTATGTTGATGAGAGTATCAAGGAAGTGAAACAAATAGGCTTTTTTGGGGTGATCCTTTAAGTACACACGACCATCAATGGAGAAGCTGTCTTGTCATTTGCTTCTGCCTCTGTAGCGCAATTAAGTCAGGCTTACTACGAAGTGGGGCCCCTTTGTTGTATTGATTAGAACAAGTGTGGCCAATACCAGCTGAGGCAACATACGGTTCTATCATTGTTAGACTTGCAAATTAAACAACAATGAACAGTGCACACGGAAGTACGCTTTCCGAGTACGTAAACAGCTCAAGTTCAAAATTATTGTCATTATGGGATTGATTCAAGAGCAATTGAGCCTTAGAAATTATTAGCAAAAGCTTATTAGCATGTATCCGCTGTTTTTTTCACTCACATCATTTTGTTGCTATTAAATCACGAAAACTGTTTCTTTTCGCTCCTTAGGACGCCGAATGGGAACAGAATCTTCACTTAATAACTGCTGTCACAACAGAGCTTTTTGTGGTTTCATTCTTATAATCAACACAGGATACCGTAGTTACTTTACATTTTTTTGTCTAACTTATAAGGAAAACTATGTAGGTTGCTTTATGTTTTGTTTTTCGTCCTGATCATTTGTCACTGAAGGTAATTGGAGTATGTTTTTGACTTATAAGCTAAGATAAAAGGATGTCAAGGTACTTTTAAAAAATATATTATGTGGCGTACCTTACGGATCGCGTTTGGGCTCCTTGTTTTTTTGTCCACATTGTTATGTTAAATACTTTATTCCTACATGAGATACAATCCTCTCAGTGGTATTAAAAGAAATATCTTATTTGGGGTTCCATAGGGATCTCACTTGGGGCCCCGAGCAGTCCCGGGTTCGATTCCCAGTGGAGACACTCGATCGAAAAACTGAGGCTAGTCATCCTTAGTGAGGTTTTCCTGGGTTATCCTCATTCACAGCAAGCAAAGACCGGGATGGTACCTAGCATGCAGATCTAGCGCTGCTTCTTTCCTTCCCTTTCCTTGGATAGGGTGATCACCGAGGGACATCATCCCTCATACGTAAAGGGTCAACATGACCATAGATGCCGAAACCGCAGTATCTACTTCCTAATTCCTAATTCTGCTATTCCTACGTTTTTTTTATTGTTAAATACTCTTCTCAAATATGTTGCTGTCCTGTCTGACATTTAAAGAAATATAACATCTGGAGTTCCTTAGGGATCTTGTTTGGGTCCCCTGATATTTCTTTGCTTTCCGCACATTAGCCATGCTATACTCAAATATGCTACTTTTTAATTGATTGGGATTTACGTCCTTGTCAGTGGCGAGGTTATTATATACTGCTAGATCTACAGTTTGATGTGGAATCTGAACCATTGTAATGTTGGATGCTTTCCAAACCCTTATAGACGCTCTTATCCGTAAGTTACAAATTCCGTATGAAGGTGGCAGCTGCATCCACATGTCCCTCTGTTTGATAGCAGCAACAGGACATGATGTTAATTAATGGAGAAGTTATATGCAGTTCGTCAACCAGCCCCGGTTGTATTGGTTGCTTGAGAATACAACAGAGAATATACTGCCCAATTATTCTTTTTTTAAAAAAGTACATACTTTATAAAGATATAGAGCCTTTACTATATATAAAAATGAAAATTAATGAATTCACACTGTATAGTAATTTATCTGATAAGACAGATCCCAGAAAAATACCCGGCAATGATCTTGAACGGGTCTGCACGCGGAGGTTTTTCGCCCTGCTAGGGTGTGGCCGACCTGTGTTCGAACTGCCAGGTAGTGCCGAGTTTTAGGAACTCTACTGTATATCTGAATACATTCGTGCAGTGGCGTATACATACCATAGAATTTTATCAGGGAGGATTCAAGCTTATTTCTTTCCAAGATTTTTGAATTACCTTATTGAAGAGAGGGTTTAAAACCCGAAACCCTCCTCTCCGTACACCATTGTATACGTGTATTTTTGTCAGTATGTGTATGTTTGTTTGTATTCACATGTCAACAATTTCTGTTGTGATACAAGTAGCATATTCTAGTGCAGTGGTTCTCAACCTAATTCCTATTATGATCCGCGTCTTGCCAACGATCCCCTTATAATTTCTGATTTGTAATAAGCTTGTGTGAGATTTTTAATATACCCATTGCGGAGATATCACGATATCCATCTGTCTCTCTAATAGTAAGAATCCATTTCTTGTATATAGTTGATACAGTAATTTCCCTAAAAGCGAATGGATTAAAACCAAGTTTGGTAAGTTTCATATTACAAATATCGATTCCCATCTGTCATACTGTTTCAAAGTGGAGGCCATTTGAAAATTTTAAAACCTCAGAACTCCCTTAATTTTGGGTCATATGATAAAACAAAATAAAGTGATTTCTTATTTGGTTAAAAACGCTTGGATAGTTGTTAATTTTTTTTTTTTTTTTTGAGTATTTTAAATGACTTGATAATGTGCGTCACGAACACTGAACCGGACATGGCCGCACTTAGTGAAATCACACTATGCTCAGGTATTTCATTAGCTTTCAATTTTAATTGTATTTCAATATGGAGGTTTTGTTGCATTTGTATTTTTCTGGTATTTCAATATGCAGTTCTCATTAGTTTCATATCGTACCTGTTTCATTTAAATTGATTTTTAAACAAGTCTGCCCCTGTTAAAAATGTTTAGTATACCTATTGTTGTTCTTAACAGTGTGTATAAAAATAAAAATAAACCTATTAGAATGCAATTCGAAATAATATTTAAAAAATATTTTTCGGTATTAGATTATAATTATATTTATCTCTTCCGCGTATCTTCGTGACCACCAGGTTGAGAAACCGTGCTCTAGTGTAATCATGATAAATTTGAGACAAAGCGTTGTTAGTCTGAACTCTGCCATGTAAATTAAATGAATAAGGTAGAGTGAGCTTTAAACCACCTCCCCAAAAATGTGCAAAATTTTCCATTCTTAGGAGATAAAAATTTTACTTTTAATAATTTGTGTCGTATTATGATTCACGTATGACATCCTTTATGTGTGTGTGTGTGTAGTTTGTAAAAAGTCTTGGTGTTCCTCTCAAGGGTCAAAGTAATGTCAACATCATGACGGTGAATTTGACTCTTCCTGTATGTTCTTTATCCTTCGCCATAATCTGCGAGTGCGATCGGCGGTGTTCACGTGTGCGACTTCGCAGCTCTGAAGTGATGATCAACGCGGGGTGGGTGCCTTTTGATTGGAGCCGCCTTCAAGTAATTCTGCGAACTTAGTGTGTCTTCTTTATAAATGTGACCTTCGTGTTTCACGCCTAGATGAGACACATATTGTTGTGTCTGTGGGACAGCGCTCCAAGGAGGCGCTCCGACAGATAAACCGAATATTTACATGGAGGACATTGGATGATGATAGGGCGGTCCCTCATGCCCCGTAACAAAACGGTTCAACCACGTAAACAGATTTTTTTTATGGCTATACTTCCTACAAACATTACGTGAGTTCAGTAAAATCTGCACATCGGCCTTTGATCTACGCAATCAGGTTCGCATCGCGTTGTTATCTGTGGTGGCTATCAGTGCGGGAGGGAGAAGATCTTCCTCTAAAAGTTTCATGGCCATTTTAAAACTGTTTGGTTAGGATTTTCATGCTGTATTTGTTCCAGAAAATTAGTGGAATAACATTATGAAGGAAGTGAAATCATGCTGCTAGAATAATACAGAGATCGATTGCGATAATGTTTTTATCTTTTAAAAGATGTGTTCGAGTTCAGAGTCACGTTATGCATTTATTTGTGTAGCTAAACTCTACATGTTATGGATTTAAAAAAAAAAAAGAAACTAAATGTATTAATGTTAGTGTTGCATGCGAGACAAGAACTTAATTTCTAAATTTGAGACGAGACAAGAATATTACAATTCTCGTCTCGTTTTCGATATGTTCTGGTTTCGTGGTGAAATCCTAGATCTCAAATTTAGGACACTGATTTACTGTTGCATGATTGATAGTGTGAACCGCTGTGGCTCAGTGATAGAGTGTTCTTCTCTAGAGCATAGAGACCTTGGTTCGATCCCATCTCGCGCCATGTGAGCTTTGTGGTGGGCAAACACCGTGTGCGTGGGTTTTGTTCTCGGGTTCTTCCGTTTCTTTCCACTTTCTTCATTCCACCATTTTCATTCATATCTCATCATCGCCATGTCGTTTAGTCTAGTCAGCATAAACCTGGGACGTAAAATTTAAAGATGTTCATTTCATTTTTTTTTTCTTTTATCCACTTTGGCTTTATCAGACACTATAGATTCACAGGTTGTGACAGGTTTAATATAAGAGACAGCGAAAAAAATCTTCTGATTCCCTGTATCAACAGGGAGAAGGGGAATTAGCGATCGTTGTTTCTGTTATATATTTGGATTTATGATGAAAGGAGATTGGGTGGAATAGCCTATAGTAACCAAGTAGGAATCAGAGAACTTTTTCGCTGTCTATTATATTAAATCTGTCCCTACCTGTGTATTCATAGTGTCCAATGAAGCCAAAGTGGATGGTTAACGAAATTGTTACATGTTAATATATATATTGGTTTGCTCAGCGAATACTTAAATCAGCTTTAAATCTTTCATGTGAAACCTCTCTTTAGGTATTCCTTATTATACACTCTCACTTTCATGTTCTTACAGCACTAAGAACTGACATATCTAGTACTATCAATAAATGTTACTTGCACAAAATTGTAGGAATCAATATCTCGATTAATAGTTAATGTGCTGACTAGACTAATATAAGGAAATTTACTATTATTCTATCACAAGCTCTTCATTCATTTAATATTCTGAATTTATAACAGACAATTTCGTGATTTCTTGATTTTACCATGCGACATTCAATGATGTATGGAAACTCAAGTTGGAAAGCTGTGATCTAGTACGTTAGCCAGTGAAGAGTAAGTTCTAGGTAAATGTCTATTGGTATTGCCAATGAAGAGTAAGTTTCATGAACATATCTATTGCTATTGCCGATGAAGAGTAAGTTTCAGATAAATATCTATTATTGTTGACAATGAAGATTAAGTTCCAGGTAAATATCTATTTATTATTGTCAATGAATAATAAGTTCTAGGTAAATATCTATTACTACTGCCAATGAAGAGTAAGTTTCACGTAAATATCTATTACAATTGCCAATGAAGAGTAAGCTTCAGGTTAATGTGTATTGCTACTGCCAATGAAGAGTAAGATTCAGATTAATACATATTACTATTGCCAATGAAGAGTAAGTTCCAGGTAAGTAACTATTACTACTGCCAATGAAGAGTTAAGTTCCAGATAAATATCTATTACTATTGTCAGTGAAGAGTGAAGAGTGAACATAGTCATGTTTAACAATAACCAAACGTCATTTCAAAAATGTCCAAATCGTGTTCAAATACTGATCTATTTTTAGTGTGTGTCTTTGTATAGTGATTGAAAATACCTGACTGATCTATTTTTAGTACGTTTCCTGTGGGTGTAAACTATCGGATTTCATAACCCATACGAATAATTCTTTACATCAGGGGTTTTTGAACTCTGAAGCGCGCCTCCCTGGGGAGGCGCCGAAGGTTGTCAGGGGAGGCGCAATGACTTTTCAAAAAAGATCCTACAAAAGAATATATTTATAATGCAACACACATACTAAAGTCTGCACCCTTCTTCTTTAATAATACATAGTGGACTATTCCATTGACTTTGCTGAATATTTAAATGTGTCGGTTTTTATTATTTAAATTCCCTCTCTGCTCATATTTTTCAATTTTCACATAAATACATAAATATCTTACTTATCACAATTAATAATTATTAACACCGGCTAATAACATTAAAACCGTGTAGTCAGTGTGTACAATGTAAATCACCTGTATTAATGATATATTTCCATCAGTGATTAGTGAATGAAACATAGTTTATCATGGTGATAGTCTTTCTTTTAGGAATACATGTATTTATGTTCTGACACATTTCATTTTTGACAAGGTAGGGCGTTCAGATTTTGGTGGTTGAGGGGAGCCTCAACTGCAAAAAGTTTGAAAACCCCTGCTTTACATAAAACCTCGTTCTTCGTCTTTGATACCAGTGAATCTGTTAATGCGACATAAAAAGCTTTGCTTCATGTATTATGTATTCTGAAGATAAGAGTCGCCGTTATAAGCTAATGACAAGGCATCGTGCCTATAATATAGTATGACGTACGCAGAGGGCAGTCAATAACGAAGGAATACCGTGACAAATAACCATGTGCCGCTCCCCCCATTTAAGTATCGTTCAAGCCATAATAATAGCCATAAGTGAGCTCATGTAATTTCGAAGAATGTCTTCCAAAGACTTATGATGATGTAGATAAAGCAATTTGCGTAGGAGGATACCTCATGCAATCGGAGTACATCTTCAACTTTAAATGTTTAATAATAGATTTGTGACCTACTTCACCTTTTCTGGAAGATACTAGTGCTCGTAAGTTACAAAATATCTGTACCAATTAACAAGTAGTTATTTAGGTAACGAATAAATGTTAATATGATTATTGGTTAGCAGTGCTATTATCATTGCAAACTATGAAATGCGTAAGTATAGGAAATCTTACAGATAAGGATGAGCACAAACGAGTTCAAGCGACTCGACTCGAAACATATTTTTGAGCTCGAATCGAGAACTCGGCTCGAAAGTCAATTCAGGTCGAGTTTCGAGTCGAGTCGAGCCAAAACGAACCAAATCCTGTGTGTAGTTTCAAAATACTCTCTTCAAATATCCTATATGGAAAATAGACCTATCATTATTATGAATGATATTACTACTACAACTTATTATTATTATTATTATTATTGTTATTATTATTATTACGTAAACATGAAACATAGGCGGTTTGTATCTGAATACAAAAAACTAGTTGACTGCCGATCTCGATCGTTGAGAAGTTTTCATGAGGTAAAGACATCGTCTACGAGGTTCTGGGTTTGAGTTCCGGAGGAGCAAGTATTCGGGCTCGAGCCAAAAAATAAATGTTAAAAGTTATAGAGCGCTGACCAAATATATTCAAAACTGCTCGGTCCTAGTTCAGAGCTGTTGAAGGCTCGAGCGGCTCGGTTCACAGCTCATTCATTATCGAGCCGAACCGAAACGTGAGCAGGACGATAGCTCATCTCAACCGAGCCGGCTCGAGCTGTTTGCTTAGTTGAACCGATTCGAGCCGGTTGACATCACTACTCGCGTTGCGCTTCTGCTTGGACTAAAAAAATTTGACTGTACAGGTGTCAGCCTTGATCGTAAGAACTACAGTATATACTGTACTTATACTGGTGCTCACGACATTTGAGGCTGTCCCGTTATGGTGACGAGACGAGATGCGAGTAGTGTTCTCTGTCGTGAGCAGCACTAAAAGTATTCCACATTATTGGTTACATTTCTCCCGGCTTTCGCTTTCCAGTCTAATCAGGGCATTATTCCAAAACGAGTTAAAACGAGCTGAACGAGCGAGACATTTATCAAACTCGACTCGGCTCGAAACTCGGCCTCAAAACAGTGACTCAACTCGAGAAAATTATGTTTGACTCGACTCGAAACTCGAGTCGAATTTTGGGCTGCGGTGGCTCCGTGGAAGAGCGTTCACCTCTGGTACATGGGGTCCCGGGTTCAAACCCTGCTCCCGCCAAGTGAACTTTGTGGTGGACAAACATCGTGTGCGTGAGTTTTTTCGGGGTTCTCCCGTTTCATCCCACTTTCTTCATTCCGTCATTTCATTCATTTCTTATCATTATCGTGTCTCCTTTAGCCTAGCCGGCATAACCGTAGGACGTAAAACTCAAAAATTTCATTTCATTTTTTTTCGAGTCGAGTTTAGCTCGACTCGTGCCCATCACTGGTTACCGAGCGGGCATGTCCTTCTGTCTGTTGACGGCGCAAGGTTTCATTAAGAAAATTTTCCTCGACTGACACAATATTTTCCCTTTTCTTATCAACTTTCCCCTAGTTCGTTGAGTGTTTAACTCATATGACAGAAATTATGTGACAAGATTAATTTAGCTACATTAAAGAAAGTGCTAATTACATTTGTTTTGTTTATGCTGCTTCTATTATTCTTACTTTTTGTTTGGCAAAAAAAAAAAAAAAAAAAAACCGCAAATATACTCAGTCCACAATTGGTGCAAATTATGCTACGGTACTTTGAACAGACACACACAGAAACTATTGCTATTGTATTGTTTATTTCTGAAAAAAAAAAATAGACATTTATATTGATCAGGCAGCGCCAGAATTTCCCTAGATTTTCACATTTTATCGAAAAAAAAAATCCCTTTTCCCCCTAAATTTGCCTACGAAATTTGGTCGAATTAAAACCTTGAATAATTAAGAATGGCTAAACTTAGTTGGACGATACGTATAACCATTATATCATATTATCTAGTTACTCTCAATTTAAAGAATTGAAGAGAAAGAAATTTTGTAAAAAGAAAAGTCACACGGAACAATAGTGTATCCCATGGCGTGACAATGTTGGGAGTCCATAAACGTATTTGGACCGAGAAATGGCCAGCAATCACGACAAATTACTCTGGTCTTTTTATACGAAAAGTGAAAACCGCAGGTGTTGCTTTTGTAGTGGGGGGGGACAACTCGCCTTGAACCTTGAGGAACAATGGAGCGACTAGTGTAGAACTCAGCGGGTTCTCCAATTAATTCTGCAGGTTTTCACGAGTTGCTGGCCACCCGTGAGCTATAGTCTTCTGCCTCCCCATTCCACCTTCTGGCACGGGCCAAATCCCTGTCAGAGATTGCAACACAAGAAAAATGAGGAGGAGCTCCGTTGCGCCTATCAAAATACGAATGGTATGCTGTGTTTCTTTTGATTACTTCAAATTAATAATAAAAATGGTCGATCTCTTTTTTTTTCATTTTTATTATTATTATTAATCACCGGCATTTTATTTCGATGAAGACTATCACGAAGTTGGATGCTTCTTTTGGAGAGATGAATGGTAGCGGAAGTACAAGGCGTGCGATCGGAATTTCTACCTCTGCAACACGACTCGTTCTGTGCTTATTAATTATGGTGGTCCAAACTGTCGCAGAACAGTTGGTTTAGCACGTCAGATTGAGATCCCGACAATGGCATTTCATCTTCTGGCGACAGGGGCTTCTAGAGTGGTTCTTTCGCGTGGTTGGCCTTCTTCTAATTGAAATAGGAAGAGACAAAACAGAATACCACAGAGATAATGTATCCTGGATGGAATGATATGTATGAACTTTACTACATACTCTTAGAGCTCAAGTTTGTAAATAATAATAATAATAATAATAATAATAATAATAATAATACAAATTTCATTAAGCTATACATAGTAATAGACAACGTCATAATAGATAATATTAATAGTACATATATCTGAGTGAATAATAAGCTATGTTCAAGTTAGAAACAAATCTATCAATCTAGATAAATAAAAATGGAACTGGCTATATTTGTGACTTAATAACTCTTGAACTATCCTACCAATCTCAATCAAATTTTCAACATAGATCAGGTTTGGTCCTCGGATGATTTTTATCATCTCACTTTGACGGTCCATCTTAGTGGGAGGGGGAGATACATAAAAATAATAGAAAATTACTGACATTGGCGTCGAATCCATAGTTTTCAATATCGCTGAGACGAACAGTGACACTTCCGATGCCATTTAAATCAAAATTCAGTGCCGCAAATTAGGGATAGGGGAGGTGTATTAAAATAATCGAAAATGACCGATATTAGTGCGGAATTCATAGTTTTCGTGGTCCTTGAGATGAATAGTGACTTTTCCGATATCGGTTAAATCCAAATTCAGCCCAGCAACTTGGGACAGGGATATATTATATATAAATGATCGAAAATGACAGATATTAGTGTCGAATCCATAGCTTCCGGTTTGATGAGTCGAACAGTGACACTTCCGATGCATTTTAAATCCAAATTTAGCCCATTATGTCCAAAACAAAACGTATTCTTCCCGTACGAAGAACAGGTATTCTGCTAATATTAAATAAATACGTCAGCTGTATGTGAAAGTTTAATTATTAAGAAGCCCCATCACTGCGAAATTAAAATACCGCTAATTTTACAGAAATTATATGATATCTTCAAATAGATAAAAGATAATCGAAATGTAGAACAAGAGCGCCCTAGACAATATCATTTTACATGAGATACCGTTATTACGACTCACCTACCTGCTTTCGATTTTCAGTCGTTTCGAAAATCGTCATTTATTTTCGCGTTTCTAAATGGCTGGAAACGGGAACTACTAGGTGACTCGTAATAACGGTACCACATGCAAAATAATATTGTCTAGGGTTTCACATTTCGATTATCTTTTATCTATTTGAAAATATCACATAATTACAGTAAAATTAGCGGTATTTTAATTTCGCAGTGATGGGGCCTCTTAAACAAATAAATACAAAAATATGTAATGAGAAAAGAGTCATGATGTATGGAATCAGTACCAAATATGGTAATTGGACTTAATCAAAATAACATGTGGGTGAGAGTAACAGTTCTTGACACTGCACCTAATATTTCAATGTTATCATCTTCTTTTGATCCACACTTGTCATTTTCCTAATTTATCCGTAAAAGTATTCTAACGTAATCTTCCATTGATTTCCTTTACCGAGTGACAGTGTGACAAACATGATTTCAACCAATGTCTTCTTGAATATGTGTGTATGCTGTCGTCTTGAATATTCGTCACACGTATTAAACTAATTCTTAAATTTTTAGTATCAATAGGTCATGCATAATTATTCTATAAGTCTCAGGTTTTATCTAATAATATCGGAAAGCTTTGTAGTGTTTCATTTGTGGGTGACGTATTCAATCTACTGTCACCTTTTGTGATGTGATCTTTAAGAGAAAACGATTCATAACATGGTTTAGAACAGTGGTGTTCAACAAATCTTTTTCGTGTACTCTCAGCGACACTTTTCCATCCAACTCAGACATAAGCTACCCTCAATTGAAATTATATCAAAATAAATTGATTAACTAAATAACCAAGTTTTACTAAAAAATAGGACAATCGTGCTGTAGAGTTAATAGAACTGTGTTACAGTGAATACGAAATAAATATTACATTATGAACTTAAATATTTCTGACCTGTTCATGACATAGCAGGACATGTGTTCCCTTCAATTATTCATACTCCCTAAGAAATCACCGCCTACTCCAGGTTGAATACCATTGATTAATAAGAACAACAATTTGTTGTTAATAGAAATAACGGATGCTTGAAAACACAAATTCAATTTCACTGGAGGTACTTAGAGTCCTCACACACTCGCCCCTACATAACGTTTTAGAACTTTTTCAATCGTCTTTTTTTTTTTCGCATCTCAAATAAATGGATTACGCGTAATGCATACACCGAGATTTTTTAGCGTCTTAATTTACTACTTGTACACAATACCGGCTCATGCCGTCGCTATTCGATCATTGACTGACATTGTGGAGGAGAGTCGTAGGGTATGTATGGTTAACATCGTGGAGAACGCGGTGGCTCAGTGGTAGAGCGTTCACCTCTGGTTCTAGGGGTCCCGGGTTCGATCCCAGCCCCCGCCAAGTGAACTTTGTGGTGGACAAACACCGTGTGCGTGGGTTTTCTCGGGGTTCTCCCGTTTCCTCCCACTTTCTTCATTCCACCATTTTCATCCATTACTCATCATCACCGTCTCCTTTAGCCTAACCGGCATAACCGTGGGAAGTGAAACTCAAAGATTATTTTTCATTTCATTTTTGACATCGTGGAGGAGAGTCGTAGGGTATGTATGGCTGAAATCATGGAGGAGAGTCAAAGGATATGTATGAATGACATGATAAAGGGGAGTCGTAGCGTATGTATGGCTGAAATCATGGAGGAGGGTCGTAGGGGATGTATGGTTGACGTCATGCAGGAGAGTCGTAGGGTATGTATGGTTGATACTTCAATCTCCAACAGGGCGGCTGTTCTCAGTACCTGAATTTCTAACTTTCCTGTTTCTGAAATCATTTGGGAGATCTAAGGAGCAAAAGAATACTAATGATCGTGGGGATATTGCGCGAGAATTATCTTGGTCGTCTTTGGAATATTGAATATTATCACGCATATGGAATCAGAATAAGTTCCGGGGACATCATTCCTTTACGTAATTAATCTCCAGATACCAAATAAAGATCGTACTTTTTATTGTGTTATTAGAACATACGTAGATTGTGTTTCTAATTGTACACTATTTTTTAAGGATTTTACTTTTTTTCTGTTTGTTAAAATTTGCGGCGGAAATTCCATACCTTAAAAGGAATTTGTCGTCAGTGAGTCATACAGACAAATATAAGTGCTTTAGTGCAGACAAGATAATTGTAACCGTCTCCCTGTATATTTGCTATAAAGTGCTGCTGTAAAAACGCTTCCAATTCGTGGTGACTTGTTTACTGCAATTTGTTCCTCCCATGTGTTTCTTCAGATAAGTTCGCCCGGGGAGATAGTTGGTTACTCATGTTTTGGGCGAGAGACGAAAAAAAAGCAGGACCTTTGCGGAGCGAGGTGAGAAATTGTAGCAATATTATCGACAGATTTGCGTTATTATTATTTTTTCTTAACTTAAAATGGCTCAACTGTGTCCTAAAATTTTCCAGCGTCATACAATAATGGAATTTTGCACAGCAAAATAAATCGCTTCACAACATAATATTTCGCTCCATAACATTATATATATATATATAGGGTATTTCAAAACAACACCGACAACGTTTGGGAGGTGATTCCTGCACAACCTGGGTGCAGAAATTCTTCCTTTCGGAGTTATACGCTGCCGAAAACATGGATGTCCATAGCTCCAAAAATATGGGACCTACCGTATTCGGGTCAAGATTTCACTTAGGAACTAATATGTGCGCCATCGAAAAATACGTGTTTCAGAATCCTAAGGTAAGCACGCAATAATTTTTATAGAGGGAGTTTGGCTACGGGCGTATAATTTGAAATACTGACAAACTACCTCGATAAAAATTGTTGCAGGATTGTGAAACTTGGATATTTAGATAGGGCACATACTAGTTCCTAAATGAAGCCTCGACCTGACTTCATGTCCGTATCGTATATCTGAACCGGAAAATTTGGGGAAAAGCCGGATTTTGTTTTGATAAATTCTGCCGTAACACTTTGCCCCTCGGGCACGGGCCTGGGTTCACGTAGGGATCTGATTTAAAACAAAATACGTTCTTATGTACATAATACGTGTGCAAAATTTCAATCTTGTATCTTGAAAACAAAGGGCAGAAGAAATTGTTGAAAATCTGAATTGAGCCGCTATACCTATATATACACACATGCATATACATATTATAAAAATTTACTGTGTCAATACCATTTGGCCTAGAGTCGTGGTTCAAACGCTATTTTCTTCAGTATAACGAGCTCTTTCCAACAGTACCACTCACATGTCAGTATCATACACATGAACTGGAAATTTTTCTGAAAATAATCACCCCCTCGAAACACCGTGCGCCCCTCGGGCACGGTCCCGATTTCATGTACTGATCTTTAAACAGTGAGAAATGCCCAAAGGCACATACAATTCATATGTTAAGTTTCAATCTGATATCTTGAAAATTTAAGGCATGTTTTTTTTTTTTTTAATTAGACTTAAGATTTTAAAAAAAATCATGCCCCTCCGCCCCACTTGGCGCCGAGAAGTTGAACATCCGTTTCCAAAACGCATCTAAGTTATTCTTCGGTCCACCATTGACTTGACCAGGACTTAAATACCTGTTATAGAACCTAAATAAGCGGTCAAAGGCGATACTACGCCATGGTATAAAAATATATTATAGGTCCTAAAAGGGGTTAATGCATCCAGATTTCTTGAAAATAGTTAGGCGCATTTTGGATATTTTTTTTAAAAAAAAAAAGCACAACTAGTTTTGCAACGTTTATTTAAAGCCATACGATAGGAAGTAAATGGAAAATTAATTAGATTTGACCCAAACATAATACTAAGTTAATGAAAACATGATAAGAACAAAAAAAAAAAAAAAATTAATTGTCTCTAGCAGAGTAAAACAACTGTGACTTAAGTACCGGTACCTCTAGGATAGATAGATAGGTGGGGAGCGAATCTGGAATTTCCTAATTACAAATATATAAGACTTCATCACAGCTAAGCAGAGATTTAATTTTGGATAAAGTTAATGAGGAATGTAGGCATGTTTACCTATAACTTAGTTTGGCAGCGATTTAATATATTTATCTTTTGGCGAGAATAATAGACTCGTTCCAGATCTTGCATCCCATTATAATTAAATAATTTGTGTATTCTAGAAGTCTGCGCGAGAACTACGCAGCTGTTAGTATTCGACTGTGAGTTTATGGTTACAATATTCGAATATTTCATTTTTTTAAATCACACGTTCGGATTTGTACGCCTTCGGCTAGTTTATAAAATTTGTCATATGAATTAATTTGGATAGATTGACGAGAATTAATGTAAATTCAGTGGCTCAGTGGTAGAGCGCGTAGTTGTGGTGCTTGCGAGTCTCTGGATCGATCATTCACCAAGTAAGTTTGTGGTGGACAGCATCGTATCCGTGGATTTTCTCGCGGCAATTCTGTTTCCTCCTACTTTATCATTTCACTAATCCTTTCATTGTCATTTACTTGCTTTAATCACCCGTCTTCTTAGCATAAAGTGCATGATCGCAGAAGACTTTAAACTAAAAGATTTTATTTCAAGATTACTCTCAAAATCTTGTGTGAAATCGTCAATGTGCTGTGGGGTCTGCTAAACCCCACTGTGTACTTTGTAAATCAAATTGGTATTTTCAGGTGTACAATGTATTGCGGAGCGTACGGTGATAAGCGTTTATCATTCTTGCTTCGGATCAAACTGTTACCAGACGAATACTGAGATGATACATTTAAATATAAGCCTTGGCCGACATTGTTCCGAAATTTCCTTCTCTAACTTCCTGTATTTTCCGCTGCAGAGTGACTTAATGGATGAATTTTTGAACCAGGGTCGCAGGTTTGATCCTCGGTTGATGCGAGTTTATGGTGGACAATATTGTATCCGTTTTCTCGGGGTTCCTCCATTTCCTCGCACTTCTCGTTCCACCGAGCACTTCATAATTATTCACTTCCATTAATCATCAGTCTCCTTTAGCCTAAAGGGCGTAATCGTGCGACATTAAACTAGAAACTTAATTTCATTAATGGATTTGGTTTACAAAAACTATCCGTGTGTTCGTCCGTCCGTTCCCCCGAGAAACAAAAACGGTTAATTCACAGATATTGTGTCGTTCCCATTCCGTGACGTAGTTCACGAAGTTTCTTTTCAGACTTTGACATTGAAAATTCATTGGGTTGTCTTTGTTAATTCACACATGACGTGCCCGGGCTGTGACGTTCCCTGTTCGTGCCGTGGTCCACAAAGTTTATTTTGAGGCTTTGACGTTGAAAATTCATTGTGTTCTTTTTTAATTCACACATAACGTGCCGTACCTGTGGGATTCCCATGCCGTGGTCCACAAAATTTCTTTTCAGACTTTGACATTGAAAATTAATGGGATTGTTTCTTTTAATTCTCACATGACGTGCCGTTTCCATATCGTGTCCCGATAGCCCGACGTGAAGAGAAACCGGTCGTAGCTCATCTGCCGCAATTCTTCGGCTTTCTTCGGAGCACACGAAGTGACACGAAGTTGACCAGAACCAAATGAAATGGCGTAGACAGCAATAGTGGCACGGCACACTATGTGTGAATTAACCGTAAATATCTGTCCATCCGTTCGGGAGAGAAAAAGTAAGTTAATAAATATTTATGGACCATCATTAATTTTGGCCACGATGTACAGGATCATAAGTTATTTATCGAGTTTTTAAATGGAGGTGATGTTCGAAATGGAAGTGATAGAAATTAACCATTTCCCGTTTCAACGTTGATTACTATAGTGCTATAACGGTAGTAGCTAAGGAGAAACGGTTTCCTGTAAACGACTAAGCGTCCGAAGAATATATTTCATCTCTGATACTAAAATTGCAAGTGATAGAAATGTATAGCATAACTTCCGATTTCAGTATTAATCTACATATAGCAAAAATGATACCTTTTTGCAATTGTCATGAACGAACTTGCAAAGGATATTCAAGAGTTAGCACGAGCTCCTTCGTGGCTAAGCGGTTAGCGTACGCGCCTTTGGCGTGGGAGACCCGGGTTCGATTCCCGGCGGGAGCTCATGTGGTTCGGATTCCACGTTAATCAGTAGGTCCACGTCTCATATAGCCTCGCTGCTGAACGGGACGCTAAACTAAAATCAACTCAACTCAACTCAAGAGTTAGCACCTTAAAATATGCTATTTGCGGATGGCATCCTGCTGGTAAGTGCGACCAAGACAGCAGTGCAAGAGAAATTAGGTAACAGTAGAGAAGCATTGAAGAGTAAAGGACTTAGAGAACTAAGACAGAATATTTAAGTTGTCCTTCAGGAAAAATATAATCTAGAATGGAAGAATTCAACTGGACGAAAAAGAACTGGTAATGACGAAGAAATTCCAGCTGGATTTTTGGATCAATTCTGCTGGAATAGAAGATGTAAACACCAGAATTAGCAGTGGTTGGTCGAAAGGGAAAGAAGTGGCAGAAGTACTGTGCGTCCGTAGGATATCAATACGCCTTAAAGGAAAAGTATACAATACAAAACAGTAGCGAGACTTGGCATATTATACGGAGTGGAATGTTGGATGACAAAGAAGGGAGAGGAACACAATACAAAACAGTAGCGAGACTTGCCATATTATACGGAGTGGAATGTTGGATGACAAAGAAGGGAGAGAAACACAATACAAAACAGTAGCGAGACTTGCCATATTATACGGAGTGGAATGTTGGATGACAAAGAAGAGAGAGGAACACAATACAAAACAGTAGCGAGACTTGCCATATTATACGGAGTGGAATGTTGGATGACAAAGAAGGGAGAGGAACACAATACAAAACAGTAGCGAGACTTGCCATATTATACGGAGTGGAATGTTGGATGACAAAGAAGAGAGAGGAACACAATACAAAACAGTAGCGAGACTTGCCATATTATACGGAGTGGAATGTTGGATGACAAAGAAGGGAGAGGAACACAATACAAAACAGTAGCGAGACTTGCCATATTATACGGAGTGGAATGTTGGATGACAAAGAAGAGAGAGGAACAGAAGTTAAATGATGCAATGGATGAGTGGAGTGACGTGGAACGATACAATTAACAATGAAGTGATCCGGAGAACAATAAAGGTGAGAGCAGTAGTAGAAAAACTGCAAGAAAGTAGACTCAAATGGTTGGTCGTGTACGAAGAAAAATATTTGGAATACGTAGCTCATTCAGTGGATGCTATAGAACTGAATGGGAGACGAGCCGAGACCTGCTAAACAAGAAATAGGAAGATTGTATGAAGAACGATATGGTGCATTGTGGTGTCACAGCGGATATGGTACAAGATAGAAACAACTGGAGGACAGAGATCCAAAGAGCCGACCCCAGCTAATTATGAGAAAGGCTTATAAGAAGAAGAACGAGGTAAGAGACAACAAAAAGCGGTTTTTGAAATTGATTTAGCAGTTTAAGAATAGGTAGCATCTTCTCTCGTCATTCTCTTTTCAAACCGGAAGTGGCAGAAATAAAGCCTCTGGTTTTAATATTGATCACTATAGAGTGAAACGGTAATAGATAGCGAGAAGCAGTTTTCTCCAGTCAATTAAGCGTGCAAAGAGCATATTCCATTCCATTCTAATCTCTACTGAATCCTGAAGCGTTCGGGTAGTGGTGGCTCAGTGGTAGAGTATTCACTTCTGGTGCATGGGGTACTAAACCCTGAAGTGTTACGGTCGCGGTGGCTCAATGGTAGAGCGTTCACTTCTGGTGCATGGGGTCCCTGGCTCGATCCCAGCTCGCGCCAAGTGAGCTTTGTGGTAGACAAACACCTGTGTATGGTTTTCTCGGGGTTCTTCCGTTTCCTTCCACTTTCTTCATTCTACCATTTTATTTATTTCTCATCATCATAGTCTCCTTTAACCACCCGGCATAAACATGGGAAAATTTCATTTCATTTCATTTTAAAATTTAATTTTAAAGTGGGAGAAATCTATTACAGTTTCCTGTTTCAATATTAATACAGAAAATGTCACTCTATACAAACCAAACTCCATCAGGTGGTGTATATGTGTTTCATTTTACTGCAGCTATTGCTATTTTTGTAGATGTTGTGAGTAAAATGTATATTTTCTTTCTTTCTTTCTTTTTTTTTTTTAAAGAGAGAAATGCTCTTGTAGAGATGTTGATAGGTGGTCATCATTCTTGGTTCGATGCTGACAAGTTTTCTACGGTTTGTCTTCAATGTCACTGGCGAGTAAAACAATGAAATGAAATCTTTGAGTTTTACGTCACACGATTATGCCGGCGAGACTAAAGGAGACGGTGATTATGAGAAATGAATGAAATGGTGGAATAAAGAAAGTGGGAGGAAACGGGAGAACCCCGAGAAAACCCACACACATGGTGTTTGTCCACCACAAAGTCCACACGGCGCGAGCTGGAATTAAACCAGGGACCCCAAGCACCGGAGTTGAACGCTCTACCACTGAGCCACCGCGCCCCGCCTAGCGAGTACAGTCAGAGACAAAATTTCTTTCCATGTGATGAAATTAGTTTCATAAATAATTTGAAAATGGAAGGACAATTTGAGTACAGTTTTCAGTAAATTAAAAAGACCGTAATTTTCTGTACGATCCGGCCATACTACCGTTATTCCCAAAATAAATTTTACAAAATGGAAAATACTTTTATCGCTGACTGTACATTTAAATATAGCTCCTGGACAAGTTCCTTCCGAAATTTCCTTCTCATTTCTTTTATTGGTAGTGTAGTTACTTAATGCTTGCACTTTCAACTTTCTTTGATAAACATGTTGTAGTGAAGAATTTCCCACCCTGCGAGGTCCATCCAACACGCGGGGAATATTAAGCAGCAGCCAAGGCAAGGACTCTTGCAAGGACGAACTTGAGTAACCCGGAGGACGTTCCACTTCCAGCGAAACATGCGGTTGTGTAGTAGCACTTATTATGATTTTGTTTTTGTTATTATTATTATTATTGTTGTTGTTGTTTTTACCTTTTGATTTATTCCTTCTTCTCTCTTCCCTCCTCGCCCTTCCACACCTCTTTTGTCCCCTGTTCCTCACGAAACAGCCGCCGTGTTCATTTCCTCACATTGGCTCGGATCCATCTCGTTATTCACAAATTGTAATGAGATTATGTATTTTTTCTTTCCCTTTTCTTCCTTTGAATACGCATGTATCAAACAGTAGTTATTTGTGTTAAGTGGATGTTTTTATTGTGTTGAATGGCTCCATATTTGGAAGCATTGTAACTCCCGAGTCCTGGTGTCACGTATTGAATTAGCTCTCGAGTTCTGTCACAACAAATGGCTTCTGGGCACCCTGTGATTATTATTGTTGATTAGTGTTGGGGCTTTCGAAATGCATTTGCCTTAGGAAATTCTTCCACTGTTGGAAGTGTTTCAGTTGCCTTTGAGATTCATGGAGGCATACACAGAAAACAAGGAATATGGAAGGGTATATTTCTATTCAGGTGTGGCCTTTGTTACTTGCGCCAGTAACTTAGTTTTCGCTTTCTGCTTCGAATCTTGTGAATGGCATTTATAACCCGTACTCTATCGCTGCAGAAATAAATATCTATCATTAGATAGTGCTACTAGATAAAGGGAAATTTCTCCTAATGTAGGGAAATTTGGGGTATTTCTAGGGGAAAAATGTTGAAATCTAGAAATATATGGTAGCACTCTTAACAGAAATTCGTAAGAAATTCTGAAGAAGAAAAATATCTTTTAATAGTTGTGGTTATCTGAAAGAAGTCCAGATTAATAAATGGTTCTCGTACGTATGTTTTGGGTAGATAAATGTAATTTGGTACACACATCGAAGGTGAATGTCTAAGGCAAGAGTTTCTCAACCTGGGGATCGTGAGAGGGTTTCATTGGGGTCACGAAGATAAGCGGAAGAAATAAATATAATTAGAATCCAATACCGGAAAATATTTTTAAATATTAGTTTGAATTTTGTTCTGATAGGCATATTTTTATTTTTATACATGCTGCAAAGAACAACAACAACAAAAAAGGTCTACTAAACATTTTCAACAGGTGCAGAATTGTTTAAAAATCAATTTAAATGAAAGAGGTATGATATTAAACTAATGAGAACTGCATATTGAAGTACCATAAAAATACAAATGCAACCAAAGCTGCATATTGAAATACAATTGAAAGCTAATGAGATACCTGAGCATGGTGTGATTTCACTAGTGCGGTGATGTCTGGTTCAGTCTTCGTGACGCACATTATCAAGTCATTTTCAACTGATAAGCGATTTCTTGTCTTTGTTTTAATGCTTTCCATGTAAGAAAAACCACTTTCGAACAAACACGATGTAGCAAATGGAATTATTGCGTTTTATACAACAGATACATCAGGATATTCTCTCCTCTTCAACCAGAATTTTCGTTATAGAAAACCAGTTGGAAAGACTTGGCGCACGATAATTCAGTTAGTTGGTCAAGAAGTTATGGGCTTAGATAAACTACTTTGATGGCCTCTTCAATAAAGGGGTTTAATAGCCATCTTAAACCAGCACTTTCATACTAGAGAATATATTACTGTTTTTGTATCCAGTATATACAAGAATGAGTTGAGTTGTTGATTTTGAGTTTAACGTCCCTTTTCAGCAGCGAGGCTATATGAGACGTGGACCTACTGATCAACGTGGAATCCGAACCACATGAGCTCCCTCTGGGAATCGAACCCGGGTCTCCCGCGCCAAAGGCACGTACGCTAACCGCTTAGCCACGGAGGAGCTAGTATATACAAGAAATTGATTCTACTACTATAGAAATATATAGATATCGTGAAATCTCCGCAATAATTATATTAAAAATCCCACATAAGCTTATTACAAACCATAAATTATAAGGCGGTTCGCTGGCAAATGGGTGTGATAAAATTGGGGTCGTGATAGGAATTAGCTTGAGAACCATTAGTCTAAAGCATTGGAACTTTACATTTGTGTTTATTAAGAAATACAACATAGTTAAGATAGTTAAACAAAGTAATTTTTTCAGTAAGTAATAATTTTGATATTCTGTTCGTGTGTTATTTTAATAGAATTAACGTTTGAAACGCACCTGATTGCACTTTTCATCAGGGTTGCGCTTACTAATGTACACCTCTGATCAAAATGGCAGTTTGATGCATTTGAAACGTTAGTTCTAACAAAGTGAAACATGGATAGAATATCAAATAACTTACCTTATTGAATTACAAATATCTCTGTGAAAATTGTGTGGAGTATCTAAGGTAATTCTTTGTTTACACTAACAAGGAAATCGCCAGGTTCAGTTACAGACCGAATTTTAGGGGCCTATTTTTCTTCTATCTTCTATTGGGAACAGTCGATAAATCTAAATATCTTACAAGTCTTGCTCTTTTGGGGAGGGGAGATCCTGGCAAATGACCCACGCCTTTGCCTTCGTTCTCCTGTCGCTACTCAGGCAAAGGGTATTTGAGGAGGACAAATCACTGAGATTATTCTTGGCCACTCTGTTCCAGTCAAGAAATATTCAAGTAAACTATTGTGAAGAAGAAACAGAATTTATAAACTTAGGAAATTGTGTGTCTCGTTGATGGAAATTTGAAAGTTACACATGACTTTGGCGTGAGAGACCCAAGTTCGATTTCCGGCGGGAGCTAATGTGGTATGGATCCCACGTTAAACCGTAGGTCTCCGTCTCATATAGCCTCGCTGCTAAAATGAACCTAAAACCCAAAATCAAATCAAACTGTTCGCGGTGGCTCAGTGGTAGAGCGTTTCCCTCCGGTGCTTGGGGTCTCTTGTTCGATCCCAGCTCGCGCCGTGTGGACTTTGTGGTGGACAAACACCGTGCTCGTGCGTTCTCCCGTTTCCTCCCACTTTCTTCATTTCACTCATTTCTCATCATCACCGTCTCCTTTAGCCTAAGCGGCATAACCGTAGGACGTAAAACTTAAAGATTTCATTTTCAAATAAAATTGTTGTTGGAAATTTGCCTCTGGAAATCTATAAATACTGCTGACAGGAGGTTGCAGTAGTTATCATCTCAAAGAAGTCAGTTGCTTTTAGCTAAGAAACTTCCATTAAGGTTCTTAGTTAACTTTTTCGTTTTAATCTCTCCTCTTTAGTTTAGCAGCAAGATTGTATCCTTTTGGTAAGATCTCCGATACGATTCCTGGTGGAAAAGCACTGGGCACATTAAAGTTTTTCATTCAGATCTCGCTTTAAATTGTAGGGATTATCCTGTACAGTCTTGCTGCTATTAAAAGACAAATCATACAGTTACTTGCAAACTCGTATGTTCTTTCCCAGAAAATTTAGTAATGAACGCCAATACAGGTAAAAAGTGCTGCGAAAGCTACATTTTAATGATTCATTGTGCTACCAATTTGTATTGAAGTAAAAACCGATCCGAATGGAACAACTTTTCATAAACATACGGAGGAAAAGCATCTTTCTTTTATTGTCAATAGAAAAGACATGATTTAAAACTGCATGTCCAAAGCACTTCTGCAGAAATATTGCGTTCACTTATCGTTACCTTCGAAACCATTTTGTGATTCGCATGTTGTCATTATCTTCACTGGAAAGAGTCAACAAATTACCTCGCCATTTACACGGATGTTTAAAAATATCACTTTTCATGGAAAAAGCCACAGGTTGCGTTGTGATCACGTCATACAAGTTAAATGACGCGGTGGCTCAGTGGTAGAGGGTTCACCTCTGGTGCATGAGGTCCTTGGTTTGACCCCAGCTCGCGCCAAGTGAACTTTGTGGTGGACAAAACCGTGTGCGTGGGTTTCCTCGGGGTTCTCCGTTTCCTCTCACTTTCTTCATTCCACCATTTCATTCATTTCTCATCATCACCATCTCCTTTAGTCTCGCCGGCATAACCGTGGGACGTAAAACTCGAAGATTTCCTTTCATTTAAAAGTTACTTCTCGGGCTGTGGGTAACGCTAAGCGTCGGTGGAGGTATGAGTTTGAAAGACGATCTCTTATAGAAGTACACACTTGACAGTTACATGGCTTTGTGATTAGTTTGAGATGTATGGTGCCATTTGTAATGTGCACGTAATTGCAATTACGTTGTGCATCTTCAGTAACTTTATAGGAGTAGGAGACTTGTGTTGTACTTTATTGTAGTAAGGTATAAACTTTTTATGTAATAGTAAGTTTGGCATTAGTACAATATACTTTATTTCGATAAGTTTTTTTTCGGAGCTTTTAGATGTGTATTGCAAAGGTAATGTTTACAAGTATTCACTGAGGAAAAAAAAAACGTGTGTAGCGTACATAAAAGCGTAGGTTACCTGCCTAAATCCTATAGTTTTTGGACTTAATGTACAGCCCTATGTAACATAGTATTGGTTACAATACTTTCCATATAAGAGTTCCGAATAAACATACTTTCCGTACTAAAGAAAGAACTGTATATAGGCAGTCAGAATCTCACATACAGATTAACGTATATAACATATAGCTGACATATATAACATGTGTATACATATGTAATATACGGAAGACAGTTAGATGCCATACATCCTGCAACGGTATGATGTAATATCTAAGCGAGAAAATATGTAGCATATTATAGTGTCGCCAAAATGTCTTGAGCCGTGGCAAAAATGCGAACTGAAACTCACACCCTCACACACCCACGCGTTTAGCCAATGAGGGTTCAGCATTTGCTAAGCGAGAGAGCGGATGATGAAAGGGAGTGGAACTCCTTCCTTCAGCCGATAACAGCGCTTGGAACGGAAGATTAAGTGTCAAGTCAATGTGGTATATCTTTAATAGCGTTTGCTCCGTGCAGATTTCCGTAGTAAGCGTAAGGATTCCAAGTATTTATACAAATACCGCTGTTCGGATAACGTATTTTTCTGAGTGTACGTCATTATTGTTTACTGGAAAACTGATTTTTCGTTCTGTGTAATTCGTCATTTCTCTCGCTTCTCCATATGTTTAAAGATTTAGCTTCTGTTTGTTATAAACAGTAAGTATTATGGAATTGTTCAGTGATGAACAATTTGACGTTTACCCTGTAAACAAAAGAGAGAAAATTCTGAAATGAAAGCGTTGCATGCAAATGAAATGCATATTTTCGACGTTGCTGATGATACGAAGCAGGTGCCTTCCTTCAATGGCTACTTTACAAGAGAACTCTTAACCAACGCCCATGCCAGAAGGGATTCACGTATTTTGGAAGACAACTTACTTTGTTCATTTCTGTTTTTTTTATTATTATTATTTTAATGTCATCCTAATGTACTGTCAGTTTTTTGGTAATAAGTTATTGAACAAATACCAAAAATGATTTTATGCAACTGATAATATGAAGTCGAGAAAATAAAATTTATTATTTTTACCATTTATTTCACCTCCCATAGTAACTTTGTGCAAGGGAATTACATATTCTTACAAAATAAATTGTCCCACGGAACGTCCCAGACTGATTCACAATGAACAACGGAACACCCTGCGATCATCTAATTTGCTCCCGGGACATCCATAGGACTTCCGCGGGATATCGAGTTGTCTGCTAATATTCTGGCAAACGGGACTTCAAAGGGATGTCCGCTGGTCAATCGTGGGATAATATGGTCCTAGGTATATCCGGCGTGGGATTTCCCTGGGATCTCCTGTTCCATCCAGGACGTCCCGTGGACATCCTACATGAAAGTCCTTTTAGGACGTCCTATGCAGTCTTCTCCATGAATTTCCTAAAAACTTGCACTAATAAGTGTCTTCAAAATCGGAAAAGGTTTTCCGTGAAAATGTTGAAAAAATCTGGCTGTACTCGAGTTCGTAGCTAGGAGATGACCAGGAGACTGGACTGATCTTCAAGTCCACCCTGAGACTTCGAGGTCTTCATTTACATAAATTAAAGTTGAGAAAAATAAGTTGGCAAGAAGAAATATGCAAGTTATTTCATTGCAAGCGAAGAAAAAATTTCCATTTGGTTGCGTAGCGAAATAGAGAACTTAATGTAAAATATTAGTATTTGCGACCCATTGTTTCTTCGAGTGTTTGTTTTGTATCCTTCTGTAACACTCAAGAGCTCCTTCGTGGCTAAGCTGTTAGCATACTCGTCTTTGGCGGTGGACACGGGTTCGATTCCTAGCAGGAGCTCATGTGGTTCGAATTCCACGTTAAGTTATAGCTCCATGTCTCATATAGCCTCGCTGCTGAAAGGGACGCTAAACTAAAATTAAATCCTTGTATAACAACAAATTATGAAGAATTAGACTTAGTATTTACTTGGTCATGTTTCGCACTACATGCTGAGTTACCACCTGTCCCGATTTCGGATAACGTGTCCCGCGTCCCGACGTGGCTCTGTCGAAAATCTAAAATACCCCGACTTTAATATTTATTGATGAAATTGATGTCGAATATTATTGGAATTTATTTCCCACATTATTATACAGAACTTTCAAAATAAGGGGGAACCTCACAACAGTGGCTGACAGATAGGCAGGTACGAAATATGTAGCCATACCTACCCTGTAAAAAATGAGGTGTTAAAACAACACAAAATGACTACCATTTTAGCGTGTTACTTGTGTTTTAATTCAGCACCAAGCACATCGCCTTCCGAGCATATCAGAAATAACTTGTTACTAGGGATGCACACGAGACGAGTCGAGACAGGATTTTCCTGACAAAATTCGAGTCGAGATACGGCTCTTCCAGTAGTAAAATATATATATATTTTTTTTCGTGTCGAGACATCACTTTTACAGCACATTTTCAAGACGAGACAGCCACAAATCTTGTCTCGTGCGCATCCCTACTTGTTACTACCTGAGAGAAGTTGCATTGGTATGTATCGTTTAATATGAGGAAAGCTTTGCGAGATATATTTGGCACTTATGCCAAGTAACGAATAATGTTCTATGTTTTCTGTAATCGGTCACAATAATATTGTTGCAAACCTGTGAATCGTCTGATAACAGTTACATAGGCAACAGTTTTGCCATCTTTTGTTCATACGTGTTAAAACACAAGAATAACAGATAAAGAAAATAGATGGCAGCACTGCTGTCTGTGTAACTGATGTCAGATGATTCTCAAGTTTACAATAATGTTATTGTGACCGATTACAGGAAACAGAATGTTAATAGTTACTTGCCACAAATGCGAAATATATTTCGCAAAGCTTTGCTCATACCCAACAATAAAAAACAGTGGAAATACGCAGAGCCAGTACCGAGGTATTTCTGATATGCTCTGAAGGTGATGTGCTTGGTGTTGAATTAACACACAAGCAACACGCTAAAGTGGTTGTCATTTTGTGTTGTTTCAACACCTCATTTTTTGCTGTGTAGGCTGCATATGTTCAAATTGGCCACATTTTTATTATACACTGTATAATATAGGGTCTAGCTTTCCTCTTATCAATTGGATAAATACACAAGGAAAATAAGTATGTGTCGTAGGTGAAAGCGGAGGTTACATGTAAATCTGATAGTTTTCGACTGTAGCATCCTGCAGCAGTAGCGTAGCCAGGATGTATGTTTGGGGGGGGCAAGTGGTGTTATAGGTACACTCATGTCCAAAATTATTGTCGCATGTCTATAAATATGTAGTTGTAGGAATATATTTTTATAACGAATTCGCCCGGTATTTCTTATAATGTTAGTATGTGTATAATCGGCTAAGACATGTATGTGGCAAATTTCATGTCAGAAGAGCAATAAATAAGAACAATAAAACGAAAATAAAACTTTTTTGTCCATTTAGCAACATTTTGTTTTACTCATTTTAATATCCGTATTTATAATTCTTTTCCTGTGAAATTCACCACAAATATACATTTCACGATTATACACATAATATCAGTATTAAAAGTACCCTGCAAAATCATTATCAAATTATATTCTTACAAGAAGGCAATTATAGATATGCGACAATCATTTTGGACATGAGTGTACATATAGAAAAATTACAAACAAAAAATATATAAACATAAAAATATATAAAAAATTACAAACATCAAAGTACCAAAGTACATTGTCGGACCTCTCTGGGGAGGGGGGCGGCCCCTCTGGTCCCCCTTTCCCTACGCCACTGTCCTGCAGCAAACGTATAACTGAAAACGTATGTTTTATAATACTTCCCGTATAAGTGTTCTATCTATACAGACTTTCCGCATGAAAAAAAGAACTGTCAATACGCGGTAAGGATTTCACATACAGAGGGATGTATGCAACATATACTTAACGCATGTAACGTACTTATTACGTATGTAATATACAGAAGATTCTTAGATGCCATACACTCTACAGCGACATGATGTAACATTTAAGCTGAGTAGGATATGGATAACATGCTCCGTACAGATTTCTGTAGTAAACATATGGTTTTCGTAGATTTGTGCAATATACCGTTGTCCGGATAACGGATTTTTCTCAGTGTGTGAAAAATGAAATGAAATCTTTCAGTTTAACGTCCCACGATTATGGTCTTTAAGCTAAGGGAGGCGATGATTAAAGCAAATGAAAGATAATGGAAATATTGGTGGATTGAGAAGTGGGAGCAAACGGGAGTATCCCGAGGAAACCCACGATGTTGTCCACCACATACGTACTTGATGGGGGAACGAACCAGGGACTCCACGTACCAGAGGTAAGCGCTTTACCATTGAGCCAACGTGTCTCTCTGGAAAAATGTGATTCGCTCTTCAAAGACTTGTAATCACAGTATAGAAGTGCTGCTAGTACATTTCTCCCCTCCCCAATTAGCTGTATATAATGCTCCTACATTTCACTTTGGAAAGGTGGCAACCCTCTGACCGGAGTTTGAATTCTGCGTAATTGGCGGGTTTGCAGACCATCATGCGAGATCAACGCTTCTAATATAAACAAAATGAAGAGTTTGTTTGTTGTCTGTGTGTCTGTCTGTTTGCGGCCTGGAGACTAGACGAGTGGACCGAGAATTACCAAATTTGGGTCACAGATACCTTGGTCCAGGCCCCAGGCAAAGACGAAGCGTTTTTTTTTTTTTTTTTTTAATTTCGAACCAGGGGAGTTTCAGGGGGAGTCGTTTACTGGGACATTTAAACGTAGTAGAGAATGACCGATATTAGTGTGAGATCAATGACGAATCTCCGATCGCATTAACTTCTAAATTCACCCATTCGACTGCGGGCCGAGGGTCTCCGGGGGAGGGGGAGATACCGAAACATGTAAAAATAATCAAAAATGACCGATATTAGTATCAAATCCAGGTTTTCATCGTCGCTGAGATGTCGCTGAGGTGACATTTCATTAGCAATAGTTTCAAATTCAGCTACCATTGTATGCGGGCCGGGGTTCACCTACGGGGGGAGGGGGGTTACCGAAACATGTAAAAATAATCCAAAACGACTTATATTAGTGTCAAATCTATAGTTTTCGCGGTCGCTGAGATGAATGGTGATACTCCCACAGGCGTTGGCTTCCAAATTCAGCCCCCATGCGAAGAATGGGTATTTCAACTAGTACTATATCGTGTTGATCCCTACCGCACTATTTCGCGTTAAAGACACTTGAATAATTGAATCACACCACCAGCTTCGGCCTATTGTTTCTTCGAAATAAGGTGAGAATTTATATAATTTTTCTGTTTTCTTATCTTGGACATTTCTGTCCTTACTGATCTGACAATGATTCTAGTATTTTATTTTCAGAAATTCAACGGAAGAACTTTCAGAAGCACTTGTAATCGCAATAAACTGTGGTAATTTTTCAATATATTTCAAAAGCTTTTGTTTTTTATGCGGTTCAATGACAAAAATTGTATTTCATAATAAGATTCATGTTCATTTCAGAGAGATTGAATCAGTGAGTTGTGGTTCAACCCACTGCGACCCAGCTTGACCCACTCTGACCTTCTGACTCACTTTAATCAGTGCATTGTAAACAACATGTAAACATGGGTGAATTTGTCTACGTTTTACTTACATTTTTCTTCCTTTTTCATTTGTCTTTGTTTACTTACCTGAAATGAATGTATCTAAGTGGAAAAGGAACTTCATGCACTTTTGGATATTGATATTTGTAATTGTAATAATAGCAATAGGACTTATTGTTAGGCTTTCGAAACATAGTCAAATTTTACTTTTTTTTTTTTTTTTTTTTTTTACATTGGCCTACCTTATTTTGATTTGAGACTCAAATTTCATTCTAATTTTCACTAAAAAGTATCTGTAATTCGATGAGGAATAATTATATATGATAATTAAATTGAAAATCATCGTAATATGGCCCATGGATAAACACTCTATCGTAAAGGTCAGATCCACTGGCATTGTAAGAGAGCGGTCTTTGAACGGTTGACCGTAGAAATTTAAACTCCGATTATAATCCACGCCCTCCTAATTAGTGGAGAGGAGGGCGTGTATCATGGGTCAGGGTTGATGACAATGGGTTTTGGTGGGTTAGAGTAGGTCACGGTGGGTCGTGGGTCAACGTTTCATTGACTACCGCCATATCTGGATGATTTCTTTCTATTGCTCTCTCTCTCTCTCTCTCTCTCTCCTTCCCTCCCTCCCTCCCTCCCCCTCTCTCTCTCTCTCTCGCTTTTCAGAGTTTAAGCTCTACGATTATGAAGCTAAGAGCTAGGTGCTGATGATGAGATGGATCTTAATGGTGGAATGAGAGAAGTGGGAGGAAAGGAAAAACTACGGAAAAATCTAAGCCTAAAGGAAGTGGATAATTAATGAAAATGAATGATTGTGAAATTATTTTTTATGCTCTCTCACCGGGAATCGAATCCAGAACCACTTGCACCAAATGCGCACACGCTAGCCAGTAGAACATCGTAAAGGACTAAGAGCTCATTTGAGTTAACTGTACATTCATATTTTGTAAGTACATCAATCCTGGTGCTGCGGTAGCTCAGTGGTAGAGCGTTCACATCTGGTGCGTGGGGACCCTGGTTCTATCTGAGCTGTCACCAACTGTATTTTATGGCGACACTATGTGCATAGATTTCCTCGGAGTTTTCCCGTTTCCTCCCACTTCCTTCATCCCCCCATTGTCACCCGTTTCATCATCACTGTCTTCCTTAGTCTCGGTTCATAAACGTAAGACGTTAAACTATAAAGAGAGAAAGAGAGAGAGACTGTGTGAAATAGAAAGAAACAAACATCAGTCTTATAATGAAATACATTTTTTCTCATTCAACTACGTACAAAGAAAATTATTAGAATACATTGAAGAATTAGCACAGTTTATTGTGGCTTTAAGAGGTTCTGAAAATTTTACCGTTGACTTTGTGAAAATAAGGAATTTACTAGAATTGTTGTTATAAAGAACAGAAACATCTATGTTACCAAAGCGGTAACTATATAAATTGGCACTTATTTTCAGTATTCCAAGTGTCTGAGGAGAATTACCCTAAGGAGCATAAGCAGGGGACATTAACCGTGCGTACATTAAGGGAATACGCGTAACACCGCAGATCAAGTGTGGGTTATAAGTGTCCGGTACATAAATCATTATTTTCTGTCCCAGAAAACGTAATATTCTCTATTTTGGGCCTTCAGTTGTCTTACTTTATGGTTAAGAGTCTTCATCCCGGCGATATTAAAATACCGCTAATTTTACAGTAATTATGTGATATCTTCAAACAGATAAAAGATAATTGAAATATGGAACAAGAGCGCCCTAGACAATATTATTTTGCGTGAGGTACCGTTATCACAAGTCACTTAGTGGCTTTCCGTTTTCAGCTGTTTAGAAACGCGAAAATAAATGCCGATTTTCAAAATGGCTCGAAATCGAAAGCAGATAAGTGAGTCGTGATAACGGTATCTCATGTAAAATAATATTGTCTAGGGCGCTCTTATTCCAGATTTCGATTATCTTTTATCTATTTGAAGATATCGTATAATTACTGTAAAATTAGCGGTATTTTAATTTCGCCGGGATGAAGAGAGAATAATATTTTCTGTGGCACAAAATAATGATTTACGTCATGGATATTTTTAACCCTTCTGGGTGTACGGTGTCACGCGTAACCCAAGATTTCATTTTTAATACCACCACTCTCCTTTTAGGCGTACGACGCTTTGCGTCAGCTGTACCAGTAGCGGCGCCTAGTGTAAGTATCTTCAACTTTAACTGGAAATAATTTCATGCACATTATAGTAACACATTACACTTTATGTAAACTCGAAAACTTTTTTTTTTTTTTTTTTTAGAAATTAAAAGTATTGATTGACAGAAAACAAAATATATATTATTTTTTGACACAAAACCTGAGTTATGACATGATACTAAAGAAGCATTCATAAAAATTTTTATCCTAATAAAAGTATGGACAATTTTTAATCCACTTTGGTGTACATAGGGTTAATCTTTAAAAAAATCAGTATTTGTAAATTACCCCTTCAAAATTAATCTTCGTCACCGCCTGTCGGCGGACCTTAGTGTATTGTAAATTGTTGTTCAGCTGGGAGACTGAACTAACCCAACTTACCGGCGTTGTTGTTTTAATAAATGATATACGTACTTGTTTCGAATATTTTATTTGCATCGTTTATATATATTGTTATCTTCACATAAACATGTATCTTCTTTTATATTGTTTGCACCAACAATGGCTTTTATGTGCAATAAACTCTGTCATTACAACGTGTGGCTCTTCTAATTGGTAACACGCCAGCCGAGGGATTTTATCACTCAACTTATTTTGGTCTGTGTGACTAATATAAAGTAGCGTCCAGTCTTGTTTTTATTTATTTTTTTAATAAACGTATTTACTTATGTGTGTGTTCGAGTCCTTTGTGTATGAAAGGGAGAGTGTATGTATGTGAGTCTTCCTTGCAGTCGCCGTCCACAAGAGACAACAATGATTTAGTTAAACGATCTTTGTTGTTCTGTTGTTGACAATAAAGAGAGAGAGAACAAACAGCTGCACTGAAGTATAACAACTTTTTCATTTGTTTTGTTCAGTTGTGAAAAAAAAAAAGATATTTAATGCCTCAGGTGTATACGTTGGGGACAGACTACGATAAAAAAAAAAAAAAAAAAACTGTAATGTTTATACTACACAACTCTTTACAATATGCACTGGGTTATTGGCTTCTGTTAATTACTAATTTCCTTTGCTTTTTTCTCTCTCTCTCTCTGCAAAATCTTTAATAATAATAATAATAATAATAATAATAATAATAATAATAATAATAATAATAATAATAATAATAATAATATGCGAGTCTTTCTTTCATCTTGGGACCAGTGTTCGTAGTTTAAGGGAAATTTCCCTAATCTAGGGAAAATTTCGTAAGTAAATTTAGCAAAAAGGGATTTTTTTTGTTAAAACGGTGAAAATCCACGGAAAGGTTTGCTCTGACTGATTGACCAAATATAAATGCTTAAATTTTGCTTTGGTTTTCACAAGTAAACCAACAATACAATACCAATAATTTGTATATATATATATAGTGTGTGTGTGAGTGTGTTTGTGTTCAAAGTTACATAATTTGCATCTATTGTAGGCTGCCTGTATTTGTGTATATTGTTTTGTAGAACAAAGTAAAGGAAAAAGTTTTTTAAAAAATACAAACAAAAAAGAAATGAATAAAACAAATGTGGTTGGCACTTACTTAATAGCTAAATTAATCTTATCATATAACTTCTTTCATAGGAACTGGACACTCGGCAAACTAGGGAAAATTTGATAAGGGAAAATTTTTGAGTAATTTGATTGAAATTTTCTTAAGGAAACCTACGAATACTGCTTGGGATACAGTGGCTTACTGGTAGAGTGCTTACTTCTGGTTCCTGTTTCAATCCCCGGCCAAGTAATTTTGCGATGGACAATATCGTATTCTTGGTTTTTTATCGTAGGTACTCCCGTTTCCTCTCACTTTCTCATTCCACCAATTCACTAGCCTTAATCACTGTCTCCTTTAGCCTAAAGGGCATAATCGTGGGACGTTAAACTGAAATTTCATTTTTATTTTTTATTTTTTTCATCAGATTTTCCCATAGAAAGAAGAATTGAGTTCTTACAGCTACCAAAATTTGTAGATAGATAGATCATCATCATATCTAATAGCGTACGAAACCATTTCTTTTTTCGATTCTCGCTTCGGAGTTTGTAGGGTGGCTGTCAAAATGTATACATGTTTCTGGCTGTTTCTAAGAACGCCTGAACTGTATACAACCAACACTACCTGTTGTTATGCGGGCTTGCATAACAGCAGAGCGTACATACCTGGACAATTGAATGGTTGTGAGAACATTTCTTTAAGGACATTTTCGTCCTCCCTTGTTATCCAGGTTCTGGATTAAGTCCTGGCAACAACGAGTACTTACAAAAATTTATGTTGTATATTTAGTATCCTGTATAAGTGACATTGTTTTTTTCTTGTATTGTTTATCGACATTGTGGGTCGCCTCAGACATAGAAATTTAAACCGACTCGAGATCTATACACGTATTCTTCGGCCCTGCAAACCTCCCTTTAACGGATACTAGCTGGGATGTCCCTTCTTCGCATGAAAACAATAGATTCATGGAAAATTCTTGAACCTTTCTTTCCCTTGGGGTACACATTTCAATGAAAACGTAGTTGGCACCTGAATTTGCACTTAAACGGTATGTTAGTCGTTTTCGATTACTTTTACCTAATATAACCCCCTTTCCACCACACCTCCCAAGCCTCATGCTGACTGAGAATGAAGGGGACTTAAACGGCATCAAAAGTGTCACCATTCATCTCAACAACTCCAAAAATTATCGGTCCACGTGGTCGATGAGGACTCTTGGTCGAAAAGGAGTAGAGGCCTTTTGAGGTCAGCCATCCTGAATGAGGTTTTATCTGGGTTTCCTCTCATCTACACCAGCCAAATGCCGAGATGGTACGTAACATACAGGTCCAGACCGCTTCCTTCCTTCCCACTTCCCCCGTGTAGTGTGATCGCCAAGGGATGCCATATCTCATACGTGAGAGGCGTAGATAGACCATAAATGTCCAGAAATGTGATTCTTAACCTAGCCTATCCTTCATATAGTATATACTAGGGATGAGCAAAACCGGTTTCTAGAAAAAAACGGTTCGGTTTTTTCCACCGAAATCGATTTCGGTTTTCTTCAAAAACCGGTTCGATTTCTCACCGAAACCGGTTTCGGTTTTCTTCAAAATTGGTTCGGTGAAAAACCTTTGGAAAACACATAAAACTATTTCTGTGGAAACGAATTCAGTTTCCGGAGAACAACGAAACACTATTCTGGTCAGAAATAGAACAAATTTTGAAAAAAAAAAACGGAACCGGTTTTGAAGAAAACCGAAACCGGATCCGGTGTAAAACCGAACCGCTTTTGGAGAAAACCGATAACAGGTTTCGGTGAAAATCGAACCGGTTTTGAAGAAAACCGAAACCGGTTTAGGTGAAAAACCGAACCGTTTTTTGAAAATTCTCAAAAACCGGTTTCGTTTTTTCTAAAAAACCGGAAAACCGGTTTTTGTGTCCACCACTAGTATATACCATGATACTGTTACGTGTTTAAAAACTGTTTGGCGTTTTCCTGTCTTCTTGGACAGCAGGGGTTGTTATATATATAGTATAATGTCAAAGGCATACGTAATATTCAATTTGTCTCTTTCTAGCCTCCTTTATTGTTAAATTAATACGATATAATCTGTAACCAAGCTGTACAAAAAAACATGCTTCCTTCCTCCTAATATATGCATAAAGTACATAGTTAAAGAAGTACAGACGTTCGTGACGAATCAGTACAACATAAGATGTAAAGCATCATTCGAACATACACAACAGATTCATCTTGTTAATTCACACGCACAGCACATACATTTGGAATGAGGGTTATAAATCATTCAACGTTGTGCAGTCGGTGAATAAAAATAAGATCTTTAAGAATAGAAATAAACTGCAAAATGACGTCCTGTTTTTCTTTTTTTTTCTTTTTCTTTTCTCTGTTTCTCATTTAACTTGTTCCTGATGGATACATTTTGTGGTGATTCTCGTTTTTCACGTAAAACGCTCTCACACTTGGAGAGTTTTCGTCCACTCTAATCAATGACAGCGTATGTAAGGAGGAAAATGCCGTGCAATCTGGGGGGGGGGGAGGCGTACATTGAGCATCTTTCACCACTGCTAATCTTGTTTTCAAAAGAAGTAGTCAAGGCACATTAGCGTCAACGCATAGGTTCACTGTGGCTGGAGCGAAATCAAGATTTTAAAAAAAGAAATAAATCGTCCAGGTTTTTGAACTTGAGTAATCCAAAGCACAGCAGGTGGATAACCACAAACGTATTTCTTTCAGCCTGGTCTTTCCCTCGAGCCAAGGACGTTCAATGACATTGAAAATTCAGAAGAAATAAAAAAAACGTATGTGTGAATGTGTATGTTAGTGTGCGTGTGTATGTTTCTGCATGCATGCTCAAAGTGATAAGATTGTACATTCCGTAATAATTAAGCGACTATTTCTTCTTTTCCCATCGTTCCTTGCGAGTTTTCACAATGGTTATTTAGTAGATAAATAGCCATCCACTCACGGTTTTGTGGTTGATCAAATCTCACCTACTAAGTCATTGTCAGAAATGGACTTTTTTGCGAAGGGGCTATTTGTACGCTCAGGGTGAGATCTTAAATGTTTTGTTGGACCTTGCTCTATATTCCCACACTAATTACAAAGTCTACATTGTACCCTTTATTTTAGTTATATGAAACATTTACTATTTGAGCTTCCTTGTGGTCCTATGGTAAGCGTACGCGTCTTAGCGCGGAATACTCGAGCTCGTTTTCCGGCGGAAGATTATTGTTATTATGTGGTTCTGATCTCATATCAAGCCATGTCTCATATCATGACCTTGAAAAAAAAGAGGAATCCTGAAATCAGGGTATTAGGAAATCAAACTGAAAGTTTTGCAAGTACTTGAAGATAGCAAGGGTGAATCTTTGTTTATCTAGAAACTGTGAGAATACCAAGGGCAAAGCAGGACAAAATGTAGTATGTATGTGTTGTGCAGACCTGTCCGTTGCAAGGGGAAAAGAATCGATTTTTCGGGTTTGCCCTTTTTCTTTCAAGGTCCTAATATGGTCTCTGTGCTGAAATAAACGCTAAACATCAATCCAACTACACTAATAACGTAGACTCACCGACTAGAAGTCTCCACGGGCTCGAGCCGAGCCTGCGGGTTTAACATCCTGGGTCTACAAAGCATAGATCACTTTGGGCTCGGGCCATACATTTTTAAATACACAACCATATTTCTCGAGCTTTTTCGGGCCCAACTTTGTAAATATACTGTACAATGATATTTACAGGGGCGGATCCAAGGGGTAACGATCGGGGCGATCGCCCTCCCCCCAGAAGAGGAAACTTTCTTTTATATATATAAATAAAACCCATCCCAAAGTTTGGAGCCCTTGAAAGTAGCAGTAAGACAACCCACCGCCCCCCTTCCCAGAAGTCGGTCCTGGATCCGCCCCTGGATATTTATCGGACCGTTCTTTCTGGAGAACTTTTAAAACACATCTAAATTTGTAACTTGAGAGCCCACACTAAAAATCTGATTATCATTGTGCAATTGAGAGTAAAACTAACTGTGTAGTGGAGAGAAAAACTAAAAGTAACAGAAATAAACATGCTTAGCTTATCTTTGAATGAAAGTTTGAGCAGCAAAGTGTGGATTTCATTCTTTTCCTTCACAGCAATCGACGATAACTGCTTTGAGGACTATCTAAGTCAGTCCAGTACACATCCGTCTGCATAAGAATTTACACACATTGACATTTTGTTTTAAAAATTTGAACTATTCATATTTCCATTTCACTAGAATTTATATAAGTCGTAGTCGGATCAAGACTTCACTTAGAAACTAGTATGAGCCCTATCCAAATATCCATGTTTCAGAATTCCGCGGTACTTCCGCAATAATTTTTATAGAGGTAGTTAGTGAGTACATGCCCGTAACCAAACTCCCTCTATAAAAATGTTGCGTGAGTACCTTAGGATTCTGAAACATATATTGTTGAATAGCACTCATATTAGTTCCTTGATCCGACTACAATAGGTCCCATAATTTCGGAGCTATGGACCTTGAAAGTTCATTTTTTCATGTTTTTGGCAGCCTATAACCCTGAAAGGAAGCATTTGTGCACCCAGATTGATCTATACATTTTGTCTTATCTTGGTGTGAGGAATCACCTCCCAAATGTTGTCAGTATTGTTTTAAAACACCCTGTTTATGTATAAATTATGCATATCTTGGCAATAGAAGCACAAAATAAAATATACCTGATTTGTTCATATTAGAAACGATTAACTAAGTAAATTAAATGTAGAGTACAGGATTGTTATTTCCCAGTAGCACATACCTATTGATCAAATGAAATGACTTAGAATGTAAATATCTAATTAAATCTAAATGTAAATATATAACAGAACCTTTCGCAACAGTACAAACATTGAGAAAGGTGAATATTCAAACTGTTCCTAAGTATTTATTCAAACATTGTTGTATATATCCACCAACGTTATTATTCACACGTGATTATCAAGGACAGTAAAGGCAGATGGCATGGATCGCAAATTACTATAACAGATGCTTCGTGAAAACTTGTTCTCGTAATTATGTGTTACAGTGTGCATCCAGGATTGAAAAAAAGAAAAAAAGTGTATAATTTTTGTGAGAGACACAGCAACTACTGCTTTTACTACCTCTGCACATTCTTTTGAGATCATTGCAGCATTTTTTTTTTTTTTGTACAATTTTGAGTAACAAATCATAAAAGTTAAAAATAACTAGAAATATTAGAAGATATTAAATAGAGGCACGAGTTTTTCGCAATGCGTGATAAAACGAAATGCGTCAGTATTAAGTAATTTTCAGTTTCTTGAAGTTTTATGATATTCTATGCGTTTTTTTTTATTGGTTTCCGTTGCGCGATAAAACGCGAAATTGGCAGCTTTGCGCGATAGAACGCGAAATTGGCATCTTTGCGCGATAAAACGCGAAATTGGCAAAATTTCTAACAATACGCGACATAACGCGAAATTTTAAAAATACGTTTTCATTGCTTTAAAAACGCTAGTTTTCTACTGATGGAACGGTAGAACGGGGCATGAACTGTGCATTTTAGGTGATTAGGACACGACTATAGGGAATATGTTGGCCGTTAAGCTATCACCATCACAGCCGGATGAGGAGTTCCAAAGTAATGATTGTTTGAAATTTGTTGTAAATGTACTTACGTATGTGTTGCTTCCAACAAGCAATGCCAATTGTGAGATTTTTTTCTTTTTTTCAAGTATGGACTGACGGTAAGTGACAAATGTACAACAATTAAGGAGGAAAATGTGGAAACATGTAACATGCTTATGTTTAATGCTTAAATGTAACTTGTGCCTATGTGTTTTTGGAGAACAGCAAAACTTTCCTACTCATAGTAACTTTAGCAGTGGTGCCCCCCCCCCTTATGTCCATGATGCACCCCGTCAATTGTCTATCCGTAGGTGTTCTTCCATGAAAAAAAATCTTTTCGATTAATTTTTACACCCCCTCATACATATTTATATAGATTTTTAGCCCCTCCAAATATTTCAATGACGCACTTTGCGTCATAGCCCCCCCTTATGGGCACCCCTGACTTTAGTTACTGACTTTCCTCAGTTTGATTTGAAAAAAAAAATGTTTCTATCAGTAAAATTGACATTGTCAAGTGAAATATTCAGTGTATTTCGATTTTAGGTAATTAATGGTTTATTTTTTATAGTAATCTATGAGTAAAAAGGAATAATTTTAAAAATGTTCGGAATTCTTTTCCACAAGATCTACAAAAGGGTGAAACTGTATTTGGAAAATGCGACAAAACGCGAAGTATGAAAAACGAAACGCGAAATTTTTAAATTCTTAGTGCGAAAAACTCGTGCCTCTCGTACAGTAGAAATCCGTTAATGCAGGGATGCAAATAGGCAACAAAATTTTACTAGGCCAAGAAGAAAGTTACTAGCCCATATCCCACAATAGAAATTGTCTACTTACCTTCGATATGATAGTAAATACTCGCCCGGACTGATGAACCACTCGCCCTGCATTAACAATTGTTCTCTTCCTTTTTTCCCCTATGAAAAGTGCTTTTAGAAATTTTGTTGATTAGCTAATTCGGAATCCAAGTTCTGTTGTTTCAATTATGTGGTCGTTCAGAAGCGTTTTCTCGTTCATCTTTTCTGTTTCTTCCTGTAAGGTTTCATTCTAGGAGCTGTTTAGGTGCGTCTTTCCGATCTTCTCTTATGAGCTACTAACAGGGGCGGATCCAGAACCGATTTGGTGAGGGGGGGCGGTGGGCTGTCATACTGCTACTTATAGCTACTTTTAACAGCTTCAAACTCTGGGATGGGTTTTATTTATATGTATAAAATAAAGTTTCCTCTTCTGCAGGGCCGATCGCCCCGATCGCCCCCCTGGATTGGCCATTGGCTACTAATGTATATTTTCTTCTGTAAAACGTATTATTATTATTATTATTATTATTATTATTATTATTATTATTATTATTATTATTATTATTATTATCTATATATTAAAATGCTACATTTATATGTTTTTGGTCAAGAGAAGTTTAGATGTTTCTGGCCAATCCTTTCGAGTCGACAGTGAGTTCTCGAGAACTATAGGCACTAGAAAGATGCCGTTTTCACTGATCCATTGCAAATTTTGTGTAGATTGTTTAATTCTAATTGAATATTTTTTTTTAAAAAAATGGCCGTTATTTCTTTATTGCATTTTAGTGGTACACTGGAAGTGTTGAGATTTTTTAAAAAATAAAGCATCATATCCTACGAGTTATACATTCCAACACCACATATTTGTATATAGGGTTTGTATATCTCTCAGGCGTTTGTTTCATGGCCAAATGATAATGAAAAACCGAGTTGAGTTGATTTTGAGTTTAACGTTTCGTTCAGCAGCAAGGCAGCGAGACGTGGACCTACTGATTAACGTGGACTCCGAACCACATGAGCTCCCGCCGGGAATCGAACCTGGGTTTCCCACGCCGTAGGCGTGTATGCTAACCGCTTAGCCACGAAGGAATTCCGATAATGAAAACCGAAGGCTATCAATTTCTCCAATCTAAGATGAATCTTTATTGTTTGGAATGCTTTGACCAACGAACACCATATATCAGTGACATAATTAATTGTGTGTGTAATGTATTTCGTTATTACAGACTGCATGCAAGAAGAACGAAAACACTGATCATACATGAATTAGAAACTCCAACCGGAAGTAGGCTGAAGTTTTGCAAACGGTGCGAGATATTGTCGAAAAAATCTCCCCTTTATGATACACTTTGCCAATTTTTTATCAAAACGTCTTTCACTTGTGTTTGTAAAGGGACATGTACAGATGTTGTGAGGAATGAGGAGATTCATGCTTATATGTGAATGATGCGCTGTGTACAGAGCGCAGGTTCAGCTAGTTATTACTATTATTGGTTGTTTTCGTTTACTTCCATTATATATTTTCTGTGCCCATTTGATATTTAATATATTCCACATATGTTCAATAGGTACAAGTATTAATTATTTTTTAATTATTATTAAATTGTGAATCGCAGTCAATGGCATTATGTTTTGAGAATAATGTCGTTCAAATGTTCTCGTCTACTTCTGTGAGTAGAGTGGAATACTCTCCACGTACTGGACAAAAAGTTCTCCCAACCAGTTTTGTAGAGAAATAATGCTGTGAACTGGGCTCTCAGACAGGTTGCGAATTACCGTTGGAGTGGGAAAATTCCCCCATCAATCTCAATTTGACCCCCCTCAAAGAAAGTAAAGCATCCCTACAGGAGATGCTTTTACCCTGAAGAGAAAAAGAAACATGTTTACTGATAAAAAGTGTGAGTTTATTTTCAAATTCCACTGCTTTTTATCCTTTTGTGTCATTTTAATCTATTCTTAAATGAAAGATGAAAAATGGTTCACTTTTGGCTTCTAATTTTATACCCACAACCAGTGGCGTATTTACGATTTTGTTACGGGGGGCTTTGCTAACTTTCGGAGGGGGACTTTGCCTGAAAATGAAAATTCTGCAGGGTATTTCATATACTTTACTGTAGTAAGTAAGATTTCCGGGGGGCTTAAGCCCGGAAGCCCCTCCCCCTAAATACGCCACTGCCCACCGCTATCATAGCATGTAGGCTACATTTTCCCCCTTGTTTTCACTGTCGTCCAGTTTAATTATTTAATAGCGCCTTAGCTGTAATTTATAATTATATAGATTTACTAACATATTACATTGTTCAGGTACAAGATACGAGGGTAATATCAAAAATAAAGTGTTCTATTTTTAGAAGTACAAAGAGACGTTTATTTTCAATTATGTTTACATCATTTTTAAAGTATGTTATACATTATTGTTATTTCAATCGATGGATTTCCGTAGGTGTTGTGGCAGTTTTTATATCCCCATATCATACCAGCACGCCGTCTGTGTTTGGGGAAGCTTTGAATCTCATCTTTCAGCTCTTCTTTGTTTGCTGGAGCACGTTCCAGCCAAATATTCTTTTAACTTAGGAAACACATGGTAGTTCTAGTTTGCTCATACTTCGTGACTGTGCCCTCTGAAATGGACGGTCTTTCGTTCCTTTCTTTACTACCAGCTGCAAATTCCCTATACTACTGTGTGCGCAAGGAAAAGTGGCTTCTGACAGTTGGGTAGAGCACGTGGAGTATTGGAGGCGCTGTTGCCATAGGCTCAGCAACAGAGACAGCAGCTCTGGCTATAAACTTAAGATGTTTAACAAGTCGTCTCAACTATCGGCAACAGCGCGGTCAGTGACCTTCGTTGCCCAGCAACAGCGTGAAAGAATACTGTTGTGATTGGCGAACAATTCTCCCTCTCGTTTTGTTTACAACATGTGCAGCTATGTGTCAGAGACCACCTTTCAGTAACTCGATAATACTTGTGGACGTTTTTGACATCCATGCACGACTCCGCATACATTCCCGTCAGTTGGTGATGAATTTTAATCGGTTTCACGCCCTTTTGCGTTCGAAAACTCAATAATCGTACGAACTTTGCACTAGGCGGTAGTGCCAAGTGCGAGCTCCATTACAAAAGGCTGCCAAGCCAAGACATGCTGGCTTGGTGCATGCTGGCTTGTTTGGGAAACAGCAAACACAAGAGAGTTGCCAACAACTGTGCGAACAGTTTCCCTATATCACCAGTGTCTTCTACTTTTGAAATTATCCTCGAACTCTCAATCCTTCGGAAAATTAGGTGCGGCTACCTCACACGATATGTTGGTAATTTAATTATTGTTGCTATGGTTATCGATTTAATGAATTTCCTGTCTATTACTTACTACATAATGATATTTGTGAATAGGGACAAAGGGCGTCGTGCGCCTTCAAACCCCCGTATCCTGTTGTGACACATTTTACACTCTCCAGCCGCAATATTACTAATCTGATTCCCACATTGGCTCAGACCACGCAATATCTGTGCGCTGGATTTTTTTCTATGGGTTTATCTTAACCCTTTCGTGGGCGATTTATTCTACAAGGGATGGGACGATACCTCCCCTATGCTCCCCAGCACACACTCAAAACAAACAAACAAAATCATTCTTCGAGTGCAATTCTCATTTCCATAGTGAAATGACTTATGACTAATGGGAATATTGCTTCCCAGTGCAGCAAATAAAAGCATACCTAGGCTCCTTTGGAGGGAAGTATGCTTCCCATTGACCACAAAAGGGTTAAGTCTCAGGTTTATTAGCCACAAACAATTCGTGAAGTGAAAGGGAGCATTGAACTAATCATTGTGAATTTACAGCGCAATTTGTGTACAAAAGTGCCTCAGAATCACTATAGTCCCGACTCTTTTTTTTTTTCCAACTGAAGCCGCAATACCATTTTTTTTTTAAATCAGTTATTTCATTTCACTTCTTTTAAAATAAAATTTATGGTGTTTATTGCTAACGCATGCTATTTAATGAATAAACTACAAATAACTGCCATGTGCACCTAACTTCCTGTCTTCCAGTTGCAAAGTTTGAGAAACAAGAATTTAGGAGTGATTAAAAAAAAAAAAAAAAAGTGGATCAAAAGATTGTGATCTTGGTCAGGAATTTGTTTTTGGATCAGTGGCCACAAAATTTTTGAATGGCCCCTAAATCCAATTTTCGTACTTTCTACGGAATAAGAGCATCATACTGAATTAAGTGATAGTTTAGGTTTGGCTGCACTATATGTCGTTCTCCAGATATAAGGCCTATAAGAAAATATTTGATTGAAATATATTGGATCAGGGCCCACAAAATTTTTGAACGGCCCTTTTTCGTATTTTTTTTTTTTTAGGGAATAAGCACATCATACTGAGCTAAGTGATAGCTTGGGTTTGGCTACACTTCTCCAGATACAAGAAAATTTTTGATTGAAATATATTGTATCTTTTCATCCATAAATATGCTCTGAGAATATTGTAGCCCTAGCCTTACTGTGATCACGATGGTTACAGTGATTTTTATTAATATGGATATGCAAATTGAAATTTAAGACTACGATGCCATTAAATCAAAATTTGATGTGTGTTTATTTTGGGGCGGAAAATGTGGAAGATGTGATTATATAATTTGTAATTCCGCCCATTTGAACTACTGGTTTCAGAGTGAGCGAAGGCACGTGTAAGTAAAATTCGTCGGCTGGTCGTGTGTTCGCTTGGAGCAACGCGTTCACCATTTATCACATCAACATGTCAGAGGCGAATGACTAGAATCAGGCTCTAATATTGCAGTCGTCAACTGCGAGAAACTATTATGGACTACAGTTAACGTATTTCAACATCATTTGTTGCTCGTACGGGAGGCGATGCCCACTGTGCACGAAGACGCAACACGGGTAGTAATTTTAACGGTTCCGGGAATTGACAATGCATCATGTTGAGTATGTGAAAGAAATTGTTTAATACGATGGGTTCCCTCCTTCTATTATGTGGGATGGATGGCATTCAACACTTCTACAATTGAAAGCACTGCAATTTCACGCTGAATTGTTAAATGAGGTAAAAAATATAAAGGAGACGAAATTATTAATTTCTGAACTAAACTAGGTTCATTGTTGTGAAAGACGTCTTGAATTTATTGGTAACAAAGATTGTTTTTGTGTGTTTGTTGTGCAATTGCATGAAGTTAATTGGATTAGTATTTTTAATATATATATATATATATATATATATATATATATATATATATATATATATATATATATAAAGGTGAAATAAAATGAAATTATTGAGTTTTACGTCCCACAATTATGGCGGCTAGGCTAAAGGAGACGGTGAAGAATAGAAATGAATGAAATGGTGGTATGAAGAAAGTGGGAGGAAACGGGAGAACCCTGAGCAAACCCCCACACACGGTGTTTGTCCTCCACGAAGTTCACTTGACGGGAGCAGGGTTTGAACCCGGTACCCTATACACCAGGGGTGAACGCTTTGCCACTGAGCCACCGCGGAGCATATATAAAAGGTATAACTCATTATTTAGACTTGTAAGTGTCTAACGATATATATTTAGATCGTTAACTTTAAAATTTCTAATAAAGTTAACAATTTTATAGTTAAGTTCCTAATGCGCGAAAGCAGGGACGTACGTAGGGGGTGGGTCCTGGGGGTTCGGACCCCCCTGAAATTTCGACTTTTTTGTAAATTTAGCCTAATTTTAGGAATTTTAATATAAAATACCTTCATATTGAGTTTGGACCTCTCCCGAAATAAATTCCTGCGTACGCTACTGCGCAAAAGGGATGGAAAAAGAATAAACTTTGAACAAAATGTAATCATTTAACAATCTTATAGGCTCAATGCTTGGAGTTTAGTGAATCAATCAAGTCTCAAACCAAATGTTATTGACACATTCTAACAATGCGGCTACGCTAATGTTGTTTTCTACGAGACGAGACGAGAAATAAAGTTTTCTGGTATCCTTTCATAAATGTTGAAGATGTTTGGAGATATAAACATCATATTACCTGTATAGTAATTTGCAAGCCTCATCCCTCTTTCTACCCACTTGTTTTCTTCCCTCTTAGGATAAATACACCTTGGCCGCCGCGATCTCCCGACATAACCCCTATGGATATCTTTCTATGAGGCTATGTCAAAGATAGAGTCTACGCCACACCTGTACGTGACATTCCTTCTCTGCGTCACAAAGTTGAAGAAGCCATCAACTTGATCACACCGGACATGCAACACAACACATGGCGGGAGATTGAATATCGCCTGGACATTCTGAGAACTACTATTGGGGTCCATATTGACGTGTATATATTGTAAGGATCTCCACGTCGCCGTACCATGCAATAGCCATACGTACTACACGTGTTGATAATAAACACAAACAAGCAGACGACGATCCCGAAGAGGAGTCGCTCACCATCGCCAACAGCCGGAAGGACGAGAATCAACGAAGGAAGCCGACAATACAGGATAAAACGGACCTGCACTCCTCGACCAACATCAATCTTTCCCGGATTGATCGAAACACCTAAAACCCCTCTCCCGACGCTTGGTCACCGAGAGGTACCCATCCTTAAAACCACGACGCTTCGTCATCGGGTTCCTTTCCTCTTTCTCAGGACGCACGGTCACCGAGAGAGAGATACCTAATCCACACCCCTCTCACGGCGCATTGTCACCGAGAGTACCTCACCTCAAAGCCCACGACACTTGGTCACCGAGCTCCTATCTTAATCTTACCTAAATATTAGAGAAATTACTTATTATAATTTGTGTACATAAGAAGACGTTTTATAATAAAAAGGTGAAGGGAAAGTCCAAATCCCAAGTTTTTATTGTTCTACCCAAGAAATTTTCTGGCACTAATAGTTTCGATGCAATTAATATTTGTAATCAGGCAGGTTTCATGTGGACACCCTGTATTTAAACGAAAAAAAGCTTGAAACATGTTTCAGTAACTTTAAATAAAACTTCCAAACATCATATTTTATGTTTCTAACGTTAAAGGATTTCCTATGGCCATTTTATGATAATTGTAACCCCATCCTTTTTTTCTCTGTACACTTCATTCCCTTCTAGGTCATACATCAAAAAATGCTGAAACACGTGTCGTAATCATTTTTCAAATTCCAAATTCCAAATTTTAGGTCTCTAAGAGATTCCGAAATAATGGACTCTCATTATAACAATTGTAACTTCCGGCCCATTTTCTACCCACCCTCTTTTCTTCTTTTCTGGATAAAGTATAAGAAAAACGCTGCAACAGATCATATTATTTTAAACTAGAAGTCCAAAAACAAACTTCGTATCTCTAACATTAAGAGATTTTGAGATATGGACATGTTACTATAATAATTGTGATTCTCATCCTCTATTTCTTTCTTACACAGTTCTCTCCCTTGTAGGATAAATATTAAAAAAAAAAAAAAACACCATCATATGTTTAAATATTTAAAATAAAAAGTCAAACTACCAATTTCGATGTCTCTCACCTTAAGAAGTTCCGAGATAAGGACATGTTGACATCTCATTCCTCCCTTTCCTCGTCGAATTCAAAACTCCTTCCTTAGTGGTACCTTAACACTATTCAGATCCTATGTACTATTCAAATTTAATTTTTTTTTTTTTTTTAGCTTAAGCGGTTTGGCTTAGGCGCTGAGAAGTTAGTCAATCAGGATTTCTTCTTTTCTATATAGAGATTTAAATCAAATTTATTGTTGGAGTTTATTGTGTATCTTTAAGCGTTGATAAATACTCTTCATTGTGTTCGTAACAATCACTTTATCAATTTATGCGAGGAGTGATCAGGGCCGGATTTAGTATTTTTGCGCCCCTAGGCCCAATAATTCTTCCCGCCCCCTAGTCTGGTTAAAGTTACTTTTCTAAAAACCTTTATTAAAAAATTATATCAGGCTTATATGTTAATTGCTTAAACACCACTTCACGATGCAGATAGTTTAACTTTACCAACAATTATTTGTTCCAATGAACTTTAAAATCAGACTGCTTTATTAGCCTGATTTTTTTAATCAATTCAAAAAATATGTTATGGCTATTTATTTTTATTTCTAGATATTTTTTAATTTTTTTCTCTCGGCCGTGCCCCCCCTGGGAGCTTGCGCCCATAGGCCTACCGGGCCTACCGGGCTTCTTGGGAAATTCGGCCCTGGGAGTGATCAGAAAGTAAGCTTACAAAGTTTATACAGTGAAACGTGTGTGTATTACTTTATACAACCACTACAACCAACAGCTATTTTTCGACATAGTTTCCATATCGGTTGAAGCACTACTCGTATCGTGGGAAGAGTTCGAAGATTTCTTCCTGGTAAAAATCCTCTCCTTGCGTATTCAGCAAATTGTTACGAAGTGTTTTACGTCCTCATCTATAGCGAAGCAACGGCCTCCTAGGTGCTTTCGAACGATATTCCCAATTTTGCCATCGGATGCCGTAACGTGATGCTCCTGTTGTCCTGAATCAACTCCTCCACGTGATCTGTGTTCAAATCTGTTGATGCCGTGCTGGATCCGCCACTGCGTTCCTCGTCGGTGACGTTGTCTCTACCAGTCGCAAACTTTCGACACCATTCTGTGACATGCTGATGAGACGTTACAGTCTCTCCTCTACAGTAAACCTCTACCAGCTGCTGGAGAATTTCAGCCGCTGTTAAATGTTTCGCCCATAGAAAAAGAATAACTGACTGGACTGATTTGCGAGACCAGTCTTCCGAAGGAGCTGTCATTATTTTTTTTATTTATTTGCAACTTGCGCCGTAGGTGGCGGGTGGCAGAAACTCCAAAGTTGCAAACTTCATGTATCACAGTTACTGCATACTTTTCATTCCTCTATAGCAGACGAAAATCCAGAACTATCTGCCTTGTAACTTTAGTTTCTGATCCTTCCTCGTAGTTTTTAAACTATGAATTATGTACCAATAAAACAGTTTCAAGATCTAAGACTTGGGTAACACTAATGTTGTTCAAGAGATTTTTAAATTTCATGTTATCTCGTCTCGAATTTGAAAATATACTTCTCGACTCGTTCTCGGGCGAGAATGGAACTAAGCCGAGAAATTTTTCGTGTTTTCGACAACACTTCGCACAAGAGAATTTAACCACCATTTGAGATCAAGTCTGCAGGAAAATGCAGAAATAGGAAGGTAGCCAAGAAAGTTTTGTCGCTTTTTCACCCACTACCATCGAACGTCGATATGTTACCTAAGACATACTTGGAAGATCAAAAATAGTTCCCATCAGTATTGACGACCTTCTACCACCGTTCTGAAAGACAATGCGTTCAATCACAGTAGAATTTGGTAGGCCGTAAAGCGAAGAAAATATCAAGTGCATTTTGCATCTTCACTAGGAATTTGATCTGGCGTCCTTTAAGGTGATTGTCCAATGAGTAGAACAGATGATAATCGGACGGTACGGTATCCGGGGAGTATGGTGGTTGCAATAGTGTTTCCAATCCAAGGCGTAGAATGGTGTCCCGGGTCATGCTAGCCACGTGTGACTTAGCGTTGTCCTGTAACAGGAGGACCTCTTTGCGATTCAGAAGTGCTGGCTCCAGAGTTTTGAGTTTTTCTTAAATACGGCTCAACTGCTGACAGAACACGGTTGCATTGATGCTCTGACCAGTTGGTATTAATTCCCGATGCACGATGACGCAAGCAGTCCACCAATACCGAGGACCTTCTTCTTGTGCAGTGCTTGTTCCGGCTGTTTTGGAACCGGTTCATGGGATGATAACCAATGATGGCGGCTCCGTGGAGCTTCGTACAGGATCCACTTCTCATCATATGTCAACACTGTCCAGAAATGTCTCTTTCCTCGGACGAGACAGCAAAGAAACACATATGTCTGCTTGCGTTGTCTTCTGGCCCGGAGTCAGATCGTGTGGCACCCAACTTATAGTGCTTCCCAAGTTGATGGAGGCCCCTCCGAATGATTCCTCCACTTACACTGAATTGTAGTCCCAGTTCCTCACATGTCTGTCCACTGTTCGTCTCAATTGCTGCCTGAAGATCATTTTGTACATGTGTTGGTCTTCCTGCACGTGGTGCGTCTTCGAGTGTTTCGTCACCGTTCTTAAACTTGCGCTGTCCGGATAGTCACGACACCCTCACAAAAGGCCTGGCTGCAGCAGCGTTTGACCCCAATTTGAACTCGTACAGCATACAGGCCTTTATGACGCTCTGTGGAGATCCTATGTTCACTCTGTCCTTACACAAGTTCACGGCGTAACTGAACTGGCACAACCAGGTAGTAGGTTGCATAAACCAGCATCAACAACTGACCTTCTCGTTATCTCCATTCAACTCGCGGTGTGAGGGCCAATAGAACACAGACTTCGACAAAAAGCGAGAGAACTTTCTTTCTTACCTTTATAGAGGAAGTTGTGAACATCAGAATTAGCAGCGAATGGACGAAATGAATAGAAGCGGCAGGAGTATTGTATGACCGTAGGGTACCAATTTGCCTTAAAGGAAAAGTTTACAAAACAGTAGTGAGACCTACCATATTATACGGAGCGGAATCTTGAGTGACGAAGAAGAAAGGGGAACAGAAATTGTATGTCGCGGAGATGAAGATGATGCAGTGAATGTGTGGAGTGACGGGAAAGGACAAAATTAAGAATGAAATTATCCGAAGAAGAGTAAAGATGAAACCAGTAGTGGAAAAACTGCAAGAAAGTAGACTGAAATGGTTTGGGTATGTAGGAAGACCTTTGAAATATGGGCACACTGAGTAGATGCTATAGAAGTGAGTTGTAAACGACCCGGAGACTAACCAAAGAAGAAGTGTTAAGGACGACATGGTGCAGTGGAGTGTTATAGCTGATATAACACAAGATATAAACAGGTGTAGGACAGCGATCCGAAAAGCAGACACCAGCTAACTGGGAAAAAGGCATAGAAGAAGAAGAAATTATAGCACGAGCTTGACTCTTGATGATAGCTTAAGTTCCTGTTTTGTCATTGAGGAGTCAGGCTTAATTGTCCCGCAAAATACTATTACATCATTATATTTCTTACTTTCAACGACACTGACAGAAAGAAAATAGGAGGGGGAAGTAATGGACATATATATACATATAAATTCGTATGTTGTGAAGCATGAATAACCTCGTGACCTGAATCATGAGATTCGCAAACTGCATGGCTAAAACTCTTCTTTTGGGTAATTAGGAAACACATAAAGAAAACGTATTATGTACAAATAAACTTCTGATGCCCGTTATTTGTTCTGTCGTAAAAGAAAACGGAAGATTACTTTTTTTAAAAAATGAAAATAAATAGAACAAATGTTTTAGGAAGAGATTCGGAGGAGGGGAGGTACGGGAAATTAACGATCATGTGGCTGGGAAAAAATGCCTTTGAACTTACGAATGCATGCGTTGGACAGATCCCGTTTTGCAAATCTTCCATTTCTTATCGTTTTCAAAACTGATGGGTTTGTTTTCAGTTAGCCCCACAACGCAGCGATTCATAATAAAAATACCATTTGTCGTTCTGTTCTGTCTCTGCAACAACCGTTACCTTCGACGACTTCAACGAGTGGGAAAAGCCATTAAATGTCACGCAGACAGGTCTTCCGTCTTTTTCCCCCGTCGACCTATGATCAGTCTTTGATTGGGCTCCCAGTGTGACAAATAACCATTGTTTTACTGTGGATTGGCGAAACAGACAGAAAAAAAAGCTGTGCAAAAACCAAAAGCTATGCACCACCTATTGTGTTACCGAGGTGTCGCGGTATTATAAATCAAGCAATGGAAAAGCTGTTGCTTTAAAGTCACGTGTGCGATGCCCAGCTGAGAATGTTTTCGGTTATTTATCTGCATACTTAAATGTTTCTTTTCGCTTACATGCAAAATCAATCGTCAAAAATGGTAACGCATTTTACTTGTTCGTTATTGTTTAACTGTATACGTACGTATTGATGATAAGCAGGAAAACCAGAATGTATTTTTTTCATATCATTGGCTGGCGTTTCCTCAGTCATATGTTACGATTCCAACTTTACTTCACCAATTTGACAGTGACTTGGAATACTTAACTGTTATCAATTTCTGCTAGAGGAACACTTTCTCGCTTTCCGTGTCCATGTAGTTTCTGCTTTCATCCATTATTCTCGTATGTGTCTGTCTCGTAAGACCTTCTTATCTCTTTGAATCCAAACCAGAATACACAAGGTGTATTCAAAAAGTATCGAACCTTATTTTTTCTCCGCGTAAAACAACAAAGCACGGGATACTTTCTTCATTGTGGGTGTAGAGGGGGACACTCGTGTGCACTTGTGAATTTTTTTCCCCGTCCTCAGAAAGCATTAGTTGCTGGCAATCGACCAACGAGCGAAGACATATACTGAGCGGTTATCGGATTTCAGTTATTTGTAAAATTACATAAAAACTTAAGAGACCTCATCCCGGCGAAATTAAAATACCGCTAATTTTACAGTAATTATGTGATATCTTCCAATAGATAAAAGATAATCGGAATGTGGGACAAGAGCGCCCTAGACAATATCATTTTACATGAGATAGTGATATCACGACTCACTTATCTGCTTTCGATTTCGAGCCATTTTGAAAATCGGCATTTATTTTCGCGTTTCTAAACGGCTGAAAACTTAAAAGCCCACTAGGTGACTTGTGATAACGGTACCTCACGCAAAATAATATTGTCTAGGGCGCTCTTGTTTCATATTTCAATTATCTTTTATCTATTGGAAGATATCACATAATTACTGTAAAATTAGCGGTATTTCAATTTCGCCAGGATGAGGCCTCTTAAGCAGCGAAATTGCATCAAATTTTCCCAAAAGCTTGGCGATAGCCAAGCTGAATCCATTCATTCCGATCGGTACATTAATTTTGAACGAGAATTTGAACATGAGGAGAGTGTCCGCGAAATTTTATTTAGGCTTTCATCACCAAACACAACATTTCTGTGTGTCGTCAGGCTCCCTACTGACCCGACATGGCTCCGTGTGACTTTTGGTTATTTCTCAAGGTAAAAATGCTACTAAAAGGGACCCGATTGAGTCAAGAGAAAACATCAAGCAGAATACGACGGCACGGTTGCTCACCATTCCAAAAACTGCGTTGCAGAAATATTTCCAACAATGGCGGGAGCGCTGGGGGAAGTGTGTACATTGCCAAGGAGACTACTTTGAAGGGAATTAGTGCTTCAGATTTCCAAATCAATTAATGTATTTTTTTTACCAACAAAAGGTTCTATACCTTTTGAACACAGCACTGTTTCTATCTGCCATTCTCTGTTGGCGTACTTGCTCATGTCTATTCCTGCTTCCTCGCAGCCTAAACCACGTCTTCTACCTTTCTTTGAAGCGAATTCATTCATTTCTTTTTTGCTGTATCTTTTCTGCACAGTTTCCCTAAGATTCATCTCTTCAGTCAGGGGTATAGTTACGGGGGGAAGTGGAATGGGGGCCGACCCCCTACCAGAGTTGGTTTTGCCTCTTCTGTGTTTATTAAACTTGTTTAGTAATTGCAGAGAATGAAGAATATTTTCATTCACATTGTACTAACTCTTGCTCAGGCTGTGCGAATTCGTCGTGGACAGCATCGTGTCAATGGAGTTTTCTTGAGATTTTCCCGTTACCTCCAACATTCTCATTCCACCAATTCTTGTACAATCATTCACTTACATTAATCATCTGTCTTCTTTAGATTCCGTTTCATTTTCTAGGATTTTTGGGCTTTTGGGAGCTATGGCCATATTAGCCCGTCGCGTATAAGGGATGACGTCCCTCGGCGATCACACTCTTCGAGGAAAGGGAAGAAAGCGGCCTGGGAGCTGTATGTTAGGTACCATCCCGACATTTGCCTGGTGTGAAGGAGGAAAACATCATTGAGGATGGATGGTCTGAAAAAGCTTTTACACCTTTTCGACCGAGTGTTTCTACCGGAAATCGAATCCAGGACTGTTCGCTCCAAAGGCGAGAGCGTTAACTACTACGCTTCGCGAAGTACTTTCATTTTCTGTTAAGCTTGACTATTGGTAGCCTATTTTATTGTACTCTGAGCTGAGAACAGGACAATATTTAATATTCTTGCCAAAAGGCCATTAAAAACGGTCGTTCCTTCAATTCAGTGAAGGCCGTTATAGAAAAATTGGAACAGTGAATAACCAATACTTAAGTAAAAGTGAAAAAGTAAAATATGTACCTAGGTATACAATTAATAAAATACAGTAGGACATCGATGACCCGAAGCTGAAATAAATTGATAAAAATTCGAGTTATCGAGTTGTCGAATAAACAAGGTTTGAGTTATCGAAGTGGTCACAACAAAAATTCGAGATACTGATCTTTCACATTCCTCATGACAAGTCACTATAAGTATAACTTCTATAACTCAAAGATTTATTCATTGATCTTTTATAGCTCGAAGTTTGAAAATTTCCTAAATTAAGAAGATGATTACTAAAAATCATATACTAGACATGAGTGAAACACAATTACAGTACACATTAGCAACAATGACAGTTAAATAAAAGCGTACACTGTAAAAAAACAAAAATGAGGTGTTGAAACAACACAAAATGACTACCACTTTGGCGTGTTACTTGTGTGTTAATTCAAGCAGCAAGCACATCGCCTTCTGAGCATATCAGAAGTAACTAGTTACTTCCTGGGAGAATTTGCATTGGTATCTATCGTTTAATATGAGCAAAGCATTGCGAAATATATTTAGCACTTGTGCCAGGTAACGAATAATGTTCTATGTTTCCTGTTATCGATCACAATAATATTGTTGTAAACCTGTGAGAATCCTCTGACAACAGTTACATAAGCAACAGTTCTGCCATCTTCTGTTCATACATGCTAAGACACAAGAATAATAAATAAAGAAAATAGATGGAAGCACTGCTATCTGTGTAACTGTTGTCAGATGATTCACAGGTTTACAACAGTATTATTGCGACTGATTACAGAAAACATAGAATGTTATTAGTGACTTACCATAAAGGCGAAATGTATTTCGCAAAGCTTTGCTCATACCAAACAGTAAAAAACGATGCAAATACTCACAGCCAATAACTAGGTATTTTTGATATGCTCTGAAGGCGATGTCTTGGTGTCGAATTGACACACAAGTAACACGTTAAAGTGGTAGTCATTTTGTGTTGTTTCAACACCTCATTTTTTGCTGTGTAGTAGCCCCGCGTAACGTAATCGCGAATGTTCTCGCCTTTGGTGCGAGCGGTCCCGGATTCGATTCCCGGTGAGGAAGCACGGTCGAAAAAGTATAAAAGCTTTTGTAGCCCAGCCATCCTGAGTGAGGTTTTCATGGATTTTCCTCATTCACACCAGGCAAACGCCAGGATGGTACCTAACATACTGGCCCCAGGCCACTTTCTTGCTTTCTTTTCCTTGGATAGTGTTATCCCAGAGGGACGTCATCCCTCAAACGTAACGAACTAACATGGACATAGGTGCCGAAAGCCCAGAAATCTAATTCCTAATTCCTAGCGTAAAAGCATAGAACTATAGCTTCCAGTTACTGAGGTCACACCAAGAGAAATTCGACTTATAGAGTTAAAATTTGACTCGTAGAGGTTCACAGATACGAAAGTTCAAGTTACTGAGGTTTTTAAATATGATTATGAAACCTTTAAAATTCGACTTATTGAGGTTGTAAGTTTTAAACATTGAGTTAACGTTTTAACGTTGAGTGTTGAGAGTTCAAGGAAATGTGAAAAAAAATTCGAGTTATCAAGGAATTCGGGTTATCGAAGTCTAACTTTATTATGATTAAAAACTATTTCAAGATTTTCCGCGCCCCCAAAACTTACCGCCCCGGAGCCATGGTACATGCAGGCCCTGGCTTAGAATTTATAATTCACTTATGATGATGTTGAATTGCTTTGCATTCCTTTCTTGATCTTGAAAAATGCTTACATTCTCTTACTCTGAGCATGAATAACTAGAAGAATCGAAATTCAGACCTGCTTTTTGTATAGCCAAGCATTCTTTGACTTCGCTTAGCTCCTGCCTTTGTTCAAAATGCAGAAAGGAGAGAGAGAGAGAGAGAAAGATTCTTCCAACACGAAAACAACCATTGTGATAGCAATGTCAGGTATCCTAACATCCATAATCATTAATTACAAGGTATCGAGAATAAACGATAGAGGCAGTATCTGTTTTATGTTCCCATTAACTGTGTTAGATGTCATAAAAGCGAGATATAATGTCGTGTCTTTGTTAACCGTAGCAGAAATTTTCGCACTCCTTAGATTTTGTTTTTAATGGTTTCTGTCAGAAGTCCTGCCCCCTCCCCCGCCTTTTCTTGTGTTGGTGGTCGATGGAAGTTGGTGAGTCGCGTTTCATGTGGCTGTAATAGCAACACGACTCTAGCCTACTTCATTCGTGAACAATAACGGCCAGTAGGAGGTATATTGTTTTCTTGGTTAATGCAATATAAATGCAGAAGAGTTTAACCCCCTTTATGTATAATTAGAAAGGTATAAAAATGTATTCGCGTAATTGGGAACAATAATGCATGCAACCTCTTTTGCAAGTTGTAACTTGCTCACGTGCTGCGACTGCTGTATTGATTACCACGAATCTGAGGTCAATATTGTTTCCATGGGTCAGTGCAATGTAAACATTTATGTAAGAGATGAGACAAGTATATTTAATTATTTCTTGGAAAAACGGATCTAAAGACGATCAGCATTTATTTAATTAACTTAAGAAAGCTTTGTCCAAAATTGATGCCAACAAGTATGATAATTAATTTGTATCCATGACATTCCTCAATCGTACTCAAGAAATGTTGTGGTTTCTTCTAGAGTTCCAAACCGTGCTATGGGTAACTATAGAAAATCTTATAGAAAGGCTGTATCCGTCTGGGCATCGAGAAATCTTATAGAAAGGCTGTATCCATCCGGGTGTCGAGAAATCTTAGGGAGAGACTGTATCCGTCCGGGTGTCGAGAAATCGTATCCATCCGGGTGTGGAGAAATCTTATAGAAAGGCTGTATCTGTCCGGGTGTCGAGAAATCTTAGGGAGAGACTGTATCCGTCTCAGAAAATCTTATAGAAAGGTTGTATCCGTCCGGGTGTCGAGAAATCGTATCCATCCGGGTGTCGAGAAATCTCGTGGAAATACTGTATCCATTCGTGTGTCGAGAAATCTTATAGAAATCTGTATCCGTCCGGGTGTCGAGAAATCTTATAGAAAGGCTGTATCCGTCCGAGTGTCGAGAAATCTTAGGGAGAGACTGTATCCGTCTCGAGAAATCTTATAGAAAGGCTGTATCCGTTCGGGTGTCGAGAAATCATATCCATCCGGGTGTCGAGAAATCTCATGGAAACACTGTATCCATTCGTGTATCGAGAAATCTTATGGAGAAGCTGTATCCGTTCGTATTTCGAAAAATCTTATAGAAAGACTGTATCCGTCCGGGTGTCGAGAAATCTTAGGGAAAGACTGTATCCGTCCGGGTGTCGAGAAATCTTAAAGAAAGGCTGTTTTCGACCGTGTGTCAACAGATATCAGAACATAAATGATAAAACATAGGATCATATGCTTTTATTGGTATGAAAGAAGCACCTAAGAATAGATTCCACCTCAGCTTACTAATTTCTCTACGTAAAACAGGCCATAGTAAAAACCTATACCAATTCCTGTTTCAGCTTTGCTCTCCTAGAGCAAAAACGGTAAGAGATACAGATTTTAAAAGAATTTAGTTCATCAATACTCCTTTATATATTTACCATGTCTGTGCATCCGAACGGAAGACAAACTCTATCGACATCATCATAATAGGTATTCTGCCATTATTGGCAGATCACTTGCCGTAACTGAGAAGCTTCCATGCTGCACGGGCTTCAACTAACCTTTCCGTCTTAGCTTACGAGTTTTCCGTTCTGTTTCGTTCTGTTGCTTATCTAATTTCCGAAAACTAAGCTGATCTTGTATTTCGAAAGCCCATTAAGGCACTTTCAGTAAATAATGATCATAAATGCATCACAAGTCTACGATTTTATGTACGTAGCTAACTGCAATGCGACACTGCTTGAATATATATATATATATATATATATATATATATATATATATATATATATATATATATATATATATACACGAGGTGTGTTCAAAATGTACCGCAGAAAGCGTCAGTCGCTGGCAGTGGGCCAACTGGTGAAGACGTGCAATGAGCAGTCGGGTTTTTGACAGTAAAACTTGAGCAGCGATAGTGCAAGTTTTGCCAAAAGCTTGACAATACCCAAACGGAAACCATTCACAAGATTCAACAGGCTTTCGGGGACGATGCTATGAGCACCTCACTCTAAGGAGTGGTATATCCGCTTCAAAGATGACCACATGAGTGGACAGTGAACCACATTCAGGTAGACCCTCAACAAGCCGGAATGACAATGTCATTGAGCAAGTACAGACTGTATTTTTGCAAGACCGGCGTATTAAAGTCCAAGAAATTGCGAACGATATAAGAGTAAGCATCGAATCGGTACATTGAAATTTGAACGAGAATTTGGGCATGAGTAGAATGTCCGCGAAATTTGTGCCGAAGCTGCTAACAATGGAGCAGAAGCAGTGGCAACTGGACATCGCACAGGGCATGCTGCTCAATGCGAACAATGACCCCCAATTTTCTGAACACCGTGGTCACAGGCGATCAAACATAGGTGTATGGATACGACCCGACTTGACTCAAGAGAAGACATCATGCGGAGTGCGACGTCATGGTTGGTCATCATTCCAAAAACTTCGTTCCAGAAGTGTTTTCAACAATGGTGGGAGCGCTGGGAAAAGTGTTTGCATTGCTAAGGGAAGAAGTATTTCTAACAATGGCGGAAGCGCTGGGAAAAGTGTTTGCATTGCTAAGGGAAGAAGTATTTCCAACAATGGAGGGAGCGCTGAGAGAAGTGTGCGCATTGCCAAGGGAAGAAGTATTTCCAACAATGGCGGGAGCGCTGGAAAAAGTGTGTGCATTACCAAAGAGACTACTTTGAAAGGGATTAGTATTTCGGATTTCCAACTCAATGAATGTATTTTTGCCAACCAAAGATTCAATACTTTTCGAACACACCTCGTAATTGAGGGGGCAGGGTTCCATTGTCCCAGATGACAACTCTAGAACCATGCAGCCTTTTTCAGTTCTTATTGGCAACAGAATTATATACGTCGAGGTCTTCGTTTGTATGAATAAAACATTCAGTTGATGCGACTTCATCAGTATAACAGACATAAATCGCCGTTTGGGAAATGAAAATAAATCTTTCATATAACTGTTTTTTTTTTTTTTTTTTTTTTTTTTTTTTAAAGTATGGTCTTCTACGATGAACATAGGTTACAGAGAGTTAATATAAATAAAATGTTTGTGGAAAGCGTATGTATTGTATTTGGCAACCAAGATTAACAGCTGGCTTTTAACCAAGTTGACGCTACACTGCCGCACCCTACACCTTTAAATTTATTTTATCCTTTGATGCTTGCGGTTTTCAGTGTTAAGAGAAGACAAAGCAAAATTCTAATTGTCATGTCATTAACTAATGGAGAATCGTTTGTATTTTGTTTGTGTGACTATCGTGGTATGGTGCTGATGGATTTTTATGCGTGTAGAAACGACTCCAAACGATATGGTGATTAGAAGAAAGAGTTTGCTCGTGAGGTTTGTTTGAGTACATTCTTCCTACTCAACCAAAGTTGGTGTATAACATGGGCAAACTAAGTTCACTAGTTCTTTTCTTTGCTTATACGAGGGTATTTCCGAAAATTTCTGGCTTGACTTTGGATTATCGCGTTACTTGTAATAAACTGTTCATGACATACAGTGCCATCTATGGAAGAAATAATGTGTAAATTTCAACCGTCTAGCTGCGTCAATTCGTTCAAGGCAGTCATTTAAATCAAGTCGAATTGATTCAAGCATCGCCATGTATGTAACCTCAACGCATGGCGAATGATTCAAATCACTATTTCCAACAGACTGACTCGGGCACCTAAACGAAAGTATTGCCAATAATATTTTGACTCACTAGGGAGGGTCGCAGGATGTCACTCTGACTTCATATCGATACTGTGCTCGGTCAATTCATTTTTTTCATATGAGACAATTACGCAAGAGAAGACATCCTCGATCGCAAGCGTGTTTGAAATATGACCGTTAAAATTTCAAAATTGAACAGATCTAGCGAAAAGTTTGAAGTAACTATTTTTTTTTAGATAGATGCTTCATTTTTGGTATCGGGGTTTTTCTTGGGTGACCAACACAGTGAGGTAAAAACGTAAGCATTTCGTAAGATAGGGTCACTTTATTGGGGAGGAGATGAAGGATAATGGGGCCTTACAACTTGCAAATTGCGTCTTGTTTAGAACACTGGCTCGATAGCCTTATAAAATGTATTTGTCACCAGAACCGTAACTAGAAGTCACAGCACCCAGAGCGAAGTAGAATTCGCCGCATCCTACATTCACCTTATCATTTTTATTTATTTATTTATTTTTATTTTTTACATACAAGGGAAGCAGTTTGTTTATTATGCTACACCAAATTTTTATCTTGACCACTGCAACAACCAAAAGCGATCATCATAATTATTCTTTTGCCAATAAGAGTTGTTTTCAAGAGGCTTATTTTGGACTCTCTGTTAAACTTGACCAAAACTACCTTTGGTTGTATACAGCTTTACTTGGAGAACAATTATAGAAACTATTTACAACGTTTCGCACTATCGATAAGAAATGAAATTTCCATACATTAAAAATAGTTTTTTTTTTTTAAAATCGAAATACGTGACAGCTTTAATTTCCAGTAGTAATTGTAAACTTTTGTTATAATTTTAACCTGTATGTTACCACACAAATAGCCCTTTAATTTCGATTCTTTTACGGTAAAAAATATTTTGTGAAATGTAACGGAAATTCAGAAGGAGCCTTATGGGCGAGTTTCTCAATATTGACCAATGGAGGTGAATAATATGTTTAATGTTTGTATTTAAAATCCAAAGTATATTTTGGCTACTGCGTATTTTTGAAATGATAGTAATTACTTGATTTCTTAATGAATTGAGATCTTTATCTGAATGGTTTGTGGACAAAACATTGGTTTTCTTGTTCTTTATTTTCAACTTTTTTAGACCGGTATCAGTTGCGTTATAGTTCAAGTTGTTTTGTACCCGCTTCTAAAAAAATATAACTCAGGATTAGGAGGCAAATGTCCTATATACGGGAGTTTATTTTAGAGAATTTCATTGAACAGTCCTTCCCTTTGTGAAATGGCAACACGTAACACTCATGCTCTAACCGGGATACAAACCAGCTATAGACAAGTCTTGTGATCCCAAGTCTGAAACCTTGGACCGCTCAGCCATGTCAATCGGCACTACAGGAAAGTGTGTGTACTCATTACAATTGAGTTCATTAAAATCCAGAGTTGATTGTACTTGTGTGTGGTAAGTGTTTGTATAGAATGTAGGATATGATTCCGAGGTTGTTTAATAATCCTTGGTAATTGTAAATAACTTCATTTATAATGATGCTTTTGGCCGTGCAATTGAAGTGATAAACTGGTTCATGCGCTGGGTACTGAGCACCTTTCTCATATCTTTGCAATCAATTATTTTCTTTAGTATGTGTGTGTGTTTATTTGTGCACTCAAACAATCCAATGCAATACGTGTTTCGATTGAGCAAGCTTCTTCCGACGGGTAATTAGAACCAATTGCATCTAGATCGAACAAGCTTGAAAGAGGAAGAAGAGGAGAGGGGTTACATATGGGTATAATTATAGAGGATAAGGTTTGTTAATTGTGTGTTTTGCTCGTTAACATGAGTGTTTTATCTGACGCTTGTCCACGCCCAAAAAAAGTCTCGGTTGACTTGACGCTGCTATCAGCTCCTTATTTCGTTTGCATTAAATGTACAAAATACGCACCACTTGTTCTAATCTTGTAATAAAATGGTCTGTAGTTAGCGCGTAACCCTTCTCACCTTGCTCTCCATATGGTTGTAGTAAATGAATTCCCAACTCGAGCCGTGTTCAACATTTTGATTACTCACATTCCTTGTTAAGGATGCTGTTCGATGCCTGCTTCGTAGTACGATGACTTCACGACGGATAAAAACAATATATCATGCGCTGTATGAGATTCAATATGGCTCTTTCCGTTTCTTCCTGGTTGTTTAATTGGGTATCATATTTAACAACGGCCAACTATCACACAATAACGGAGCTTGGTTGTCATGTGTTTTGTTTTGCGTTGCATTGCCTTCTTGTATCTTCCGAGTTCATTATATTAACGAACTCCTCCGCATTCTGTTAAATAACCCCAAAAATTCGTCAATCAAGATTGAAAGCTTACAACACATATGTTAATATTTCCTTAATGGTAACTTTAAGGCTGAAGAAACTAAAGGAGGTGCATAGGTCCAGTGGCAAGGCGCTTACCCATGGTGCAAAGGGTCCTTGTTTGGATTTAGGATTTAGATTTCTGGGCTTTCGGCATCTATGGCCATGATAGCCCGTCACTAGGATTAGGATTAGGAATTACATTTCTGGTCTTTCGACATCTATGGCCATGTTAGCCCGTCTTTAGGATTAGGAATTAGATTTCTGGGCTTTCGGCATCTATGGCCATGTTAGACTGTCTCTAGGATTAGGAATTTGATTTCTGGGCTTTCAGTATCTATGGCCATGTTAGCCCATCACTAGGATTAAGATTAGGAATTAGATTTCTGGTCTTTCGGCATCTATGGCCATGTTAGACCGTCTCTAGGATTAGGATTAGGAATTAGATTTCTGGTCTTTCGGCATCTATGGCCATGTTAGACCGTCTCTAGGATTAGGATTAGGAATTAGATTTCTGGGCTTTCGGCATCTATGGCCATATTAGCCCGTCATGTATAAGGGATTACGTCTCTCGGCGATCACACAATCCGAGGAAAGGGAAGGAAGAAAGCGACCTGGGGCCAGTATGTTAGGTATCATCCCGGCATTTCCCTGGTGTGAATGACGAAAACCTCAGGATAGCCTCACTCACGTTGAAAATGCTTTCACATTTTTTCGACTAAGTGCCCCACCAGGAATTGAACCGGGACCGCTGGCTCCTTGTTCGATCCTAGTGATGTAAGCTTGTGGTGAACAATATTTCCTCGTTTGATTTTCTCAGGGATTTTCCCATTTACTCCCAACTACAAGAATACTTCGATTATCGCGATTCGTGATTTGCCGCAGTTTGTAATTGTATACCAAAATTTCCAACCATTACGCTCCAAATTTTTAATTATCGCGCTCGGGAGATGTGGCCCCACTACATATGAAACTAGAATTACATTTAGTTGGAGTCTTCATCTTCCAGAGACAGGGTTGTGAAAACCCCAGTTAAAAAAAAAAAACGCCCAGTGGGTTTTATTGGGTAATATTGGGTTTTATTAAATTTTGTACGTATATTTAAAGCCATATTCCTACTTAAAATACCATTTAAGTATGTTCTACTATACACATATAACTATGAAATTTCCTTGTGGTACCGCGGTAGTTCACGTCTGGCGCGGGTTCCTTGTTCGTAGGCCGGTAGCCAGCCCAAAAATGTAGGGGAAGCTGAAGTTAGGGGGGGCGATCCAACCATATTATAGTACATCACCATAGTATAGTTCATTTGCAAGCCTATCGTGAAAATTTTTAGGGGAAGCGGCAAAAATTTAGGGGGGCCCGGTTTCCCCTAAAACCCCCTTGGATACGGGCCTGCTTGTTCGATCCCAGCTTCCGCCAAGTGCATTTTGCGGTGGACAAACGTAGAGTGCATGGGTTTTTTCGGGGTTCTCCCGTTTCCTACCCTTTCTTCACGCCACTATTATTATCCATATCACAGTCTTCCTTAGCCCTGGTGCACAATCATGAGACATTGGACTAAACTTAGAAATAACAAAAAAGAAAGAAAAATAATAGACAAGGAATCAGTGAAATCTCATACGCGTTTCGTGGGACACACTTTGCACCACTGACACTCGCTTATATTTTGATTTCTAGAAAAAAAAGTAGTACACAATTTTCTAGAGTAACAAAGAGATGTATAATTTTATCTAATACAGAATAGCGATAACCTCTCTTACAATTATGGTTCAAATCCATGAGCCAGTCGTCCGGAGTTACGCTCAAAACTGGCCAGGCAAATACTGGGATAGTACCTCAAGTTCAGGAGCCGGAGATAAAAAAATGACTTTATTGAAGGGATATTCTGTTTCTAAAAGAAATAAAAAGTTTTTTTAAAAAGAAAAAAGAAATGTTGGGAATGGGGATTTTTTTTTTTCATTTTTAGTTGTCAATTTGGTTTCTTACAATAGATTTTACGATTAAAGGGGTTTGGTAATATACAATAATTGTACTGTGCTTGACATACTCCATCAGATACGCAAGAAGAATTAGAGAGTTCTACAATCTGATTACCGTTAGTGTTGAGAAGATAAAGGTGTATCTTTAGTAATTTTCTTTTTCAAGTGAAGCGTTCTCGATTTGTAATTAACTGACACATGGAGAAAGACATTTTATCTGTTTAACTAACGAAATGTTTGATTCTGTACTAGCTAAAGTACCCGTTCTTTGCACACAGGTCCACTTACTTTTAATGGGAAGTTTTGATACTCTGTTCTGGCGCTAAATACATATTTCAGGCCAATTTTGAAACTAGACGAACACTAAGAAGTACAATTGAATCAAGTAATTAAGATTGTTATTTCAATCCAAGTTTTCAAGTATATTTATTGAGGTCGTCTTTTTTGGGTTTTATTGTGTTTTTTATGTGGGTTTTACCCAAAAAATGGGGAATTTTGGGCTGGGAGAAATTCCAACAACTCTGTCCAGATAGCAATCTTGCAGCACTTCGTTTATATCCGACACTGCTTGATTACTACTGACAATCCGTGGGAAAAATCCCATACTGTCGGATTTTTTGACTGAGTTTTCAAATTGGGATAAAGGGAATTTTATTAAAAATTGGTAGAATTTATGGGATTTTTCATATATCTATTCCACTGACGCAAACAACATTGTCTATGGGCGAAAGACAAATAATTCTTCAATGAATGTAAAATTAATGCTAATTGTCAAATTTTGTTAATATGGAATGTATCTTAAGCGTGGTTGTCACGTTACATGAATCTTGTAGCTGTCATAAAAAAAAAAAAAAAAAAAAAAAAAAAAAAAACTTGCAATCCCTACTATATTTCTCCATGTAAACATAATCTTGAAAGGGGCATACGTTTTTTTCCCTCTTGCAGACTCAGAACATTGTATTGTTAATATGCCCGTCCGCCAATCCCTACTTAACACTATAACTCTTGAATGAAAGCATTTTTAAAAATATTTCTGCAATCTTGTCTCGTTTCGAAAATGTTTGAAAGTGATGTCTTGTCTCGAAAAGTGAATTTGTTCCTATTGAAAGAGCCTTAACTCTTCCTGTGTCTCGTCATGGATAATTCCGTCTCGTGTAATGAAGATCTTAATGAACATCTTAACAGTTCTCTTACCAGAAATCTGTATTTAATATACAGTATTTATTCCATGGATTTTAATTAGAAATCTGCATTTGATAGAACAAATAGTATTTATTCCATGGATTTTAACAGAAATCTGCCTTTGACAGAACATACAGTATTTATTTCATCGATTTTAATCAGAAATCTACATTTGACAGAACATACATAATTTATTCCATCGATTTTAATCAGAAATCTGTATTTGATAGAGCATACAGTATTTATTCCATCAATTTAAATCATGAATCTGCCATTGACAGAACATACAGTATTTACTCCATCGATTTTAATCAGAAATCTGTATTCGATAGAACAAATAGTATTTATTCCATGGATTTTAACAGAAATCTGCCTTTGACAGAACATACAGTATTTATTCCATCGATTTTAATCAGAAATTTACATTTGACAGAACATGCAGTATGCATTCCATCGATTTGAATCAGAAATCTGTATTTGATATAACATACAGTATTTATTCCATCGATTTTAATCAGAAATCTGTATTTGATAGAACAAACTATATTTATTTCATCAATTTCACAATTTATGTCTGCATGGATTTTATTGCATTTTATTTAGCGCAGTTGACTTACAGTTGGAATAGGTTGCCTTTAATATTAGATTAATCCCTTAAGTGGGTAAACGAGCTTAAGACGCTGTAAGATATGTACAATTTTACTTTAACCCGTCTAATACGCAAGTTATTTTTGTGCCACTTCTGCAACTGAAAGTTTCCGTCTAAAGGCGCAAGTTACTTTTGTGCCACTCTTACGAATGAAAGTTTGCGTTTAAAGACGCAAGTTATTTTCATGTCATTCCTGCGAATGAAAGTTCCCATCTAAAGGTGCAAGTTATTTTTGTGCCACTCCTGCGAATGAAAGTTCCTGTCTAAAGGTGCAAGTTATTTTTGTGCCACTCCTGCGAATGAAAGTTCCCATCTAAAGATGAAGTGTGCGAGTTCCCATGCATTTCTTAAGCATTGGAAATATTGTTGAACTGTTTTCAATTTTTTCCCTGGCGTCTTTACCATATGATCTGGCAATTTGTATTCCAAATAAAATGACGTTGAAAAAGGAAAATTGATTTTTTTTTTTTTGGGTGTGTGTGAGAAAAGTGTTCATTTTGCTGTTCGACTCGTACTACGTAATTACACACTTAAGGAGTTAATATACCTATATTATAGGATTGACAACAGTGCAAAGCAGGTATTTTCAGTTATTATGTTCGAGACTACTGTATTTCTGAAATTATATTTGTTATAAAACGTACGTGTTTTATATATCTTTTATATCATTCTCTTCCGATGCGGATGCATAGATCTTTTATATCTACTCATAGAGGCAAAAGACGAGTGTGCGAGCTCCATTTTTTTTTTCAAAAGAAGCTAAAAGACTTGGGTATTTAGGTGTGATATAATTCTCAAATAGATTTTTTTCCAAACCTGTACTCCGTTATGCCATTATTGAAGTAATTTCCGGTCAAAGGTCAGAGTCGTAGTAACCTAGAATTTTGTCGTGCTTCGAAAATTGTCCACAACCTGCTCTGCGTGTTGGTAGACAATTTTCTCTTGACGGTTTCTTTAATTTTTTTATTATTTATTTAAACCTTTGTCTTCCTGTTTGTTGATATCATTTGTCAGTTTTTCTTCCTGGATTTGTTTTGATTACTTGTAAACATTTGAAATTATTACGGTTCCCGTCTGAGTATTTTACTTCAGCTTCCTTCAGCTGAGTATTGAAAGACTATGGCTCCAGATGCATTTGTTGACCTGTTGCAGAATTTGCTAAAAAATCGTGACATTATCTCCTCAGGAAACTTTAGTATTAATGTTAGAATGATGTTGATCTCGAGTCAACCTTTGACCCTTTTGCCTTTGGTCGTTCAATCTTTTCCCTCTGTTGGTGATTGAGGAAAAAGGAAAGGAAACTTTTTTGTCTGGAGATGGACGATTGCATTGAGAAGGATTGTCTGTGCTGGACAGATGTCTGTTTATGTATGTATATGTCAAGATATACGCAAAGAATGTACGAGTCGAATATTGATACCACGAGGGTCAGGTCGTCACGATTCATTGCCCACCGTGATCTTAAGCTTTTCTCGTTCTTCCGTATGCATCGGGTTCTTAAATGGATTCTTTGCCATTGTAGATTTTTTTTTTTTTTTTGTATCTTCTAGTCTCAACTGAATGTGCAATTAAGCTGTGGGAGTTTCTTAGATACACGGATTCTGTCTACACTTAAATGTTGGAAGTAGCATCATAACTCAGGTAGATTTATCTGCTTTTGGGACCATGCGATGCTCGTGTAAATCTCACTTAGAATGTCCCAATGTACTATTGTTTCTTACACTAATAGTCCAATATTACAATCTCAAAAGTCGCACGTAAACGTAATACCGAACTGTGCTTATCTTACTTACATATTCTAATAACTTTATTTGAGATTGCCCATACTATATTTGTTACTTCAATACTCTAATATAATCTCATTAAAATCACTGCGCCATGTGAACTTTGTGGTGGACAAACACCGTGTTCATGGATTTTCTCGGGGTTCTCCCGTTTCCTCCCACTTTCTTCATTCCACCATTTCACTCATCTCTCATCATCACCGTCTCCTTTAGCCTAACCGGCATAGCCGTGGGACGTAAAACTAAAGATTTCATTTCATTTCATTAACATCACTTAATATAGTTTTTTAATTCTCACTCGAATAATCTAACACAATTTTAATAAATTCACCCTATCTCACTTCAATAGTTTAATGTCATTATCATTATCACGGGTTTTCTGCTACTATCGGTAGGTCACTTGCCGCAACTGAGAACCTTCCATGCTTCCCCATCGTCTGCACATACGATTTTTCTCTTTTAATATCGTCCATTAATTAGTCTCCTTAGCCCCCCATCTCTTCGCTGCCACCATACCCTCTAGCACGTCCCTTATGACACATTTTCTTCTTATTCAGTGTCCTGATCAATTTCTCTTCCTCTTCACAATAATATCTAAAAACTTTTCTCCCCCGCCATTTCTAACACACTCTCATTTATTTTCCCCTTGACCCAGGTAATTCTCTCCGTTCTCTTCCACACTCACATTTCTAAACCTTCCAGTCGTTTTTTCATCATTTTTGCGTAATGTCCATGTTTATGAGCCTTTTATGAGTCTCAACTATTCAAAGTCCTACAAAATAGTACCGTATTTTTTCCCTCCTAAAGTATTCTTTCGCCATTCCTATTCTTACTTTTATTTCAGTTCACACTTCATATCATTACTAATAATCTACCCAGGTATCGAAAACTAGTCACCTGTTCTATTTTGTCCCCTCCTACTTCTATATTTTGACTAACTGCTTCGTTGCAGTCACCATGGCATCTGTCCTTCTAACATTTATTTTCATCCCATATTCCTCACATGTCTAATATAATTTCCTTTAAAATCACTTAAAAAAATATTTTCTCACTTTAAATCTTATAGAATACCATTCATACTCATCCTATAACTTACTTTAATAGCCCAATACAATTATATTTAAAATTACCTAAAATACTTTTTTTTTCAGTCTGATATAATTTCGTTGAAACACACCCATTCTTATTTCAATATAATTCCATTTAAAATTTCTTAGTAAGACTATCCATGCCTTTGGATTGATTATTTTAACAAAAGAAACACTGACCAAAGCTTAAAACACACTTTTTTCTTTTTCTTTTTTCTCTCTTTGACCCAAAAGGAAAAAAAGAAAAAAGTGTGTTTTAAGCTTTGGTCAGTGTTTCTTTTGTTAAAATTTCTTATTTTACTTTTGGGTCAATCCATGCCAAGTGATCGAGAGAAAAGAAAAATTGCCGCTCCACCTTTTCAAAAAAAAAAAAAAAAAAAAAAATCTAATTTTCTCATGAATGTTTATATTATATCAAGATACTTCAAAACCACAATCATTAAATACGTTTTAAAACATCTCGTAGCGACGCAGCTTTTGTCGCCATTTTGCGTTTTTTCGATTTCAGGCGTTTACGTTGTTTTGAATATCTCAGCATGTATTTGTCCTAGCAAATTGAAAATTGCTGGGCGTGTCCAACTTACGCAGAGCTGAAACTTTGTCCTCTTAACATTTTTGCCTAAAACCACTTGAAAGGGGTAAAATCAGGACCTACAGTAAGCAATATTTTTGGACATTGAAGACATGTTTGGGAAGAGGAAGCAACTGACGTAGAGGTCTGAATTTGTGTGTGCATGTAGTTCGGGATCATACGTTTATAGTAAAAAAAAAAAAAAAAATTGCAGACCTGTAGCTGCTGCTACCAAATGCCTGAAAAACTATCGTAAAGTTGGGGAATTATGCCAATTTGGCATATTTCACTGTCCAGTATCTCCAATGGGCCTGCATAAAAAAATCTGAAATTTTGGGAATAGTTACTCCTTTAGTATGTCATAGTGGTTGTTTTTTTTTTTTTTTTTTTTTTTTTTTGAGCAGAAGGGAGTCAAAGTATTAAGGAATGACGTCATACTCTAGGAGGTGTTTTGTTCACAAATTCAACTGGAAATTCTTTGTTGTGAAGTAAAACAAAGTAGGATGAATGGCTAGTCCAGTCAAGACTCGCAAGCTCCGTTGCCAAGCATGCATTTTGACTTTTCTCGCCTTCTGCTGATAGTGGTATTCTTCACCAGTGCTGCTGTAGGTGATAAGACAGTGAGTCATAACTAGAGGAAAGATAGGAGCTTAAGAGCCTTGACTGGACTAGCCATTCATCCGACTTTGTTTTACTTCACAACAAAAAATTTCCAGTTGAATTTGTGAACAAAATACCTCCTACAATATGACGTCATTCCTTAATACTTTGATCCCTCTTCTGCTCAAAAACAGAACACGCGCTTTGTTGTGTGTTATGATATACTAAAGGAGTAACTATTCCCAAAATTTCAGATTTTTTAAAATCCAGATCCATTGGAGATATTGGACAGTGAAATATGCCAAATTGATATAATTTCCCAACTTTACGATAGTTTTTCAGGCATTTGGTAGTAGCTACAGGTCTGCATTTTTTTTTACTATAAACGTATAATCCCGGACTACATGCAGACACAAATTCAGACTTCTACGTCAGTTGCTTCCTCTTCCCAAACATATCTTCAATGCTCAAAAATATTGCTACTGCAGGCCATGATTTCACCCCTTTCAAATGGTTTTACGCAAAAATGTTAAGAGAACAAAGTTTTAGCTCTGCACAAGTTGAACACGCCCAGCAATTTTCAATTTGCTAGGACAAATACATGCTGACATATTCAAAACAACGTAAACATCTGAAATCGAGAAAACGCAAAATGGCGGCAGAAGCTGCTTCGCTACAGTATGTTTTAAAAAAATAATTGTGGTTTTGAAGTACCCTGATATAGTATAAACATTCATGAAAAAATTAGATTTTTTTGGAGATGGTCGAGCGGCACATGCTTGATCACTTAATATGGATTGACTCTTTTTTCTTACTCCAAGTATGATATAGTTTAATTTAAAAGCATTCGAAGCACACAGGTACAGTATCTTAGTAGGTACAGCACACAGCATCTCCGTTGAGTAGTCTAACACAGGTATAATCCCAGTTAAAAGCATTTTACAGTTGTTAATTCTCACTTCAACAGTTTGACACAATCCTATTTAAAATCTCTCAAAATAGGCGTGTATCTTATTTCAATAATAATAATGATAATAATAATAAAACACTTAAACTGCTTTTAATATTCACTGCAGCATTCTGATATAATTCCATTCCGGATTCTGCGTTAATCTGTAAGTCCATGTCTCATATAACATCAGTACTGAACTCGTGTCCGGGTGAAAGAGGACCTTTTGTAACGCCACACTTTAAGAAAAAAAATGACCTGTCCGGGTACAAGATGACGTCAGATAACGCTACGTTTATATTACTTTTAAGAAAAGAAGTGTTCGGGTGAAAGAAGATGTCTGGTAACGCTATGTGTATATTACTTTTAAGAAAACAGGATGTGTCCGGATAAAAGAGAATGTCTGGTAACTCTATGCCTAGATATTTTTTAAGAAAACAGGAAGTGTTGGAGTGCAAAGAGGATGTCCGGTAACGCTATGCTTATATTACTTTTACGAAAACAAGAAGTGCTCGGGTAGAAAAGGGTGTCTAGTAACGCTAGGCTTCTATTACTTAAAAGAAAATGACTTATTCGGGTAAAAGAGGGTGTCTGGTAACGCTGTGCTTATATTACTTTTATGAAAAACGCGAATGTTCGGGTGAAAGAGGATGTGTGGTAACGCTAGACTTCTATTACTTAAAACAATGACTTATTCGGGTAAAAGAGGGTGTCTGGTAACGCTGTGCTTATATTACTTTTATGAAAAACGCGAATGTTCGGGTGAAAGAGGATGTGTGGTAACGCTAGACTTCTATTACTTAAAACAATGACTTATTCGGGTAAAAGAGGGTGTCTGGTAACGCTGTGCTTATATTACTTTTATGAAAAACATGAATGTTCGGGTGAAAGAGGATGTGTGGTAACGCTAGACTTCTATTACTTAAAACAATGACTTATTCGGGTAAAAGAGGGTGTCTGGTAACGCTGTGCTTATATTACTTTTATGAAAAACGCGAATGTTCGGGTGAAAGAGGATGTGTGGTAACGCTAGACTTCTATTACTTAAAACAATGACTTATTCGGGTAAAAGAGGGTGTCTGGTAACGCTGTGCTTATATTACTTTTATGAAAAACGCGAATGTTCGGGTGAAAGAGGATGTGTGGTAACGCTAGACTTCTATTACTTAAAACAATGACTTATTCGGGTAAAAGAGGGTGTCTGGTAACGCTGTGCTTATATTACTTTTATGAAAAACATGAATGTTCGGGTGAAAGAGGATGTCTGGTAACGCTAGACTTCTATTACTTAAAACAATGACTTATTCGGGTAAAAGAGGGTGTCTGGTAACGCTGTGCTTATATTACTTTTATGAAAAACGCGAATGTTCGGGTGAAAGAGGATGTGTGGTAACGCTAGACTTCTATTACTTAAAACAATGACTTATTCGGGTAAAAGAGGGTGTCTGGTAACGCTGTGCTTATATTACTTTTATGAAAAACGCGAATGTTCGGGTGAAAGAGGATGTGTGGTAACGCTAGACTTCTATTACCTAAAACAATGACTTATTCGGGTAAAAGAGGGTGTCTGGTAACGCTGTGCTTATATTACTTTTATGAAAAACATGAATGTTCGGGTGAAAGAGGATGTCTGGTAACGCTAGACTTCTATTACTTAAAACAATGACTTATTCGGGTAAAAGAGGGTGTCTGGTAACGCTGTGCTTATATTACTTTTATGAAAAACGCGAATGTTCGGGTGAAAGAGGATGTGTGGTAACGCTAGACTTCTATTACTTAAAACAATGACTTATTCGGGTAAAAGAGGGTGTCTGGTAACGCTGTGCTTATATTACTTTTATGAAAAACGCGAATGTTCGGGTGAAAGAGGATGTGTGGTAACGCTAGACTTCTATTACTTAAAACAATGACTTATTCGGGTAAAAGAGGGTGTCTGGTAACGCTGTGCTTATATTACTTTTATGAAAAACGCGAATGTTCGGGTGAAAGAGGATGTGTGGTAACGCTAGACTTCTATTACTTAAAACAATGACTTATTCGGGTAAAAGAGGGTGTCTGGTAACGCTGTGCTTATATTACTTTTATGAAAAACATGAATGTTCGGGTGAAAGAGGATGTCTGGTAACGCTAGACTTCTATTACTTAAAACAATGACTTATTCGGGTAAAAGAGGGTGTCTGGTAACGCTGTGCTTATATTACTTTTAAGAAAAACGCGAATGTTCGGGTGAAAGAGGATGTGTGGTAACGCTATGCTTATATTGCTTTTAAGAAAACAGGAAGTTCCCCGGTAAAAGAGGGTATGTGGTAACGCGATGCTTATATTACTTTTAAGAAGACAGGGAGTGCCCAAATAAAAGAGGGTGTCTGGTAACGCGATGCTTATATTACTTACAAACAAGAGAACATAGTCGGGTAATACAGGACGTAGGACGACATATGGTAACACTGCTTGATATGGTGACCTATTGTTCCCCTTTTACTTGAATTTTCCTTTTTCACTTTGGTATAATGATATACAGTGAAGTCCCTAAAACTCGGTACTCGATAACCCATCAGTACAGATACTGAGCCACACACTGGCAGGACAACAATAGGAAAACAACAGGACACAACATATTTCTTTTTAAAGCCAGTTTTTGCAAAGTCGGCTAGTTAAGGTGGATCACTAGGTGTTCTCGGTGCTATGCTAAACGCTGCGTGAATAGTGCGGCGTTGCCAGATAGTGTCGAGTGTTTACTGGTGCCAGATAATAAAGGAAGTGGTCATGGAATTCTTCTTGGATACTTACTGGAAAAATTAGTTTTCGACCCTTACCACAATTCACAGCTAAGTTCCGCTTCTTGAACTACAACACTAGAATCCAGGAATTTTCTTATTGTGACTACCACAGTAAACGTACAAATTTGGTGACAACGCATTATGGCGTTCTGCGCAAGTTTCTTCCCAAAGTCTATTTCCTTAAATGGAAACTAATATTTAAATAAAATGTGAAACATAATACGAAAAACGGTGAAACAATATACCTATTTCGTAATAAGATCGTTACTTTAAAATACTTTACACGTTCAAATAAACATTTCATAAAATTGAGCACTTCTAGTAAGATCTAACAGCAAGTGCCATCTTGTGGGCTCATTGTAAAACGAATCAAATATTTTCTTCTATTTTTTACCTTTTACTTATAACAGAAGACACAGCCAAATGAATCAGTGTCTTGTTCATTGTAGCTCAAACGTAACTTTATCTTATAATACAATATTAATAATATTTAATGTTTCATTGCGCACGGGTGGTGATCCACCTTAATTTTCATTATAGACATCTTTATGCCTTCTAAAGTATGTTTCTGAGGTCTGTCTTATCAGGTAATTTACTTAACAGTGTGTATTCATTAATTTTCATTTTCATGTATAGTAAAGGTCTATGCCAGCGTTTCCCAACCGGTGTGCCGCGGCACACTGGTGTGCCGCGAATGGGCCGCTGGTGTGCCGCGAGAAAATTGAAACAAATTATTAATTCTATACGAACCAAATTGCAAGACAGGGGAAAATGTATATTTATATTTCACATTACTATGAACCTCTACTATAAATCTACAATTTTAAATTTCATACTGTGTTACTTTTCTGTACATTTTTAATGTTGAAAAACGTATTTATCATTGTCATGACCATTATTACTTCTTTATTGTTGCAGACTATTTCGTAACTTGAAATTTTAACATATCATTCAATAAATTGAACAAAGCAAGCATGCATACAAATTACCTACATTTGTGTTTTAAAAGTATAGGAGATTTGTTTATTTGTTCGTTATTTAGTGATCTTCCCTTTTAGTTAGAGGTTAGATACAGTTTTCGAAAGAGAAAGTGGATTTTTAAAAACCCGAGTCCTATATTTCACTGCTATTGTTTTCTATTTTAAAATTAGAATGAAAAATAAGTATAATGATTTAGCACGGGGGAAAATCAGTGGTCGAGCTTTCTTCTCTGTAAGAAGGAAATTAGTAATCACATTAAAATACCACGGTAATTATACATACATACATATACATATATATATATATATATATATATATATATATATATATATATATATAGATAGATAGATAGATAGATAGATAGATATATGGGTGTGCCGCGAGAATTCAAGTTACACCTGTAGTGTGCCGCAAGTTGGAAAAGGTTGGGAAACGCTGGTCTATGCTTTCATAAAATACGTACTTTTCCTTTGTTTAAGACTCTTCATCCCGGCGAAATTAAAATACCGCTAATTTTACAGTAATTATGTGATATCTTCAAATAGATAAAAGATAATCGAAATGTGGAACAAGAGCGCCCTAGACAATATTATTTTACATGAGAAACCGTTATCACGACTCACTTATCTGCTTTCGATTTCGAGCCATTTTGAAAATCGGCATTTATTTTCGCGTTTCTAAACAGCTGAAAACGGAAAAACCACAAGGTGACTTGTGATAGCGGTACCTCACGCAAAATAATATTGTCTAGGGCGCTCTTGTTCCATATTTCAATTATATTTTATCTATTTGAAGATATCACATAATTACTGTAAAATTAGCGGTATTTTAATTTCGCCGGGATGAAGACTCTTAAGGGTATTTAGGCAGTTTATTCTCTGTTGTATTTTCAAGCAACCAATACATACAAATACAATACTGTATTTTCTGTGGAGACACTCATACGTATTCTTTTTTACCCCATACCCGATAATTCGGCTACCCTTCGGTCCACATTACACCGAGTTATCGAGATTCTACTGTATTATGCAAATAGAAAGGCCAACATGGTAACATTTGTGTACAAATATGTAAGTTTGTAATCCAATTGTAAATACATTGGGAAGGAGTAACTAAAGTATTTTGACATTGAATTCTGTTTAATTATTAAACATAATATTAAAACATTTTAATTAACAGAATTAAGGCTTTAGTCTACCTTGAATCACATTAGGAAGATTTAGTACCTGATAAGAATTTTATAAGACTGTGGGGATACAAAAAGAATCTTCTTTTTTATGGTAGTCTCTTTTTTTTGAGCGCGTTCGTTACAAATTAAAAACTTAATTCAAGACATATTCTTTTTTTCCGTATAAAAAATGAGTGTGTGTAATTGAAATAATTATCACCCGTTGTGGTTCTATTGTTTTGTCCATAATAGGAAGTGGCGAGCGGAAGTAATCCAATGCTCATGAATAATGGAAAAGGCTGCTGATGGTTTTATCAACAAGAGAACTGCTCAATGCTGTAAAAATGTTCCGTAAAAAACACACAAAACGCGCCCGCTCATTCATTGTTAACGCTGCGTCGGTCTTTTGGATGATCAGAGTTGCCAAATTAGGCATCTTATGACTAAATCTAAACTTTTTGATATATTGATAAGATCGTAACAGTGGTGAGGCCAGAAGGGTGGCAAAGGGCTGGAGTCCCCCTGATCACTCTCCCAAATACATTATATTATAATGTAGGTCAAGGAATATAAAACTTTTTTTTCAGTATAGAAAAGAATACTGCACACCAAAATTTGTGCACTTGCATTTACTCCCCCAAGAAATTAAAGCTGGCGTCATCACTGGCTAATAAAAATGTAGTTTAGCTATTACACTATACACTATAAATTAAAATCGTGATGAATTAAAAGCTTTAATTGTTTACATATACAACATTTATTATTATTATTATTATTATTATTTGCCCACGAACATCCCAAAATCAAGGACATGGTTATACATAACATTTCTGCATGTATTGAGTTCTATTAGCATGACTGTTAGTATCAGGAATTTGCATGGCGCACCGAAACGTTTACAAGCTATTATAAGGAATTGTCTTTGCGCCCCTTTGTCTGTATGCAACCGATATTACAAATCTCTTAAGCTAGATTGTATAATATTGCAGGATATCTTGGGGCACAGGGTAACTGGTTTCTCCTTTATAATTAGGATTTTGACCAATTCTGCGTCTATAATTGTCCAGTACACTGTTAAATAACAGGTCACATCTATTGATGTGTGATTTCTCCTAACGGGGTCACCCATACTCCTCACGGTGACACCCTAATTCTAACGGTGACACCCATAATCCTAACATACATACTCCTAACATTTACACAGATACTCCTAACAGTGACATATGTACTCCTAACAGTGACACAAATACTCCTAACAGTTACACATATACTAACAGTGACATAGATACTCCTAACAGTGACATATGTACTCCTAACAGTGACACCGATACTCCTAACAGTTACACAAAACTCCTAACAGTGACACAGATACTCCTAACAGTGGCACACATACTCTTAACAGTTACACAGATACTTATAACGGTGACACATAGTCCTAACTGTAACTCGTGTATTACTTGTAAATACACTAAAGTAAGGAAATATATAGCTTACATTATTGTTAAATTCTGCTAACTATTAAATTTAGCTATCATTTGAGGTAACTAGCCACTTTTTTTCAGATTTCGTGCTTCAGTTAGCTACTTTCTGAATTCACCTGTTGGCAACAATGTGGATGAAGCTTTAATTACGTGAGATTGGCCATTCACACGAGACCTCATATTCATTATAATGGAAACTTTTTTAAAAAAAAAATCTCATCATTTTATATTAAAAAGAATATAATATATACTGTGGTCGTGTAATGAAAGTGTCCAATGTTTGATATCTGGTGACTCTTGCCTATTCATCATCAACCGAACCGTTACTTTATTATAATAGTCTTGTGATTGACGAACATGACTCATTGTGTTTCTAAATTCCTGGCCTTATCAGTGTTTTCATTACTAAAACAAATGCGACTGAACTTGCCTTCTTAGAAACAACGGTTACTCTTACATATATGAGATAGAAGTGTAATGTTGCGACAGACAGTCTAGAGTGATCAAGATCTGCTTTTTTTTCCTTTTCTTTTCTTTTTTCTTTTTTTTTTCTTTTTCGATCAAAAGAACCAGTATATTTCAATCAAAAATTTTCTTGTAGATCTATATCTGGAGAACTACATATAGTGTAGCCAAACTCAAACTATCACTTAACTCGGTATGATATGCCTTTTTCGAAGAAAGTACGAAAACTCGATTTAGGGGCTGTTCAAAAATTGTGGCGCCCCTGATCCAAAATCCGATATATTTCAATCAAAAATTTTCTTCTAGGCCTTATATCTGGAGAACTACATATAGTTAGCCAAACCCAAATTTTCAGTTAACTCACTATGATGTACTTATTCCGTAGAAAATACGAAAACTCGATTTAGGGGCTGTTCAAAACTTGTGGCGCCTCTGATCCAAAATCCGATATATTTCAATCAAAAATTTTCTTCTAGGCCTTATATCTGGAGAACTACATATAGTTAGCCAAACCCAAATTTTCAGTTAACTCACTATGATGTGCTTATTCCGTAGAAAATACGAAAACTCGATTTAGGGGCTGTTCAAAACTTGTGGCGCCTCTGATCCAAAATCCGATATATTTCAATCAAAAATTTTCTTCTAGACCTTATATCTGGAAAACTACATATAGTTAGCCAAACCCAAATTTTCAGTTAACTCACTATGATGTGCTTATTCCGTAGAAAATACGAAAAATCGATTTAGGGGCCGTTAAAAAAATTGTGGCCCCTGATTCAAAAACTTATTATTGGCCAATATTGCAATCTGTTGATCCATTTCCTTGATTAGTCCTAAAATTCGTGTTTCTTTGGATAACTAGATCAGGGCTGGATTAAGGGGGAAACTTATGGGGGCTGGAAACCTGGGCCTCAATTCTGATCGAAGTCTCAACTGGCTATCTAAATCTAAACTGGTTTTCTTGGAGTTGTCCCGTTTCCTCGCACTTTTTCATTTTACCATTTCGTTCATTTCTCATCATCACCGTCTCCTTTAGCTTAGCCGGCATAACCATGGAACGTAAAACTTAAAGATTTCATTTTTTTTTTCATTAGGCGAAGTCAGCAAAAGCTACATATTTTTTCTGGCTAGATGGATTAATCCGAACCTGACTAGGATATATTGCCAAGGGGGGGGGGGAATGGATGCTTACATCTAAGAATTGGAAGATTCTTGGAATTGGAATTGCTTACACTTTCAACCACTCCAATTTCAGCTTGTTGTCCAATTGTATTCTAGGGGGGAACAATCTTCTAGGGCGGCCATCATAGTTACACATATACTCTTTCTACTAGAAATTAAGCAATTAATAAATGTTTAAAATTCTCATGTTTTATCGTCATGTGAATGTAGTTATAAGAGCATGTTCTTTAAACAAGTAACAGTGTTACGTGTACATTGATTGGTATTGTGCAGGGGCACATCCACGGGGAAGAGTCTACCGAGTGCAGACTCGACTAACATTTGTAGACCTTTTTTTTTAAACAAAATAATATGTGGTTAACAGAGAAATGATTGATGTAGGCTAAATATTTGATTTTGCGACGCATCGTACTCCTTTCTTTCCTTATAAAATGGTCTAGTTCTATCATTTCTTTTTCTAAAATTACAGGTGGCAAAATTAACAATTACCTATCCTCTTTTTTAAGGGTGCTGAATAAGACAGATTCAATATTACATGGGCGTGTTGGACTCCCCAAAAGACATACTTTAGACTCCTCTCAGCAAACATTTCTGGGTGCGGTGAATTTTTCTTAACTTAATATAGAAATCGGAAGTGGTTAGTAGGCCATCTCTGGTTTTAGTACCGAGATAAGAGTTGAGGCAAAATATATTCTTGGGACACTTATTTGATTTCAGAAAACCACTTCTCGCTATCTATTAGATACTGCAATTGATGTATGATAATATAAAACAGAAAACCGTACGTGAAGGGTGAAAGCTTCTCAGTTGCAGTAAGTGACCTGCCAATAATGGCAGAATACCTATAATCAGTGGCGTAGGGAAGGGGGCCCCAGAGGGCCCCCCAAAGAGGTCCGACAATGTACTTTGGTACTTTGATGTTTGTAATTTTTATATATTTTTATGTTTTTTTAACATTTTTTTGTTTGTAATTTTTCTATATGTATCTATAACAGCACTTGCCCCCCCCCCAAATACAATCCTGGCTACGCTACTGCCTGTAATGATGATGATGATAGACCGACGAACACATGAATACATGGGGTAACAAGAATTTTAGGAACCAAAAAAAATGTCAAAAGATTGCGATCTTCGCCGATAATTAGATTCTGGATCAGAAGCCATAAAATTTTTGAACGGACCCTAAATCGAGTTTTCATATTTTCTACGGAATAACACACATCATACTGAGTTAAGTGATAATTTGAGTTTGGCTACACTGTATGTAGTTCTTTAGATATAAGACGTACAAGATTTTTTAAAATTGAAATATATTGTTAGTTTTTGGATCAGGGGCCACAAAATTTTTGAACGGCCCCTAAATCGAGATTTTTTTTTTTTTTTACGGAATGAGCATATCATAGTGCCAGATATAAAGCCTACAAGAAAATTTTTGATTGAAATATATTGGATCGTTTCAGGGGCGGATCCAGGAGGAGGGCGATCGGGGGTACGCGATCGCCCCCCCAGAAGGGGAAACTTTATTTATATGTATATAAATAAAACCCACCCCCCCAGAAGTCAGTCCTGGATCCACCCCTGAATCGTTTGATCCAGAAAGCAGGTTTGGTCAATTGAACTCCTTAGTAAACCTTCTCCTGAATGCTAATGGTAAAAGAGTTCAGCTTTCGTAAGGTCCTCTCTGAGCCTCACGATTCATCACCTCGTAATACTTTTGTGGTAAACGTATTTCATATAGCGTATAGAATTGTTCAATTTGGCACAAAGCCCTATGAATGACTGCGCCTTGTGTATCGTGGTGACCCATTAAGACGTTACTGTTAATGCCTTCCGTTAGATGGATGTGTTTGTGGCTTATAAATTAAGTCGTACGTATTAGAGAAGCTGTCGTTCTAGGCCAATCGTATTTTTCATTGGCAGAAAAGCGTTTATTGATTAGGATCTGAACGCCAACTACCTGAATGTCAACAGCACTTTTCTCACTTCTGTTAACCCGCCCTTGCAATTGAGTGAAAAATGGCCTTGCATTTGTTTCTCCATGTTCACCTTTTTTTATTTCTTTTCTCCTTCCGGCTTTGGTGATGTATCAGCGCCATAAACAACACCTCTATCTGTTGACTTTATCTGTATGTCCTGGGAGGACACTTGCTTCCAATTCAGTGTAACAGAATTTCATTACGAATGTGTTAGGCTTGTAAATTATGTTTTTTGTTTTGCTTTTGTTTGTGAAGTTTAGTGTCACTCTTCAGCACCGAGGGTATATAAGGCGTGGGCCTACAGTTTAAGGTGGAAACCGAACCACAGTGTTGCGTTCAAATTTTAGTGTTGTCTGAACGGGAGTCGAATTCCAGACTTCGTCACTAGATCAGCAGGGAAGGGTATGTAAGTTAGGATGACGTTTCGTTTTGAAATAAAGATTTAACCAGTTGAGAATTCTCCAACAGCATTGCCAGAACGAACTTTAAAAGAATTAATTTTTCTTATTAACTTCTAGAGGCTTTATACTAATTGTTCTATGCACTTTATTATTATACTCATTAAACAATTCTTGTAATATATTAATACATTTATAATTTCCTTGAGTACTAAATTTTTTTCCACATGTTTTGTTTAAAAGTTATGTTAAAACGTTCTACGATATGCTGTTTTACGAAGACACATGCTCAAAATGGACAGATCAAAATTGAAAAATTCGCAAAATATCATCTCTCTGTGACGGTTCCGGAGATTAACTTCATAAATCTCACGAAATTGTAACTTTTTTGGGCCAATATCTCGGGAACGGTAAGAGTGATGTGAAAAATTCCATAACTTCTTTGAGATAGTTTTTAGTGCTCTATGAAATGGAGGGCTCAAAATTGAAAAATTGGCAAATAACAGACACACACAGACATAGAGAATTCAGTAACGAACGGACTGATCTATGTCCATTTTACACTGAAACAATGTAACGAAATATATATAAGGAAGAACGACAATAACAAATAAAAACATATGACGGGCTAAAAGGCCATAGATGCAGACAGCCCACAAATCTAATTCCTAATCTTAATCCTAAACATTGTTAGGGTCATCAAGTCTAGGAGGCTCAGGTGGTCAGGTCATGTAAGTAGGAGCATTCAAAGTTTTAACTGTAAATCCAATCGGAAAATGACCATTAGGAAGACCTAGACGCAAATGGGAGGACAATATTAAGATGGATCTCGCAGAAGTAGGAATACAAAGTGGAAATTGGATCCAGTTGGTTAAGGGCCTAACTTACTAAACATAATGCAAAATTTACAATTTTTCTTTTGCTTGTTTTTCATAAGTGAAAGGAGATAATGAAATGCAACTTAGCACAATCTTAGATAATGTTATTCTACAACAGAAAATATGAAGCTCAAGAATTTTCAGTGCTGCCAGTATAACATATCCCCCAAAATCTAAAAGGCAGCGACTAGAGGAACGAACTCAACTGCATTTGATTACGTATCATGTTGTTTTGGCATCCTCTGAACTACTTTCTAAATAATAATTGTATTTAGTTTGTAACAAACAAAATAGTTTTAACGTACAGTTATCAAAATTAAATAATAATGTCATTTAAAAAGTAGTTCAGAGGATACCAAAAAAACATGATATATAATCAAATGCAATTGAGTTCGTTCCTTTAGTCGCTGCTTTAACTTAGATTTTAGAGGAAATATTATTCTGGCAACACTGTAATTTCTATGGATGACAACACTGAAAATTCTTGAGGTTCATATTTTGTGTTGTAGAATAAGATTATCTATGATTGTGGTAAGTTGCATTTCATTATCTCCTTTCACTTATGAAAAACAAGCAAAAGAAAAATGATAAATTTTGTATTATTTTTAGTGAATCAGGCTCTTAAGGACGGAAGTCATGGAGAGCTTTTGCGAACGTTACATTAAACCTCCGGGTTCCATAGGCCATAGAGTTAGATAATTAGTCATCATCATCATCATAGGTATTCTGCCTTTATTGGCAGGTCACTTGCCGCAGCTGAGAAGCTTCCATGCTCCACGGTCCTCCGCTAACTTCTTCGTCTTCGCGTATGATCTTTCTGTTTTTATATCATCCATTAATTGTAGTCTCCTTCGCCCCCTCCCTCTCTTTCCCGACACCATATCCTCTAGGACGTCCCTCATGATACAATCTCTTCTTAGGCAATGTCCCAACCAGTTTCTCTTCCTCTTCCTAATAATATCTAAAAGTGTTCTTTTTTCACCCACCATTTCTAACACACTCTCATTCGTTTTGCGCTCGACCCAACTAATTCTTTCCATTCTTCTCCACACCCACATTTCGAAGGCTTCCAGTCGATTTTCATCACTTTTACGTAATGTCCACGTTTCCGCCCCATACAGTACAACACTCCACACGAAGCATTTTATGAGTCTTTTTCTCAACTCTTTCTTCAAGTTCCCACAAAACAGACGTTTCTTCTTCTTAAAGGCTTCTTTCGCCATTCCTATCCTTGCTTTTATTTCACGTTCGCAATTCATGTTATTACTAAGTATACTACCCAGATATCGAAAACTATCCACTTGTTCTACTTTCTCCCTTCCTACTTTTATATTTGACACAGACCCCTTCGTTCCAATCACCATGGCTTTTGTCTTTCTAACATTTATTTTCATCCCATATTCTTCAAAGCCCCTTCTCATTTTTTCTAACATTTTATTGATTTTCTTTTCAGATTCTGCAACATGCGCCATATCATCTGCAAATCTTATGCATCTAATCATTCTACCTCCTACCGAAATACCATCATCATCATGTAAACTCTTTTTCACTATCTCTTCTAGATAGACATTAAATAGTGTTGGCGAGAGGCAGCATCCTTGTCGAACTCCCCTTCCAATCCCACTCTCTTCCGTCAGTTCTTCCCCTATCCTAACACTTACTTGTTGGTTCATGTATAAGTTTCTTATAAGTCTTCTATCTTTCCATTCTAACCCTATCTTCCTTAGAACTCCCAACAAGAATTCCCAATTCACGCGGTCAAAAGCCTTTTCTAGATCAATAAATATAACACACACCTCTTTCCCTTTTTCTATAAATCTTTCACCGATCGCCCTTAATAATCCAATAATCGCATCTCTTGTGCCCTTGCCTCTTCTGAACCCGAACTTCTATCTATGGAATTTCGGAGAAAACAAGGGTTTATTATGATGGCAGTAGAAAATAAGAATGGGAAGGTAGTCAGCGAGAGAAATGAGGTCATAGGAAGGTGGAAAGAATACATTGAAGACTTATATGAGAGTAGGGATAGACCGTGTAGCCTAAATGTTGAAGTAGAAAATGAAGTAGGCGAGGATGATAAAGGATTTAATATTCTTAGGGATGAGTTTGAAAAGGCTATATCCGAGATTAGGAATGGGAAGGCAACCGGAATAGATAACATACCAATCGAATTCATTAAAAATATAGGAGACAAGGGAAAGAAAGAATTGTTCCGACTATGCAACGAAATATATGAAACAGGAGAATGGCCAAAAGACTTTCTGAAAACGATCATGATACCGATGGCTAAGAAATCGAACCCAAAGAGATGTGAGGATTATAGAACTATTAGTCTCATATCTCATGCAGCTAAAATTCTGCTCTGAATACTGAACAGAAGGTTATATGAAAGAACAAATAAAGAAGTTGAGGAGGAGATAATTAGTTAGCTTACGAAAAAAAAAACATATTCTGTAAATTTGATGGTAATTATTCTATTTTCATAAACATAGTGGTAGGTCTACAGTTCAGCGTGGAAACTTACTACTACTACTTTCACTGGAAACTGAACCTGGATCATCCAGGTCAAAAGCGAGAAGTTAACTAATTATTCAGGAGTGAGATCTAATTAACCATAGGCAGTATATAACATATTTGCCTTGTTGATCGTTGTATTTCGTGAATCATGTGATACGGGGTCATTTATATAGAATGTAATATACTCTGGGTGCTTTTAGTATCACTTATACTGATATTTCGCAGGTGTGTATGTGATATCACTCTCACTTCCTTACACATGCATGCGTAATAACCAAAGCAGCTCTAAGCATTATGAATTCACACATTCAAAAACAAGCAAGATGCCATGTTCGAGGCGAAGATGTGAGATACAAAGGCTAATGGCTGTTTTGAACTGTGACTCATGCGATGATTGAAAAATGTTATAAGCAATAAAGTCATAAAACGCCATTGGCTTCACGTGTAGGCTTAGGCGATACACTGCCATTGGATTGGCTTTGGTGATAAGGTGTGTGTTCAGCTATGAAAGAGGTAGCAGCTATCAGAATTGGACACCAATCCACTCCCGGCGAACATTGTTTTTAGATTAATTTGATACTGGCGTTGTATTTACATTATGACCAATAATTGTATAAGTTGTTTCTGAACTGTGTTCAGTAATTCTATCTTCTAAATCTTATACGCCATGATTTGTTTTCACCCAATGTCAATAAACTCTGTTAATATTGCGTGTGCTGTGACTCCAGACGCGTTTCGATGGGATTGCATTTCTTTACATTTATTGTTTATCTGTTTATAAACGTAATACGATTAGCTCTAATGACTCTCGGTTTTTTTTTTTCGATTGACGATAGGACAGAAGAAAGTATGGTAATAGTGAAAAAAATTGAATTCAAGATTTCAGTCGATTTGCACGTTTCATGCTCCCAATAGTCGCAAAAATGACATTTGGATGTCGCTCCGTTCGTTCGTCCCACTGTAACACGTTCACTCGCCAAGAAGCCATACCGTTCAACGTATCCATACCAAATTTTTAATTTTAGGTTTTTATAAGATTCTCTAGCGAGGGTCGAATGTTTCATCCTACATCCCAAAATAAAGATAGTTTAGCGAAAGTTGCAAATGAAAAATTGCTGTTTTCTCGATAACGGCTCTAACGATTTTGTTTATATTTCATACATCAATTTTCATTAACAACCTTGTACTGTGGTATAAGTCATGTCTCTTGAAAGAAGCCAGATGGGGTAGGTTACTCTTGGGAAAAGATTTTTTTCGGACGATTTTCTCAGAAACGACTCAGGTGATTTTATTAATATTTCATTACTAATCTGATAACATGACATACTCATTTGACCTGACAAAATCCATAAGAGATTGTTTATTCTTGGGGATGTGCTCTTTTTGGGCGATTTTTTAAAAATAAAAATGACAGGCGACTTTGCTCATATTTCATAAATAAAGGTTTCATTAATCTCACAATGCCAAATCTTAATTAATTCTCTATTCAAATCGGCAGTTTAAATTAGCAGTTTCCGATTTAAGCGTTTATCGCCATAGAAAGAAAATGGAAACAGATAGCAGTTTTTTTTTTTTTTTTTTTTTTTGGTAAATGATTCAGCGTCTCAAGACAACAAGTAATGATAATCCACAACACTCTACCGAAACCAGGAGTGCTTTAAATTTACTCTTCCGGTTTCAACGTTTATCGCCATAAAAAGTGCTAACAGATTCAGTGTCTCAAGGCAATATATGACTAACTACAACACTCTACCAAAACTGGAAGTAGTTCAAATTTACTATTACTTCCGGTTTCAATAACGTTTTCAACGTTTCCGTCTTTATTAACCTTCTATTCAAACTTGAAGTGATTCAAATTTGCCATTTCCGGCTTCAACGTTTATCGCCATACAACGAAAACCGTAGCAGCAAGAAGCGGTTTTTTGCAAATGATTCATCGTCTCAAGGCAACATGACTAAACACAACACTCTACCAAAACCGGAAGTGGTTCACATTTACTATTACTTCCGATTTCAATGCCGGTTTCAACATTTATCACCATAGAACAAAAACGGTAACAGATAGCGATAAGCTGTCTTTTGTAAACGATTTAACGTTTCAACACAACATATCATGACTATCTACAATACTCTACCGAAACCGAAAGTGGTTCAAATTTACTATTACTTCTGGTTTCAATACTGATTGGAATAGAGCAAAAACGGTAAATCCTATCAAGTTCCGACTTTTTGCAATAGATTCAGTGTCTCAAAAATAAGTTCTATTTCCTCCCTTAACCTTTTAATCAAATCGAAAGTGGTTGAAGGAAACGATTTTCGGTTTCAACCTCCATTGCCATAAACAAAAAGCAAGGGATAGCGAGTAATGGCTCTTTGATATGGATTCATCGTCCGAGGAATAGGTTATATCTTTGATCTTGTTACTCTATTGCAATCAGTATTTACATCAGTTGAATTCGTGTAGTTTGGAAGTCTTAGTTTCACACTTGAAACAGGGTAAAAGTGGATCTGAAAAGATAGGGAGACGCATGACCATGCCGTATCCCCAGTGCCTATTTTTACTCATTGTATTTTTAGGAAGTGAAGGAACGCCATAGATATTTTTTTGGAAGTGGAGGAACGCTGTCCTCACACGTTCCCCCAACATTTACCCTGCTGTGAAACGATACTTTTTTTTTTTTAAATGTACACAACTTTCTAGTTCACTTTTCCTAAAGTAAATTAGAGCTGCGGCGACAATGGATATGACGTATCACGCTATAAATTTGATTGCGTAGAAAATGTTTGGACCATTCATACGTTTTGAGGAAGAAAATGAATTAAAATCCAATCTGGAACCATGCAGAGTGTAACCAGTAGCATTCCCATCTCTGTGGGAACCGTATAAGTATCGACGTGAGCTTTGGAATTTTTTAAAGGTTCTTGGGGCGGGGGAGGAGGGAGTATATGATCGTCACGCTTAGAGAAAACAATATCAAAGCAGGACGTTCACTCTTACGACATCGAATATCTTCTTTTTATTTTTTATTTTTAGCGTGTTTCTGTTGTTTGCCTTCGTCTTGGCAGGAATTTTACAACCTAATTGCAGCAACCGACCAAAACAACGAACTGAAACACGATCCACTTGTTTTCCCTGCAGCAAGAAATATGGCTGAGTAAAAATTATAAAACAATAGATAACAACGTTTATTTATTAGCATTATTTTTTTTTATATATCGTGTGATACAGAAATTAAGCATGATATAGTATTTTCAGCGAACATGGAATCCTTTGATGAGACTGTTGCAATCAAATTCATTTCTTTTGAAGATTTCCTTTCTATGAACATTTTACAATGACTTTAAAAAGTTTTCTTAAATTTAAGTTATTATTAAATTTTAAGCCAAGTCCTTATGTCTCTAATACTTGCCTACTAAAAAAGATTAGAAAAACTCTTTTTTTAAATTAAATGTTATATCAACAGACTTCGAAGAAAAAAAGAAAATAATTGTAGATAATTCCAAAAAGGAGAAAATATAGTTTTTATATTGCTAAAAAGGATAAAATAATTTTTGAAATTACTAAAAAGAAGGATAAAATAATGTTAAAAGCGCTAAAAAGGATAAAATAATTTTAGAAAGCACTAAAAAGGGGGAAACAAATTTTGAAAGCACTAAAATAGATAAAATAATTTCTAAGAAGCACTAAAAAGGAAAAATAGCACTAAAAAGAATAAGATAATTTCTGAAAGTACTTAAAAGGAAAAAATGAAGTGGCTAAAAGGATAAAATAATTTTAAAATGCACTAAAACGGAGAAAATAATTTTTGAAATCGCTAAAAAATAAACTAATTTTAGAAAGAAAAATAATTTTAGAAAACAACTATAGGTGATTAAATAATTTTAGAAAGCACTGAAAAGTATAGAATATTTTTTGAAATTACTAAAAAGACTAAAATAATTTCAGAAAATACTAAAAATGATTAAATAATTTTAGAAAGCACTTAAAAGGATAAAATAATTTTTGAAATCGTTAAAATGGATTAACTATTGTTTTAAAAAACGCTAGAAAGGAAAAATAATTTTAAAAAAGTACTAAAAAGAATTAAATAATTTAAGGAAGCACTAAAAAGGATAAAATAATTTAAGAAAACATTAAAAATAAAATAATTTTGGAAAACACTAAAAAAGGGAGGAAATAATGTTAGAAACACTAAGGAAAAGATAAAATAATTTTAGAGAACACTAGAAAGGATAAAATAATTGTAGAAATCACTGAAAAGGAGATTTTTCGCAAGAGAAGTGTACGGTTAATGGAAAATGAATTCAAAGATATGATATTTATGTGACCTGTAGCACAGGGGAAATGGTTGGGTTGCCGAACTAGTGGGCAATACGGTTCACTGTACATATGCCTTAAATTTTGACCCCTAATATCCTCTTGAGCCGAAATTTGAAAGAAAGCTGCTTCGGACGCGATAAAATTTGGTGAAGAGCAATCTTTGTACATTTCGTGACTCCTTTCTATATGAAAATATGATCTCTCTCTCTCTCTCTCTCTCAGGTACACTACACACACGCCTTTTCTCTGTCTCTTTCTTTCTCTTTCCACTTTCTCTCTCTCTCACACACACACTCTCTCTCTAGAGCTCCTCCGTGCCTAAGCGGTTAGCGTACATGCCTTTGGCGTGGGAGACCTGGGTTCGATTCCCAGCGGGAGCTCATATGGTTCGGATTCCACGTTAATCAGTAGGTCCACGTCTCATATAGCCTTGCTGCTGAACGGGACGTTAAACTCAATATCCAACTCAACTCAACACACTCTCTCTCTCTCTCTGTTCCTTTCTCTCTCTCTCTCTCTCTTACACACACACACACACACACTATCTCTCTCACACACACACACATGTAAATTCTTTTATATATTATTAAGACTTGGTGGAATAATAATGTGGAAGGAATCGGGAGAACCCGAGAAACCCACGGACGTTTCCAGCACAAACTCAATTCATGTAGCCTCGAATCGAAACAGAGACTCCTTGCTCAAGGATTAAATACTTTACCACTGAATGCCTGCACCCGCAGCCGTAATCTTCTTACCCTAATGACAGGTGTCTGTCTCAGTGGTATGAGCCCATTATCGTCACTTCTTTCATAGTTATTCACTTACATTTCCCTTAGCTTAAAGCATAGGCTCTTATACTTTTCGGACAACCGCTTTCTTTGTGAGACTTTTTCTTCCTTTCTTTTTTTAACTATTACAACATGCTTCTTCGTCGTGAATTCTGTTGAGGAATTTGAAGCTTAAAATAGTCTATATAAAATGATTATCATACCTGTTTGTTTTGTATGGTTGCGAAACGTGGTTGTCGAGGGAAGAACGTAAACTAAAAGTATTTGAGAACAAGATCCTGAGACGAATATTCGAACCCAAAAAGAACGAAAATGGAGAATGGCGGAAACTTCATAACGAGGAACTACATAATTTATATGGTTTACCCAACATTGTTAGGGTCGTCAAGTCTACGAGGCTTAGGTGCGCAGGTCATGTAGCTAGAATGGAAGAAAGTAGAAACGCTTTCAAAGTCTTGACTGGAAGACCAATCGGGAAACGACCATTAGGAAGACCTAGGCGCAGATGGGAGGACAATATTGAGATGGATCGCGCAGAGATAGGAATACAAAGTAGAAACTGGATCCAGTTGCCTAAGGATAGAAGTCAGTGGAGAGCTTTTGTGAACGCGACATTGAGCCTCCGGATTCATTAAGCATAGTTAGTTACATTGTTATTATTTATCATTAGTTTCTTTTTTATAAGTAGATAACCTACTCGTAGATTGCTTTAACGCCCCCTGTTGCGTCTTAACCCGCTACCGGGCGCCTAAAAGGCGTCGAGGTCACTAGTGGCCTGTACCAGGTACTTTTGGAACCTATGGCTTAATGACCACTACCGAAAACTTTTATTTTTTACCTTGTTTTTTCAAGATATTTTATTTTTCGCTGGAACTAATTGCATATTTTAGGACCCATGCACACTTTTGTTTCTCGTAAAAGGTTTCTTTTGGCATTTATACAAGAAATAGCATTTAAAAACCTTCAGAAATGAGAACCATACAAGATCTTCCTTTTTATGAACGAAAAGAAAATGTTAAGAAGCAAATGAATGGAATGAGCCTGCCTTACAAAAAATGCCTTGGCTTTGTTCATTATGTTGTTTAGACTTGCTTTTTTTTCTTTAAAAGAAAAAAACGCGAATTCCATTTGGTCGCTAAATAAATTCCTTTTGTGTTGTCTATTGTCTCCATCTGTTGTCGAGGTCTTTTGGTCAACAGGTAAAGGTCAGGGGCCACCCATTTCTTATGTTGTCTGAGTGACCCTGTCTGATGCACTCGTGATCTTCCCACATTGTTTGGTCTCCTTTTGTTATCCAATCGACAGATATCTGCGTTGTCACGCTTTTGTCATTCTGTGCATTCTGCGACAGTTACAAGCATTCAGCGATCCCGCCTAGCTTTTTGGATAAGTCGTGCACCAAAGTCAGTTTGACTCAATTAAGCATGTCGTTTAATGAACGAGTTGCATTCCCTTACATTCTAGAGGAAATGTACGTTTTTCGTCTGTATATTTGGCATTTCTGAAAACCTTTTGATATTATCAAGACGTTTGTTGCAGAAATAAGTGATATACGAAATAAAAGCAACAAGTGCATGACATAAAAATTGTAGTCTGCTGTGAAATAAATCTTGTCGTTTATTTGTCTAAATGCATAAGACAACAACAAAACGCAGACGATACTAATGCTGTAATGCGATTAGAAGCGATCTTTTTTCTTTTTTTAGATTTCCGAACAGTGCCGTAACTTGGAACTTTTCCTGAAGGGACAAGCATTAATATTTTTGGACCTCCTAGAAAAATATAAAATATGAAATTTGGACTCCTAGAATTTAAAACCATAGTAAACATTCTTATTAATTCTAGGGTACCCAGTTGATGTTTCATTGACGTAGGGTTCAGACTCATTCTTGCTTCATCTTATGCAAGTATGTTTTGTTGAAATGAAGGGGCAACAACAGCATCTTAAATTATTTACAGTTTGTTTGGCTCCCGTCAAAGAGGCTTTGTAGTGGACAAACAACGTGTGTGTGGGTTTGCTTGGGATTCTCCCGTTTCATTCCACTTTCATAATTCCAATATTATCATCCATCTCATCATCATCGTCTTCCTTAGCCTCGGTGGATAATGGTGGAACGTAGAAAAAGGTCCTTTCGAAAAGGTATGAAGGCCTATTCGGTACTTCAGAAGTTAAATTCAGGGGCACAATATTTGACAAACCTGAAATCTTTAGTAAATTGAGGGGATAATATGTAACAGCTTAAAGCTTTACTCAATTGAGTGAACAATATTTGACACAACTTAAAGCCTTAATAAATTAAGGTTACAACATTTGACACAACTTAAAGCCTTTATAAATTGAGGGGACAATATTTCACACAACTTAGAGCCTTAATAAATTGAGGAGACAGTATTTGACACAACTTAGGGCCTCAATAAATTGAAGAGACAATATTTGACACAACTTAGAGCCTTAATAAATTGAAGGGACAGTATTTGACACAACTTAGAGCCTTAATAAATTGAAGGGACAGTGTTTGACACAACTTAGAGCCTTAATAAATTGAAGAGACAATATTTGACACAACTTAGGGCCTTAATAAATTGAGAGGACAGTATTTGACACAACTTAGGGCCTCAATAAATTGAAGAGACAATATTTGACACAACTTAGAGCCTTAATAAATTGAAGGGACAATATTTGACACAACTTAGAGCCTTAATAAATTGAAGGGACAATATTTGACACGACTTAGAGCCTTAATAAATTGAAGGGACAATATTTGACACAACTTAGAGCCTTAATAAATTGAGGGGACAGTATTTGACACAACTTAAAGCCTTAATAAATTGAAGGGACAATATTTAACACAACTTAGAGCCTTAATAAATTGAAGGGACAATATTTGACACAACGTAGAGCCTTAATAAATTGAAGGGACAATATTTGACACAACTTAGAGCCTTAATAAATTGAGGGGACAATATTTGACACAACTTAGAGCCTTAATAAATTGAGGGGACAATATTTGACACAACGTAGAGCCTTAATAAATTGAGGGGACAATATTTGACACAACTTATAGCCTTAATAAATTGAGAGGACAGTATTTGACACAACTTAAAGCCTTGATAAATTGAGGGAGCAATATGTGACAGAACGTAGAGCCTTAATAAATTAAGGGGATAATATTTGACAAAACTTATTGTCTGGAAGCGTTGTGTTGAAATGGTACAGTTTGTAATTGAATGCCGAATCTTTATTGTAGAATTGTGCATATAAAGACAGGCTCCATTAAAAAGAATACATAAATATTTGTGACGAAATACCCTGATATGAAGCCTCCAACAACTAGTATACTTCAAGATCTGTACAAGAAATGGAGGACTACAGGACGCGTTATAAATGTAATGGAGAATAAGCGTCCGACAGCACAGACTTCGGTGATAATAAACAGAATTAGCAGTGACATATTGAGAATCCCCAAGAAATCGATAAGGAGATTATCTCAACAGGTTGGTTAGTTGGTGTATCCCCAACAGGATGCCATCATGTGCTAAAAGAGTTCCATTTCTACATTTACATAAGAAGTGATATAAAATGTGTCTTGCGTGAAAGGCAGATAAATAGTGAATTGTACCGGTTTTATATGGGACAACCTGTACATTAGTATTGTGATTTTAGAGTAATTGAAGGGAGCGCAGTGGCTGAGTGGTAGAGCGTTCACCTTCGGTGTTTGGGGTCCCTGGTTCGATCCCGGCTCGCGCCGTGTGGACTTTGTGGTGGACAAACACCGTGCTCGTAGGTTTTCTCGGATTCTCCCGTTTTCTCCCACTTTCTTCATTCCACCATTTCATTCATTTTTCATCATCACCGTCTCTTTTAGCCTAACCGGCATAACGTGGGACGTAAAACTCAAAGATTTCATTTCATTTCATTTAGAGTAATTGGGTGAATACTCTTCCACCGGTTAACCTAAACACAAAAATTCTTGCATTTGTTATTGCATATTGTGGTCCTTGAATGGCTGGTATGATTCGACCATTCATAAGCACACAAGAATTGAAGAAATACGAATTTACCCATAAGAAGAAGAAAAGAAAAAAAAAGAGAACGGACTCGAAGAAGACATAAAAGTAACTTTCGGAAGACTCCAATCGGCAACAACTAAATTCGAAAGAACGCATACACCCCACTTACGTTAATGCTGTTTATACTAGTCACTGTTATGTTGAACAGTGTCACTGCTCAAAAATTATAATTGCATAAGAAACTGAAAAGAAAAGAGTGCTTAAAATTGCATTTTAAAAAAGAAGAAAAATTGATAGGGTAATTGAATGATATTGCTTTATTAACGAAATTTTTTAGAGAAAGTGCAATTACGAGGACAGTTTGTAGGGGCAGAATGAAAGAAAAATAGGATTAAAATTTAAAGCAGTGGATGATTTTATTGAGATTGAGAGCTAAAGATGTTACAAATATTAGAAAAGTGATCCCCTTGTACTTAATGGTTTTCGTATCTTAGTCCGATATCTTCTTTTCATACCACAAAAAAATCTTTTTTACTGCATTTTCTCTAAAATGTTCTTAATCAAGCAATGACACTTGAATTATCTCATTAAAGAATAAGAATTATTTTCAAAAAGTTTTTTCCGGTTATTTTTAGAGTCTTTGTCCAATATTTTTAATTACATTGTGAAAGGCAATAGTCTTTTCCCTCTTACTGTGAAGAGAAAAATGGTCAAACCTTTTGATGTGAAATCTACAGAGCGCCTATTCGTCTGCAACCATCGACTCACATGTGAATGTTGAGTTGTATAAGCACCAGGCGGTCGATATTTGTTTCTAAGTGATAAATTTGATTTTTTAATGAAACGATAGGCTAGAGTGAAACTTACATGAAAATATTATATTGTAGTGGTGTTCACACATCTGTACAAGGTTTCAGAGCTCTAGATAATATGGAAGTGTCTTGACATTTAAGGTGCAAGATTTGATTCAAACAAACGGAAAATTTACTTAATAAAAAGTATTGTAAAAGAGCATTGTAACTAAGGTCCAAGTTTAAATATTCAATTCTTAGGAAGTGTGGTATATCGGAAAAATAAAATATTAAAGACAAATCTCAGGTTAAGAAATGGATGTGAATGGCCCAGCGGTATAACTGCTGGCTCACCTCTAACGCGAGGAAGTCTCTGGTTTGATCCCTGGCCATACGTAGTGGTGAATCTAGCCCGGGGCCGAGGAACCTAGGCTCTCCCCCAGTTTTTCGAGTTACAAAAATAATTTAAGCTATTATTAATATATTTTTGAAAGTTTATATTAAACTCATTGTATATTTATCATAGTCTGGGTTCTGGCTGCGTCGCCCCCAGGTTTTACTTCTAGATCCGCCATTGACCATACAAATTTGTGGTTTGTTTGGTGTTTTTCTTCCAGGCATACTTTTAAGGAGCTAAGAAAAATGTGCTCTTTCCAGTATAACAAAATTGTGCTCCAGTGCACAGTGGCGGTTCTAGGCCGGGGGGCTAGGCCCCCTTAGTTTTTGGAGTGACAAAATAATTTAAGCTGTTATTTATATATTTTTGAAAGTTTATACTAAACTCATGATACACCTGTCATATTCGGGGTTCTGGTGCCCCCCCCCAGATACATATTTCCTTCTAGACCCGCCTCTGCCTGTGCGTCCCCTCACATTTCGATTTTGCTCCCTTACCCAGGACAAAATTTTCTGGAAGAAATCCTGGTGGTGGGCAACAGGGCCATGCCGTGAGGGGGCGAGCGGGACGACGGCCCCGGGCGCCGAAGTAAGGGGGGCGAAAAAATCGGGAGAGAAAAGGAGAAAAAGATAGGAAAAAATACTTGGAATGTATGTATGGGGGCGCCGCCGTATACTCTCGTCCTGGGCGCTGATTTTCCATGGCACGGCACTGGTGGGCAACATGGATTTTCTCGGTGTTTTCCCATTTCCTCCAACTTTTTCATTGCACCAATTCTTCCTTCGTCATATCGGTTTCCTTTAGCCCACGGATGCAAATAAGCAACGAAATTTTACTCGCCCAAGGAATAAGCTACTAGCCCACATTCTACAATAGAAATCATTTACTTGCCTTCGTTATGATATTAAATACTCGCCCGCACCGACGAACCACTCGCCCCGGGGGAGTGGTTATTTGCATCCCTGCTTTAACCTAAAGGGCATAAGTGTGTGGGACGTAAAACTACAAAATGAAATGAAGTGAAATCTCCGCGCTACGTTCCACGTTTATGTCCTTTGCGCTAAGGGAGATCATGATTATGGCAAGTGAATGATGATGGAAGAATTCGTGGAATAAGAATGTTGGAGGAAAGTGGGAGTATCCACCCCCAAAAGCCAACTGACGCGATGTTGTCCACCACAAACTTACTTGGCCGGGGTTCGAACCAGGGATCCCAGGCACCAGAAGTAAGCGCTCTACCACTGAGCCAGCTTGTCCCCACGTAAAACTTCATTTCGTCACGTCCTCTAAATTTAGGTACAATTGACAACTAATTTACCGAGCGAAGTAGCTCAAGTGGTAGAGCGTTGGCTTCGCATTCGGGAGGTCGCGGGTTCGAATCCCGCTGCCGACCATCCTGACTGGGGTTTTCCTCAGTTCAACCAGGCAAATGCCGGGGGTGGTACCGGTACCTACTTAACACGCCCTGGCCGACACCTTCCCAAATCCTTTCCATTGTTATTGTTGTTGTTCTTGTTAGATATCCAGTATAAAATGGCCTCTGAGCTGTATCTGGTGGTTGTTAAATAAAGATAGCCTATTCTTATGAGTTACAGTAGATCACAAAATGAAGAAAGGAAAAAAAAGTAACATAAAATCCATATTTTTTTTGTTGTTGTTCTTAGAACTTGCTGCTCCGTTATCATGTCACCAGGTCTGTTGTTGTTTGAGTCAGCGTCTCCTGTCCTTTGTTTCAAATCACAGAAATACCTGGGTGTCATCTGTCACCTTGTTGACCTTTCTGCTTCTTTCGATCTCCATGAACCGTTGGAAAGTCATCATAACAAGCAGTTACATGGTTTGAGCTCTTTGGAATAATCATAACTTATTTCCTGTCAAACACAAGATCATTTCACCAACGGATACCTAAACATTAGATGATTGCCGTCCAAACCGTGTCTGGAGGACTTGATGTTCTTTCCTCAATAAACTTGAGTATATATATACAATATATAACTACAATATATTCGCTATTTTTCCACGTGTAGTTTATGCATGATTTGATTTGGAGACGCTGTCCATATAAATCTAAAATAGCGGAAATGGCGGTCTCGGGGTCAGTGCGGTAGTTGGCCAATGTTATGACCGCCGTGGTATATGTCTAATGCGTATTCACCATTCATATACTGTGTATTGGTTGAGGAATTTGTGTTGTTGTTGTGTTCAGTAGTGTAACGGGATTTTATGTGGGTTTGGTCTGTGTCTTAAGGTTACTTGACAATGTCCAGTGCTGAGCAGGAGGCTCTGTGATGGACTTTTTTTTTTTTAACTCGATGGACGTCGTACTTGTATTACTGACCTTTCGCCTGCCTGCCTGCCTACCTGGCTATGCAAAGCCACAGATCCATTGTGTTCTTTGGCAGGATGCTCAAGACCTAATATTTTCCAGAGATAATGAAGAATATTTTCTTCTTCTTTTTTTTTTATGGTTGTTCTCTTGAGATGTGCTGTCGTGTTATTACCGTAGTATGTAGGTCATCCTAATGAGTAAAGGAAATGAGTTCATTATCTCTGTGTAAACTGTTATTTTTCAAAAAAATAAAACAAAAAATGTTCATTTCACTTATTTGGTAACTCTGTTAGATATGATGATGTAACCAATAATAATTAGCCGGTATTTTTGAGAAGTATTTTTTATTCGTGGACATGAATATATTTACCGTCGCATTGTGCATACGTGCTCTTTAAAGAAGCATAAGATTTAAATAAGGTTTCGTAACGGTATACATATAACAAAAATATGTTTAAAACTATTGTTTGTGCAGAGATGAGATGCATTTTTCGGGTGAAAAACATTTTTTTTCTTTCTTGAAGATTTGAACTCAGGGGAGGGGACACGATGGCTTAGTGGTAGAGTGCTTACTTCTAGTGCGGGGGGCCTTGGTTTGATTCCCAGCCAAGTAACGTTGTGGGGGACAACATCGTATGTGAGGGTTTTCTCGGGTTCTCCCGTTTCCTCCCACATTGTTATTCCATCAATAGTTCCCTCGTCATTCACTTGTCTTAATCATCCGAGCCTAAAGTGTATAATCATGGGACGTTAAAACGTAAAGATTTCATTTAATTTTTTTTTTTGAACTCAAACACACGTCACTTTCAATAAAATTAAGAAAGATCATTCGTGCTTTTATCGAATTGAAATGCGTTATTGATACATTAGCAACATGTTTCCAATATGTTATAAGTTACATTTTATGAAGGGAAAAATAAAATGTATCAAGTGGTAGAGATGCAAAAAAGCCGGCTTTTTTGAATCGATGGTTTTTTTCACATAAAAAGCCGGCTTTTTTGGGAAAAAAACGAGAATTTTGGAAATTTTGGCTTTTTTCAACTTCATGATTTTTCTATCTAACTAGCTTTCTTATAGTATATTCTATAGTTAGATAAGAATTCCATGACCTGAATGTGATATTTCGCTCTGAAATTCACCATCAAGATGGATGGAGCACATGTTTTACGAATTAAAGCTAACATGAAGAATGTAGTATTTGAGGGTAATTTTAGAGGCTATTTAACTTTATTTTAACTTTTGAGTTATCGACATCTTTTTTCTTCTCTAGTTTGTCATCCGTGTTTCATTTCTAAGAGCTTTTAGTACTCTAGCTTCTAGCGCAAAAGTTAAACTTGCCCGTTTTTCTATTTATCCGTCAAAGCGTACGTTTTTCAATATATCCGTCAAACCGTACTTCCACATTTCTGTTATACTGTAGCTGTGAAGTGATTTAGCAATAATTTTCCGGACACAACCTTGAATACCAATTTATACAAATAATCAGTAGCGGATTTAGAAAAGTACTTTAGGGGGTTTTTTTCTGATTGTTTCGTTTCCTAAAAAGTCCTAATTTTATTTGGGAAGTGCTTGAAGTTTATGAGTACAGGCATAACTAATGTTTCGTTTCGTTTATATGTTTAGCAATAATCTTCCGGATACAACTTTAAAAATCATTTTATACTGAGAATCAGTGGCGGATTTAGAAAAGTATTTTGGGAAGGGTTTCTTACTAATGTTTAGTTTTTTTAAACATTCGTAATTTTTATTTGACGGGAGCTTAAAGTTTATGAGTAAAGGCATAAATAATAGATATTTCGTTTGTTGCAGACATTCCGTAACTTTGGGGAACGGGCTTCAGTCCGAAAGACCGCCCCCCTAACCTTCGCAAAACCGTCACTGCTGGTAATTAGTAATAATAACGATTTAAAAACAATAAAAAAGGAAGTCGTCCAACTCACAGTACACGCACTATTTCTACATTCACAGATGGAATGAAGAAAAGCTTTGTCAGAATGGTCGAATGCTGGTTGAATCCCGGACTTCCCGATAGAAGCGCAAAAGCTAATCACTCAGTCATGTTTGTTGTGCAGTTGTATTTAGCTTAACTTAAATATATTCCGTAGTTTTTTTTTGGGGGGGGAGTTCCGTAATGATATGTTGAATCCCTCTTGTTAAAAATTCAGAAAACTTGAGGATTGGGTAAACTGTGATGGTGGTTCTATAAAACTTAACTGTAGAATTTCAAGAATATACAGAACCAAAAGCTCTAGATGTGCAGCCTTTAAGTGTATCATATAAATCTAAGTATTTCTCTTATGTTTTATTTTAATTTTATTTTGTTTCAAAAAGAGGGTATGGAATATTTTGAAGTAAAAATACTACATACTATTTTGCTAGTTATTTGTGTATTCTTTAAAAAGAAGTGTTTACTTTTAGGGCTTGCTGATTTACACCAACTTTTTTTTTTTTTAATAAGTGGTTTAAACCACAAAAATAAAAAGAATGAAAAATGCGAATCGTGTGAACTTCATGGTAACGTTTCCAGATATCAAACTACCTGCAATAGTTTTATTTCCCTTTCACCTTTTAATCAAGGTGTCCCATGTTCAATTCTCGGTCGAACCACAATCCTTCTTTCATGCGTAACCCAAGTAGAGGTTCGGATGTCAGTTTAAGCGAAAGTCTTCTCCTTGATAACCTCGGTATTTCGTAAGGATGTTAAGCCTAAATATACGAAACAAACCAAATTGTATATTTCTACGTGCCTAAATGCGTGTTGTTTTATAAAGAAGCCAATATTGCTTAAATATATTGATAGAAATTGGCAAAATTTATCGATTGCCTACGTAGCTTCCAACATTAGCTTGGATTGGACTTTCAATGATATCTACGTACCGGTACTAAATTTGTAATTTAATACCTCAGTTTTAGCGTACTGATTATGGTACGTTGACCTTTAAATTTTACATGCAAAGCAATAACAGGATTTTCCCGTTTTTGTCTTACATTTCAAGTAATGACGGGATTTTCCCAATGGCTAGGGCGGGAGATTCTCAACTTAAGAAATTTACTGACCGCACTTCTTTAAGCTTATGGGAGTTCTTCCGGCATAACCCCGCTGTTGCATAATAACATCAAGCGAAACAAACTTAGGCTATTTCTGTGAATATGTAATATAAATACATAAAGCAAAAAATCTAAGTCAAAAAAGCCTGGTTTAAACCAAAAAAGCCTGGTTTAAACATCCTCCAAAAAACGGGTTTTTGGCATTTTCAAAAACAACCACGGTTCTTGCCAACTCTGCTTACTTTTGTATATAGGAGGTTAAAAAATTCTTATTATATACATTGGTTAATCCTGTGGAATTCATAATGTAAATATGTTGAAGAAAAATTGTTTGAAATATTTCTTCGAAATTCATAGTTTATTTTCGATGTTTTATATTATTATCAGCATCAACCACTAATTAAATGATTTTTTGTGTTATAGAGAAACGATACAAAGTCTGTTTTATCAATTTAAAGCAGTCTTTTGAAAAAAGCCCAAAATTTCCGAAGCAAAAAAGCAAAGCAGAAAAAACCGAGTTTTTTTCCAAAAAAGCCGGTTTTTTTCCGAGCCCTTGCATCTCTATCAAGTGGACACTTTCAGATTTTAAATACATACATTAATGTGTCTACTTCTTTTAGATTGACACGTTTTGTTACATCCCTTCTGAATGGTCATTGTCGCCTGCTGTTGGTTAGAGAGTAAGGGTAAAATGAGACGAGCCTACAGTGCGTTTCGACCGACAAATAGTGGTCTCAATCCCATCTAGGTTTCAGTCGACAATTATTGGTGTCAGTTTCATCTGATTTTCAGTCGACAAGTAGTGGTTTCAATTTCGTCTGAGTTGCAATCGACAATTAGTGGTAATCTCGTCTTGAGTAGAAAATCTTTGTCCCGGTGTCATCTCGATCAAGATATGATTGACTCTATCTCGGTCTCGGTGAGCAAATCTGGATTTCGTGAGCTCCTTCGTGGCTATGGGATAGCATATGAGCCTTTAGCGAGGAAGATCCGGATTGGATTCCCAGTTGGAGCTCATGTCTTCGGATTCCACGTTGAGCCTTATGTCCGCAAGGAAAGTAAAAGTCTGACTCAGAATAGGAACGTATGGAAACCTACATCTAAAGCATCAATTGATACGAAATGTAAGGAAGACGAACTACAAGGAAAATAAGAGTCTGATTCAGGATACGAACGTGGAATCTTTACCTAAAGAATCAATTATAGCGAAATATGAAGAAGAACTACAAGGGAAGTAAAACTCAGAACAAGAACGTATGAAAACTTGCATCGAACGAATCAAGAAATTGGTAACTCAGGAAAGTATTCTAATATAGCTACAGAATTTTTGCGAAGTTTATTGAATCCTTTGTTCAGTACAGTTATCACTAGTACAAGAAATTGATTTCAATAATAATAATAATAATAATAATAATAATAATAATAATAATAATAATAATAATAATAATAATAATAATAATAATAATAAATTGAAAAATGTTCCTCTGGTAATTTTCATTCCGGTCCAGCATTAAATAAATAAAGACCAGAGATATAACTTCCCTGAAGGAATCAATTTCAAAATGCGTGCGAACTGACTTTGCTTAACAATCGTTGCATGCGAATTGAAAGTAATAAGGCAAAATGTATATAGAAAAGGTATTGATAGCATTTTCATGTAACTTTCTAAATGTAATTGCATACTTCAGGAAGAAAAAAAATCTTTTATAATTGAATCATCACATTGATAACTTTATTTTATTATAGTCAAGTGCGATGGAGGAGGGGATATTGTGAAAATTCTTCTTCATTTAATAATACATTTATCGATTGTTCATGTCGTTAATATTTAACTCACTGTAATCTATTTCAATACCTTTAACCCAATATGTTGTAAAGGCAAGATAATTGGTGGGGAAGGGCAAATTCTGTACGAAATGGTCTTGCATGGTGATCTGTGCACTTGTCAGTTGCGATAAACTAAATCCCGACGTACAGTTGGATCCCATGTAAATCGGTCATTTTAGTTGTTCAGTTAATTCAGAGTTTAACTTCCATTCTGTGTCGAAGCTATGTAAGATATGGAACTATATCTTAATCGTGAAATCAGTAGAGTCTGTCTTTCATAAGGTTGTAAAGCGAAATTAACAAAGCAATCCGTTCATACTAAGACATTATTTCTTAACCTATAGTATGCAAACCACTGGTAGGTGATACGCGCTTTTTCTGTAAAGTTGTGCGAAAATATTACTTTGCTTAGAAGGGCCGCGGTGGCTCAGTGGTAGAGCGTTCACCTCTGGTGCTTGGGGTCCCGGGTTCGATCCCAGCCCCCACCAAGTGAACTTTGTGGTGGACAAACACCGTGTGCGTGGGTTTTCTCGGGGTTCTTCCGTTTCCTCCCACATTCTTCATTTCACCATTTTCATTCATTACTCATCATCACCGTCTCCTTTAGCCTCACTGGCATAACCGTGGGACGTAAAACTCAAAGATTTCATTTTCATTTCATTACTTTGCTTATATATATATATATCCGAACTGAAGTCCAAGCAATTTCTCCGTTAAATGCGTTCCGTTCCGTTCCGTTCCGTGGATTTAACATATTTCTGATTGGCAAAGGCAAATACATATCCAATGACCTCAGATAAAGCTATAAAATTTCCATTGGTCTTGTCTGTTACTTATTTTGGTGAATGTGATTTTTCAAGTACTGGAATAGATTGAATAATGAACCCGATTTAAGATTAAAATTAAATAAACTGAAACCAGACACTAAGAAACAGTATCTACCTGAACAAGCACAACCTCCAAGCTGAAGAAATATTATGAAATCTGTAATGTTTCTTTTTAACATTTGTTACTTATCCTAACTGTAAGTTTATTTCAGAACTGAATTAGCTTAATCAGAAATGGGCATACATTTAACGTTATTTTATTTTTTAAACTGATATATTTTAATAAAAAACATTAAACAGACTCAGAGAATAGTTGATTTTTCAGTATATATATCTGCATTAATAAAGAAAAAACTATAATTTAATTACTTAGTTACAAAATTCGGTACCAAATCGGAGCCCTCGTCAATAGTAGGGTATTCTTCATAACCTCGGTCCTTGCATAAGAAAAGCAAAATAAATTTTCGAATCAAAGTGAAATGAAAAAAATGAAATCTTTGAGTTTTACGTCCCACGATTATGTCGGTTAGGCTAAAGGAGACAGTGATTATGAGAAATGAATGAAATGGTGGAATGAAGAAAGTGGGAGGAAACGGGAGAACCCCGAGAAAACCCACGCACACGGTGTTTGTCCACCAGAAAGTTCACTTGGCGGGGGCTGGGATCGAACCCGGAACCCTAAGCACCAGAGGTGAACGCTCTACCACTGAGCCACCGCGGCCCCTAATTTTCGAATCATTTTTCATTAATAGTTCTCGTAAGTATCGTAAACAAGTTATATTTTTAATATCTCTCTCTTACTTCTATAGGCGATAGAAACGCTTTGTTTCAGTTAGCATTAATTTGGCTTTTTTTTTTTTTTTTTTTTTTTTAAAAAAAAAGACTTTCATTCTCCAATAGAAAGGGCGAACCATAGTTAATTACAACTTCTATATAGCCAATCATGTTTACTGTTATTCGGTGTTCTTCACAGGTTTTCATGATGTTTTCTAACCTCTCATTCATATTCTGTTCAGATTCAGCAGCAAGAGTCATATCATATGTAATATTTCTATTATTTACCAAAGTAATGTTGTCCCTATGTAGACCTTTCTTCATTATAGATTGATTGTTAAAAGATTTGTAGATAAGACCGAGGCCTAATAATAATTTTAGGGAAAAAAATAAAGAGCTTCGAGACGATTTCCAAAAGTTTTCGTCCTGACATTCAAATATCGCGCCACTGATGATAAGCTTACTGAAGTATTACGCCACTGGTAATAACTAGGGATGGGCAAAACCGGTTTTTATAAAAACCGAAAACCGGTTTTCTCCAAAACCGGTTCGGTTTTCACCGAAACTGGTTCGGTGAAAAATTTTCGAAAACACACAAAACTATTTCTGTGGAAATGGATTCGGTTTCCGGAGAACAACGAAACACCATTCTGGTCAAAATAGAACAAATTTTGTAAAAAAAAAAAAAAAAAAAAAAAAAAAAAAAAAAAAACCGAAATCGGATCAGGTGAAAAATCGAACCGGATTTGGAGAAAACCGATAACAAGTTTCGGAGAAAACCGAACCGGTTTTGGAGAAAACCGAAACCGGTTTCGGTGAGAAAGCGAAAAACCGTTTTTTGTGCCCACCTCACTAAAATATCGTTCCACTGGTAATAAGCCTACTGAAATATCACGCCAGTGCACTGGTAAAAAGCCGTTCATAACATTTAGTGCCATTTATGGAAGAAATAATGTATCAATTTCAATTGAGTAGTGCGTCAGTTCGTTAGAGGCAATCATTTAAATCAGACACTGTGGTTAAGCTCGCATCCTGCGTGACAGTGCTCCAGCCCACGCAGTTGTTTTTGCCAAGACTGTAGTGAGAAAAATTGTGGCTTCAAGGAGATTCTGTAAAATTTACAGCTCAGATTTAGCACCAACCAGTTTAGCCTGAGCAAGAACAACAGCGTGAATCGGAAAGATTTAGAAATACCCTCTACGTTTTTACTGGCAAAGATTTGTAGACCTGAATGTTATAGCAGTCTAACCAACATCCACATATCTAAGTCCACAACGTAAATAAAAGGGAAATTGCAAAGAAAATATCAACAGTGCAGCATACAAATTAAAATCGTTGCATTAGCTTTGTAAAATAATTTCTGATTAAAATAATTTACAGAAGAGAATGGAAAAGTTTAAGCGTGCGTTTCTCACTTTCAAATTACTATTATTATTGGTTTTACTGCATTGTACTCTGATCCACAACTGTGAATTGCTCTTGGGATATTACCAATTACTATTGAAACTTCTGAATATTTTTTTCCTGCTTGTAACATTTGTTTTCTTTATTCTTGCAGGTGAGTACTTTTCATAAGGTTTGAGGTCTGGGGAACATTTTGGCTGAACATTAACTTTGAAGTAGCAAGGGTGTTCCAAAACTCACCAGTCTGCAGTGTATACTTTGGTAAGTACGTACATACATTTTCTTCTTGGATTGTTAGAATAAGGAAAAATATAGTTCGATCGTGATAACTTGATCGCTAGCAGAATTTAAAATTAAAATAAGGTAAAATCTGTTACAGAAAGTAAAGAGGATCCACCCAGAGTTTCAAATTCGTCCGGTAGATGTCAACCATTGGAGAATGTTTGTCGCAATCTAATGGCGCGATGCGTAACCTATATCTATCTATAGTTGCACATCTTTGTATCAATAGGAGAATATGGGATATGGATAACCACCGTTACCTGTGATGATGGTAACGGGTTGACTGTTAACGAATAACAGCCGAGATAACTGCAATAAGAAAAGCTATATATCCTTTTATTATAGGCAACCGACATTTCTTTGCTAATGTGCAGGTTGCATAGAAGCTAGGGAATTTTGTATATTTTAAACACAATAAGGATATTCACCGTTATTCATGAAGATGATAACGGATTGACTTTAACTGTTAATGGCTAAGATAACTGCAATAAGAAAAGCTATATATCCTTTTATTATAGGCAACCAACATTTCTTTGCTAATGTGCAAATTGCATAGAAGCTAGGAAATATGATACTCGTATTTTAAACACGATATATATATTGCCATTGTTAACACCACCGTCACCCGTAAAGAAGTTAACGGTTTGACTGCATGAGGACCGAGATAATTTCTCTAGGTATCTGTTGCGATAAGACAAATTTTAAAAAATGGCTTTCATTTACGTAAATCACATTATACGTAAGGAACTCAGGCGAAGTAGTCGCTCTAGCTAACTATGACAAAAAGAACAGAGTTCAAAAGTTTGCTTCCGTTCCAAGAGTTACTATGCGAGGTAACGGACAAACGTAAATCACTTTTACCTTTAAGATGTTAAAGGATCCACTCTCATTAACGCAATGACCCGACATAATTGCTGTAGCTATCTGTTGCAAAAGACACAATTCCAAAATTCGCTTTTTTTCAGGAGTTAGCGTGTGAAATTCCGGATAAACATTATGTACTAACATTACAATCTTGCAAATCCGACTTCTAATAATAGGCCTATAACAAATCATTAGTCTAATGAACAAGAAATTAGATAGAGCTTATTTATTGTACATAAACTATATATATATATATATAAATGCAATATTGCTTTAGTATGCTTATTTTGACGGAACATGAAAAGCAAAACTTTCTGGCAATACAGCCAGCGAAAGAATATGGTCAGTCAATCAGTGTACGTTTGATGATGATAATCAAATGATTAAAAAAAAAAAAAACTAGTACTTCAAATTAATCATTTGTTGAGTGGGGCACGGTGGCTCAATGGTAAAGAGTGTGCCTCTGGTGCTTAGTGTCTGTGGGTTTTCTTGGGCTACTTCGGTTTCCTCCCACATCTCATTCCACCAATTTTACCATCATCTTTCCCTTGCCTTAATCATCGTCTCGCTTAGCCTAACGCGCATGATCATGGGACGTTAAACTGAAAGTTTTCGTTTTTGAAGAGGAAGAAAAGGGGGAAAGATTGATTGTCAAGAAATTAATCTATATATATAAAAGAGAACGTACAAATCCTTTGTCCGCTCATCACGCTAATACGGCTGAACCAATTTCGTTTATTTTTGGGGGGTTATTAGGATTTGGACCCTAGATGGTTTTTATCATATCACTTTAATTTTCAATTACCAGTGTCTTGAGATAATTGACCATTCAGGTGTCCATACGTACAAATCCTTTGTTATTAGTTCATCATAGGTAAAAATAAACGTATTTATATGCAACCTGCATGACCGTGTGACTCGGCGGGTTAACATAAATGACAGGCGCTATAATGTTAACATTTACTGCAATTTGAAAGCGAAAAAGTAAAAATTATCTAAGTAACAAAGTTTATTGCGTTCCGGGGTGACCGCAGCGAAGCGGGGCGGGTTAACATAAATGACAGGCGATATAATGTTAACATTTACTGCAATCTTCTATGGTTTTTATCATATCACTTGAAAGCGAAAAAGTAAAAATTATCTAAGTAACAAAGTTTATTGCGTTCCGGGGTGACCGCAGCGAAGCGGGGTGAACGCTGCTAGTATGTAACAAAAATGAAGTTCTGGTCGACGCAATTCATTAATGTTGTCAAGGGTATTGAATAAATAACAAAATTATTTTGAAAAATGAATTCCATTGTTATTGAAGTTCTGCTAGTGTAAAAAGTGACGAAGCAAGATGTTATACAGAAGTAATAGAAGATATTATACAGAAGTGGCAACACCGCAGCTCTCTCATTTGCTAACAGTGTTTAAAGGGAGCTCGAAGTTCTGTCTTCAATAGTCATAAACGCTGGCCCTTAGCATAGTTAACACCAAACGTCACTTGGTGAAGTTCAGAGAGTGAGTAATAAAAAGAAAGGATCACATCAGTGACGCAACTAAGGGGCAAACGGGGCTGCGCCGGATTGGGAGGGCGCAAAATTGGGCAAATATTTGGGGGAGTGTTTTGATTTTGTAGGTCAGAGTTCCCTAAGGCGAGTTCTTGCCCCGGGTGACAACTAACGTATTTCTGTCGCTGGGTAACATAGTGTGTTTTTTATATGTCAATAGTTGCACTTATTAGTAAACAAAGTGGTAGAACATCCCATTAATCCCATCCCATTGAATATACCATTAATCATTGTTAATCGGCATTAATAACTCAACCACCATATGGTTCATTAATTTTGTAAAAGTGTCATTCACCTACTACTGCCGGTAATGTATTCCAGTTCCGCGAAGTATTCAACGTAGACAGGGAGAGACCTGCTCTGTTGAGATTTCACAACACATTAGGACCACAAACAACCCGAATGACTACCGAACTGAAATCTTAATTTTGAAGAAAAGATTACCATAAGAGAAAAGGACCATTGATGCGCCAATAATTTTCAAGCAGACACTAATCAAATTGTCATTTGGAAACCTCAAACGGATTGCTAGGATGGAGGGATATACTTAGAAAGTTTCTTTTTTTCTTAATCTAAAAGCATTGTGGGAAATTCTAAGTGTCAGATGAACAGATTCCTGCACACAGCTTCTTTAGTATACCAGAAGAATACACGTGACTTGCCTCAGGTGAGGTTATATATATATATATATACCGGTATATATTGAAAGACACACTGCAGGCTTTACGCGCAATTACAGTGTCGTAAACTCATTTTTACACGCGTATGTATTTCTTTTCCTTTTGCATCTCTTTGCTCCATCAAATAGAGAAATATTAGGATTATATTTTACAATGTTGTTAAATGAAACATATCTCCACAGTGGCGGAACTAAAGGAGGACCTCAGGGGTCAGACTTGCCTAATCAAAACTTTTGCCACCTTGCGCAGTAGTGGTCATGTTGCTACTAATTAAAATATTGAAGAATGCAGTATGGTTTGATAATGTGCTATCAAACGTTCAAAACTATGTTTTTAAGTACACTGCCAACTATGTTAATCCCAAAAGTATCAACCTGTGAGATGAGCGTTAGAAAAAAAAATATGCGTCCGTAGTAGAATGTTCGTTATAAAGGTATATATATATCTTTTCTGTGAGAAAATGTTTCCACTTTGTTTAAATGAAGCAAAGAGAACGATCTATCGGATTTTACATTACCTGAAAACCCTTGAAAAACCTCAATTAATTCCGAAAACTACCGTGCAGCATATTCTCTAAATCTTGGTGGGAACGAGAAGTTGAGGTAAATTCTTTTTTATCGTTCTTGATTGAATAAAAACCTAAGCGATGGGTATGAACGCGAAACATCAGAAAAACGTATACCATATTCAACCAAATTCTATCTATATCGTGCAACGTTTTTTTTTTTTTTTTTTTTTTTTCAAATTAAAGTGTGGGGATAAACCCATCTGATTATTCATCGCTGATAATGTAGTAGGGATCATAGTGGAACCTCAAGAGAAATATCCGCCACGCTACTTAAATGTAAGTTGTTGCTGAATATACAAACTGAGGAAGGGATTTAAATTTACCCTTTCGTTTTTACCTGACTTAACCCCAGGTGTACGGTAGGGATCATTGGAAAGCCTCAAAGAAAACGTACGCCATATCGCATAAAATTTCGTGTAATTTTGGTGAAAGATATGGCGGAATATTTATTACTAATATTAAATAAGGAAGCTTGGGAACCTTATTCTCTATTACTCTTGTTGTTCACGATTTCATCCGCAACCACGTCGGATGATTGTAATGCCCTGATAGACTTTTTAAAATCAAAATTGAATTGTTTGTACCTAGTTTATACTGGAAAATTGTTGTGTATGTAAATGTATCAACTTGCAAAGTAAAGTGAATTATACATACCGGTACTCCCTTTTTCTGTTTTGGGATGGATTGTATTCCCAAACAATTGGGGTTGTTTCGAAGGGTTAAATGAAGCCACTTAGCAAGTTGGTATAAGTATTGCTAAGTTATCGTGAAACAGATAGACAGACAGACGAATAGGCTGTTCAGAATTCGAGACCAAGGGAATGAATGTTTAGTTATAAAAGTTGAGAGAAAAAGAGAAACAAAATTGGTGCGGTACGCTTAAGTTCATGGAAAAGCTAACACTGTTTTCTTCTTTACATTATAAGAATTATTTACAATATCAGGACGTGAATCATTTAAACTCTCAAAAGAACTTCAAATAGAAACCTTAAAGATGAAATATGCCCAAAATGACTAAAAGTGGACTTGATTTTTTTTTTTTTTACATTATAAAAGTTATTTACAATATTTGAACATGAATATTTAAGCTCTGAAAAGAACCTAAGATAGAAACCTTAAGAGTCCTTATCACTGCGAAATTAAAATACCGCTAATTTTACAATAATTATGTGATATCTTCAAATAGATAAAAGATAATCGAAAAGTGGATCAAGACCTCCCTAGACGATGTTATTATGCATGAGGTACCATTATCAAGAGTCACCTAGTAGCTTTCCGTATGTAGTTATTTAGAAACGCGAAAATAAATGCCGATTTTCTAAATGGCTGGAAATTGAAAGCCGATAAATGAGTCTTGATATAACGGTATCTCACGCAAAATAATATTGTCTAGGGAGGTCTTGTTCCATTTTTCGATTATCTTTTATCTATTTGAAGATATCACATAATTACTGTAAAATTAGCGGTATTTTAATTTCGCAGTGATGAGGCCTCTTAAAGATGAAATATGTCCAAAATAACCAAAGGTCGACTTTTTTTTTTTTTTTTTTTTTTTTTTTTTACATTATACAAGTTATTTACAATATTTGGACGTGAATCTTTTAAGTTCTGAAAGAAACTTAAGACAGAGAAATATACCCAGAATGACGAAACTGGAGCTGATTCGCTTGTGCACTGAACCCGCCAGATGTTGAGTAAATCCAATGGTGTAAGCTCACTTGAATGGTGGTAATGATTTTGTCAGGTTAGAATTACAAAAGCAAAACTTCTATGGATACATGATGGTAGTTCCCGTACTTTCCTTTCCTTCCATGTTGGTTAAGCTTCAACAACCTTCACATATCCTTGCCACTGGCTGCACTTTTTTTTTCCTTTTTGTTCTGAAAAACAAAAGAAAAGGAAACCTAACACCTGCTGTATCGTGGTTTGTATCGTCATCCGCAAAAAAAAGTTCGCATATACTGTAACTTCCACATTTTCATTAATAACTCAGTTTTCTTAATATATTATCGCTTCTTTGTGCTTTCCTTAACAAAGCAGTGTAGTAATGAATAATTATTTATGATTTTTGTGAAAAAATAAAGCAAAATAAGAAAATTATAAGCAAAAAACTGTGATTGTTATGAAACTTTAGTCTGTCAGATAATTACGCGAAGAATATCCCGAGGGAAATTCACTCCATACAGTGCACAGGTATTAGGAGCACTCACAAATACGTAACATTGAAGGAACAGAAAATAATGTATTTTTGAGATGAACATACAATTCACACTTCACGTGAAGTTCCAATATGGGAAATCAATCAATATCTTCAGTTGAAATTACTGAAAAAAAACAGAAAATGGCTATTTAAAACTCCAAGTGTAAACCTGCGCTTGGAGCGAGTCTATTTCTAATATCAGAACGCGTTATTTTGTAACATGCCTGCGTGGCCAAGCGGGTTTAGCAATGCTGTTGAAATCCTAGAACCGAAGGGTGGCAGTTCGAGCCTAAGTGCGGAACGCTTTTTTTTTCAATATAGTGAAATATTTTTTTAAAATATAAATGTCTAGTTTGAAGTGCCTAAAAACACAAGACCAAATGAACAATCACTTTTCAAAGCTCAGTCACATTTATTCACTATGTTCATCAATTAGGCTATATACGAAGACACTAAAATGTGGAACGTTAACGATCCTTATTAACGTTAATACCACATCCGTTATAATGAGAACAGATTTGTGATCTGAATACCAACCTTAAACCATACGTCAAAAATGAAAATTATTCATGTTCTTGATACCTATTGCAACACTCAGTTGTAATATAGAGTGAGAGTGCGAAAGAGAGATAAAATACTGTATACAGGGTGCGGAAAAATTCCCGGAACGGTCCAATATCTCGCGAAGTATAAATATCAGCAAAACAAAAATAACACATGTTAAATAGTTTTAAAGAAGCTATCCAATGATAGAAAACACAATCACCTATCCCTACCTCCTTGGGGACTTTAAAATTTTAAATGGGAACCCCTATTTCTTATTTCATATGTGGATTCTCCAGAAAAAGTGATAGTGATTTGATCAAAAATTGAAAAGAGTGTGTGCGAAGATGAAGTTACATGGAATACAATATCGATAATTGTTTTGCAAAGTAGCTTTATGAAGTAGTTCTTAGTAGTAGGGTTATTTACAACAAAAATAAGCCATTTTTGTCACCATTTGTATTTTCTTGCAAATTAATAAATATGGACAAATGCATTATTTTATGGAAGTTAAAATGTATGAATTCGTTATGTGGGTAAAAAAATCACATAAAAATTTTACTCTGCGTGGGAAGCGAACTCACGACCTTTCATGCCACAGTCCCGTACGCTAACCGCATGGCCCAGAGCTCGACACTGAGAGGCCACATTTTCATAAAGATTTGCCGCCTCCATTTTTTATGTGTCGATTCAAGTGCTATCCGTGAAGGCACTGTTTTCAATTTTGGGTCAAATCACTGTTACTTATTCTGAAGAATCCAAATGTGCAACAAAATATGGGGATTTCCATTTAAAATTTTAAAGTTACCCCCCGTGTGGGAATGGAGGGTTGCGTTTGGTATCATTGGATAGATTTTTCAAAACTGTTTAACACTTGTTATTTTTGTTTTGCTGATCTGTATATTTCGCGAGATATTGGACCGTTCCGGGACTTTCCCCGCACCCTGTATAAGCTTGTATTGTTAATTAAAACAGTTAGTATAAATCATAATCTGGATTTTTATAAAGTAAATGAAACAATCATATAGAAAATTTATACAGTTTAAAATTGAATTAAATTGCAATTCCAGAATCTGTAACATTATACATTTCTTATTTATTTACATCGAATGTTAACTTATTGTATAGTTTATAGCATGAGTATCAGCTGATATGTAACACAAAATTATCTATAAATTGAATTTAAATAGGAAATGATATAGTTGCTATAAGAACAAGTTTATGAAAATGAACTGTATAATAATGGTTGTATTTGAAACAGAGTTTGCGTATTGGAGTAAATATTTACACCGCCAGCTTTGCAATACTGTGCGGTTTAAATTGTCAATCCCATCAATTTTACTTATTTCGCTTGAATGTTTATGGAATTTAGTATAGCATTATGAAACATTCAACAACTGATCTAGTAGTGAAATATATTTAATAAAATTACCGCACATTACGATAGATTCCGAGATCGCTCCCAGCTTTGCGAGCACTTGATAATATTTTATTATTATATCAGATAAAATATTATGTGGAAGAGCTAAATTAAATTAGAAAATGAAATGAAATATTTAACATCCCACTATTACGCCCTTTAGGCTGGAAGGTTCTAGATTGCTGGTCCTCACATAGAGGAGAATTTGGATTAGTAACCAGTTTGGTTCTTTTCTTTATCAAATCTCAATACACAATTCATATAGTAATGTCGAGCAAGCGATAGCGAGTGAAGGCAGGTTAACAAGATTCATTGCTTTCTTCATCACCACTCAATTGGTATACGGACCAATGTTCTAGAATCCTGCTATTTTAGGCTAAGGGAGAAGATAATTAAAGTAAGAAAAATGATATAAGAATTGGTGGAATGAGAAAGTGGAAGGAAAAGGAAATGCTTTGAGAAAAGTCACGGACATAATGTTGTCCACCACAAGCTTACTTGGACGGAATAAAACCAGAGACCGCATGCAACAAAGGTAAGCGCTCTACCAGTGAACCATCGCGCCCCATAAATTAAATAAGAAAGATAAGTAGTAGGCATTTTATAATTGAATATTGTATGTAAGAAACTTATTGTCCATAAAGATTCTTTCTCTTCAAGCTTTTGTAATTGATGTTGCAAATTGTCCGATGCTTTGCAATGCGGGTCAAAGGAATAAATGCATTTTTTCGGGATAGTATCGTCTGCCCCTTTCTGCTATTGGTGGTATAAAAGTAGTGTTGAGTTGATTTTTAGTTTATTGTTCCTTTTGTTATGTGAATATAGACTAGACCAAAATTTTTTACTGGTGTTCATTTCAGGATCACTCTGTAGCATGTTTTTAGTGGAGGAATGTTACGTGAATATAGATTACACCAAGTCACAAATATTTTGACAAAGATATACATTTTTATTACACAAATAGTTTCTGCTTTTCCTTTTACTGCAAATGTTTGTTTCTAATAGTGATTTTTATTCTTATTGTATCCGTGAATACACATTCAAGACTTTTTTTTAAAAAATAAGTTGTTTAATAAGGCACTGAAAAGTGTTGGATTTTGTAACACTCTAACACTTAAAAACATAATACTGAGTGATCCTGAAATGGATACCAATAATTAATTTTGGTCTAGTCTATATTCACGTAACACTTTCAACAGCGAGGCTATATGAAACGTGGGCTTACTAATTAACGTGGAATAAAAATAAAAGTCTAGTGGCTAGCGCGAGTGTTTTTGGTTCTTGTAGTCTCGGGTTCGAACCCCGGTAAGGGTCGATTCAGGTTAAATTTTCAGGGGAGTTTATGGGAAAAACGTTAAAAAATATAATTGCAAAAGTCTGATGCCAGTGTTTTGTAAGCTATTGACAAAATAATAGAAAGACAGGAAAGAAATTCTCTTGAGAACTGAAAGTAAACAATGTTTTCGCATTTATGCTTAATTTGCTACTAGCGTGACACATTAAATTGAATATAATATAAATATTAGACACAAAATTCGCTACTTCACGGTTGATAACATGGTAAATGCTAGGTATTGTTAAACATTAAACGTAACACCTCAATTTTATATACACGCTCTTTTCTATTCTCAGCCATTTCTGACTTCTACCCTTTTCACGAGTTGCACGTTGAATGAGCACCCCTTTTAGTTGAAGCTATTAAACGACATGCGCAGTTGGTTACTCCAAGAGCTAGTAAGATCGTAGTTTTTATTTGCTAAGAGGCAGAAAACACGTTATTTCGATATATGTTGTTTGACTACAAGGGAGCACTTCACAACTGATTACTGAGTGATAAGATCTGTGGTATTCTGTTCAACTTTCCTTTAGGCAATTTTAAACGTAATAGACAATATTTGTCTGACCTTGTCAGTGCCTGAGGCAGAAGACAAAATCAATGAAAATGTTTTCAACATAACATTTTCGATTTATGTTTATCTCCTATCCATTTTTGTTACGATTGCTTCCTTTAGAAATATCAGCTCTCTTTTTTTTGGCCCGTATAAAGAAATGCTATTGCGGTTTTCCAACGTTCAATATTTTTGGCAAAATTAACACTTTCAAATAAAGCTAAACAAACATATGTTTCACATACAAAACAATATGTAAAGTTCTACTTTCCAGTTAGGCAACATTCCTTCAAAAAATTGCAACTATAGTTTGCATCTCATGTAATAGGGTAAATGTGCCAGTAGTCGACCATTTAAGGAGATTTTCAACTTTGTTAAAGTATAAAAAAATAATTTTTTACTAATAACTTTTACTGCATATGTCATTAGAAAGAACAGTGTTTAAATTTTACGTTTGTGTAGCTCGCATAGGAAATCTTTTATAAATAATTACACAGGAAAAAGAAAATACCAGAAACCCTGAAAAAAACAGTAGTCGGCCTATGAAAACCAAAGATCAGCCATTACTTTAACCAGTACTCAGCCACACTATAGAATTGACTTTTTTAATGGAATTTTAGAGATCAATTCCTCAGTAGCAAATTAAGGGACAAATATATTGCACTCAGAGTTCCTACAAAGAAAAACTACGTGGAGAACAGGCCCGCAACTAGAGGGAGCTAGGGGGCCTGGCCCTCCTAAACTTTTCGTGGCCCCTCCAGACCTCAACACAAAAAACACAATTTAGATATGTGTAAGAGATTTTTAATGACTTGCCCCCCCTAACATATCTATGCCCCCCAAACCTCTGTGGCTAGAAGCAGGCCTGGTGAAAAATATATTGCGATACAGGAAAAAAGACTTCTTGTATGATATTTACCATAAACTAAGAAAAATGTGCCTCGGCCTAGACTAGCCTATTTAAAACTAATATATAGGCCTATTTATATTTACATTTATATTTACATTGATATTTATATTTAGCTATGACATTAACCCTTTAATATGAAGTTCATTAAGCACATTCAGGACACATAAGCACTTGTTTAGCAGGTTCCTCGTACGATAATTCACTGAGGCACGTGCATTTTAAGTGGTACCGGTGATCACAAAAGTGACACCCAATATATTTAAGTGTATCGTTCTCAATATCACTTATGAATTCTTCTTCAGGCCTTAGACGGCATTTCAACAACTTCTTGCGTCTCGTCTTTTTAACTACTAGTGCTACTTGGCTTGACAGTCCTATTCTTTTTGTTTGACTTGAAATTTTTCCTTTCTTTTGTATTCTCTCCCTTTTTCATTTTAGACATTCCTCTTCTAGTTTTCTTTTCTTTTCATTCTTTACCATCTGATAATTTCTCCATGCTTGGGAGGATACTGCACTTTGAACTTTTTCTCTGGGCACATGTTTGGTAGTTTTGTTTTTGATTGGAGCTAGCCAGAAAAGGTGCTAATCAAAGCCAGATGATATGGAAGTATTTTACGAAGGTTTTCTTTGAATTTCTTCTGAGATCATATGGAGTTATTTCTGGCTCTACTGACTGTAGAAACAGAAGCAGACCTTTCACCTTGCGTCACTTCAGTACAAGATGCCATAACGGATATGTTGTTTTCCTGGTTTGAGTCAGACGTAACGTCTATTTCTGATATCGAAGATATATTTGTAGGCTCTAGACGGCCAATTGCTAAAATTTGGTATGTTCCAGGACTAAGATATCGAGCATTTCACTAGCAAGTATCTACTAATAGCAGATCGATCCTCTTCGGACAGAACAATAGCCTTATATGTGTTTATTAGTGTAGAATAAGAAGACTCTTTGGATAGAGTATCCTCAACGCACCTGATTGCAAAAACATCTGACACTGAATCTATTCCAGTAGATGTCTTTGGACTGGTTGAAAGAAACGCTAAATCACGCGTTCTTAAACTGTTAGACATATTTTCCTCACGCTCACAGTGAGTTAGAATATTTATTTAATATTTATGATTATTCTGTATTCTTTCGGCAATCAGGCAACTCTAGGAACAGAGCAGATAAGAACAGATAATAATAATAATAATAATAATAATAATAATAATAATAATAATAATAATAATAATAATAATAATAATAATAATAATAATAATAATAATAGTTGAAGAGCAATTGCAGCCTTGGAATTAAAAAGTGCAGAAACGCGACAGTAATTTAAAAAAATAAATCAATTAGATATGGATAACCCTTACTTCCTCATAGCTACCTTAGATTAAAAGACTAAGCTATGATCAGGGTCAAGGGCGTCGATCCTGCTAGGGCCGGGGCGCCCGGGCCCCCAAAGCTTATGTAGGGCGTATGCTTAGGGTAAAATAAATACTCATTACCTGTCCTTTTTAAATTTTAGAGAAATAATTCAGACCAGCCATAAATCCTTAACCTTTTTTCCCTCAGTTCTAGAAAAATACAAGAATTGAAATGGTTACAATACCAGACTGATATTAAAGTACGGGACAAAAATAAACGACCAACATCGTCATAAGTTTTAATGGAATTTTCGATCGTTTAATTTTGTCCCGTACTTTATAACTGTATTATACTTGTATGATGCAATTAGTGACATCATAACAGTTACTTTTTCATTAAATCTTTAGAAAAGTCATCTACGTATTAGTTAAGTGTCTTAGTTGTATGTCATGTGTCATTTAAATTGAATGAATGATAAGTGGATGACTACTGGAGTATATGTATCCAGTAGTCGTCCGTTGAAAGTAATGGGGGGCTGACCATTGGAAATTGAAGTGAAGAGTCATTTCCAGTAGTCAGCCCCTAATGGCTGACTACCGGAAAACGTTATCAAAAATGCAACTTGTAGTCAGCCCCCCTTATTTCTACGCAATATCTTGTTTTGTATCATAAACCACGAATTTTTAATAAGCCACGATACATTCATGCATAGAAGAAAGCAATAACTCGTACTATTTTACAATAATATAATTTTAACTTAACTTTGAAGTAAAGCTTCTTCCTTATTTTTTTATTAACAAAATGCGCACTTTGCTCACTTGCATTAGCAGACCTCAAATGATAATTGTTCTTTTCTGCCACGAGGAGTCACACCAGGCCAGAACAAATGAGGTTGAATACTGGAGCTCTGATTTAGAGATGCAAAAAAGCCGGCTTTTTTGAATCGATGGTTTTTTTCACATAAAAAGCCGGCTTTTTAGGGGAAAAAACGAGAATTTTGGAAATTTTGGCTTTTTTCATTTTCATGATTTTTCTATCTAAATAGCTTTCTTATAGTATATTCTATAGTTAGATAAGAATTCCATGACCTGAATGCCATATTTCGCTCTAAAATTCACCATCAAGATGGATGGAGCACGTGTTTTGCGAATTAAAGCTAACACGAAGAATGTAGTATTTGAGGGCAATTTTAGAGGCCATTTAACTTTTTTTTAACTTTTGAGTTATCGACATTTTTTTTCTCGGGATCATTTCAGTTTGTCATCCGTGTTTCATTTCTAAGAACTTAGTACTCTAGCTTCTAGCGCAAAAGTTAAACTTATGTTTTTTATATATCCGTCAAAGCGTACGTTTTTCAATATATCCGTCAAACCATACTGCCACATTTCTGTTATACTGTAGCTGTGCAACGATTTAGCAATAATTTTCCGGATACAACCTTGAATACTAATTTATGCAAATAATCAGTAGCGGATTTAGAAACGTACTTTGGGACGGGTTTCTCTGATTGTTTCGTTTTCTAAAATCTCCTAATTTTCTTTGGAAGGAGCTTGAAGTTTATGAGTACAAGCGTAACTAATATTTCGTTTCGTTTATATATTGTCAATAATCTTCCGGATACAACCTTGAAAATCATTTTATACTAAGAATCAGTGGCGGATTTAGAAAAGTATTTTGGGAGTTTTTTTCTTACTAATGTTTAGTTTTTCTAAACATTCGTAATTTTTATTTGACGGGAGCTTAAAGTTTATGAGTAAAGGCATGACTAATAGATATTTCGTTTGTTTTAGACATTCCGTAATTTAGGAGAACAGGCTTCAGTCCGAAAGACCGCCCCCCTAATCTTTGCAAAACCGTCACTGCTGGTAATTAGTAATAACGATTTAAAAACAATAAAGAAGGAAGTCGGCCAACTCACAGTACACGCACTATTTCTATTTCACAGATGGAATGAAGAAAAGCTTTGTCAGAATGGTCGAATGCTGAGTTGAATCCCGGACTTCCCGATAGAAGCGCAAAAGCTCCACTCAGTCATGTTTGTTGTGCAGTTGCATTTATCTTAACTTAAATATATTCCATGGTCTTTTTTTTTTTTTTTTGTGGTGGTGGGGTGGGGAGAGTTCCATAATGATATGAAGGGTATGAGCCAAGAACATAGTAACTAACAAATTTTCAATTGCTAAGTTATGCAGCACCGGATAGACAGCAACGCATTCCGCTTAGTTTAATTATTCATGTATAGTCTTATGTGAAAAATCAGCTTTCCGACTTTCAAAATTGATTGTGCAGCAGAAAATCTCTAATTTCTTAAAATAATAAGATTGTGGGTTACCATGTTCTTGCCTCACACCCTTCATATGTTGAATCCCTCTTGTTAAAAATTCAGAAACCTTGAGGACTGAGTAAACCGTGATGGTGGTTATATAAAACTATAGAATTTCAAAAATATACAAAACCAAAAACTCTAGATGTGCAGCTTTTAAGTGTATCATATAAATCTAAGTATTTTTCTTATGTTCTATTTTAATTTTATTTTGTTCCAAAAAGAGGGTATGGAATATTTTGAAAAATATTACATAGAATTTTCTAGTTATTTGTGTATTTTTTAAAAGAAGTATTTACTTTTAAGATTGGCTGGTTTACACCAGCTGTTTTTTTTTTCTTTTTTTAAATAAACAACTGGTTTAAACCAAAAAACTAAAAAGAACGAAAAATGCGAATCGTGTGAACTTCATGCTGACGTTTCCCAACATCAAACCATCTGCATTAGTTTAATTTCCTTTTCACCGTTTAATCAAAGTGTCCCATGTTCAATTCTCGGTCGAACCACAACCCTTCTGTCATACGTAAACAAAGTAGCGGTTCGGATGTAACTTTAAGCGAAAGTCTTCTCCTTGATAACCTCGGTATTACGTAATGATGTTAAGCCTGAACATACGAAACGAAACCAAATTGTATATTTCTGAATGCCTGTTGTTTTATAAAGAAGCCAAGGTTGCTTAAATATATTGATAGAAATTGGCAAAATTTATCGATTGCCTACGTAGCTTCCAACATTAGCTTGGATTGGACTTTCAATTATATCTACGTACTAAATTTTTAATTTAAAACCTCAGTTTTAGTGTACTGATTGTGAATTTGACCTTTAAATTTTACATGCAAAGCAATAACAGGATTTTTCCTTTATTGTTTTACATTTAGAGTAATGACGGAATTTTCCCGATGGCTAGGGCGGGAGTTTCCCAATTTAAGAAATTTACTGACTGGACTTCTTTAAGCTTATGTGACCCCTTCCAACATAACCCCGTTGTTGCATAATAACACCAAGGCGAAACAAACTTATTTCTGTCAATACGTAATATAAATACATAAAGCAAAATATCTAAACCCAAAAAACCTGGTTTAAACCAAAAAAGCCTAGTTTAAACCCCCCCCCCAAAAAAACGGGTTTTTGGCATTTTCAAAAACAACTATGGTTCTTGCCAACCCTGCTTACTTTTTGTATGTAGGAGGTTAAAAAATCTTATTATATAGATTGGTTAATCCTTTGGAATTCATAATGTAAATATGTTGAGAAGTAAAACTGTGTGAAATATCTTTTCGAAATTCATGGTTTATTTTCGAGGTTTTATATTATTATCGGCATCAACCACTAATTAAATGACTTTTTGTGTTATAGAGAAGCAAAACAAAATCTGGTTTATCAATTTAAAGCAGAATTTTGAAAAAAGCCCAAAATTTCCCAAGCAAAAAAGCGAAGCAGAAAAAACCGAGTTTTTTCCAAAAAAAGCCGGGTTTTTTCCGAGCCCTTGCATCTCTACTCTGATTTAAGTTGTAGTTGATTATTTGTTTGATAACAAGCTACTGTATGTTTATTTAATATGCTTTTTACTGAAAAATGGCTGACTACTGGAGACGGCTGACTTTAGGCACACTTACCCTCCTAACTAACTAACTAATTCTATGGTCTATGGAACCCGGAGGTTCAATGCCGCATTCACAAAAGCTCTCCACTGAATTCTATCCTTAGCTAACTGGATCCAGTTTCTACTTTGTATTCCTATTTCTGCGAGATCCATCTTAATATTGTCCTCCCATCTGCGCCTAGGTCTTCCTAATTATAACCTCAAGTAATATGTAACATAATAATAATAATAATAATAATAATAATAATAATAATAATAATAATAATAATAATAATAATAATAATAATATCTTAGTATCAAACTTTAAGCGATTTTTATATGATGCATATATTCATGAAAATAGTCACTACTTGTTATGTACTCATTTGGTGTTCCCCTAGGGTTACTAGGAATTGAAATCAGGATCTCTGACTGTGCAGTCCAGTATGCTAACTGTATGACCACAGAGTACGGATCTGACAAAAAACATTTTCATAACGTTTTGCTACCCCTCATTTTCCCGTATCGATTAAAGTGCCATCCGTGAAGGAATTGTTTTCAATTCTGGGTGAAATCAGTCACTTTTTTCTGGAGAATCGAAATGTCCAATAAGAAATGGGGGTCCCACTTTAAAATTTTAAAGTTACCCCACCGCCAAAGGGAATGGGGATAGCGGATTTTGTTTGGTATAATTGAACTATACATATAAAGCAGAAACATATATTCTCATTTTGGGCGTGTGTTTTCAATTTGATATTAACTTAGAAATCTATTTGAACTTTGGTAGTGCTAGCATTTCCATAGCGTCATCTTCGTATACAAACAGATGGTGAATAAAAGTGACAGAGGTTTGAAAGCTGACAGTTTATCTGATTTTGTTTTTATAACCAATTCAAATGTTAAAAATGTAACGTTGTATTTAGAAAAAATAAAATATCCTTATATTGAAAGAAAACCGGACTGGGAACCGAACCGTCAATCATTACTGTAATTTCAAGCGCCTCGCTAAACCCACTTATTTTCTTCTTAATTTACGTCGCGAAAGGCGGCCCCGAAGTTCACTTACCAAAGTCTACTTTCCCCTTATCAGTACTTTCTGTATATTTCCTACTCGGTTATACACGTTTTACAGTAACCTTGAATGATAGGGACACAAACACAGACACGTCGAGAACATTTAAAATTCCAAAAGTTCTCCCACCGGGAATCAAACCCGGTACCCTGTACACCACAGACACACATGCTAGCCACTAGACCACACAGCCAAGTTATAAAGCCAGCGCGTTTTAATAATTCTACTGGAAATGCACGAGATATGCACTTGTAATACATTGAGTGATTTATTCGAGAGAGGCAAAGCACTCTACTTTGAATTCATTTCTTGGTTTCGTTTCTACTGTGTTTATTCTTTGTATTTTTCGTACACTACTTGAAAAAGCAAATACATTTTTCGCTACAGTGTCCAGAAATACTATTTTAACTGATCATAAAACAGAAATCTTTCGGTGAAATAATATGGGGTAATGTGTGCTATTCTAGTTTCATACCGAGTTCCTTCGTAGCTAAGCGGTTAGCATACGCACCTTTGACGTAAGAGACCCGGTTCGATTCCCGGTGTGAGCTCATGTGGTTCGGATTTCACGCTAATCAGTAGGTAAACGTCTCATATAGCCTCGATGCTGAAAGGGATGTTAAAATCAACTCAACATTATTTTATACCATCAATTGAAGCAAAAGGTAGACGATACTATCCTGTTTAAAACATGCATTTATTTCTTTGGCACATATTACAAAGCATCGGACTATTTGCTACACTTCAAGAAAAAGATGCTTTATGAATATTAAGTCGCTTCAAGCGTTCAAATCGCTTTGTAAAAATCCAGATAATGAATTGCAATAACTTTTTACGTTGTAATTAAAATTATAGCATATATTGTTTTCTATCTCTCTCACATACTTTCTCTCTCTCTCTCTTTCTTTCTGTATATATACACACCTGTATATTACAATAGGTATCAGAACATAATTAATTTTCATTTTGGACGTGTGATTTAAGGTTGGTATTCAAATCAGAAAGTTGTTCCCATTATAACAATGTTAACGTTCCTCATTTTAGCGTCTTCGTATATAAATGATGACAGGGTGAACAAATGTAACAGGCTTTTAAACGTGATAGTTCATCTGATTTTTTTTTTTTCAAGCACTTCAAAGCAGAACTTTATATTTAAAGAAATGTTTCCATATGTTGAAAAAAAATCAAAACTGCCGGGAGGCAGATTCGAACTGCCGCCCTCCGATGCTAGACTTTCAAGAACACTACTAAACACGCTTGACCACCGAGACAATTCATGATAGAACGTGTTGTAACAATGCTCATATATCGCTCCAAGCGCACGTTCACAGCTGAAGTTTTAAATAGTCATTTTCTCCCTATATCAGTAATTTCAACTGAAGATATTGACTGATTTTGCATATTGGAACTGTGCATGAAGTGTGAATTGCATATTAAACGCAGAAATACGTAGTTGACTCTTCAGTTCATGTTTCTGTTCAATAGCTTCACATGTTAGTGAGTGTTTCCTAATACCTGTGTCATTTTCCCTCTTTTTTCCCACGGGATATTCTTCGTGTAATTATTTGACACACTAAGGTTTCATAAGATTAAAGGTTTTTTGCTTATAATTTTCTTATTTTGCTTTATTTTTTCTCTAAAATAATAAATAATTATGCATTATTACACTGCTTTGTTAAGGAAAGCACAAAGAAGCGATAATATAGTCAGAAAAGCGAGTTATTAATGAAAATGTGGAAGTTACAGTATATGCGAACTTTTTTTTGCGGATGAGGATACCTACGATTGTAGTTTTGTCACGCCATCCACGAGTTTTGTTTTTCATAAAAGCTGTCACCCGGCGTGAAAGAACCCAAAAGATAGTAAGCACCCTGTAATTATCGGAGCATCTCATAACGTAAGTATTATTCCCTTCATAGTCGAACAAGGTCCAAGCAATAATTTATTTCCTTTTTTTATTCTTTATCGTCTTGGTCTCTTATATCGGAGTAAAATCTCAAATGAATAATTTTGTATAATATTATATATTGTATACTCTTTTTTTTTTTAAAAAAAAAAAGAAAGAAAGAAAGACAGTGAGACGGAAATAAAATTATATACTGGGATAACAATCTATTTCCAGCGTATCTGTTTTTAACGAATTCTGTATAAAAATTACAAAGGACGTTAGCTTCAATCTCGGAAACAGTTTTCGTTCCGAATAACATAGTATGAAAGATGACTGGAGTGTATCTTAACCATTTCTGGCCAATGCACACAGTGTTTCTACCAAAAAGTGAGAGCTGTAAATAATCTATTAAACATCCTTGATTGTAAAGTATACTAAATACAGGGTAAGTAGAAAATCGTTACCAGTAATATAACGTTGGTGGGTAAGATTATATTTGACCAGCGCCGAACAATCTAGTCAGATTAGACATCAACTAGCAAATGCCTCCTCGTATTACTGTAGGCAGTATTTCCCGTTTTTCGTTTCGAACCTTTCATATAATTCGTCTAAATTTACTATCCGAGTCATGCATGGAATTCAAAGGTCCCGTACTGGCATCTCGTAATCCAGCGTAGCTTAATCGCTAACACTCTCGTCTTTAGTGCGAACGTCCCGGGTTTGAATCCCAGTGGGGGTACTCAGTCGATAAAGTGTAACAGCTTTTTCAGACCAGCTATCCTGATTGAGGTTTTCCTGGGTTTTCCTCATTCACACCAGGGTAATGCCGGGATAGTATCTAACATGCAGGTCTCAGGCTGTTTCCTTCCTTTCCTTTCCTCCAATAGTGTGATCGCCAACGGACGTCAACCCTCATACGTGACGGGATAATATGGCAATAGTTGCCGAAAGCCCAGAAATCTAGTTCTCAATCCTAATCCCAGTGACGGGCCAACATGGCCATAGATGCCGAAAGCCCAAAAATCTAATTTCTAATTCTAATCCTAGTGACGGGCCAACATGGCCATAGATGCCGAAAGCCCAGAAATCTAATTCCTAATCCTAATCCTATTGACGGGCTAACATGGCCATAGATGCCGAAAGCTCAAAAATCTAATTTCTAATCCTAATCCTAGTGACGGGCTAACATGGCCATAGATGCCGAAAGCCCAGAAATCTAATTCCTAATCCTAATCCTAGTGACGGGCTAACATGACCATAGATGCCGATAGCCTAGAAATCTAATTCCTAATCCTAGTGACGTCCTAACATGGCCATAGATGCCGAAAACCCAGAAATCTAATTCCTAATCCTAATCCTAGAGACGGGCTAACATGGCCATAGATGCCGAATCTACTTTCTAATCATATGAAAAATGAAATGAGATGAAGTTTTATGTCCCACAGTTACGCCGGCTAGGCTAAAGGAGACGGCGATGATGAGAAACGAAACGGTATAACCCCGAGAAAACCCACATACACGGTGTGTGTCCACCAGAGGATTCACGTGGCTCGAGCTGGGATCGACCCAGGGATTCCATGCACAAGAGGTGAACGCTCTACCCCACTCACCGCGACCCCATATCCCTAATCTTGTGGGCATCTTAGGGAAGCACTCCTACCCGTTTTTCTTCCATTCTGGCTCAAACATCTAAAAAGAAATTAAACTTGTGATTAATTGTTTTTGATAAAATGTCTAAACGCCAAAGTTTTATCATTATCCTTAAAGAATTCCGAAATATAGACATCTTATTATAATAATTATATACAACTCCCACACCATTTTCTTTCCCTCTTTTTCCTTCCCTTTCAGGACAAATATCAGAAAACAATTAAACACGTATTTAATTATTTTAAATGATCACTAAATTTAATGTGTGTAGGCTTAAGAGATTTCGAGATACTGATATCTAGTTAGCAAAAGTTCATGACCTAAAAAATACACAGATCCCCATATGACACAATACGTATCCTAGAAACAGGCCCGTAGCCAGCTCAAAAATGTAGGGCCCCGATAGGAGTTAGAGGGAGGGGGGCGATCCAATTATATTATAATTCATCACCATATTATAGTTCATTTGGAAGCCTACAGTAAAAATATTTAGGGGACCAGTAAAAACTTAGGGGGACCAACCCCCCTAAACCTCCCTAAACGGGCCCTGCTTAGAAGTATGAAAGGAATGAGTAAGAGATTTGAAGCCACAAATACATCTAAATAGAAATACGTAGAATTGAATTTAAAAATAAAATTCTTTTTTGTGAATAATAATGGAAAAAATCTTCACAAGTTAACAGTGTAATTTACAAAAACATATTTGAACGTGTTGTTTTAGACCTAATTTTAAGTTCATGATTTAGTAATTTTCGTTGTACGTGCAGTTCGTTGAGATTTTTTTTCCCTCGTAAATAGAGGGGAGAGCGGATGTAAGGAGGGGAAGTTAGAATTATAATTACTGTTATTCTTTCTTCTTCTTTATGTGAGAGAAACAATAAGGAATATCTTCAAGTAATAACAATTTTTCAAGTGATTAAAAATTATACGAGGGAATATTGAAAATTTAATTTTTCTATTCATTTCACGTGAGATGGATTGGTATTGAATTCTTGACGACTATGGTCCTCAAACTATCGCTTATTGCTAGTATGATCGAGTGGTTTAAGACATAAGGCTGTCGGGACCTTCTAATGCTTGTTTGAATCCCTTATAGGGAGGGCATGAGTCTTACATTCATGTACGAGGGTTGTTTCAAAACCAGGCCCGTATCCAGAGGGGTCTAGGGGGCCCGGCCCCCTAAGTTTTTGCTAGCCCCCTAAAATTTTCACGGTAGGCTTGCAAATGAACTATAATATGGTGATTATCTATAATATGGTTGGATCGGGGCCCCACTAATGTCAGCCGGGTCCCTCCTACATTTTTGGGCTGGCTACTGGCCTGTACAAAACTTCTAAGCCTACCTATGAACAGAGCAGCAGAAAGTTTATGTATGGTGTTACCTTTCAGCATGGTCCCTTGATAAGTCAACACACTTTACTCATCGATGTTCAAATGCGTTAATGCCACTGGCAAAAAAAAAAAAAAAAAAAAAAAAAAAAAATGTCGGAGGAATGTAAAATTTATCTACGGCATGCACGCCATCATCAATGTCAAAATGAGAACTTCAAACTTCGTTTTGACCTTTGGAAAGAGATAAAAGTCAGAGGGTGCCAAATAAGACGAATAAGGTGGGTTGGAAACCCGTAGCCGCGATCGCAAATTTCTGCTATTGCGATGACTGACTTATGGTTAGACGCATTGTCTTGACAGAGAAGCACACCTGCTGTCAGTTTCCCACGATGCTTCTGCTGAATATTATTACGCAGCTGCTGTAAAACACCTGCATGTACTCCTGTCCTGCCCAAATGATGCCCCTGGATGATTGCTTGCAATTACTGGGAAACAAAATTAAATTAATCAATGAATAACACTCATTTCTGTCAGCAGACTTTAGAGCTCTGCGCCTGCATTACAGACTTCGGCAAGCACAAACTCTACTGCCGTGATTGACAATTTCCATAGATTTCACAAGGAGCATCTTCCAAGCATGCACTTTTTGAAGAAGGGAAGGATTGCAAATAAAGGGGTTTTTGAGGCTGTAGGAACATTTTACGCTTTTTTTTTTTTAAATCAGACTCTAAAAACACATTTGAGAACAAACGAGTGAAAGAGATGGTTTTAGAGCTATGAGACTTGTAAACATGATTCCTGATTTTCCATTTGAATGGAAAGATTATATTACGTCACACATACTGCTTTAGGCAATGAGAGGAGTAGGAGCAGGAGGAGTTGGATTGAATACCAGGAAGAGAAGTCAATCGAGACGTGTGTTTCTGAATGCATAAGCACACGGCGTAAGAGTTTGTTAAAATTTGAACTTTATAATATTTTTGTAATACTTTGTAATTTGGACTTTGTAACATTCTGTAATAATTTCTATGCCGCGAACCGTACCTAATGGAAAAAATATGTAGTTATCTCATATTTTCTCATTACTCTTTCTAATATTACGTTCACGAACAGTACGTTACTTAGGCCTATCCCGCATGCGCGATCTATCCTATTAATGTGTTCAATGTGTCTGCGCGATCATTCCTACTTCATGATTGCATGATCTATACAATTTGGATAGAGGATAACCGACTCACATAGCTTGGGTGGAATTTTCCAGACTGGCGGTAAACTACTTACAACGCTAGTTTCGATAATGAAATAACGCATATAGTAATCACTTGTGGAGTATTTGACACCACAACCGTTTTAAGAGTTTATATCGAACATTTGGGAAAACGTACTCACTTACTGCACGCAAGACGTGGAACGTATCTTTCAGCGAACTAGCTTATATCTACACATGAATTTAACTGATGACTCTATTTGTAACGTTGCTATTTCTTTGTTCGTTACAACTCGCTACCCTGCTTCCTCCCTTCCCCATCTGGCTCCCACTCGAATTACGCTACAGCGCGATTTGTCTTCAGTTGATCCTATAAAAATGAAATGAAATGTTTAGATTTTACGTCCCACGATTATGCCGGTTAGGCTTAAAGAGACGGTGATGGTGAGGAATGAATGAAATGTTGGAATGAAGAAAGTGGAAGGAAACGGGAGACCCCCCGAGAAAACCCATGCACATGGTGTTTGTCCACCACAAAGTTCATTTGGCGCGAGCTGAGATCGAACCCAGGATCCAATGTCCCAGAGGTGAACGCTGTACCACTGAGCCACCGAGGCCCCTGAGTGTATCCTATAATCGTTCATTAGAGGAGAATGGGAGAATTCTGAGAAGACCATGAACTCGATAACTCACATGGTCTTGGTTTAAATCATGGACTATGTACACGATAGGAAACCTTTTACCAGTGAAATTTCCAAGCATGTCTTTACTTTTCCTTAAGTTTCCTTTCAAATTGAATTAGTTGTAATTTCCCTAGATGAACCGAAGTTGTAAATTGATTGTTAAGCCCCTCAATCTAGTTTTTCAAGTTTTAACCAACGAAAATGAAACAAAAATTGATTTAGCTAAAGAAAATACAAAAGCAAGGAGAAGAAAAGAAATAAAGAAAATGAGAAAAAGGAAAAGAATCTGAGTGAAGTATGTAGAAAAAAAAACAGGAAAATCTCCATTAACGTGTTATGCGGTTACGCGGGAAATTAGTGTGAATCGGAATTATAGCGATTCGTATGGTTGTTCATGCGTAACTGCGTCAGGAAAGTATGGGCTTTTTTTATTCTTGGTAAAACAGAAGTTGAGAAATATGTATTCCCATAGCATGAGGAAAGAGTTTTATAAATCAAGACATGGTTTTATTGAAAATATCACATAATGTATATAAATCAATGTTTTTTTTAACCCGTAGTAAAAAGAAAACAATATGGTGGGCGGTTCTACAATTAAATCCCACGACTGAAATGGGATGCTTAATTCTAGGTAGGTAAAAAATAGGAGTTTGTCATTGTTCGTTTTCGTTAATTATTTGTGTTCCCCTTGGACTACATTGTCCATGAGACGAGGCGAGAAGAGAAATACAGTTTTATAGTCTCGTCTCGTTCTGTGAATTTATGTTCAAAATTTGATTTTAAAAAAAATCATCACGTTACATGGCGGTGTTGACATGGCTTTCATTTCTCTTAACAAAATCACTGTTTGCAGTCTATCTATCTTTCTCATATTGTAACGTTTCGAAACATCCATCCTGTCTCTCCAGGCATTAGAACAGTAACTTATGATGGCTACGACTATTACCTTATAATATAATAACAAGAATTTTAGGAATGATCAAAGAATGGATCTAAAAATTATGATCTTGACCAAGAATTTCAGGAATGATCCAAAAAATGGATCTAAAGATTGCGATCTTGGCCAAGAATTTTAAGAATGATCAAAAAATGCATCAAAAGATTGCGATCTTGGCCAAGAACTTTAGGAATGATCAAAAAAATGCATCAAAAGATTGCGATATTGACCAAGAATTTTAGGAATGATCCAAAAATGGATCTAAAGATTGCGATCTTGGCCAATAAATAGTTTTTGGATCAGGGGCCACAAAATTTTTGAATTGTCCGTAAATCGATCTTTTTTCTTTATTTACGGAATAAGCACATCATACTGAGTTAAGTGATAGTTTGGTTTTGTCTACACTATATATAGTTCTCCAGATACATAAGGCGTACAAGAAATTTTTCGATTGAAATACATTGGATCTTTTGATCCAAAAAGTACTTCAATTAGGTGGTTGTAGACTTTACCCATTATATTTAATATTTTTTTTATGGTGATTGTTATCATTAATCTATCGTGCGTTTTCGATATATGTATTATAGAAGTATAGTTGCCTTCGTCATCTAGCCATAGGCCTAATAAATATTTAAATTCTGGTATATTTCTGATAAATTCTGATGTTTTTGTTACCTATTTTAATAAGTGGATTTATTTGCAATTTATTATCTAATATATATATATATATATATATATATGCTTGTTGATAATTTTAGTTTGTTTTCGTCAAACCAGATGTTAAGTTTATGTAATTCTCTTTATATTCTTTTTTTACTAATTCTTGTCTTGAACTCTTTGTATTAATCGTTGCTACATCTTCCGCATATTCTACAATCCAATAGCTTCTGTAATATAATTTAACATCTGACATTTTTAATGCATTAATTATAAATATACATGTGGAGTTGAGCTAGATCTGAGTCAGATTAATGTTCAAACGGTATAATAATGGAAGGGATTACAGAATGAAGGTGTCAGGTTAGATTTTTTTTTTTTTTTTTGTGGATAAAAGTGTTATGTGTTATTCTTGCTACGCAACTTCTCATTTATAAGTCATTTATAAGTAGTTCCTCTTCTGAATGAAGAAAGAAGATTATAATATGAATAGTGATCCACTAATAAATGCAATTTGAATTGAATTTTCTTGAAATGTATATTCCACTTTCATCCTATAATCCCTTCAATTGTTATAACAAATGAACTCATGCTAATATATTAGTTGTTTGAAAAGAAACATAATGGACCTCACTACACCACAAGCATTTCCTCAGATTTTCGAGTTAAATTCCAGACCTCGATATAGCATTAGATACAACTTCAAAAACCAGATTAACTGGGAACAACAATGAAACATCGAAAGTTGTTTTGGAAGAAACACGGTGAAACCTGGTACAATATTTTAAAGGTTTCATTCCAGCATTGATCTACTGAGACTGAGGTAAGGTTGCTAACTTTTGAAAAAGGAAATACCGAAGACCCTCCTGGAGTACGTATTCTCTTAAGATTGTGACATAATCGGTCGTCAAAGAAAGTGAACTAGCTGAGAGTGGTTACTGCACATAAAATTAACCGATTCGGAGTTCGGTTTTAATAACTTTAGTTACTTTTGCAGTATTTATTATATTTACTTATTCCAGTTTCGATTGAGTCGGCACTTGTAATTTTTGTATTATACCGTCAATAATACATTGTATGTAAAATAGAAAAGCAAATAACTAAAGAAACTAACTCTATGGCCTATGGAACCCGAAGATTCAATGCCGCATTCACAAAAGCTCTCCACTGACTTCTATCCTTAGCTAACTGCATCCAGTTTCTACTTTGTATTCCAATCTCTGGGAGATCCATCTTAATATTGTCCTGCCATTGCGCCTAGGTCTTCCTAATGGTCGTTTTCCGATTGGTCTTCCTGTCAAGACTTTGAAAGAGTTTCTACTTTTTTCCATTCTAGCTACATGATCCTCCCACCCAAGCCTCCTAGACTTGACGACTCTAACAATGTTGGGTGAACCATATAAATTATGTAGTTCCTCGTTATGAAGTTTCCGCCATTCTCCATTCCCGTTCCTTTTGGGTCCGAATATTCGTCTCAGGATCTTGTTCTCAAATACTTTCAGTCTATGTTCTTCCCTCAGAGTAAGCGACCATGTTTCGCAACCATACAGAACAACAGGCATGATTATCGTTTTGTATATTTTAAGCTTCAAATTCCTCGACAGAATTCGCGACGACAAGAGATTTTGAACCGAATAGTAACACGAATTCCCTGCTTCCAGTCGACATTTAATTTCTTCGTGAATATGATTTTCGTCTGTTAATATTGATCCTAGATATTTGAAACTATCCACTTTATCAAAAGTATTATTTAATATTTTAACGCATCCATAATTTACCGTATTACGGTCCCGATGCACTTCCATGTACTTAGTTTTCTTTGCATGTACTTCTAAACCCATGTCCCTGCAAGCGTTTAATAAGATCTCTGCATTTCTTTCTATTGTTCTCCTATCATCCCCTGTTAAATTTACATCATCAGCATATGCCATAACCTGGTGAATACCGTTCAACTCTAGGCCCTGGTTGCTATCTTTGGTTTTCCTTATAGCGTATTCCAGAACAAAGTTAAGTAATAATCGCGACAACGCCTCTCCTTATTTCAGGCCATTCTCAACGTGAAAGCTCGTGGACAAAATATTTCCTACCCGGACTTTACTTTGGGATTTATTTTAACATATATAATTAATCTAATTAGCTTTCTCAGTATTCCAAGTTCTGTAAGAACGTTGTATAATGTTTCTCTCCTAACTGAGTCGTACGCCTTTCTAAAATCAATAAATGGTTCATGTACCGGTCTACTGTATTCCCACTTTTTTTTTTCGAGTATTTGGCGAATGGTAAATATTTGGTTGATAGTTGATCGATTTCGTCTAAATCCGCACTGATAATCTCAATAATTTCATCTGCGTATGGGGTCAGTCTTGCTAATAGAATATTTGAAAGGATTTTATAGGATGTTGACAGAAGAGAAATACCTCAATAATTATTACAGTCAGTTTTGTCGCGTTTCTTGTGAATTGGAACAATGACTGATTCTTTCCACTCTTGTGGCAATTCTTCCTTGTTTAAGATTACACAGTTTGATTGAGTCGGCACATGTAATTTTTGTAGTCCACCGTCAATAATACATTGTATGTAAAATAGAAAAGCAAATATAATTGCCAAATTATGTTATGCACAAAATATACTTGAAATATAAGTTTTACCAGCATCACTTGAGCTAGTAATGTCTCATAACGCCTACATTCTTTTACTGGATCTGAACGCATTATTTAATTGGAAGATGTAGCTGAGGATAAAGCAGTGAAAATGTACTTTTGTTGATCTTTAACTGTTTCGATAAGTTCAGTAAATGTTTCTGCCTTCAACTCTTTAGGAAATTTCGCCCACGACAGGTTGTTGATATCAAAACAAATTATAATGTCATCGACAAACGATTCCTTTCCTCACTCCAAAACAATCTGAATTGAACAGAGACTAGGGCTAGTAAGAGGAAAAATTATCAGATATTTAACGCCCGGTTTTGAGATCGTACCGGACACCGGGCAAGGAGGTCGAAAACCGAACTGTCCAGTCAAATAATGAGTTGGTAACCCTAGGCTGAGGAAGAATCGGAATCAGTAAAGGTAGCCGCTGGATTTCGAAGTCGGTACCATTCGATTACGAAGTGAGATATTGCTAAACATTAATGTCTTCCTATTTGGCTCGATCAGGGCCGGATTAACGTATAAGCTAAACAAGCTATAGCTTAGGGCCCCACTCGCTTGGGGACTCAAAAATTTAAGGAGAAAACTGATTGTAATGTAATTTCCAAATAACAAGAAAAAGCAAATAAGATAAAACGTACATACAACAATGGTGTTTTGTATTGTTACGTAGTAGGATTTTATGAAGCAAGTAATAGGGCTCTATTTCTCAGCCCTACTTGTAACGAGGCCCCTGTTATCCAGCCCCGCTTATAATGGAGCCCCGTTTCCCAGCCCTGCTTGTAATGGGCTCTTGTTTTCATTTAGGTATCCATTAGGCATCTAAAGCTTGACGTATAAAAGGCCCCTTTCAATAACTTAGGGCTCCATCAAACCTAAATCCGTTATTGGGTTCGACCATTTTACATGATTTATTGTATGTGTATTTTGATCTTTTTAGCACAGGACAACGTGTCACTGTGGTTGTGGTTATAATATATGTGTAAAGAACATAAGAAGTAGGTAGTATCTCAGTAAAGACTTTATTGTAGTAGTACCACTGATACCAAAAGTACTTAAAATAAACATACAATAACGCATGACATGCCTCTTGCGCGGTGTTGTTTTCCGCATAGTAATAAATAATCCTATATCATCATTAGATATGAAATTCATATGTACCGAGATTTGCTGAAGTACGTTTTGAAAAACTGGATATACACGTACATATATGAGCGTGTATGTAGAGGAAATGTTTTAGCTAAGGAGTCCAGAGTCCTCACTCAAACTGTAAGCGACCGGTAAGTATTAGTGCTGAGCAGGAATCCTAAATGCAAACTCACTAAGAGAACATATACATCATTCAGCCATAAATATGCACTTATGATAATTCTGTATACCATTACATTTATGCATGTGTTGCTGGAGTTGTATTTAAAAGAAAAAAAAAAGAAAAAAAAGCCCCATTACTTAACATTGGCATTCGTAAACAAAGACGGCCTCCGTGTAAACAGAGTGAAGTTGAAAACACAGTTAGATATTTATTTATCCACGTAGAAACCAAACAGGGCAATGTAATTTGCTTTATAATACATACAAAGCGTAAAGGTCCATTGAGAAGCTCCCATATGTGTGATGAATCGTAATAATAGTGTGAGCAATTAGAGAAGGTGTTCCGCGCTTCCTGCTATGTGAGTGACGCAAACAAAACACCGCATTCTTCTCTTCTTTTGTTTTTTAATGGACCTCTTTGGCTCCATTACTTGTGGTTTAGCCATGTTGGCAGCGTAATACGCTAATCGCCATAGAACAACTATGAAATTAGTTTACAGAATTTTACGGTCATTCGCCATGAAATTACATTTTATGTTGTCTTACGAATATACAGTATAATTCCTGTTTTCATCACTTTGGACCGAATCGCAGTAATGATTCTGAGTATTAATGCAAACTTATATTCAGTAGCACCCGAAGATTTTTTTCCCCAGCGAACATGGGAACAAATTACTAAAATTTACAATTCATATATAGTATAATTACTAATTAGTAAGTGGTATTTGCATCACAGTCTGTTACATGAAATCATAGAAATACGATGCATCTACGTATGATCAAGATTTATTAATGTATAACGTGGTCCGGAAGTGGGCATACCCGTAATTGGTGTTTTCTGATCGGTTTTAGGTTTTACCCACATTTGTTTGGTAACATTGCTTGGCATTGTCTAACAACATTGCTATCCATGTTTATTTGTTTTCTGCTTAGTAACAGTTACTGGTAGTGAAGTTGGAATCAATTACGAGAATCAGACGTTTCCTGGCCGCTGGATTGGAAGAGGTTGTTCATCTTCACCAGCTCTCTTTGCCTGGCCTCCAAGAAGTCCCGATCTGACGACACCAGACAATGCTCTCTGACATCTGAAGATTAAAAGTAGCGAGATTGTCTCTTGAACTATTTCTATCGCAAACGTAAAAATTAATTATTTTACAACTATACGCTTTTACCAATCCTGAATTGAGCAGACGGTGATACTATGAAATAGACAACCTTTCTGATTTCCAAGGAGACAAGTTTGCTTAGGTCAGTTTTGTGGGCTCTGAAATAGACTTTACAATGTTTACAGTACGTTTTCCACTGTTATTGCTCACTTCTTTAATTCATGTGCTATTTTTTTATCTGGGAGGCCTGAATTTTGGAAGTAAGGAATTACTATCCACTTATTCATTATTTTAATACATATAATCAGGGCCGGATTTAGGGAGGGGTGAACCAGTACACGTGCACTCCCCTTCGTTGTAAATATACAGTATCTAAAATGAGAAGCTAGCAGTGAAAAGAGCATTTTCCGAAACTTTCTGCGTCATGTTTCCGTTTGGCGCTTAAAAGAAAGAAGAGTTTTGCAAAAGCAATAGTTTAAGACGATTTTCAGAAGCTTCAAGGAAAAGGATTCATCAAACAAAGGAATATAACATTTGTCAAGTGGGGAAGGAAACAGAAGCCAGGAAGAGAATTTTTCCTGCATATCACTTGCGACCCTCTTTAAAATACTCCCCTCCTCCGTTCTATGTACCAGCGCTGTCAGGTGTAAAGAATATTGTCACATGTCACTTTGAAGAGTTTCAATGAGACTTTTTTTTGGTAGTTATGGTGCACCCCTCCCCTCAGAAAACCCTGGCACCGACGCTACAGTTACAATTAAATTTGCGTTTTCACGTTTAGACAACTCTATTCAACTGTTAGGCCTATGTATTAATTTAAAAAGCACCGCGGTCAGTGATAGTGCAAAAGCGCAAACTCAACAGAAGATTAGTGTTGTCAGATTTGGAGCTTAAAATGTAATAAAAGAAGAATTTAACTAAACCCTGTTCGGCCTAAGCTCTAAACTGTGATAAACAAAGCCACATGAAACTAAATCTCGCTGATTTGCTGTTGGCCTACCGACGCTTGTACTCCTCCGCAAAATAGTTCATGTGATTGGATTATTACTTTTACTATGAAACTCCATATAAAACTACTACAATATTATAAATGACAAAAATATAATACGGATTATCTAATAAAACTGCAATCGAGTATGGTTAATGAAACAATAGAAATAAATACTAAGCATGCGCAGTAATTATGGCGCCAATTCAACTGTGGAAGCGTATTCTGCTTTTAAGTTTGAAAGATGTCTCACATGAATCCCAATTCCGCGAGTGTTGTGGTGAAACACCAACACGGGAAACCTATCCTCACTAAGCAACAATTGCTTACCAGATAAATTTAAACTTATCTTTCAAGTGTTTTTCTTTTCTTTTTTTTTCTTTCTTTTTTTTTTTTTTGCTGCCCTAAGTATCTGGACAACACGAGGAAGTATTGTCAGAATGCACGTGTATAATTTGTTCCTCCCCCTGGGGAGTGAGAGTGATACATCACTAGCCAATCGTATTTGTGACGAGCGGAAGGATACAAATATTTTGTTTATCGGAGTTTAGAGCTTACGCTGAACAGGGAATAGTATCGAACATGTTAGTTTTAGTAAAACTATTTTTCATCGTAAATAGAATACTCAACGAACTTGAATTTTATTGTATTATATAAAGCTAGCAATTTGTGAATTCATATATGAAAATACGAAAGTAGCGTATTCTTAAGATTTTGTAGCCTGCAAATAATTAAAAGTAGCCAAAAAGTAGCGTGTCGCCCAATTTGAAATTTTCATAGTTAGTCTTGTCGTCGCGAATTCTGTCGAGAAATTTGAAACTTAAAATATACAAAACGATAATCATGCCTGTTGTTCTGTATGGTTGCGAAACATGGTCGCTTACTCTGAGGGAAGAACATAGACTGAAAGTATTTGAGAACAGGATCCTGAGAAAAATATTCGGACCCAAGAGGAACGGGAATGGGGAATGGCGGAAACTTCATAACGAGGAACTACATAATTTATACGGTTTACCCAACATTGTTAGGGTCGTTAAGTCTAGAAGGCTTAGGTGGGCGGGTCATGTAGCTAGAATGGAAGAAAATAGAAATGCTTTCAAAGTCTTGACTGGAAGACCAATCGGAAAACGACCATTAGGAAGACCTAGGCGCAGATGGGAGGACAATATTAAGATGGATCTCGCAGAGATAGGAATACAAAGTAGAAACTGGATGCAGTTAGCTAAGGATAGAAGTCAGTGGAGAGCTTTTGTGAATGCGGCATTGAACCTCCGGGTTCCATAGGTCATAGAGTTAGTTAGTTAGGGCACTTAAAAAATCGCCAAACTTCTAGCCCAATCTGGCAATACTGGTTGTATCAAATTTTCTGAGAATATAAGTGACAGTAAATAAGAATTACTTATCGTCTTTTGGGGTGTAGAGTAACATAGACTTAATACTACCTATGCGTATTGGATTCCTCAGGACACAACTTTTGACCCCTCCCAACAAAAAATTCTGGATGCGCGCCTGTACTGGAGAGAAACACTTTACCACTGATCCACTGTGTTCCTTGTACTAATTTGATCCAATATTCTTTTACATACGTCAGTATGACAATTCGTAATTATTTCATAATTGCTTCCTGCCCATGAAATTTTGGGTAGTTGTTACTGAACTAAAGTAAAACTGAATTGCTTTATCTTCATTTTCTGTGTAACTTTCGAGTACGAGGTTGTTCTTTTGTCGTAGTGGGTGGCATCTAAAGCAGCAGAGAGCTCTGTATCTGTGATCAGAATCTGGTTGTGTTTGAATAGAATCACATCCTTTAGTAGCTTCCTTCCTCTGAAAGTACAGTACGTGTTCACCAGAGCACGAGATAGGTTGTCCGTTGCATTGGCTGGCGTGGAAGATGGGGGAATTGCAATGGTCACTCTCTCAGGTGGTCAGTCCTCATAAACCACAAGGCAGTTTCTCTGTGAGAAACCATAAACCCAGTCACTCTCGATGCCTTTTCGACAGATTGTTTTCTCCTCTTGTTTTGTTATTTTTCTTAAAATTGTAAAACACGTGTTGGTAAGGATTATGAGACTTCTAGTCAGCGGGAAACTTTACGAAGATGGCAGGATTTAAAGTTTATTGGAACAAAACCATCGTGTCTTTCGTTCTCTGTTTAATAAAAAGTACAGAGGTTGTTCAGGAAGTTTTGTTACACCTCTCATTGGTTAGTGGTGCCCACGAGACGAGACGAGACGAGAAATAATGTTGTCTCGTCTCGTAACATTCATAAAACTCTCGTGTCATCTCAAAAAGCTTTTCGCGTCTCGTCTCAGGAAATTTCTCGTTTCGTTTTGTTCGTTTTTGTTCAAAATTTGTGCTCTTTGTCATTTCGTCTAGAATTTATCAAAATCTTTCCTTGTCACGAGAGATCCACCAAAAATTGTGATATAACATTTAATCCGTATTGCTTATTGAAGTACAAGGTGTATCAAAAAGAAGTTCACAACTTTGAAAACTCATATTGATGTATTTATTTAGCTTACAGACATGGTTTTGGTGCCATTCTGTAGCAAAATACATCAAGGTTTTATACCTTATACCTAAAAGAAATTCAATGGACTTCTGGTTTCAATTGGTGATGGGGCACACATCCTATCTGAAGTCAATTTCTTGCCAAACCCGCTGCAGTATGCCAGGTGTAACTTGTTCAGTGTCTTTTAATTCTTGCACCATTTGTACAGGCCGAGTTGATTTTGTAGGACTGCTCACAAAGCTTTGTCTCACTTGCTTTACGTCTTCAGACGTACGGAGACGACCTGAAGAGTTGTTGTGTCTTACCGAACATCCAGTTTTAATAAAACACTTACTCCACTGATAAATAGTAAGCCTACTGGGAGGATCTTTACCATACTTTGAACGAAAATTACGTTGCACAGTTGTCGCAGATTTCGATTCTTCAAACCAAAACACACAGCTAGCACTCTCGGGACCAGTAAAGGCAGCTGTCTTTGCTCCAACTGCGGCTAGCGCTTGCGGTGGCTTGTTTCTGAACTAGTGTACTACGTGAGTCAAAACTTAAGATATTTTGCTACAAAATGACACCAAAACCATGTCTGTAAGACAAATAAATAAATAAATAAATAAATATGAGTTTTCAAATTTGTAAGGTCATTACACTCTGTATATTGTGTAATGATTTGCGAATCTTTAAGCTCTGATAAATGCTCAAATGCTCTTAGTAGTGTTCGTACAATCACTTTGTCAGTTAATAAACATATATTGTTATATATATATTGTTATATATGAATCAGATAACATTAAAACTATGTTTGAGATGAAAAACTTGGGCAAACTAATGTTGCCCATTTCCGTGAACCTGGTCCCACCCACACCAGCACTAATTTTAAAACATATGCTAAAAATTAGTGTCCAATTAGTGCTGATGACCTGTAATGTTAAAACAATTTGTACTGTTACACAAGCGTCAAGAAAGAAAATAATTCTGAGTGGGGCTAGCGTGAATCTAGCTTCTATTTGGTCTTCTGATAACATCACTAATTTTCTTTCTATGCGGTATCATCAGCACAAATCTAACACTAATTTTGTATATAGGTTTCAACTCAATCGGTTGAGTGGGGGAAGCTAGCATGAACCAAGATTTTTTTTCTTTTGTTTACATCTGTGTAAAAGCACAAATTTTTAAACATTATAGGTCGTCAGCCTATATATTCCTAGGATTTTTAATTGACTACAGAATACTGCTGCACGCTATCTGTTACCGTTTTTATTTTATAGAGATGAGCTTTGAGCCCGAAAGTGGTTGACTTCTGCTTTGTCCAATTTGAATAGAGGGTTAAGAGACTATTGTTCCTATTCTTAGAACGCTAAATCGATTTTTTTTTAAAAAAAAACTGCTTCTCGTTATTTCGTATAATTTTTGCTTTTATGTACAGCGTGGTCCGGAAGTGGGCTTACCTCTAATTAGGGTTTTCTGACGGTTTTAGGTTTTACATTTATTCGGTAACATTGCTTGGCATTGTCTGGCAACATTGCTATCCATGTTCATTTGTTTTTTGCTGTTTTCTGCTTGGTTACAGTTATTTGCCTGAATCAGACGTTTCCTGGCCGCTGGATTAGAAGAGGTTGTGCATCTTCACCAGCTCCCTTTGCCTGGCCTGCAAGAAGTCCCGATCTGGCGATACCAAACAATGCTCTCTGGGGTTTCATAAAGCAAAAAGTAAGAAACACTCGATATCACACAATGCAGGAATTATGAGCAGCTGTGGAACACAGCTTCACCCTCGTGACTCCGGAGGATCTCCGCAAAATATCTGCGAGAACTTGGCGCATAATTAAGCTGTGTTACGACATGGATGGTGATCATACCGATGTTTATGACCCTTAAGACTCTTAAGACTTCAAGGTAACTGTGTACAGACATTCTACCATAACTAACACTATACTGTTGAAACTAAAGACGGGGGTACGCCTACTTCTGGACTACCCTGTAGATCAATATTGAAACGGGAATATGTTGTGCATTTCCGTTCCTTCAGTTTTAGATTGCAATTGAGGATGAAGATAAATTACTCTTGAGACTCTTAATGGATTGTTGGAAACTTTTCGCTATCTATTACCGTTTATTTTCTCTCTGATGAACAACCAAAAACGGAAAACGGTTGATTTTTTTTTTATCGATTCAGATAGATGGATCATTTTAATTAGCGAACTCGATTCCCAGCTTCCGAAATCTTTCCGTTTAAGAGCCTGTCTCACTAAAACTAATACAAAATTTACCATTTTTCTTTTGCTTGATTTTTCATCAGTGAAAGGAGATAATGAAATGCAACTAACCACAATCATAGATAACGCTACTCTACAACATAAAATATATACCTGAAGAATGTTCAGTGTTGCAATCCATAGAAATTACAGTGTTGCCAGAAAAACAATTTCCCTAAAATCTAAGTTAAGACAGCGAGTAGAGGAATGAACTCAACTGCATTTGATTACGTATCATGTTGTTTTGGTTTCTTGTGAACTACTTTTTAATTAACATTATTATTTAGTTTTAATAACTATATGTTAAAACTATTTTGTTTATTACAAATTAAATACAACTATTATTTAAAAAGTAGTTCACAGGAAACCAAAACAATATGATACGTAACCAAATGCAGTTGAGTTTGTTCCTCTACTCGCTGTCTTAATTTAGATTTTAGGGAAGTTGTCTTTCTGGCAACACTGAACATTCTTCAAGTACATATTTTATCTTGTAGAATAGCGTTATCTATGATTGTGGTAACTTGCATTTCATTATCTCCTTTCACTGATGAATAAACAAGCAAAAGAAAAATGGTAAATTTTGTATTAGTTTTAGTAAGGCAGGCTCTTAATGCCCTCCGTTAGGCTAAGGGAGACGGATGATTAAGGCAAGTGAATGATAATGGAAGAATTAGTGGAATACGACTGGGAGCAAAACCAGAGTACCCTGAGAAACCCCATGGACACGATGTTGTCCTCTACAAACTTACTTCGACCGGAATTGAACCAAGGACTTTACGCACCAGAAGTAAGCGTTAAATTAAAGTATACCTGGGAGAAATGTTTGTAGAAGTGTGTGCTACAAAATATAATGCTTGTCAGACAAATAAACACACTGCTGAACAAGACTGCACTTATTTAATATAAAAACACATTTACACGTGACGTTTCGATCTTCTAGCCAAGATCCTCATCAGACGTACACTGAGTGATACAAAAAACTATTCAAGTATATATACAGAATTCATCTTCCTATCTGCTCTCTCATTGACCCGTTCAAACAGCCAATCACAAGTGTGGAAATCTATCTGAACTGACCAATGGGAAAACATAAAATTCTACCATTCAGATAGTTTTCCCATTGGTCAGTTCAGATAGATTTCCACGCTTCTGATTGGCTGCTTGAACGGGCCAATGCGAGAGCAGAAAGGGAGATGAATTGTGTATATATATTTGAGACACAGATTCTCTTATGCTACCCAAACAGAAGAGGAACTAGACGAGATCTGGATAAAACCATTATGCTGGGCAGGACCCATATTTTCCCTTCCAAAACAGCAAAATACCTTGGAATTTCCTTTGACAGACAACTCAATCTATACGGGCACATAAAGAACACAAAACGAAGGGCCAAAATAGCTGCCCTAAAAACACGAGACAAGCTAAAAACTGCACCCTTGACCACAAAAAACAAAATGCACATATATAAGACCATCATCCGCTCTATTCTTCTGTATGGGCACCAAGTATACAGCAGGAGAAACATAGAAGACCTGGCCAAGACTGAAAGATACTGGTTACGAATCACACTAAATCTTTTCCAATCACCTAAAGAAGAACTATATCGGCAAGCGGGGATAAATCCACTATCTCAGGAAATTTCAAGACTAAACTACAGATATGCTGGCAAAATCAGAAACTCCCCCATTTTCACAGAAAACTATACACAAAACTATCTCCAGAACAGAGACAGTAATAGCTTAATTTCCTGCCTACTTCACGCGGGTAGATAGGTAGCACTAACACAAACACACAAACACTAAGAAGAACACAACATCTAACACATATCCCTACACAAAGAAGAATTCTAAAGCAACTCCCCACACTTCAGAACAAATACACACCTTGTTTCCCACACAGAAGAACTAAACACCACACTCACAAACAAGCAACATAACAACACACACACACACACAGTTTATGCCTTTTTTATATCAAAGTAGGAGGAAAGGAGAGATAAAAATAAAAAAGAAAAATAAAATAAAATAAAATAAAATAAAAAAAATAAAATAAAATAAAAATAAAAATAAATAAAAAAAGATTATATATATATACATATATAGAGTGACCCAGACGAAACACAATGCACTACCACGAGGAATCACTTACAGCCTAAACGACTGACACACAAGACGTATTACACGAACACTCAGGACAAACCTTACACAAGGATAGAGTAGCAACTATGCTAAAAAATCCTCCCTTCCTTTTGAAGGGGAACCTTCGGTTCAATGATGATGATGATGATTTGTATCACTCAGTGTACGTCTGATGAGGATCTTGGCTAGAAGATCAAAACGTCATGTGTAAATGTGTTTTTATATTAAATAAGTGCAGTCTTGTTCAGCAGCGTGTTTATTTGTCTGATTTTATTTGCAAGACGTATGACTATGATAATGCTTGTGTGATAATTTTCTTCTTCGGTAGTAGTCATACCTCTATAGAAGTCTCTTGATTCGTATACTGACTGTATTATAAGTAACGCAATAAGAATGTCCGATATTGCTATTAAATACTGAAATTGTAGACAGAACTAACGGATCATCACGGTTTCTGGATTTCTAGGGAGAAAGTCTGCAATACATGTACTGCGAACGCTGGTTTATGATCGAAATTTTCTTGTAACTTCTAGATCTGTTGAAGGAATTAATTGAAGATTTAATTTTCAAATTGCAGAAGATATTTTGTGTGCTAATGTATGCGCTGAGAATTATTTTTGTCCGTTATGAAGATTGAACAGAAGAAGAATGTCTGTGTCTGTAAAAGGGAAGTTTCGATTTCATAATAATACATATATTTTTGTCGGAATAAAAAAAGAAAGGTAACGGTCACTTTTCGATAGTGTATTATGGAGGTGTCCGCTGTTGAAAACTGTCTGTTAAGACAGTTTAACGCCTCATTCAGCAGCAAGGCTATATGAGACGTGGACCTACAGCTTAACGTGAATTCGAACCATATAAACTTCCGCTGGGAATCGAACTCGAGTTTCCCACGCTATACATAACTAAGTGTTTCTGAACAAGTACCTTTTTCACAAGATGAGGTTGTTAGCCATATGCCAAACCCTCATGACAAGTTGGGGATTAACTCTTATCATCTTTCTGTGTCAGTGGCGGATCCAGCGGGAAGGGGATCCAGAAGAGGAAACTTTCTTATTTTAGTAATAAATAAAACCCATCCCAGAGTTTGCAGCTCTTAAAAGTAGCCCTAAGTAGCAGTATTATAACCCACCGCCCCCTCCCCAGAAGTCCGTCCTGGACCCGCCCCTGGTCTGTGTCTTCTTATTCAATATATTTGTCCGTAACTTCTATATCTAGAGGCCTTCTCGATCAGCATCCTGACGACGCGCCATGCCATGATAACAGAAATTCATGTTGTTGTGTATGTTATTAATACAACTAATAATTGTAAAACAACTGTAAGAATTAGTGTCTATTGAAAACTATCATATGCGTCCTTGGGAAACGTGCATTGTCAATGTGGCCTTCAGTACAAAAAACGTTCCCTTTCCTTGTACTAGACATACAGGCTAGTCCTACATAATATAGATGCAAGGAAACCAACGTATAAGAACTTGATCAACAGTAGTTCCTTTGAATCCAAAATCTGTAATTTTAAGAAAAATGACCAATTCTTTTAATATATAATTTGAGACGTCCATTTTAGTCAGGACAGTAGCATAAATTTTAAATATTGGCATATATTATTTGCATTTTTTTTTTTAACGATTTCTCCATTTTGACACTACAAAATATTTTGTAATAATATGTAGAACCAAATATTTTGTAGCATCAAAATGGAGAAATCGGCATGACTGAGGCGAATATTATTCGGACCCAAGAAGAACGGGAGTGAGAATGGCAGAAAGTTCATCACGAGGAACTGCATAATTTGCACCGTTTACCCAACATTGTTAGGGTCATCAAGTCTAGGAGTCTCAGGGGGCAGGTTTTGTAGCCAGAATGGAAGAAAATAGAAACGCTTTCAAAGTTTTAACTGGAAATACAATCGGAAAAGGTCCATTAGGAAGACCTAGGCTCAGATGGGAGGATAATATTAAAATGGATTTTGCAGAAATAGGAATACAAAGTAGAAGCTGGATTCAGTTGGCCAAGGACAGAAGTCAGTGGGAAGCTTTTGTGAATGCGGCATTGAACCTTCGGGTTCCATAGGCCATAGAAATGAAATCTTTCAGTTGTACGTTTCACAGTTATGCCGGCTAAGCAAAAGGAAACGGTGGTGATGAGAAATGGATGAAATGGTGGAATGGAGAAAGTGGGAACAAACGGGAGAACCCCGAGAAAACCCACGTACACGGCGTTTGTCCACTACAGAGTTCACTTGGCGTGAGCGGGGATCGAACCACGGACCCCACGCATTAGAGGTGAACGCTCCACCACTGAGCCACCACGACTCTCCATAGGCGCCATAGACTTAGTTACATAATTATACGTATGACAAAGAATAATTGCCAAACCGGTAGTATTTTCATTTTTCTATTATTTGAATAGGTAATATATAGTGTAAATTCATTGTATAAAATGTGTTTATATTTCCATGATAAAGTGCTGTATTTTTGCCATTAGGCTGTTCCTGGTACAGAAATAAACGTTATTATTCAAAGAATGTACTACTTGATACGTATAAATTATTTCTTAGACCAAATATAGAATTTGTCCGATAATTTGGAACGGCGTTTCTAAAACTTTGACAAAGATAGAATCTGTGCAAAAATGTTTTACTGTATTCGACTGCTACGGTTTTAAAATGAAAATCAGCCACTATTCACCTAGCTGTGAATTTTAGAATAATTATTGAGGTTTGAAGATTCTTAAGAATATTAGAAAAGATTTTTTTTTGATAAAGTATGCATGCAAAAAATACTAGATAATGTTTATATCAGTGAATATTGTTTACAATACATAGGTTTTAAAGTAACAAATCATATTGTAACAAATACCATGATTTTAGTTCCTCTGAATTGGGTATGTGAAATTAAAAAAAAAAAAGATAGATTCTTTAAGTGCATAAATTTTAGACTTACTGTATTAAGCAAGTAAACATTTTATGAGATCTGATTGATAGTTTTTAAGCAATGACATAAAAAAAACTTCAAGCTAAAATGTAATTTTAGGACTGTTCTTAGCTTTTGGTTGTTTTAGATAAAGAGCTTGACCATTTTTACAGCGTTGACAAGGAATTATTTCTGCTTAATTGACTTTTATCTTCATTTTGTTTTATGTTAGTGCTCCTCTTTTTACTGTTTTCGTATTTATTATTATTATTATTATTATTATTATTATTATTATTATTATTATTATTATTCCATCGTAATGTAGTGCTCTGGTACTACACAATGTGCTGTATTTTTGCCAAAAGCTGTTCACGGCAATTAAAGATTTCACAGCTACACATGCAATAAATAAATAAATAAATAAATAAATAAATAAATAAAAGTCTTGTGCACTGAACCCCAGGATATGAATTGGATGTACACCGTATTTTGTTACACATAATCCAAATTTCGAAACCTCAGGGCGATTAACCGTGCATATTTTATTTTATGGGCAAAAATGCATGTGCTGTCTTACGTACCAAAATTCGCTGAAGTTTTTCGCTCATAAAAAGAAATTGACTCGATCAATCGTCCTGGGATTTCGAAATTTGGATTCTGTGTAACAAAATATATCGTCTCCTTACCTGGGGTCCACTGCACAGAACTTTGTTTTATTTTTTTCTATGGCTGTGTTACGTGTATTCTTCCTGTGCAATATCGCTAAAAATTTTCGCCCATAAAAAAAATTGACACAGTCGATTGCCTTGGGGTTTCAAAAATTTGGATTATGCGTTACAAAATATATTGAATCCATTCCCTGGGGCCCGGTGCACAGAACGTTTATTTTTTGTGTGTATGTGTGTGGCTGTGTTATTACTATTCTGAAGATGATAGTAGTAATAATAATTGTCATATTATAAAATCATATAGACTTAAGGAGGCAGACTACTAAATATTTTTCAAAAGCTAACAATTTTACTTTTGCCTGTTTTTCGTTAAGTGAAAAGAGGTAATGAAAGGTAACTTACCACAACAATAGATAATGTTATTCTACACCCGAAAATACGAATCGGAAGAATAATCAGTGTTGTCATCCGTAGAAATGACAGTGTGGCCAAAATAAATAATTTACAAAGTTTTTACAAAATAAATACAAATAACATATACAAATACAAATAATATATACAAAAATAAATACAAATAAATAAGTTTTTACAAAATAAATACAAATAATATTTTAAAAGTAGTTAACAAGGAACACAGATACGTATTATGATACGTCATCAATTACCGTTAAGTTTATTTTTCTAGTCTCTGGCTTAACCAAAATTTTTGGGTAATTCAAATTTTGGCCACACTGTCATTTCTATGGATGGCAACACTGATTATTCTTCTGATTCATATTTTCAGGTGTAGAATAACATTATTTATTATTGTGGTAAGTTACCTTTCATTATCTCTTTTCACTTACGAAAAACAGGCAAAATAAAAATTGTTACCTTTTGAAAAATATTTAGTAGTCTGCCCCCTTTAATAATGCCTTTTCTGCTATATATAATTTTGGCTTGTAAATTCATTATACACTGCTTATTCACTTTCTCCAGGTCAGACAATGAATTCTTACACATCGAAATATGCTATTGCATGCAAGAAGATGAGTTTCCGCAGCCGAGATAGTTCACCTTAGTTTTTGCGGTGCTATACTTGATTGCAGTATAAAATTACCCTTATTCGACTCGCATTGAATTTTTGTAAAGGTGTAGCAAGTGCATTCCCACGAACGATCTTCGCCCCTTGTTGAACTGTTTCACATGAGTCGTTTTTACTAACGCGTCGCGATGCCTTGTTTGATATAACGGAAGGTCTTCAAACGTTTTGTTGGTTGTATGTGTGGAAATGCAATCTCTGTCTGATTGGGAAGACCTTTCCATTTCTCCCACAGCAACCGCTCGTGCAAGCCATTCGTCCAGTGCGCAACCAGGCGTCCCGATCGCAAATCCACAAAAATCTGGAAATAAACGGTACATTACCCGCTACGAACTGCATCTTCTCGGTGCTTCTGTCCCACGTGTTGTGGGCTGGAGTCATGAATAGTTTCAACTGTTTTCGAGTCATCGTCATGAAGGGATTCAAGTGTAATGATTGCAGACGAAGGAAACAAGAAATGATTAACAAAACAACAATTCTTTCATCATTGGTAAAACGCTCATCTCAGGTACGAAGGGTCCCTGGTTAGATCCCGGCCAAGTACGTTTGTGGCGGACAACATATTTTCCATTGGTTTCCTCAGAATCTTCCCGTTTCCTCCCACAACCTCATTCCACCAATTTTTTCATAATTATATCACTTTCATTAAGATCCGTTTCTCTTAGCCTAAAAGGGTCACGATGGCTCGGGTAGAGCGCTTACCTCTGCTGTATGGGAACCCTGGTTCGATCCACGACCAAGTACGTTTGCGGTGGACAGCATCGTGTCCGTGGGTTTTTTCGGGATTCTCCCATTTCCTTCCACATTGTCATTCCACCGATTCTTCCATGGTCATTCATTTGCCTTAATCATTTGTCTCCCTTAGCCTAACGGACATAATCATGGGACGTTAAACTAAAAAAGATTTCATTTCCGGTTTTCGATATCAAAAATCGATAACCGAAATTTAATCGATATATCGAAATAACGAAAATTGAAATTGAAAAAATAACTAAGTATCTAAGTAGTGGTATAAAATAAATATCGAAATATCGAACATCGAAGTATCAGAGGTGGCCAGCCTTTTTAGATTTGAGGGTTACTTTTCATTTCAGAAATCACTGGCGATCTGCTTATCTCTTCATTAACGTACTAGAGGAAATCATAAAACAATAACAATAATAAATGCAGACAGTATGATAGAGATCAACGAGGGCTACCTGTCACGACTCCCGGTTCACTAGTGCGGGCACGGTAGCTCAGTGATAGAGCGCTTATCTCTGGTGCGTGATGTCCTTGGTTCGATCCCCGATAAAGTAAATTTATGTTGGACATTGTGGCCATGGATTTTCTCGAGCTACTCCCGTTTTCTAAGTGAACTAACATATAACATTCCCGGCTTGAATCTCATCTATCTTAAAAATATGATCGAGATTGGTCGTTTGGTTTAATAGTTGCTTCCTCTTATCCTCTCCGCTAAGTTTTACCGTCAAAGTGAAATGACGAAAACACTCCCAGGCCCAAACCCCATCTATGTTGAAAATTTGATCGAGATCGGTCGAGTGGTTCAAGAGATTAGGAATCACAAAAATAGTCACTTTCAATTTTATAATATAGATTTATTGTTGTAGTATAATGTTATATCGCTCAATCCTCGATGTGCCGTATACCTAAGGAGGCTAAAAGTTACATTGATAAATAATTATTCAATGTATAAGCATCCGCCCATGAAATCACACTTGCGGTCACATGCACTAAGTTTTTGTCAATGTCATGAAAATGTTATTTCAATATTAATTTTATGAGCACACATTAAAAATTTGCAACGGATGCTTGAGTCTTGGAGCCAAGGCCATACCCATGTAGTCGACACGTAGGTGTACGGCATTACCAATGTTCAATACTACATTTCTCTTTAGTTTTGGAAGAACACCACTAACATGTTTTGAAATGGAATAACTATTTAGTTTAACGTTCCACGATTATGCACCAAGGCTAAGGGAGACGGTGATGATGAGAAGTGGCTGAATGGTGAAATGAAGAAAATAGGAGGAAACGGAAAAACGCCGAGAAAATGCACACACACAGTGTTTGTCCACTAAAAAACCTTACATGGCGCAAAATGGCACCTGTGTGGCTTGAAAACGAGCAATATCTACAGAAAACGCGAACAACCAATCAGAAAACGACATACTGCAGCTATATGCTACAGAGGCAGATCGATTCACATGGAGTGCATAAACTTCTGGGAACCATTTACTCCACAAGCATTTTTACTGAAGCCAAAAAATCCATCTCCTTCTTTTTTACATTCTATAAAAAGAATTCAAGTAGTGGATACTTGTGCAAGACTCTTGCGCAAGTCTTGGTCTTGGTCTTGGTCTTGCATGCAAGACTTTTGCAAAAACTGCAAGACCAATACTCTTGCGCTCATCACTAATGAAAAATACGGTTTCCTCATGTCGTCTCTTAAATATTTGGACAAGTCTCGTCTCGATTCTCAAAGGTAGGTATGATATAACATTTAAACCATATATACTATTAGAATATATTGTGTAATGACTTCCCATCTTTAAACAGTGATAAATGCTCTTCAGTGTGTCGATTTATAGCTTTTTTTTGTACTACAAATCATGTAATATTAAAACAGTGTTTCAGATCTAAGACTTGAGTGAACTAGTATTGCCCATGTGACAAAAAAAAAAAAATCGTCTCGTCTCAAAAATGAGATGAGAATTCCCACGTTTCTCGTCTCGTCTCGAATTAAGAAAATGTAATTCTCGTTTAAAATCTGGTCTTGTTTTCGAGACATCTCATAGGCAACAATGCCAATTGACGAGTTTGCCATCCCTGTCTTATATCGTTATTTTGATATCTGAAAATATTGACGTATCGGTCAATAACGGTGTTGTCAGATCTGAAAATTAAAAAGAAGCAAGGATGTGCTCCAAAAGTAGCGGATTTGAACTATTTGTAACCAAAAAAAAAAAAAAAACATAAAAATGTCAGATCTCACTCAGACGTCAGATATCTGGGTTGGCAATGGACAGGCGGCGATCGAAGTTTCTTACCGTTGGCTGTGGTGTGTTAGGGCAAACTTCATACTACGTCAGCTGCAGTGGAATTGCATTGTACAATGAACTGGGAAGGCGGTAACAGTATAAAATAGGTGACTGTTGTGATTTTCAAGAGGACATGTTCACTTAAGTCTGTGTTGTGGGCTCTGAAATACACTCTGCAACGTTTAGAGTATGTTTGTTCACTCTTATTCCTCACTTCTTTAATTTAGTTGTTAAATTCTGTATTTGGGAGCCGTGAATTTTCTAAGATTTATTGTTACTCCACTTACACACATTATATTAATGTGGAGAACACAGTAACACAATTATATTTGCGATGTTCATGTTTACATAGCTCCGCTTAAGCAGGCACGTAGCCAAGGGGGAGTCCGGGGGTCCGGACCCTCCCCCCTTTCGAGACCAGATGAAAAAATTAAAGAAGGATGAAACAAAATGAAACGAGAAAAAGAAGGATCAACGTTAAAAATTTAAAAAAAAAACTACAGGAAGCTTTTGGTTACTCTTTCTTATGAGGAAATTTGTATTACTTGCAATTTATGGTGGCGAGGTGAGCGAGATATCCGGGAAAAGTCAGGGAATTTGAAATTTCTAGAAAAGTTACAGAATTCTCAGAATTTCTGTTACTAGTCAGGGAGGTTTCAAGCTTCCGAAACCGTAGTGCCGTTGTGTAACAGCGTAGACATTTTTATCATAATTTTTCGTCATCGCATCCTTGCAGTATCAAACATGTTATTTCAAAAACAATTTTCTACTGCTCCTTTAACCTGTCATTTTGAACCGACAGTAGTTGACGGAATAATAAAAACAAAAATTTATGTGGAAAAGGAGTTCTATTAGCATTTGATTCAACAGAAAAAGGAACGCAGATAAATTAAAATATTTTGCAAGGCATTATTGAGTACATACTTTTTATAATAGTGAATAAGTCCTTTTTATAATATTTGAGGTCATAATGAAAGGAAAATTGTTATATTTGAATAAACAGAGGAAAGAGGTAAATATTGTAAAATCTTCAATACGTTTTTTTATTATTATTTTACTCGAGATTTCTTCATAGTTTGTTATTAAAATACTTACCAACATATCCTCATTTTACTGTCCTAACAAACCAATATATGTTGATAGTAAAGTATTTCAGATTGACCAAACTCCTGGGCCTTCAGAATTTCATGTCACGCCCCTTCTTCCTCCCCCCCCCGTTACGAAATCCTGTATAAACGAACCAATATATTTTCCAGTAAAATAGTTTAGAATGATCGAGCCCTTGGTGTGATGAACACAGTATTTCGTGTCACGGATCCCTCCTCTCCTTCACGAAATCCTGGCTACGTGCCTGACTTAACTATTAATTGTAAGGCATTAATTGACACAGCAACACGGTCTGTGATACTGCAACAGCGCAAACTTAATAAAAGTCTAGTGTTATCAGATCTGGAACTTAAATAGTACTAAAAGAAGAATTGAACTAGTATTGAACATGTATTGAATTTGTATTGAACTAGTATTGAATTTTACTAAAACTTTTGTTCATTGCTAATAGAATACTCAACAAACGAAACTGTTGTTCATTGCTAATAGAATACTCAACAAGCGAAACTTTTGTTCATTGCTAATAGAATACTCAACAAGCGAAACTTTTGTTCATTGCTAATAGAATACTCAACAAGCGAAACTTTTGTTCATTGCTAATAAAATACTCAACAAACGAAACTTTTGTTCATTGCTAATAGAATACTCAACAAACGAAACTTTTGTTCATTGGTAATAAAATACTCAACAAACGAAACTTTTGTTCATTGCTAATAGAATACTCAACAAACGAAACTTTTGTTCATTGCTAATAGAATACTCAACAAACGAAACTTTTGTTCATTGCTAATAGAATACTCAACAAGCGAAACTTTTGTTCATTGCTAATAAAATACTCAACAAACGAAACTTTTGTTCATTGCTAATAGAATACTCAACAAACGAAACTTTTGTTCATTGCTAATAGAATACTCAACAAACGAAACTGTTGTTCATTGCTAATAGAATACTCAACAAGCGAAACTTTTGTTCATTGCTAATAGAATATTCAACAAGCGAAACTTTTGTTCATTGCTAATAAAATACTCAACAAACGAAACTTTTGTTCATTGCTAATAGAATACTCAACAAACGAAACTTTTCTTCATTGCTAATAGAATACTCAACAAACGAAACTTTTATTGTATTAAATAAAACTAATAATTCGTGATTTCATACATCTGTAACCAGTTGAAAATGCTCCAAGAGCATTGCCAGAACGAACATAAAAAGAATTAATTTTTGTTATTAACTTCTACAGGCTTTATACTAATTGTTGTATGTACCTTATTATTATACTCATTTAACAATTCCTGTAACATATCTATCTATTTATAACTTCCTTCAGTACTAATTTTTTCCAAATGTTTTGTTTAAGAGTTTTGTTAAAATGTTCTGCGATATGTTGTTTTATGAAGACACAAGCTCAAAATGGATAATTAAAAATTAGCAAAATATCATCTCTCCGTGACTTACGGTTCCCAAGATATGGCTCCTTAAACCTCCCGAAATCGGAACTTTTTTGGTCAGTATCTGGGTAACGGTCGCTACTTGGCCAGTGGCCACCGATTACTCTTTGGTACCAAAATGTTCACCATCCTTTTAGGTATTGATCAACATCAATGTTATCTCTGTATGACTTACAGTTGTCGAGAAATGGTTCCTTAAATCTCTGGAAATCGGCCATTTTTTGGCCAGTATCTCGGGAACGGTAAGAGTGACGCAAAAAAAAAAATCCATCACTTTCTCAGATAGTCTTTGATGCTCCATCGAATGGACGGCTCAAAATTGAATAAAAAATCGTAAATAACAGACAGACACACACAGAAAGACAGAAAATTCAGTAACGAACTTTTAAAGTTTGTTGAAAATAAAAGCAGGAGCGCATTCTTAAGAGTTAAAGCCTGCAGATAATCACAAGTGACCCAAAAATAGTGTGTCGCCCAATTTGAAATAAAAGCAGGAGCGCATTCTTAAGAGTTAAAGCCTGCAGATAATCACAAGTGTCCCAAAAATAGTGTGTCGCCCAATTTGAAATAAAAGCAGGAGCGCATTCTTAAGAGTTAAAGCCTGCAGATAATCACAAGTGTCCCAAAAATAGTGTGTCGCCCAATTTGAAATAAAAGCAGGAGCGCATTCTTAAGAGTTAAAGCCTGCAGATAATCACAAGTGTCCCAAAAATAGTGTGTCGCCCAATTTGAAATTTTGGTAGTCGGAACAGTTTAAAAATCATCCAATCCGCTACTCATAGGCCAATCTGACAACACTGGTCAACATATAGGAATATCTTATAACCCACGCCCACTTGATTATACAGGGTGTTTCAAAACAACACCGGCAAAGTTTGGGAGGTGATTCCTGACACCAAGATAAGACAAACTATAAACCAGCCATACAATGCAGAAATCCGTCATTTCGGTGTTGTAGGCTGCCGAAAAATTGAATTTTATATGTCCATAGGTCCTAGTGTTGCCACGAGACGCGATGGAACCCTTTTAGACGAGACGAGACAGACTACTTGTCCCGTCTCGAAAACGAGACGAGACACGAGACGAGACGGGACGTCTCCTAAAATGTCTCGCCTCGTCTCGTGTCTCGAAAATGAAAACGCTGGCGGGAATGGCCAAGATTGAAATTGCCAGTGGTCATATAGATTGCAAAAGGAAAATCCCCTTTGTGAGAAAACATGTTGAAAAGCCTTCATAGAAAGGTGTCCTCTGTTTATTGAATGAAACAATCGTGATACATGAGCTTCCAGGAATATCATCCTTAATGTCTTGTCCCCAATTCCCCTTGCTGTAAACTGAGGAATTCTCATTTTTTTCATTTCTGGCTGGAATGATGACAAACAAAATCAAAGACAGGGAAGCTTTTTACAAGGTCAAGAAACCGAACTACCACCACCATCTATTCAATTTGAAAACTGGTTAAGGTCTACACTCATTACAGGCTGTAGGTGAAAGTTCTGGCTGAGATGGCGGAAGAGAACAGAACAGACTACACTTGTTTTTTTCTCTGGTGGCGGTATTCTTTTTGCTATATGAACCGAAAACGGCAATTGAAGAATGTCATCTTGCAACTAAAATTTTGTCTTCTCTCTCTCTCTCTCTCTCTCTCTCTCTCTCACACACACACACACACACACACACACACACGCATACACATAAAACACACTGTTACCATTTTACCAATCGCTCGCTTATTATACAGCAGTCATGTTGTAAAATTCACCTCTTCGTTTGGAAGGTGGGCGAAGGACAAAGAAAGCAAAGATATCGACGAACCCTTCAAATTGTTTGCTTTCAGGAAATTTATGATACTAACTATAACACTTTAGGTGAAAAGCTTTTACAGGGGGACCTTCGTTTTGTTACGCGGAAATGTTTGATCTGACCAGAGTGTGAAGTTGCTCTCTGCTTCCATGTTGAGAGGAGGGGAATACTTCCCTTTCCTAGTGAATAATATTTATTAGGACCTGAATTATCTTCAGAAATGGTTTCTTACAGAGTGTAAAGAACATTTGGTATAATATTCCTGGAACTCTGTTGAAAGCAGAAAATATCACGAGAATGATCAAAATTCGAACATTGAAGAACATAATTAACAGAAAAGAAAGAGGATACCCAAACCATATTTTTAAACCTGCTATAAAATGTATATCCTATTTTTTTACTAATTCCTTACTCCCATGAAAGTATCCTGGGAAGGATATTCTCTCCATTTTTTTCAGACTGAAATCCTTTTATCCCGTACGATTTCGCCCCCTGACACAATACGAAAAAACAAATACTGTTAAAATCCATACACATGACCCTTCCGGTACTCAACCCGGGGCCTTCAAGCTGATGGTCTATCGCCGCAGACCGCTCGGCTTGGTATGAAGATGTACGTTGTATGATTGCGAATAGATCACGACAATATAAGAAACTTTAATCCAAAATGGCCACCCAAAAATCAACTTTCTTTTTAGACCACTAGCTAATCTGGGTGTACTGTCATGAGTTTGTTACACAAACGGGGCAACCACCACATAGTAGCACACACACCGCGATTATGGGAACAGATTTGAACCATGGAGGTGAAGACTGGCCCCAAGCATTCTTTCGTCCGATGTGTCGTTCAGCTCCCATTACTATGGCACTTCAAGTAGAGTTTACTGTGCAGTAACATAAAATTTCAATCAAATACTTTCCATTACTCAATAAAATTATTTGGTTCCGAGCTTTTTTTTAAAAAATAATTGCAACAAATCTAAACATGCTAAAAATGAAAAGTAGTTTTTGGATTGGTATGGGTTAACACTGTGAAACCTAAAGGCTGGAATATATGAAATCAAAGTGAACACACATATCTATCTCTCTATTTATCTATATATCTTTCCATCGCTCTCTCTCTCTCTCTCTCTCTCTCTCTCTCTCTATATATATATATATATATATATATATATATATATATATATATATATATATATACAGACACTATAAAGCAAGTGGGCTGATAGTATACGATAGTGTCGGGGATTGGTGACACCTTTACATCGAACTTTGCTTGTCGTGTAAACATTATTTGACATTAGTGTCTTCATCTTCGACGTACCTATGAGCAGTTTACTGTATATTCGTGTATTGAAACTGGTGAAACAAATTTCAATGTTTCAGAATGTAAAAAAAAAAAAGAAGCCAGGGTCGAGAAGCCTCAGACAACTAACAGCAGAGATATATTATCTTGTAAACTATTTGTCCTTGCCTTGTGAGCTTATTTGAATTTATTTTTAAGACCTTTAGGCAACTTTGGCCGAATGGATGATGATGGGAAAATTAGTGGAATGAAGAAAGTGGTGGGATACTAGAAAACTTCGAGAAAACACACATTCGAAAAATGAAATGAAATGAAATGAAACGAAATCATTGAGTTTTACGTCCCACGGTTATGCCGGTTAGGCTAAAGGAGACAGTGATGATGAGTAATGAATGAAATGGCGGAATGAAGAAAGTGGGAGGAAACGGGAGAACCCCGAGAAACCCCACGCCCACGGTGTTTTTCCACCACAAAGTTCACTTGGCAGGGGGCTGGGATAGAACCCGAGACCCCAAGCACCAGAGGTGAACGCTCTACCACTGAGCCACCGCGGTCCCCACACACATTCGATGTTTGTCCACCACAAAGCTCACATGGCACTAACCGAGATCGAACCGACTACCACATACACCAGAGGTGAAGGCTTCACGGTGTAGTTACCGTGACATTTCTTGTCTTGTGTGTTCTGGGTAATACTTGTAACTTAGTTGTATCTTGATTAGGATGGTGCAGCCTGCTACATTTTACTTTCGTTCCCATGGTATGCTGCTATATTTTTTTACGAGACAAGACGAGACAAAACGAGACAAACGAGACGAGACGAGACGAGACGGAACAGAACCTCTCGAGACGGGACGAGCACATTTTTTCGAGACGAGACATGCTTTGCACGAGACGAGACGAGACAGCCTGAAGTCTCGTCTCGTCTCGTCTCGTGGCAACACTAATAGGTCCACTATGGGACCTACCGTAGTCGAATCAAGACTTTACTGAGGAACTAATAAAACTTATGTGCTTTATCCAAAAATACATGTTTCAGAATCCTGCGGTACTCATACAACAATTTTTATGGAGGGAGTTTGGCTACGGGCATATAATTTGAAGTACTCACCAGCTACCTCTATAAAAATTCTGAGACAAGATACAGAAGTACAACAAGATTCTGAAACATGGGTATTTGGATAGAGCACATACCAGTTTCTAAGTGAAGTCTTGACCTGTCTATGGTAGGTCCCATAGTATTGGAGCTATGGACCTCCAAAATTCATTTTTTCATGTTTTCGGCAGCCATATAACTTCGAAATGACGGATTTCTGCTCCTAAGTTGGTCTATACTTTTTGTCTTATCTTGGTGTCAGGAATCACCTCCCAAACGTTGTCGGTGCTGTTTTGAAACACCCTGTATATGTGCTATCCGAGTGTTCATTTGCTGAGATTAGAGAAAAAGTAGCAATCCACCTGGTCAGTCAGGGGATTTGAACCCAAATCAACTGATAAAAATGCCCAGCTTCGTCCGCCATTACTATAAATGTATAACGCAAGTCCACTAAACACTTCGATGTGTATCAGCCGAATAAAATAATAAAAGATTACAACACGCTCTTTGTTTTCTGATGAGCGTGAAAATGTTTTCGGGAGATAAATTATAACAGGAAGAAGCGCACAACTGAATCTTAGCGTGTTCGGCTTTTAAAGTTGTTTAATAACCTTCGAACAATGACCGAACCAAGTGTTAACAACTTTTAAACATGTCACTCTTGTGTGTGTGTCTACCAACATAATGTAAATTTCGTGAGGTACGTATTTTCTTATTTATTTTTTTTTTCATTTTCTTCTTACGCTGCTTTTAATTAGTTTTGTATATAAACAGTAGAAAATTATCTAAAATCTTTCTTTACTTTCTTTCGGGATTATTAACAATGATATACTTAGTACGCTGTCTTGTTTTCCTTCCCGAAGAAGTTTTTTTTTTCTGACCCTCTGAGGTGATCTTAGGGTTCAGTATTCGTTAATTACATTACTGTAGTTGATGTGAATGTTTTAATTGCCTTTCTGCATCACAGTGTTGATAACGTACTGATACAGTGACGTTTCACACACACGTTTCTCAGTTTCTTATCAGATAGTACACTTAAAAATATTTTGTCCTAAATATTTCTCTGTATATATATTGAAGGGTTGTTCGGAAAGTAATGGTCCCTTTTTTCTTTCTTCGTGAAATGTATGATGTTTTCAATCTGAATTATATTAAAATACCGAGCAAAATTTCATATTTTAGTTCATTTTTAAGAAGCTTGGCTTATGGAAACTCCTGTGTATGTTTACCAACTATTTCCGTCCTGAATACAAAACCATGTCTGTTCGTTCGTCCGGAGCAGTGATGACAACCTGACATGCTATAAAATCCCATTTAGCATCTGAATTTCTCACGACGTATTATTATTATTATTATTATTATTATTATTATTATTATTATTATTATTATTATTATTATTATTATTATTATTATTATTATTAACACATATAATTGAAACATATATGACATGTTACTTTTTTTTCAATTTCAGAATGAATTACGTTGAAATTTCGATTTTCCTATCCTAATCCTAACTATACCCTGTATATATACAACTAAATGAACTGACTGACAAAATAAAGGGGCACTTTCGATTGACATGGAAAGTAAAAATTTGACATGACTATAGCTTTTCGGGACTAACCAACAGAAAAATTGCCAAAATTGATTTTTTAGGGGTCTAAAGGGGCGGGTGAGGTGAGGTGAGGTGATTTTAGTTTAGCGTCCCTTTTCAGCAGCGAGGCTATATGAGACGTGGACCTACTGATTAACGTGGAATCCGAACCACATGAGCTCCCGCCGGGAATCGAACCCGGGTCTCCCACGCCAAAGGCGCGTACGCTAACCGCTTAGCCACGAGGGAGCTCGTCTAAAGGGGCGATGAAGAAATTCCCCATGCTATTTAAACGGATTTTTTAAATCTATAACTCATATTTTAGGTACTTGAAATTGGAATAAGAACTTGAAATTCGGTGTGCTTGTACGTTTTCGTTATCATTACCTAAGTAAATCACCAACAATAAAAAATTCCAATTTAGAGTGGTTTAATGGGCATTTGAAATATTTTCTCCATGTTGTGTATATGTGGGACATCTAGAAAATACATCCCAAAATTATTGGTCACTTCCTGTAGGGCTACAATGATTAAATTTGACATGATTGTAGGTTTTCGGGACTAACCCATAGGAAAATTTTCAGAAGTTAATATTTTTAGATTGTAAGGGGTTTAAAGGAGGAGGAAAAGTTTCCATGTTATTTAAATGAGCATTTTCTTGGAATACAAAATCTTATCTTTTAGATAGTTGAAATAGGAAAAGAAACTTGAAATTCCGTATAATTGTGGGTTTAAGGGGTACGAGGCCTTAGACCGAACAAATGCGGGGGTCTGGGGGCGGAGCCTCAGCTAGTCGAAGGCTAATCTACGTTTATAAAATAGTTCGTGAATAACTATTTTCCTCAATCGAGAACAAGTATATTTTGTTATGTTGTCGGAAATGCAGTGACTTCATCACACTTTATAACCATCTCCTTATACTGAGCGGAATGATATTACAAAATCTTTGTTGTGAATAAATTTCTCGCGGAACGTTTGGAAATTAATTGTTTCTAGTTTGATGTCTTTACTTTCTTTCTTTCTTTCTTTCTTTCTTTCTTTCATTCATTGTTATGCTTTCTTCTTTCTTTAAATACCAGAACACAAATTTTGTTTCGCCGTACCATGGTTCATGCTTTAGAATCACATATCATTAAGAGGCCCCATTCCGGCGAAATTAAAATACCGCTAATTTTACAGTAATTATGTGATATCTTCAAATAGATAAAAGATCATCGAAAAGTGGAACAAGAGCTCGCTAGATAATATTATTTTGCATGAGATACCGTTATCACGACTCACTTATCTACTTTCAATTTCCAGCCATTTTGAAAATCGGCATTTATTTTCGCGTTTGTAAATACGGCTGAAAACGGAAAGCTACTAGATGACTTGTGATAACGGTACCTCACGCAAAATAATATTGTCTAGGGCGCTCTTGTTCCACATTTCAATTATCTTTTATCTATTGGAAGATATCACATAATTACTGTAAAATTAGCGGTATTTTAATTTCGCCGGGATGAAGCCTCTAAAGTCACTACTCACTAGAATGGAGTTTGCTGATAACAAAGAAAAGATTTCAGTGTAAAAGTTAATAAAACTGAAACGCTTATTGTTGACTCATCATGTTTATTTCTCGTTCGTATAGAATTTTGGTGGCTTCGATTATACATATAGTGAAAAATCCCATATATGTTGTCAGTTTCGATGAAAATTCCCTTTATCCCATTCCGAATAATTTGTAAAAAAATACCACGAAATGGGATTTTCCCCATACGATGGTATCACGGAGAACAAAATATCTCAAAATCTGTAGAATACTTCAATCATTTCTCAGCTTCTTAAATATAGTTTTATTAAGAAAGTGTACAAATGTATTTTGTTACCAAGTTTATCGGGGGGGGGGGGGTCGAACCTGGTGAACCCCCACGTGGTACGCCCCTGTGTCTTACTATAACTTACAATTTTTGCTCTCAACAGTCAGACACAATCATTCTATGAGACTTCCAATATTTGCAACTGTATAGTTTGGACGTCTAATAATAACCCACTGTGCTTCGAGTGCAGCATGAGAAATGCTGGAAAAGTTTATAAAATTGATATCTACGATTTCTAATGCAATTATGCCATAATATTTCCCGTTGCATTCAGATACTTTTCAATACTAACGGTCTTTACCACATCTTTTCTATCTCAGAAAGGAAAACAACCATTTCAGATCCTGCAAAATTAAGAAACTCTACGGTTTCGTCAATTTGACATCTTTCTCCGTTTTGCTTCTTTCATGATTATGATGATGCTGATGATGATGTAATAGTTGGTATGTTCCGTGAGTAAGCGCAGAGGAGCTGAAAGATGGTGATGGGGGAGTTCTTTTTCTCAGCTGACGGTGACTGCAATGGTTCGGCTGTACAAGGCTAATGAGCCGTTACACCTGGTCGATGGTCCGGAACACACAGATTCAGTTGATTTTTTCCGGGGGTAAATAAGGAAATATCTCTCGCTCTCTCTCGCTTGTTGTTGTTTATGGACACGAAGCCTTACGTTCCATCGTCTACAAACATAAACAAGAAAGCGAGAAAAAGATACAGACCTCCGTAAGAATGAAAAACGAGTTTTTCATCAGCGTTACTACCCTTCATGATTAATCCTAAAATCACATCTTAATTTTGATGTTGTAGTTGTTGTTGTGCTTGAGTTTAACGTCCCGTTCAGCAGCGAGGCTATATGAGACGTGGAACTACTGATTAACGTGGACCTACTGATTAACGTGGAATCCGAACCACATGAGCTCCCCCCGGGAATCGAACCCTGGTCTCCTACGCCAAAGGCGCGTACGCTAACCGATTAGCCAAGGAGGAGCTCGCATCTTAATTTGGAATATACTCTGATGGATAGGAAAGAGGATCACGCACTATAAGTTTCCGTTTCGTCCTGGTATGTTGGCTCAAATGGTAGAGCGCTTACCTCTGCTGTGTGAGGATTGTGGTTCGATCCCCGGCCAAAAATAAAATGAAACCGAGTTTTACGTCCCAGGTTATGCTGGCTAGGCTAAAGGAGACGGTAATGATGAGAAATTAACGAAATGGTGGAATGAAGAAAGTCAGAGGAAACGGGAGAACTTCGAGTAAACACATGCACACGGTGTTTGCTCACTACAAAGTCCACTTCGTGGGAGCTGAGATCGAAGTATTTGAGTTTTACGTCCCACGGTTATGCCGGTTAGGCTAAAGGAGACGGTGATGATGAGTAATGAATGAAATGGTGGAATGAAGAAAGTGGGAGGAAACGGGAGAACCCCGAGAAAACCCACGCACGCGGTGTTTGTCCACCACAAAGTTCACTTGGCGAGGGCTGGGATCGAACCCGGGACCCCAAGCACCAGAGGTGAACGCTCTACCACTGAGCCACCGCGGCCCCGGAGCTGAGATCGAACGAGACCTCACGCACCAGAGGTGAACGCTCTACCACTGAGCCACCTTGTCCCTGAATCAAGTTGAGTTGATTTGAGTTGATTTTGCTCAGTTGAGTTGAGTTTCAATTTAACGTCCCGTTCAGCAGCGAGGCTATATAAGACGGGGACCTACTGATTAGCGTGGAATCCGAACCACATGAGCTCCCACCGGGAATCGAACCCGGGTCTCCGACTCCAAAGGCGCGTACGCTAACCGCTTAGCCACGAAGGAGCTCTCCCTGGATCAGGTTAGCCTGTGGTGGACAACATTGTATTCATGAGTTTTCTCTCAGAGTACCCCATTTCCTCCCACATTATCATTCTGCCAGGTTTTCCATCATCGTTCACTTGCCTAAATCATATTTCTTCTGTAGCGTAACGGGCATAATCGAGGAGGGCAATAACGTTCATTTCATTTCTAATTCCTCCAGAAAGACGATACATTATTAATAGCATAATAGGAGCATTATTCGGTTAATAAATGTTCACATTTAGACCCGCCTTATTGTCATATTGTCAGCCTACGCGCCTTCGGCACAGGAGACCCGGAACAGTGATCTCATTCCATTTCCTCATGGGTGAATTTCAATACACAGAGAATGAAAGTAATATTGTGATCATTATCGGAAAATTGCTGCGGGAGGAGTTTTTCAGCTCCGGGCGAAAATTCAACTCCTAAAATCATCACTGCCCGGGTTTAATTCCTATACCCTGGCCGGCGAACGATGATTTCTGACAGCTCAGCTCACGAGGACAACTGAGGATTGCGGTGTTGCCATGTGCTTCTCGCGCAAGGGAAGAATCGTTTGCTTCTCGTTGAGGGTGAGAGGAATGAGTGAAAATTGGGCAATGTGCGGTGGTTACCATGGAGACGCGACAGGTTCCGGGCCTAAGGTTGGTTGACCTGCTGTCTTCTGCTCGCTCGCGTGGCCTTGTGCAAAGCTGTCACAAATCATCGTTCACCGGCCAGGGTATAGTAGGTGCTCGTTGTTTCTGATCTCACGTTAAACTGTAGTTCCACTTCTTATAGAGCCTCGGTCCTCAAGGGTACAGTAAACTTCAGTTTAACCAACCACTGAATTTTCACATTTAATTAGGTTCTCTCTGAAACAAAATCCTAAATATGCTATCGACTGTGGCGAATTCTTTCATATTATATCGGGTGTCCTACTTAAAACCGGTACGCCTCACTTCTTTTCTGGTGTCTATAAATAATAGGGTGTTGGAACCACTGCTTGTGAGGTTAATATAGTTGGCTACACTGAAATATCGCGTTAGTTCTAGGGAGACATCATTGTTGAGTTCGACAGTTTAAAAGTAATCGTCGTGGAAGTGTCGTGGCAAGGGCGCCTATGTTGTGGTTTCCAGGGGGGGCGGGGCAAGTATAAGCGACGTTTCAAAAATAGTTTCAAATTTTGCCGTAACTAATGTAAAAATTCTATTGGATTTTCGATATTCTGAAGTACAATTTCCTTAAGGGGGCAAGTGCCCCACCTTGCCCCCCTGGTGGTCGCCCTTGTGTCGTGGAGATATAATGCAATTAGCAATTGAACACTGAACTAATATTGTGATATTTTACAAAAAAAAAAAAAAAAAAAAAGCTCTATTGAAGAGATTAAAGAAATGTTTGTGGCAAAATACCTTGGTATCAAGCCTCCCACAACCAGTAGAATTCAAAATCTGCACAAAAAATAAAAGGATACGGGATCCATTCAAGGCCGCCGATTTCTCTGTAAATTTGGGGGGCTCATTCAAATGCACAATGTATATATATGAAGATTTTAAGACAAATTGCACTCAAATTATGCCAAATATTGTATATTCACAAATACAGTAGGGGGGCCCACGCCCACATGAGCTTTGGGGGCCCGGGCCCCCTGGGCCCCACGGATCGGCGCCCTTGAATCCATTGAGAATGTAATGAAGAATAAGGGTAAGCGTCCGATATAAACCAAACACATTTGCTATAAACCAAAAACTTTAACTACGCAATTTACGTAAGGTGTAATAATATAGTGACACAAGCTTTCTAAGTCTTTAACTTCGCAATATTTACATATGAAGAAATGCAAAATGTTTTTGGTGTGAAATGTGGATAGACAGAGTCGTACCGGTTTTATATGGGACAGCCTGTATTTTCCCCTTGGCCATTTCGAGAATAGGAATTAAGTTTTTAGTGTTTAACGTAAGATTTAAACCCATCCTTATTTTATATGGAATTTTTATGATAATATTCGTTTGTCGATTGGCAATACTGTTTTATATGCACCATTCGAAGAAATTGTATTTCAGTGGATATTCTCACGAGATTTGAGGGTTAATAATGTTCAAAATAAAATATTTTGATTTTTTTTTTAATAGTATGCGTGTATTGATGGAAAAATAACCCGATAAGCGATGAAGATAGATACAACATTTACCAGCCAATGAAATTATTATTACTTCGTCCAAAATCTTGTTAGAAATGAAAACCTGCTATTAAAGTGCATCGTGATGCTCTTAATTTAGGTTGTCAAGAGTAATACAAGTTTTGTATGAACATAAATGAATTAAGGTAAAAACAGATCGAAACCTTTCTTTCGATTCGGATGACGGACTTCCTGGAAATAATTTAAGACGTTGTTATTTTCAAAGCACGTTGAGGAACTGTTTTTTTTTTTTTTTTTTTTTTTTTATCTTTCGTTGAAGGCCATTGAATTCCTTTTCCTCTGGTGTTTCCTAAATCATATAAAATCTTGGATAAGCTTGGTTTGTTAGACAGGCTGTACAGAGCAATTAAGTAGGAGAATAGTTCATGCAGTTATATACGTATATATACGAGTATCTAGTAGGGCTGTTCCGATAATCGAATAATCGATAACAATTCGATAAAATTTCAAAACCGTTTCATCGATAAAGAATGTTAATTTTATCGAATTATCGAACTTTCGAGACTCCCGAAATGATTGAGACTCTCGAAATGTTCGAGACTCCTGAAATGTTCGAGACTCTTGAAATGTTCGAGACTCCCGAAATGTTTGGGACTCTCGAAGTGTTTGAGGCACTCGAAATGTAAGAAACATTAGACAACTTCGAGACACTCGAACTGTTCGAGAGTCGAATTGTTTGAAAGCAGCAAATACAGAAATATATCAATATGATCGCATTTGTCGAGTCGCTTGAATATTTTGAAAAGTTCGGGGTTATCGGAGTGTTCGGAAGAAACAATGCATTCGAGGTTATCATAGTTGTATATAATATGTATTACATATATGCAGGGTGTTCATATTAAAACCTCTCCTTAGCAATGAAGTGAAAAAAGTTTTTTCCCCACAGATCTGTACAAGGTTTAAGCAGTCTGTCAGAAGAAAGAAATAGGAAGAGAAAACATGCAACACCCGAATGGAATGGAACCCAAGTCACCATTAGTCTACTAATAGTCACTTTGCCGATTGCGCCAATAACGGGTCAGGCAGAAAAATAATTTTACATATGATTTCGACAAATACAACTTTGCAATAACTTATCAGATGAAAAAAGTTGTTTGATTAGTTTGGTTGCAAGAAGAAATCATTGGAGAGGTGAAGGAACCGAAGTGTTCATCACTACTTTTGATAACACCCAAAACTTCGATAATACTCGAAATGTCGATAATACCCGAAACTTTGATAATATTCGAACTTTCGATAATACCCGAAACTTCGATAATACTCGAAATTTGTTTAATACCCGAAACTTCGATAATACTCGAAATGTCGATAATACCCGAAACTTCGATAATATTCGAAATTTCGATAATATCAAATACTCGAACGGTTTCGAGTAACCGATGACAACTCGATAAGTTTTCACTCCCGAAGTTCGATAGGTCCTCAGCCTTATCGAACACCCCTAGTATCTAGAAATTTACGGAGACATCGTTAGAAAATTCTCAGATTTTCTGCGATGTATGCATAGCATATCTTTCGAAAAAGAGGCCTTCGAATTTATTAAGAGAAAATATGATTTAATTTGATTGAGAGTTTAGCGTCGGCCCTTTCAGCAACGAGGCCATGTGAGAAGTGAACCTACAGGCAAAGGCGCCCATCAGGGGGGGGAGGCAAGGTGGGGCGCTCGCCCCTCCCCCTAAGAGGAAATTGTACTTGGGAATATTGAAAATCCAATAGAATTTTTACATTAGTTACAGCAAAATTTGAAACTGTATTTGAAACGTCGCTTATACTTGCCCCCCCTCTTGGAAACCATAACATGGGCGCCCTTGCCTACAGCTTAGCATGAGATCCGAACCACATGAGCTTCCACCGAGAATCAAATCCGGGTCTCCTACGCCAAAGGCGCGTACGCTAACCACTTAGCCACGATGGAGTTCATGATGATTCAGTTTAAGGTTTTGCTTAACAGTTTAATAGAATGAATAAATTTAACGTAAGTAAGATTTAATGTAACTTGATGATCCAACAACTGAGGTTAGAATAGGGGAGGAAATGAGAGAGGAGACTCCAATTGGAAGGGGAGTTCGACAGAGATGTTGTCTCTTGCCAACATTATTTAACATCTATCTAGAAGAGACCAACAATATTTAATATCTATCTAGAAGAGACCAACAATATTTAACATCTATCTAGAAGAGACCAACAATATTTAACATCTATCTAGAAGAGACCAACAATATTTAATATCTATCTAGAAGAGACCAACAATATTTAATATCTATCTAGAAGAGACCAACAATATTTAATATCTATCTAGAAGAGACCAACATTATTTAACATCTATCTAGAAGAGATAGGGGAAAGAGCCTACATAATGAAGATGGCGTTTTGGTAGGAGGTACAATGATTAGGCGTATACGCTTTGCAGATGATATAGTTTTTTGCAGAATCTGAAGAAAAAATTAAAAAGATGTTAGAAAACTTGAGGAAGGGCTGTAAAGAATATGGGATGAAAATAAATGTTAGAAAGACAAAATCCATGATGATTGGAACGAAGGGGTTGGTGTCAAATATAAAAGTAGGAAGAGAGAAAATAGAACACGTGTTAATTTCCGATATATGAATAGTATTATTAGTGATGATAAGAAATGTGAACGTGAAATAAAAGCAAGGATAGGAATATCGAAAGATGCCTTTAGGAGAAACAAAAACAATGAAATGAAATTAAATCTTAGAGTTTTACGTCCCACGATTATGCCGGTTAGGCTAAAGGAGACTGTGATGACGAGAAATGAATGAAATGTTGTAATGAACAAAGTGGGAGAGCCCCGACAAAATCCACACACACGGTGTTTGTCCACCACAAAGTCCACACGGCGCGAGCTGGGACCGAACCAGGGACCCCAAGCATCGGAGGTGAACGCTCTATCACTGAGCCACCGCGCGCCCCTAGGAGGAAGAAAAGTCTGTCTTGTAAGACCCTGAATAAAGAGCTGAGAAAAAGACTCAAAAGTGATTCGTGTGCAGTACTTTATTGTATGGAGCAGAGACTGCACAAAAGCTATGAAAAAATACTCAAAGCGATCGAAATGTGCGTGTGGAGAAGAGTGGATTATTAGCAGGGACAAGCGGAAAACGAATGAGAGGGTGTTAGAAATGGTGGGGGAGAAAAGAAAAATTTTAGATATAATTGGAAATTTTATCATGAGGGTCGTGCTAGAAGATATGGTGGCAGCAAAGAAAGGGAGGGGACGAAGGAGGCTACAGTCGATAAAAGATATCAAAACAGAAAATCCGTACGTGAAGATAAAAAAAAAGTTAGTTAAAGACCTTGGCGCATGGAAGCTTCTCTATTGCGGCAACTGTGCTATCAATAATACGAGAATACTTCTGGTGTTGATGATGAAAGTGATGGTAAACATTAAAATTTTGATAATTATGTTCAAATTTACAGTAAAACAAAAATACATAAAAATGTCTACTCTGATGTAAAAATAAATTCACTTCATTGGATCCTGGAAATACTGTATATACTTACAACAACAGTAAACCTTTCCTGCATTCCTTCTGTTATACTATAACACAAAGTACGTTATATTTATGTGAATTACTTTAAATATGTCTTTTAATGACAAAATCTTAAGACAAAAGTTTCCATACTTGTGACTGGCTGTCGAATCTTTATCTATATTTGTTATTTTAGGACTTTATCTAGAGGAAAATTTAACTGTCAGTTTTCCGTCTATATTGGTTTTAGCTCACGTTTTATCTACATGGTCTTCACGAAAGAATGGTAAGATTTCGTGGAACTGTTGAGGATGAGTGATGTTTTTTTTTTGGATAATTGAACTATACATTTTGATAGTTTATTGAGTACAAAATAAAATGCAGTGATACCAGAATGCGCTATACTATCACAAAAAACATGTTCAAGGGCGTTTGCATTTCAGTTTATTCCTATGTGTGTATCATTCACAGCACGACAGACGTCTAGTCGGTATCAGTTTCACACCAGATCCTTAATTAAAAAAAAAAAAAAAAAAAACATTCGTAGTATTTTTCTTTTCTTGACAGTTGATAGTAAAATTAACTCTTCGTTGTAATGAATTATTTTGATTGTATTTCGGGATTATAGTGTAGTCTATGGTTTTCATTTCCATTGTATGAGACGTAACCCGTAAATTATGTTTATGTTCGGTCTTCTCAATTAAAAGTAATATCAGTTTCAAATAGTTTATTCTTTTTCGGTTTCGCCTACATCTCTGCTGGTAGCTCCTATCATTATCTCAATCTAATCTCAGATGCAACCGAACCAGATATTTCTGTTTAGCCTATTCTTGTTTTGCCTACATCCATACTGGAAATTCTGATCATTATATCCAGTAGCGTACGCAGGAATTTATTTCGGGACGTTCCAAACTCAATATGAGGCTATTTTATATTAAAATTCCTAACATTTCCCCGAAAATTAGGCTAAATTTATACAAAATTCGAAATTTCGGGGGTCCGGTCCCCCAGGATCCACCCCCTGCGTACGTCCCTGATTATCTCAATCTGATCCTAGATGCAGCAGCAACAGATATTTCTGTTTAGCCTATTCCTATTTTGCCTACATCCCTGCTGGCAATTCTTATTATCTCAGTTTGATCTTAGATGCAGAGAAAGCAGATATTTCTGTTTATCCTATTCCTATTTTGCCTACGTCCCTGCTGGCAATTCTTATTATCTCAGTTTGATCTTAGATGCAGAGAAAGCAGATATTTCTGTTTAGCCTATTCCTATTTTTCCTACGTCCCTGCTGGCAATTCTTATTATCTCAGTTTGATCTTAGATGCAGAGAAAGCAGATATTTCTGTTTAGCCTATTCCTATTTTGCCTACGTCCCTGCTGGCAATTCTTATTATCTCAGTTTGATCTTAGATGCAGAGAAAGCAGATATTTCTGTTTAGCCTATTCCTATTTTGCCTACGTCCCTGCTGGCAATTCTTATTATCTCAGTTTGATCTTAGATGCAGAGAAAGCAGATATTTCTGTTTAATCTATTCCTATTTCGCCTACGTCCCTGCTGGCAATTCTTATTATATCAGTTTGATCTTAGATGCAGAGAAAGCAGATATTTCTGTTTAGCCTATTCCTATTTTTCCTACGTCCCTGCTGGCAATTCTTATTATCTCAGTTTGATCTTAGATGCAGAGAAAGCAGATATTTCTGTTTAGCCTATTCCTATTTTGCCTACGTCCCTGCTGGCAATTCTTATTATCTCAGTTTGATCTTAGATGCAGAGAAAACAGATATTTCTGTTTAACCTATATTTTTTCGCCTAGAGCTTTTTCGTGGCTAAGCAGTTAGCATACGCGCCTTTGGAGTGGGAGACTCGGGTTCGATTCCCGGCGGGAGCTCATGTGGTTCGGATTCCACGTTAATCAGTAGGTCCACGTCTCATATAGCCTCGCTGCTGGAAGGGACGCTAAACTAAAATCAACTCAACTCAACTCCTTTTTCGCCTAATCTTCCAAAAGTGGGATACTTAATGTCCTATGGATTTTTGTATTTTCGTTTCTTTATTTTTTTTAAATATATTTTTCTCAAAGTTTTATCGTTTAGTTTCAAAGTAGGGACATACCTAAAAGTTGAGACAAGTGAAAACCAAGTCCCTCTCAGTGCAGGAAAAGAACTCGGTGTTACTTGTATTTTCATTGAAGCATTGTAGAAGGTGTAAAAATTTCTAAAATACTAATTGCTAGAACATTGAATATTACTTTACTGGAGAAGGGCGGCGGTGTCTGTGGTAGAGCGTTCACCTCTGGTGCTTGGGGTCCCGGGTTCGATCCCAGCCCCCGCCAAGTGTGGTGGACAAACACAGCGTGCGTGGGTTTTCTCGGGGTTCTCCCGTTTCCTCCCACTTTCTTCATTCCACCATTTCATTCATTACTCATAATCACTGTCTCCTTTAGCCTAACCGGCATAACCGTGGGACGTAAAACTTAAAGATTTCATTTCATTTTTACTTTACTGGAGGACTAAGTGGAACAGGAATAGGCCAGATTACCAGCACGGCTCTGGAGGAAACAATAATGGGTCAAGCAGGAAGACAATCTTTTAGACTTGCTCATTGACCGTAGACCAACGGCCAATAGCTCACCCCCTCCCTTTCCTCCGCGTCCGTTTTTAGTTAAAACATGTTTTTCTTACGTGAAATTATAGTTTTTAAGCAACTAACTGCTTTTAAATGTTTGAGCTAAATTTTTCTCAGAATTTAAATTTAATTACGTCGTGATCTCCCCATGTGAGTACCCCTCGTGTAATCTATTGCTATTGCTATTATTCTCGAAAAAAAAAATCGGTACAAAGAGCAGTAAGTAACTTTACATAGTCCTTGCCTAAAGTGGCATATGGAGAGTGTCAAGGTCAGTTAGGCTACTTGCAATCTGTTGAAGAATATTTTGCTCCGGGGAAAGCGGAACCAAAAAACGAAAGTGCAAAGTCGAAAATCGTGATGTAGTCTAAATGAGGAATCCTCCCTTTTCAACAAGGAAGCCTCTGTTTGAAGTAATAGATTTTCCCCTGTTGACCATTAAGGCGTTGCAGTGTAACGGAGTAGACGATCGAGGATTCTGGGAAAAGTAAGAAAAAAGGGGAGGCGTTGCTCATCCACAGATCACCCACATAACAGTAGAATTCCATAATGACATTTCCCAAACCTTTGACACATCTTCTTCTGTGTTCGCAAAATAACGGTACACGCGAAAACGGAATAAAAATATTTATTCTCACGACTATCTTTCTCCGTCATTTGGAATCTCTTTCTCAGCTAATTTGCGTGGCTGCTAATTGCGTAGGCATGCGTTAACGCATGGTTGATGGTCGTTTCGCCCGGAATGGGGTACTTTTGTTTCTTTACACTGTGTTTGTGTTCGTGATGATGGCTCTGTTGTTATTGCAAGCCATGCACTTTGAACGTTGAAGTGATAAAAAAATTTGAGGAGATTGGCTTTGTTTGTGTTATTTCTCAAGGAAGATTGCTCCAGATTTTGCTCGGAATTTTTCGTGCAAGATGACATTGTTAATAACGGTCAGGTTTACAGATGTTACTACAACCCATGCAGGTTGAAAGAATCAGCTCAACCATCAAGATGTTCACCACTTGTCATTTAATTGGACAAATATACTAAGTGCCTTTTTTTCTTCTGTATTGCAGACATTTTTATTAGCTTAACGTTTTATACCTGTTACATGTGACGATTTAGTATTTTTGGAAATTATGTGCTTTTAAATTAGAAATACAAATCACTGGAGAAAGCAACGTTTATATAAAAATAATATATGTGTAACAGTTTTGCCAAATCACTGGACAAAGCAACGTTTATTTAAAAATAATACATGTGTAACAGTTTTGCCAAATCACTGGACAAAACAACGTTTATATAAAAATAATACATGTGTAACAGTTTTGCCAAATCACTGGACAAAGCAACGTTTATATAAAAATAATACATGTGTAACAGTTTTGCCAAATCACTGGACAAAGCAACGTTTATATAAAAATAATACATGTGTAACAGTTTTGCCAAATCACTGGACAAAGCAACGTTTATATAAAAATAATACATGTGTAACAGTTTTGCCAAATCACTGGACAAAGCAACGTTTATATAAAAATAATACATGTGTAACAGTTTTGCCAAATCACTGGACAAAGCAACGTTTATTTAAAAATAATACATGTGTAACAGTTTTGCCAAATCACTGGACAAAGCAACGTTTATTTAAAAATAATACATGTGTAATAGTTTTGCCAAATCACTGGACAAAGCAACGTTTATATAAAAATAATACATGTGTAACAGTTTTGCCAAATCACTGGACAAAGCAACGTTTATTTAAAAATAATACATGTGTAACAGTTTTGCCAAATCACTGGACAAAGCAACGTTTATTTAAAAATAATACATGTGTAACAGTTTTGCCAAATCACTGGACAAAGCAACGTTTATATAAAAATAATACATGTGTAACAGTTTTGCCAAATCACTAGACAAAGCAACGTTTATTTAAAAATAATACATGTGTAACAGTTTTGCCAAATCACTGGACAAAGCAACGTTTATTTAAAAATAATACATGTGTAACAGTTTTGCCAAATAACTGGACAAAACAACGTTTATATAAAAATAACACATGTGTAACAGTTTTGCCAAATCACTGGACAAAGCAACGTTTATTTAAAAATAATACATGTGTAACTGTTTTGCCAAATAACTGAACATATTTGCTTCAGACACTGTAACAGACAAGATGGAGTTGCATGTAAATATAAAAGGATCGTAGAAACCAGTTCTGAATGTTGATTGGCTGGTCAAAACGGACTCAGCCAATCATAGTAAAAGTTGAGTAACGTGAAACTAAAAACCATAAATCCCTTTCCCTCCCTGGTTACTGCAGAATGAAAGAATAATTTTTTTTTTTTTTTGTAATTTGATTTTATTTGATAGCACACTATAATAGAAGCTTGCATGGACGGGTTAATATGTTTGTATGCCAAATTATTGTTTATTAATATATCGAAAGGGTATATTTTGGCATTAGCCTTTATAATTGTTATAATATCGTACGGACGTCTTAATACTAAAATCATACCTCTCCAACTAACTTATTGAATTAACTTTTTACATTTAGTGTATTTAATTACAATATAATACTACTAATTTAATTTTTTAATGCATACAAAATAATTTAATTGATTTTTACAAAATTTTAAACACTACAGGCTGGTCAAAACCGACTTAGCCAATCATAGTAGAAGTTGACTAATGTGAAACTGAACATCATAAATCTTATTCCCTTTCTGGTCACTGCAGAAAAATAAGCTACAAATTATGTTTTTGCAATAACTTGCCATACTGTTCGTCAATTTTAATTCCTGTATTCCAATTCATAACAGTGGGGCAAGTTATTGTAAAAACTTAATTTCTAGTTTATTTTTCTGCAGTGACCAGGGAGATAATAGGATTTATGGTGCTTAGTTTCACTTTCGCTAACCTCTATTATGATTGGTTGTGTCTATTGTGACCAACCAATCAGCGTTCAGAACTAGTTTCTAGGATCCTTTTATATTTACACGCAACTCCGTCTTGTCTGTGACAGTGCCTGATTAAGTCAACATGTTCAGTTATTTGGCGAAACTGTTATACATTTATTATTTTTAAATTAACGTTGCTTTCTTCAGTGGAGCTACTATTTAATGGTAAAATAAGTTTCCTGGTGAGCAAACAAATACGCAGCCACCTTAGTTGGTAATTTCGAGAACTTTACTATACTACTGTTCCCGAGAAAGCGAATATATTAAATGCTAAAATGTCTGTTCTTCGCGCGGGGAAAATAGGTTTATCCAAAGTACTTTAACACCTTCCTCCCTTAGGAGCTCCTCCGTGGCTAAGCGGTTAGCGTACGCGCCTTTGGCGTGGGAGACTCGGGTTCGAATCCCGGTGGGAGTTCATGTGGTTCGGATTCCACGTTAATCAGTAGGTCCATGTCTCATATAGCCTCGCTGCTGAACGGGACGTAAAACTCAAAATCAATCAATCAATCAACCTTCCTCCCTTAAGATACGCATAGGGGCAGTGTTGCCAGATTGGACTGCAAGTAGCAGATTTGGCAATTTTTTAAAGTGCTGTTGCTACTAAAATTTCTAATTGGGAGACTTGCTACTTTTTGGGGGAGGGCTACTTTTGATTATCTGCAGACTATAACTCTTAAAAATACGCTACTTTTTAAATTTTTATATCGAAATCATGACGTATAGTTTTATATCATACAATAAAAGTTTTGTTTGTTAGTATTCTATTCACAATGAAAAAAAGTTCTACTAAAACTAACATTTTGACAATAGTTCAATTCTTGTTTTAGTATACTTTCAAATCTCCAGATCTGACAACTGAACATTTGTTAAGTTTGCACTGTTGCGGTATATACTGACTATCTTGTTGTCTCAGCTAATGATTAGGCCTAATAGTTAAACTCTTACCGTTCCCGAGTTATTGGGCAAAAAAGTTCCGATTTCGGGAGATTTATGGAGCCATATCTCGGGAATCGTAAGTCATAGAGAGATGATATTGGCGTTGTTGATTCGATTTTGAGCCCTTCATTCGATAGAGTATCAAAAACTATCTCAAACAAGGCATGGAAGTTTTCGCGTCTCTCTTGCCGTTCCTGAGATATTGGGCAAAGAAAAAGTTCCGATTTTGGGAGATTTAAGGAGCCATATCTCGGGAATCGCAAGTCATAGAGAGATGAGTGTTGATGATTCAATTTGGAGCCCTTCATTCGATAGAGCACCATAATCTCCTGAAAGGTAATTTTTCGCGTCACTCTTACCATTCCTGAGATATTGGGCAAAAAATGCCCGATTTCGGGAGTTTTAAGGAGCCATATCTCGGGAACCATAAGTCATAGAGAGGTGATTTTTGTGTTATCAATACCAATATTGATTTAACTCTAATAACAGTTATTAATTCAATAATTGTTGCGTCATTTAGGTATTGATTCAAAATTTATTCTTTTAAAGTTCGTTCTGACAATGCTTTTCGAGCGTTATCAACTGGTTTATTCTAGTACACTCATGTCCAAAATTATTGTCGCATGCCTATAAATATGTTGTTGTAGGAATATAATTTGATAACGAATTTGCGTGGTATTTCTTATAATGTTAGTATGTGTATAATCGGCAAAGACATGTATGTGGCAAATTTCATATCAAAAGAGCAGTAAATAAGAACAATAAAACGAAATTTCATGTCCATTTAGCAACATTTTGTTTTACTCACCCTAATTTTCGTATTTATAATTCTTTTCCTGTGAAATTTACCACAAATATACATGTCCCGATTATACGCATAGGATCAGTATTAAAAATACCCTGCAAAGTCATTATTTAATTACATTCTTACAACAAGGCAGTTATAGATATGCGACAATTATTTTGGACATGAGTGTACTTCATACACGTGTGACACTACGGGTAAACTAAGATATCGTTCCATGTTGTACATTTTGACCTTGGATTCAACTGTTAGAAGTGAATCGAACGCTTTTGTTTTTTTCACTAATTAACGAGAAAAACGGTAATCAGTAGAATCTGTAACTTCATTAGGATTGTTGAACCAGTGGGTCACGAATCCAAACATTTTGTTGTTCTCACGGTCATTACATGGGAAGCAAGCAACATCTACGGAACAAAAATTTTTCGTCAGAATATGTGGTGTTTACGAGTCAGAACTTTCTTTGCCACGTTCTTCACCCATGAATGAAGATTTTCTCGCGACTTGAATGTGTTTGTTTTCGATTGTTATTTCTGCTGAGAGTTTCTTGTTTTAAAAGTAATAGTACCACTTGGCGTTTGGCAAATGTAGTAGTAGTCCCTTATTATCTTTTGATGTATTTAGAAAACCTTGGGAAATAACAGGATTTGTTCAATTGATTCCTCGGAGCATACTAACACAATGGCAAAATTTTTAATTGTTTATTTAGAGTTGGGTCACTGTTTCAGTTTCATTTCGCACCATTCACTCTTAGTACAGAACCTTTATCAAGGAACTTAAAAACGTTCTATGTCTGTGTGTCTGTTATTTACTTTTTTTTGTTTTTTACATTTTGAGCCTTCTTCTATTCGATAGAGCATCAAAAACTACCTGAGAAAGTGATGGAGTTTTTCACGTCACTCTTACCGCTCCCGAGATACTGGCCAAAAAATTTTCAATTTCGGGAGATTTAAGGGGCCATGTCTCGGGAACCGTCAATCATAGAGACATCATATTAGTGTTGATTAATACCAAAGAAGTGGAGGTGAACATTTTCGTATCAAATAGTAACCGGTGGCCACTAGCCAACTGGCCACCGTTCCCCAGATATTGGCCAAAAATTTCAGATTTCGGGAGATTTGAAAGAATCAACGTCTTTTGGTTGCACCAAGATGAACTTTTCTCAACTTGCCTTTGGCCCTTGTGCCGTGCGCAAACCAATCAACTTTCTTTTCAGGATCATGATAACTATTTCGTTCCTTCTCAGGATTTTTTTTTTTGCTTACCAGCATGCCCAACTCTTAACCTTAAGGGTCTGCATTAAAACTAATTTTATTAGTTCGATGTTAACGTCTCATTGTCACTGCAAAGGCTATAATGAGTGGCGTAGTCGCTAATCCTTTCGCCTTTGGTACAAGCGTTCCGTGGTTCGATTCTCGTGGTAAAACACGACCAGAAATGTGTAAAATCTTCTTCAGGCCAGTCATTGTGAATTTTTTCTGGATTTTTCTTATTCACCCCCAGACAAATGCCAAGGTGGTACTTAACAGACCCTCGTGTATCACGCTGCGTTACATTTCTTGTCGTGGTGCAGCCTCCTCCATATATCTTAATGACTTCTAGTGAAGACTGAACCAATTTGCCCAGTGATAAATTCGCCACCGCAGCTACTGCCGCGGAAAATTTGGGCAATGATGACGTCATACAGTGGAATTAACCGCCCATCTAAACTAACTAACTCTATGACCTATGGAACCCGGAGGTTCAATACCGGGTTCACATAAGATCTCCATTGAATTCTATCCTTAGCCAACTGGATCCAGTTTCTACTTTGCATTCCTACTTCTGCTAGATCCATCTTAATATTGTTCTCCCATCTGCGTCGTTTTCCTATTGGACTTCTAGTTAAGACTTTGAAAGCATTCCTATTTTCTTCCACCCTGGCTACATGGCCTACCCACTGTAGCCTCATACACTTGATGACCCTAACACTGTTTGGTAAACGTTAGAAGTTAATGTAGTTCCTTGTTATGTAGTTTCCACCATTCTCCATTTCCATTCTCCGCACTAAATACATGGATATTCGTCGGGACCGTAATACGGCAAATTATGGTTGTGTTAAAATATCAATAACACATTTGATAAAGTGGATAATTTTAAATATCTAGGACGATTGGGACGTGTCCCCCCAATATTTCGAAGTACAAAATATTCAATAGTCTACTTTAATTTAATTTATTTTCTAACGAGAGAATAACTTGTTAATAATTATTATTATATTTATTTGGAATATAATATTCAGGCTGTGAAACGATTATAACAGGGTTCTTGATATGTCTTAGGCATCCGTGAATGTAAGTAGAAAGGTAACAAATGGAATCGAAGATAATAAACAGGTTGGGCTAGATAGTACCATTTAAATCAGTTCCTTTCACGCCCCCCCCCTTCAAATTTTACATGCCAGAGACGCCCGTGATTCATAGTATATAAACTACAAGTTGATAAAATCATTGCACGAACATAATGAAGCGTATTTATCAACATTTAATGATACGCAAGTGATTACAGATATACTCCAATAATAAATATTGTTTAAATGTTTTTAGATCACACCATTCGTGAATTTCTCGTGATGCTAGAGGATTCTGATAACCTAGGTAAAATTAAATAAAAAGTCAGGAAATAAATTTACAAAACAAAACAAGAAGAATTTTGAGAAACATAAAAAAAAACTTTTTCGTGAAAGAATTCTTCGTGAATCGAGAACGAGACTGAACTTTTACAAAATTTACGACACGAGACAAAAAAAAACCTTGTTTCTCGTCTCGTTTGGTGCCATGAGCAACATTAATAAACTTACAAGGCGTAGAATCGAACCAAGGATCTGTTGCACGAGAGGCGTGTGCTCCACCGCTGAGAATCTCGTGAATGAGAAATTCTTTAATTCCTTTTTTTAAAAAAAGAATAACTAGCAGGTACTAAAAAGAATTAATCTTTGACCATAATTACGTCATTATGCGGTTAAACGTCTTAGCTGGTTGAAGCAGCGAAGAGCTGTATAAAGTGAAACATCTTCTGTCTGCTGTGCAATTGACCCTGAGAAACCAGCGTAAGGTAGGAAAGAACAATGCCAGTTTGGATCGTGCTCTATTTCTACAAGATTTATACTCTGTTCCTCTCCAGATAAGACAACCAAGAAGAATTTTTGCTGCTAGGAGAGAGAGAGGGAGAGAGATGCTGGGATGTACGTACATTGTAGCGGAACGGCGCTCACAATTTGTTAATTCGTGCAAGCTAATTAGAGTTGTGGTCATTAGCACTCAGCTAATCTGTTTCCACACCCACTTGTTTTTTCCCCTCTTAATGAACTGGGATTGCTTTTGCTACAGATCGACAGCCTTTTCCCGTCTAATACGACAGTTAACAGCCTCAGCTATCTCTTCAAATTACTTCCCTGCGATTCTCACTAACATCCTTCACCCACCTCCGTATAAATCAGTTACGTCATATACAATTTCCTTTTCGCTTCACAATTCGTATTATCAAATGTATTATTATTATTATTATTATTATTATTATTATTATTATTATTATTATTATTATTATTATTATTATTATTATTGTTGTTATTGTTATTATATTAGAACAGGGTCATTCTCATCTAAATGAAAACATGTCCATATGGTATCGGTTTACAAGAATAATGACAAGTTAAATCCGAACAACTACAGGCCGATAACCTTATCGAACATATTTTCTAAAATTTGTGAAACCATCATTCTTCACAAACACTTGTTTTTTAATGTAAAAAATATATTGCAAAAATCACAGCATGGGTTTTATAAAGGGAAATCAGTTGTTACCAATTTCTGTGAAACAACGGATTTTGCCTACTATGCAATGAAAAGTAGATCACAAACTGATGTCATATACATTGACATGAGTAAAGCTTTTGATTCAGTTGACCATTGATTACTATTTTAAAAACTTTCAAATACAGGTGTAATACCCTTGTATCTAAAATTTCTTGAAAGCTATTTGACTGGTAGAACATACCAAATTAAAATTGGAAATGTCATGTCAGATTTAGCCAGTATTAGTAACGGTGTCCCTCAAGGTTCTCCTCTGGGCCGATTACTTTTCTCTATTTTTATTAATGATTTACTAACAGTCTTAAATCATTCAAATGTTTTACTTTATGCTGATGACGTTAATCTTTTTAGAGTAGTAAACAATATTGAGGACAACGTTAGGCTACAAGATAACTTAAATAGAATCATTATGTGGTGCAAAGATAACGGTATCAATTGTTTGAAAACTAAGTGCATGACCTACAGTAACAAATCGCAATATTATGTAAGTCAATACGAAATACAAAGTAATATAATAGAGAAAGTTGACGCAATGAAGGATTTAGGTGTAATATTTGACAGATCATTACGCTTTGGTGATCATATACAAAATGTATGTAATGAAGCAAGAAAAATAATTGTTTGCCTGTTTGTTCAATGGCCTGCTTTCTGTCAATCAAATACATATGTACTCTTATATAAATTACTGGTAAGGTCGAAACTAGAATATGCATCAGTGACTTGGAACAGCCTAACAAATACTCTCGTAAACAAACTTGAGATGGTGCAAAAGTATTTTATTAGAATACTTTGTTTTAAGTTAGGACTTGACTATTATTCTAACACGTATGAATATTGGATAACGTATTTTTAATTTGGAACGACTGACTGACAGGAGAACGTTGATTGAATCTGTATTTGTAGAAAAGTTACTTGGCGACCAATGTACCTCATACTATATTTTAAGAAAAATGTTGATTTTAAAGTTCCAACATATGGTACAAGGGTAAAAATTTTATTGCAACCGCATAATAGAAAATATGTTTTAATCTGTAGGCTTTTAAAAAGCTGTAATGAATGCATATCTTAAAATATGACTTTATTTTAGAATTTTAAATATAACTTAGTAGTTTTTATTTTTGCTTTTAATTTTTGACACTTCTTTGTTTTAATAATTGACGTAAACTATACTGTCAGTGTTTTTATTATTAATAATTTATGTTATAGATGTAATCATAATTTTATCACTTGTACTATATATATTGCTAAAATAATGTAGAATAAGACAAAGTGCCGTATTTTAGCTGTTCTCAGCACGTAAAAAATAAAGTTTATTATTATTATTATTATTATTATTATTATTATTATTATTAATCGATCGACAGTGGTAGCATTAAATTCAAGTCTTTGCGCCATTTCTCATGAACCAATGAGAGTTGAGATTTGAAAGATGAGGGATTAATTGTATCTTGGGGGTACCTACATACCACCCACTTGTCGTCCAGTGTTGCCAATGTGGGGTAAAAGGCGCTAAATCTAGGGGATTTGACATTCAGAATAGCGACGAAAAATAACATTTCTGATTAGCGACATTTTTGGTGATTTTTAAATGACGATTTGGCCACTTATTTATAAATCTAGCGATTTTTGTGATGTGAACAAATCAAGCACTATTAGTTTTCCTTTTACTTAATTGAATTAGTCCAAGCGTCAATGAGTTTGGCTAATATACAGCCCATATAGCGTGTGATATCTCCAGAATCCCGCTTTATTTTCTGATTGGGTACACCTTATCATCTAACGGAAAACAATTTTAACTTTTCTTGTCATTTAGCTAGCAGAGCTTCCATTGAAAGGCAGAAATAATACAGTATTACTTCTAAAAGCTCGAGTAAGCGGTGAATGGGTGTATGTTTTTTCTCTGTAAAGGTTTAAATTTCATGAGTTTTTTCCTCGTGAGATTTCGTGAACGCGGAATTGAACCTCCGTGTTCTGCGGATTCCATGGAGTTGATTTTGAGTTTAACGTCTCGTTCAGCAGCGAGACTATATGATACGTGGACCTACTAACATGGAATCCGAACCACGTCAGTTCCCGTCGGAAATCGAACCGGGTCTCTAACCAAAGGCGAGTACGCTAACCGCTTTGCATGGAGTTATGTATATAAAGAGAGAAACACGGAATACCACGAATAATTTTTAGCGACTTTTCATTTCAAATTGGAGTCATTTCACCTGCCAATTAGCGATTTTTCGTGTCAACTTTTTGGCATCACTGTTGTCGTCCCAAGATTCATCTGGGTCCAGTTCACTATACTTATCTGCCCACGCCCGTTCGATACCCATCTTACGAAGTAATTTTCACTTATTGGGATTCAATTAAGGCTGTTTGTTAGAAGTCAAAATTAAGGAACAGAAAATGCTGAAGAAAATGGTGTTTGTTGCAATGTTTTTTGAATAATCCAATCGTAAGGTATACAAGTTTGCGCTAACGTCTGTAAAGTCACTAATTTGCACGCGATGCTCAACAAAATTGGACTGGGATTAAAAATTTTAAAACCCGGTTTTATGCTGCCAATATGTGCTGTAATAGTATATTTAAAAAAAATAATAATAAAAAAGAAAATTAGGAAAACCGAAAATGAATCAAAAGATTATGATCTTGGCCAATAATTAGTTTTTGGATCAGGGACCACAATTTTTTTTAAAGACCTCTAAATCGAGTTTTCGTATTTTCTACGGAATAATCACATCATACTGAGTTAAGTGATAGACTAGTTTGGGTTTGGCTGCACTGTATGATACAGATATAAGGCGTACAAGAAAATTTTTGATTGAAATATATTGGATATTTTGATCAAAAAAATTAAAAATAAAATAAAATGGTCAATCAACCCTCATTGGATCGCTTGATATGGATTGACCCTAGGCAAAAAAAAAAAAAAAAAAAAAAAAAAGAAAGAAAGAAAGAAAGAAAAGAAAAGAAAAGAAAGCGTAGATCATTGGTCCTTAACCTAATTCCTACCAGGAGCTCCACTTTGCCACATCCTCTTGCCAGGGACTCCTTATAATTTCTGGTTTGTAAATAAGCTTGTGTGGGATTTTTAATATTCCTATTGCGGATATTTCACGATATTCATCTATTTTTATAATAGTAGAATCCATTTCTTGTATATGGTGGATATAGTAACTTCCTTAAAAGCGAATGAATTAAAACCAATTTCGAATCCAACCCGTCATATTATTTCAAAGTAAAGGACATTTGAAAAAAAAAACCTTCATAACTCCCTTAACTTTTGATGATATAAAAGAAATAAAGTAATTTCTAATTTTGGTTGAAAAACTTGGACAGTTGTTAAAAAAAAGTTAAGTATTTTAAATAACTTGATAACGTGCGTCACGAAGATTGAACCTGACATTGCCGTACTGGTGAAATCATAACATGTTCAGGTATCTTATTAGCTTTCAATTTTAATTGTAATATGCGGGTTTTGTTGCATTTGCATTTTTCTGATATTTCAATATGCAGTTTTCATTAGTTTTATATCGTACCTCTTTCATTTAAATTCATTTTAAGTAAATCTGCACCTGATGAAAATATTTAGTAGGTCTATTTTTTTGTTGTTCTTAACAATATGTATAAAAATAAAAATATGCCTATCAAAACAAAATCTTATATATAAAAGAGAACGCACAAATCCTTTGTTCCCTCATCACGCTAATACGGCTGAACCAATTTCTTTCATTTTTGGGGGGTTATTAGGATTTGGACCCTAGATGGTTTTTATCATATCACTTTAATTTTCAATTACCAGTGTCTTGAGATAATTGACCATTCAAGTGTCCATAACGTACAAATCCTTTGTTAGTTCATCATAGGTAAAAATAAACGTATTTATATGCAACCCGCATGACCGTGTCACTCGGCGGGTTAACATAAATGACAGGCGATATAATGTTAACATTTACTGCAATCTACTATGGTTTTTATCATATCACTTGAAAGCGAAAAAGTAAAAATTATCTAATTAACAAGGTTTATTGCGTTCCGGGGTGACCCCAGCGAAGCGGGGTGAACGCTGCTAGTTCAAAATAATATTTAAAAATATTTTTCCGTTTTAGATTCTAATTATATTGATCTCTTCCCCTTGTCTTCGTGACTCCCAGTTTGAGAAACCCTGAAAGGGAAAAAAATGCTATGTTAAATCTACTATTTAAATCGCGTGGAAATATCCCCTGACACTAGGATCACTACTGCTTCGAGTTATTGAGTTCTCGAAGGCATTGTTGCAATGAGCATTGTCCTATTGTTGGTGTCGATGATCTAAGAGCCCACGACTTTTTAATGTTTTATCTTCTGTTGTTGCAACGGTTGTGGTGTTCCGTTTGTTTTTATGTAACTTCCTTTGCCTTCGTTGCTTATTAATTATTGATTTATGTTCGATCAAATTAAGACTGGATACCGTTGGAAGATTCCGCGTTCTCATTACCATGTTTGGACATCGGGAAGTGATCCAGAAGAACCAAGAAAGCATTAATTGTTGAGATTATTTTTGCTATGAAATTTTGATTTTATGAGTTCTTTCCTGTCATGACCTTTCCTCTTTGTTCGCTGTATTGTTGGCAGAGCCGTGTGAACCATGTTTCATTCAGTTATTATTTTCCGATTGTTATTCCTTAAGCTAGTACTATAAAACGTATCGGTACTTATATAATCCATAACAGCTATCCACCACGCCTTTTGCTGTACATTTCCGCACTTTAAGCTGAAAACCCATTTACAGTATCTATTGGTCATTTCTGTATTGGTAAAAAAATTGTAAAAGAAAACGAAAAGAACTATTTTATGTGGATTCAGTATTATTCTACAAACAATAAGTCGTTGAGACAGTCGTGAAACGAACTCAGAATTTCTGAGCGTGCAAAGCTATGGCCGAGCTGATCCAAGCCAACCACAGCTGTTCTTAACTAGGCTATCAATTATAGGGAACATTATTCTCTAGACGATAGGCTGTTTCGTCACAGAATTTTATCAGCGACGCAACTAGACTAGTTGTCTCCCGGGGCAAGAACTCGCCTTAGCACTTCTCCCCCCCCCCCTTCCCGATGCCTGACTAACCAAACCAAAATGCTCCTCAATTACACTTGATATTGGCATACACAGTAAGTGCGTTTGCACACGGCAACGATAATATCGGTGGAAGCACCGATAATGTCGACGATGAAATCGACTTCAATGTACACAAATCGTAGCTTGCACACCCAACCGATATTATCGGCCGATCCTCCGATACGCAGATGCTGTCGGCCAAGCCCCCGATATTGTCGGCGGTATCGTCGACACCGATACTTTCGGGAGCAATGTTTTCTTATGATTGGATGCGCATGCGGCCAATAATGTCGGCCGGCCAGTGGGTTAGATGAAGATAGTGAGTGACAAGGCGAAGTGTATTTTTGTTTCGTTTCTTATCTTTGGAATTTTGTTGTTTCCATTTTTTCTATTACAATTGTATAATAATATTATTATTACCTTGTCCTATAAACAACTTCGGAACAGCTTATTATTTATTGACAGTCTCTGTTTTGCAGTAGCTAATTCCCTTCATTAAATAAATATAAAAGGTGGGAAGTCTAAAGAGTACTGGTTTCCCTCTAAATAGCTATTACCAAATAGAATATATTAATTTAGATAACCAATTTCTTGATTATTTTCTACTCCTTTTTTTATTTTTGTTCTTTCTCTCTCTCCCCCCCCCCACACACACACACTCTTTGATGGTATATTTTTTAATCTATTATTGCTTTTAAATTTTAATACATTCTGGAAATTAATTTAAGCGTAATTTTCCAAGTTTGATACACTGTGAACATAAGCATATGGAAAAAAATCCTGATTGTTATTACTTCCATTTTATTTTCTATTCCATTTTTCTATAAGTGGTAAAGCGTGATTTCATAATTGCTGTACGTAAATTTATAAAACACCACTAGCTAGTATTTCGTTGCCAAATAATCTGAGAGTAGCATGATTGACATTCTTATAGTCTTATCACAATAACTGAAAAAAAAAAAAATGTTTTTGGAATTATATCGGGATGTGTATATGTGTAGAATTAATCAATAGTCTCTTGCTTTAGAATAGAATATTTAATTATGACAAACAATCAAGCTGTCTCGATTATTATACTCCGGCATTTTACAAATCTCTTAAATCGATGTAAGTTAAATGAAGACACAAAAAGCTGGAACTAAAATTTAACTTTGCGGGCTCTTTTGGTTGCAAGGGTTTTTACAGTCACTAAAAGATAGCTTTGAACGTTACTTGTGTTGTAGGGATATGCCCCTAAGGTTGATTAGTCGTTGTTGCCTTGTTAAGCTTCTGATGTTTATATATATATATATATATATATATATATATATATATATATATATATATATATATATATATATACGATTTTTAGTTTCATAGTTTGCTAAAACTCCTTTCCTTGCCTTATAGTGAAAATAAATATGTGTCCAGTTTAGCACCCCACAATCCGACGCCCGGGGCCCAGCCCCGTTTTCCCTCCTTAGTTACGTCACTGAATTTCATACAGATCCGGCCAGTAGTTACCGAGAAATAAAGTGCCACATACAAGCTGAGCCGAATCGAGCCGAGCCTTCCCTGACTGAGTCCATTTATAGCGATCTTTTATTCCTTAGACCAACGATGAGCAAAGTATGGCCCACACTCCTCATTCGGCCCTTTGAAAGTTTGTATCCGATCCGCGACACGATTCCTTAGCTGACGAATAAAAGGAAGAATAGAGTTACTTCAAAATAATTGTATTAGAAACAGACTGACAAATGAGAATTTAGCATTACTTCAAACAGTTAGTACATCCCTGTTCGAGCCAGATTATAAAAAACTTGAATCATTAATAGGTCTTAGTATTGTAAGATATTTATAAAATGTATCTTTGTTGTTTTTAATAAGGTATATTGTTCGGCTTAAAGTTTTATTGTTTTTTCTTCGGCCTTCCTAAAAAATGTTTGCCTAGCATTGCCTTAGACCAGTGGATGTCAAACTTATGAATCTTTTAAGCTACCGTACCGTTTTTACGTACGTAAATTACCGTACCTAACCTAACCTAACCTAACATGAACCTCTACTATGAATCTACAATTTTGAGTTTCACATTGTTACTTTTCTGTACATTTTTAATGTTGAAAATAGTATTTGTTATCATTGTTATGACCATTATTGCTTCTTTATTGTTGCAGACTATTTCGTAACTTGAAATTTAAAAATACATTCAGTCCTTTCGACAAAACAAACATGGATACAAATTACCTACATTTGTGTTTTAAAAGTAAAAGAGATTTGTTTGCTCATTCGTTATTTAGTGATCTTCCTTCTTAGTGAAAGGTTGGATACAGTTTTCAAGAAAAAGTGTATTTTTAAAAGCCTTGGTCCCATATCTCATTGCAGTTGTTTTCTATTTTTAAATTAGAATTAAAAAAATAAGCATAATGATATACCACGGGGGGAGATCAGTGATCGAGCTTTCTTCTATGTGAGAAGATCAGTAATCAAAGAAAAAATTACTACTATATTTTATATTTACAAATAATAATAATAATATCTGTATGAGTGTGCCGCGAGAATTCAAGTTACACCTCTAGTGTGTCGCAAGTTGAAAAAGGTTGGGAAACGCTGGTGTAGATCTTTGAAATGTGCCTTACCGTTGTAATAGGTTCAATGTCTTAAGAGTGATTATTATGAATTGTCCTGGTGTTTGGTGGTTGTTGTAGGCGAGGATCATTACAAATCGTTAGAAGTGTAGTGACAAAAGCGGAATCAGCAAGCAGAAAGATATGATCACCACGGTTGGTGGATTAGCACAAGTGATCTCGCAGGAGCCTCTCCCAAGTGGATCATGAATATCTGGTCAACGTCCTTGTCATCAGTGTCCCTCATCACGTTTCTACTCCACATTTTTTTTCTTTCTTGTCTTTTCATTTCATGGGCGGTGGATTCGAAAACATCTGACACTGATTTTCATGCCTCATGACTGCTGAATTTTTACTTTTGTTCATTTCAGTCGAAAAATCAATGGTCTCTTCCAGCAACTGGGTTGACTAAACTCGCCCTTTGAAAGAGATCAACTCTGCTTGCTTTACAAGGACTTCACGAATTACAGCTGTAAGTTTGTGTAGCCCAAAGATGCTTTATAACACATAACATTTGTAATATAAAATGAAATACTTAAGTTTTACGTCCCACGGTTCTGCCGGCTAGGCTAAAGAAGGGGTGAGGATGAGAAATGAATCAAATGGCGGAATGAAGAAAGTAGGAGGAAACGGAAGAACCGCGAGAAAACCCACCACAAAGAACATAACATTTGGTGCACTGAAATATGTCAATAAATTTATCTGTTCTCAGCCATACTGGTAACTTTATGTATTAGCATTTAGCTTTTTTCACCCATAGGGTCTATTTGGTTTACTTTTTAAAATTATAATTATTACAAATACAGTGAGACAGGCGCGCATCTAGAAATTTTTGTCGGAAGGGGTCCAAGCTTTTCTGGGGGGTCTAATACTACTATTGAACGGTATTATTCCGCACTCAGAAAAACAATAAGTAATTGTAAACCTATATTTTCAGAAAAAAATAGAACTAGGCCCTAGATTGTTTTTATAAGAGAAGAAGTACAGATGAAGTGTAAGATCAAATTTTCATGCTACGTCAATCATTTCTCTGTTAAACAAGTAGAGTTTTATTATAATATAGTTTATACTTCCATCTATATTTTTAGGAAATAATGATAGAACTAGATTGTTTTTATAAGAGAACAAGTACAGATGAAGTGTAAGATCAAATGAAATGAAATGAAATCTTTAGTTTTACGTCCCACAGTTATGCCGGTTAGGCTAAAGGAGACGGTGATGATGAGTAATGAATGAAGTGGTGGAATGAAGAAAGTGGGAGGAAACGGGAGAACCCCGAGAAAACCCACGCACACGGTGTTTGTCCACCACAAAGTTCACTTGGCGGGAGCAGGGTTTGAACCCGAGACCCCTAGCACCAGAGGTGAACGCTCTACCACTGAGCCACCGCGGCCCGAAGTGTAAGATCAAATGTTCATGCTACATCAATCATTTCTCTGTTAAACAAGTAGAGTTTTATTGAGAAAGTATACAAATGTGTCTTGAGTTACGAAGTTTTGGGGGTGTTCCGGATACGATACACCCCCTACAGGCCCGTATCTAAAAGGGGTCTAGGGGGCCGGACCCTCTAAATTTTGCTGACGCCCCCTAAAATTTTCACGGTAGGCTTGCAAATGAACTGTAATATGGTGATGAACTGTAATATGGTTGGATCGGCCCCCTCTAACTTCTACCGCCCCCTACATTTTTAGGCTGGCTACCGGTCTGCCCCCCTACCCCGTGGCCCTGCAGTGAGACTAATAAATACCCTCGCATGTTACTGCATTACTTCTAAGACTTTCATTTAGAATTCGTCTGAACAATCGGACGAAATTCGAAGACATCTTATTTCTAATAGATCATCCGATTGTTTTTTTTTTTTCCCTTTCTTCGAGGTTAAATATCAAAGAAAATTCTATAACATGTCTAATTATTTTCAATGAAAAGTCCAAATACCAAATTGCATGCTTCTACACTTAAGGGATATCGAGACATGGACATTGTAATATAATAATTGTAGCCCCCCCCCCCCCCCGTTCACAAAACCCGGTCACAAGACCTATATACTGGCCAAATATGAAGTTTTTAACTTAATCCTACGTACACCAAGGGATTACGCGTAATCCTGCATACCAAGGAATACCCTGCATACCCTGCATACCAATAGACCTGCCAAGGGAAGAATACCTATGACGATGATACGACAGTGTTATTTAATAATCTTTTTATCTTCCATTAATCGTGCTTCTCTTTTAGCTTAAAGGGTATAACCTGAGTTGCATTTAAAGATATCATTGGTGTATTCACTTTTATTTTCTGTAGAACAGTTAATAGAAAAACCTAAGCATGTATGGCAGTCCACGGGATGTGAACCCGAACCTCGGCAACCGCTACACTTTGTCGGTTTTCTGAGAAGAAAATTTTCATTAGTGTGAGAGATAAATTACTGTCAGCTATGATTATCTATATAGGGGTCTACAATATATATAAAAATGAAAGTGACCATGTTTATGACTTAATGATTCTTGAACCACCTTACCTATGTTGATCAAAGTTTCAACATAGTTGAGGTTCGAACCTTGGATGATTTCTATCGTTTCATTTTGACGGTCAGGAGGACGGAGGGAAATATATAAAAATGAGCAATATTACTGTCGAATTCAAAGTTTTCGGGGTCGCTGAGATGAACAGTGACACTTCCGATGCCATTTAAATCCAAATTCAGCCCCGCAACTTGGGGAGCAATATATACGAGGGTTGGAACTTAAATAGTGGCAACACTGCTGTGGAGACACTATGCAATGAAATGTATTAGTGACGCTGATAGCACACGTTGTTGACATACCTACCTAACCTCCGAGCAAATAGACTCGCCCGTCGCACGTCACCGGCAGGCGCACAAGCGAGGGAAGCACAGTCACTTGTGAGCGAGCGGTCTAACGTAAAGGAACCCATCGTGATGCAATTTGGGCATGCCCAGGCGTTCCTTCAGGATGCGAAGCACAATCATATGCGCTAATCCGGTTTCGTGGGTAAGCTCACGAATCGTCAAGCGTCGATCACTGTCCACTAACGCGGCAACAGCTTGCACTTCTTCTTCAGAGACGCTAGGACGACCTGCCCGATGCATGTCTGCCACTGTTTGCCGACCTTCGTTGAAGGCTTTTACCCACCGTGCCACTGTTCTGTACGGCAATGCCGTTTCCTCACACGCCTCTTGAAGCTCTTGATGACTCTGTCGTGCTGTACGACCTCTGGCTCATTCAATCTTGATCCAACTCCGTTGTTCCTGTTTCGAAAACATAGTAACACCTTTACGTTAGACCGCTCGCTTACAAGTGACTGTACTTCCCTCGCTTGTGCGCCTGCCGGTGACGTGCGACGGGCGAGTCTATTTGCTCGGAGGTTAGGTAGGTATGTCAACAACGTACGCTATCAGCGCCACTAGTACATTTCATTGCATAGTGTCTCCACAGCAGTGTTGCCACTATTTAAGTTCCAACCCTCGTATATATATATATATGATTGAAAATGACGATATCAAAGAGTGCTTTAGTAATAGTAAAAAGTCATTGACTAACGGAACATATAACTAATTTTTCTTATTTTAACGCAGCGAAGAAGGGAATTGACGCTAGTCCAAAATAAGATGCATCGTGTTCGAATGCTTGAATTTAATTTTTTTAAATTTATTTTATTATTATTATTATTATTATTATTATTATTATTATTTATTTATTTATTTATTTATTTATTTATTTATTATTATTTTTTTTTTACTTCCGCAAGCATAGAATGTTTACAGGTCGTTCTAGAAGAGTCAAGTCACCAAAATAATCCCTAAAAGTTCAGAGTACCTACTTCCATGTGTGTATTGTGTTCTAATAAATTGTAATGCTTTGTGACGATTAAAATGACTGAACGAAATAAATATATGATGTTGCAACAAGTGATGGCGATATATACGCACTTCCGTGTCCGTGGCTCACGGAAATAACTTCCCTGTGAAAGTGAATGCTATATACGTAGAGTGGCTAATGTAATTTTTTCTTCTTGTTTATTTCGTCAAGCTCATTAAGAATAACTTTCGGTTCAGCGATGTTTTGATTAATACCTTCAACAAAAATAATTCTTTCAAGGAAATGTGATACCCTGACTGATATTTATCGCGTTATAATTTAAATTATTGCACTTAGGTGGTATAGAAGGCGTCACGGCAAGCCAAGCTTTCCTACTGATGTTTTCTTTCTTCCTAAGCTGATACGCAATCAAAACAAACTCTATTACTCTTGCTTTCTTGAGCATTGCAGAAGGGGAAAACAAGTAGCTAACCAGAGTAAAAATACCTTCCTTTAAAAGGCATTATCTTAAGGGTCTTCACTACAGCGAAATCAAACTACCGCTAATTTTAAAATTTTCTTCAATATCTTCAAAACAAACAAAAAAATATTGGAAAAGCAGAAACGTAGTGAACTAGACAATACGATTTTGCATATGATACCGTTATCACAATTCACCTATCTGTTTTCGGTATACCGCTATTTACAGAACCCGCAAAAAATGCTAAATCTATCTTCAGTTCCAAATCGAAAACAGATAGATGAGTTGTGATAACGGTATCACATGCAAAATCGTATTATCTAGTTTACTACGTTTCTGCTTTTCGAATATTTTTTATTTATTTTGAAGATATTACAGAAAAACTCTAAAATTAGCGGCAGTTTAATTTTTCTGTAGTTAAGACCCTTAACTAACTCTATGGCCTATGGAACTCGGAGATTGAATGCCGCGTTTACAAAAAAGCTCTCCACTGACTTCTATCCTTAGCCAACTGGATCTAGTTTCTACTTTGTATTCCTATTTCTGCGATATCCATGTCCATCCATGTGCGTCTAGGTCTACCTAATGGCCGTTTTCCGATTGGATTTCCAAATAAGACTTTGAAAGCGTTCCTACTTTCTTATGTACTCGCTACATGACCTACCCACCTAAACCTTCTAGATTTGATGACTTGTAAACGGTATAAATTACATAGTTCCTCGTTATGAAGTTTCCGCCATTCCCCATTTCCGTTCCTCTTGGGTCCGAATATTCATCTCAAGATCTTGTTCTCAAATATTTTCAGTGGGAGTAAGCGACCACGTTTCACAATCATACAGAACAATAGGCATGATTATCGTTTTATATATTTTAGGCTTTAAATCCTTCAAATATTGATCCTAGATATTTGAAAGTATTCACTTTATCAAAATAATTATTCGAAATTTTAATGTATCCATAATTTGCAGTATTACGATCCCGACGAACGTCCATGTATTTAGTTTTCTCAGTATTTACTTCTAAACCCATATTCCTGCAAGCGTTTAATAAGACTTCTGTATTTCTTTGTATTGTTCTCCTATCATTCCCTATTAAATTTACATCATGAGCTTACGCCATAACCTGATGAATATCATTCATCTCTTGGCCATGGTTGCTATCTTTGATTTTCCTTATCGTATTCCAGGACAAAGTTGAATAATAATGGCGTCCTTGTTTAAGGCCATTATCGACGTGAAAGCTCGTGGACAAAAAATTTCTTACCCGGACTTTACTTTGGGATTCATTTAAACATACCTTAATTAATCTAATTAGCTTTTGCGGTATTCCAAATTCTGTAAAAATGTTATACAATGTTTCTCTCCTAACCGAGTCGTAAGCCTTTCTAAAATCAACAAATGTATGATGTACCGGGATATTGTATCTCCACTTCTTTTCAAGTATTTGTCGATTGGTAAATATTTGGTTTATAGTTGATCGATTATCTTATAAATTCTAAATTTTTACACCAATTCGCCTGCACTTCATGTCACTGAGAATGCATTCCTATTCCTTTTAGACACTTCCAATTATAACTGTACAAGTCTTCTTCTTCTTCTTCTTAACCTTTTTCCCAGTTAGTTGGGGTGAGCTTTTCTGATCGCTGTCCTGCACCTGTTTCTATCTTATGTTACATCCACTGTGATACTCCACTGCACCATATCGTTCTTAAGGGTCTTTACTTCAGCTAAATTAAATTACCGCTAATTTTAGAGTTTTTCTGTAATATCTTCATAACAAATAAAAATATTCGAAAAGCAGAAACGTAGTGAACTAGGCAATACGATTTTACATGTGATACCTTTACCACAATTCACCTATTTGATTTTGGTATGCCACTATTTAGAGAACCCGCAAAAAATGCTAAATCTATCTACAGTTCCCAATCGAATACAGATAAATGAGTTGTGATAACGGTATCTCATGGAAAATCGTATTATCTAGTTTACTACGTTTCTGCTTTTCGAATATTTTTTATTTATTTTGAAGATATTACAGAAAAAACTCCAAAATTAGCGGTAGTTTAATTTCGCTGTAGTGAAGACCCTTAACACAATCTCCCCACTTCTTTGGCTGACCTTGAGCTCTTTCCATTCAGTTCTAGGATCCACTCGGTAAGCTACGTATTGTAAAGGTCTTCTTACACGCCCAAACCATCTCATTCTACGTTCTTGCAGTTTTCCTACTACTGGTCTAACCTTTACTGTTCTCCGGATCACTTCATTCTTAATTTTGTTCAAGTAGTATTGATATTATTAGTTTTCGAGGGTGGCATAGCTCAGTGGTACATCGCGTACCTCTGGTACGTAGAATCCTTAGTTCGATCGCCGGCCAAGTAAACTTTATGGTGGGCAACATCGTGGATTTTCTAAGGATACTCCCGTTTGCTCGCACATTTCATTTTACCGATTCTTCCATGATCATTCTCTTGCCTTAATAATCAATTTCCCATAGACTAAAGGGCATAATCGTAGGCGCTATGATATCCCATCAAAGAACTCCACTTTAGCCTACCTTCACCTCGCTTGCATTACTATAGTCCGACATACTGGATTGACCATATTTCTTTGCGAAAAAAGCGGGCATAAGAAAGGTAAAAAATGAAACGTAGGTTCATAAATTTATTACATCAACGTCAGTATTGTCCGCAAGACGAGAAATAAAGATTTCTCGGCTCGCCTTGTAAATTTTTGAAAAAGTCTCGTCTCGTTTCGATTCTTATCCTAGATATCCTAGAACAGTGGTCGCCAACCTTATGAAGCTTCTGAACTACCGTATCATTTCTAAATCCTACTGTGAGCTACCGTATCATTTCTAAACCCTACTGTGAGCTACCGTATCATTTCTAAATCCTACTGTGAGCTACCGTACTATTTCTAAATCCTACTGTGAGCTACCGTATCATTTCTAAATCCTACTGTGAACTACCGTACTATTTCTAAATCCTACTGTGAGCTACCGTATCATTTCTAAATCCTACTGTGAGCTACCCTACTATTTCTAAATCCTACTGTGAGCTACCGTATCATTTCTAAATCCTACTGTGGGCTACCGTATCATTTCTAAATCCTACTGTGAGATACCGTACCATTTCTAAATCCTACTGTGAGCTAGCGTATCATTTCTAAATCCTACTGTAAGCTACCGTACCATTTCTAAATCCTACTGTGAGCTACCGTATCATTTCTAAATCCTACTGTGAGCTACCGCCATTTCTAAATCCTACCGTGAGCTACCGTACTATTTCTAAATCCTACTGTGGGCTACCGTATCATTTCTAAATCCTACTGTGAGCTACCGTGCCATTTCTAAATCCTACTGTGGGCTACCGTATCATTTCTAAATCCTACTGTGAGCTACCGTGCCATTTCTAAATCCTACCGTGAGCTACCGTACTATTTCTAAATCCTACTGTGGGCTACTGTATCATTTCTAAATCCTACTGTGAGATATCGTACCATTTCTAAATCCTACTGTGAGCTACCGTATCATTTCTAAATCCTACTGTGAGCTACCAACCGAAAGAACTACCAACTTAAAAAAAAACTTACATTCGTTTATTACCTATAAACTAACATCCAGCACCGTAGACAACCGGAACGTTAACACGATCAACGAAAATGTCCCCGCGAGCTACTAGTAGCTCGCGATCAACGATTTGGCGATCGCTGTCCTAGAAGTTATTATATTGATTACTATTCTCATAATCTCTTCTAATTTTCCCATTTATCGTACAAAAATCCTTGATGGGTACATGGTTAGCGCAGGAGACTGGGTTCGATTTCCGCGTGGGACCTCGTGTGGTTTGGATCCCATATTAAGCTGCATGTTGCCCACGAAGGATTCCATATCCCAAATTCAAATTCGACCAGAACAACGCTGGAAGTATATTTTAGAGGGACTATTTATTACCCATTGATCACTTTGTGGTTTCATGCAGTTCAGCAGTTAGAAGTCCGCTCGGATGAAATATTCAAAATATTCGGCAGTTGAAGGCAAATATTTAGGAAAAGTGGTTAAAAACAAAATATTACTCTATTATTCTTGATTGAACAGTACTTGGGCCACGGTGGGTCAGTGGAAGATCATTCACCTTTGGTGTGTGGAGTTCCTGGAATGACCCCAGTTCGCGTCAAATGGGCTTTGTGGTGGACAAGTGGCATGTGCGTGGGTTTTTCGGGGTTCTCCCGTTTCCTCCCACTTTCTTCATTCTATTATTTCATTCATATCTCATCATCACTGTCTCCTTTAGCCTACACGGCGTAAGTGAGGAACGTAAAACTCAAAGATTTCATTTCATTTGATTTGATTGAACACTAGATATTCCTTATTTTTAAGCAACTCTGTAATATTGCCCTTTATAAACAAAGATACCACTGACATCGAAAATAGACCTAATTCTATATTTTCTTAACCCTTTTAGGATTTATGGTAACTTTGGTTACCATGGCGTAGTTTCGTCTTTAACCGCTTATTTAGGTTATATAAGAGTTATTACAGTGAAACCTCTTTAAAGCGGACAGCCGTGGGGAATCAAAAATTGTCCGCTATAGAGAGGTGTCCGCCTTACAGAGGTTTCAATATTTTCTTACGTAAATTAATAAACAAGGTAATATGCAATTAGAATTTTTTTTGCATGAATCACGTATTTATGAATATTACCAAAATGTTACTGTACCTGCATTATCTTGCGCCATCCAATTCGAGGCACAACATGGGAATAAGATGTTATAGTTCTCTGCACTTTACACTTATCTCCACTTACTACGTTTCGGTGTGTTGCTTTAATTTGTGAGTTAATTGCAGTCCAGCAATGATTTTTTTAAAAAGACAATATGCGTACCCGTGGTCAAAAATACCAAACTTGTCTTCTGTTTGGTTAGAGATTCCAGCGGGACAGTAGAATATGTCATTCCAACAGTTGGCAACTGTCAATCACTTTTGTTTCTGAAGCATGTTGGGTGGGAGTGGAATGCAAGCAAAGGATATAAGGGTGTTGTGAAACAGAGACCCTTCCTCTACGTTGCTCAAGAGACAGTTGAGGAGGCAAAATGTTATCACACCCACATGTTCTTCCTTGGTGACATACGTATGAATTACTAAAAATGTATTTTTACTGCACTTTCCAACTTGTTTCCAGAGAAAGTGTCCGTAATACGGAGGTAAATAATACCTATAAAAGACAAAAAAGACTGTCCGTATCCGTACTAGAGATGTGTCCGCTTTAGAGAGGTTTGCCAATATGTTTTTTTCCTATTACAGTGTTTGGGGATTACAAAACATGTCCGTTATGGGAGGTGTCCGCTTTACAGAGGTGTCCGTTAGTAGAGGTTTCACTGTATTATTTTTTTTTTATTGGTCAAGTCAGGGATAGACGAAAGAACACCCCAGATACGTTTTGAAACTAGATGATCATCTTGGCAGCGCCAAGTGGTGGCGGAGGGGCGTGACTTTTTTCTTTGTTAAGGTAAATTTCAAAAAAATTTCAGATAGTCTTTAGTTTTCAAGATATCGTATTGAAACTTTGCACACGGATTGTGTGCACCTTTGGGTATTTCTCTTTCTTTCTTTCTTTCTTTTTCTTTTTTTTTTTTTTTTTGAGATCCCTACATGAAACCGGGGCCGAGCCCGAGGAGCGCAAGTATTCCGAGAGAACGATTTTTTTTTTTCAGAAAATTTCCAGTTTTTCCCGATTTTTCCGGTTCAGGTGTATGATACGGACATATGAGTGGTGTTTAAACCATTACTCTAGGCCAGATAGTAATGACGCAGTAAAATTTTATATATATATATATAGGGGCCGCGGTGGCTCAGTAGTAGAGCGTTCACCTCTGGTGCTTGGGGTCCCGGGTTCGCTCCCCCCGCCAAGTGAACTTTGCGTTGTGCGTGGGTTTCCTCGGGGTTCTCCCGTTTCCTCCCACTTTCTTCATTCCACCATTTCATTCATTACTCATCATCATCGTCTCCTTTAGTGTAACCGATTAGGCTAAAGGAGACGATGATGATGAGTAATGAATGAAATGGTGGATGGTTTGATATATATAAAGGGCCTAAATTCAAACTTTGAACATTTTTTTCTGCTCTTTGCTTTCAAGATACAAGATTGAAGTTTTGCACGCGTATTATGTACATAACTACGTATTTTTTAAAAAATCAGATCCCTACATGAACCCAAGCCCAGGCCAGAGGGGCGCAAATTTTCGAAAAAATGTTTTTTCGAAAAATATCCTGGTTTCCCCGTTTCTGGTATATAATACGGAGAAGCGAATGGTACCATTGGAAAGTATGGTCCATCCTTAAAAAAAAAAGCAAAAAAAAAAAAAAACGAGGTATGAACCATTATCCTAAGATAAACAGTAAGGAAGCAGTAGCTGTTTGAGTGAAAGTCTAAAATTTACCTCCAAAGTGGAAATCCTAAAAGGGCTAATGATAGTTTGATATGCAATATTCTCTCGTTCATTCACCGGTTCAATATTCTGTCGTATTGATATTGTGCCATGTAACTGACGAAGGGTCTCACAGTGATCCCTCGTCCTAGGCCCCGCAACGTCTAAGGCTGTTCCTTGTTTTTTTTTTTTTTTTTTTTTTTTTTTTGTTTAGCGAAACACAAATAATATTGGAGAATTTTCTTTTCAGATTTTTGTTTAGGAAAAACAGAGTATTAAAAGCAAACACATAAACAACAACAAAAAACGTCAATAATGGTAGCATCCATATGAGGTGCAAATGCTTGGTTCACTCTTTAAAAAAAATGCAGAACGTCCCGTGATGGTCGACAGCGTCTATAAAACGTGAATGTATGCCTCTGCTTGCGACCGTTGCAGAAAGTTGTAAACAAGCTTTTGATAAATGTGCAAATGTGCGTGAAGTTGGAAAATGAGCGTGAAAAATGAAAACCGTTTTTATTGTGTTCAAAATGGGAAGCATTGAAGAAACCACAATAATTCATGGTTATTGCTGTTAGGACCTGCGAGCGAGTTGTTCTCTGCAATTTCTCGTTTCTTCAACTATCTTCCTCCGATTAAGTTGTACCGTTGGCAGTGATTTGATCTATCGAGGCTTTCAGGATGGTAACTCTTATTTCCATTTTCAAGCTTTAAAACTAGTTCCATCCTATGCTGGGTCTTATAAATCAAGTAAATTTGTCCATCTGTCTGTCTACAGGTATTAGAGCAGAGGCGGCCCTGTTTGTCTGTCTATCTGTCTGCGTGTTCGACCGTCCATGGGACACAAAATCTCAAGGACCACTTGATGCGACTTGATGCATCACCATTAGTTTTAACTATCATGCAAAGGGTCAATGTTTAGGAACCCAGTTCGTTCATTGTGGTTCGTTCATTGTGATGCATATACTGGTAATAGTGGAAATTAACAATTTCAGGTTATAACGTTGATTACTACCGAGGATAAACTGTAATATACTAATTACCAGGGGTGCTCCTACGGAGAATTTACCGGTTCAGCTACCCCCCCCCCCCCAATAAACTTCGTAAGTCAACATACATTTGTATACTTTCTTAATAAAACTCTACTTGTTTAACAGGAAAATGATTGATGTAGCATGAAAATTTCATCTTACACTTCATCTGTACTCTTTCTCTTATAAAAACAATCTAGCTCTATCATTTTTTTAAATACTAGCTGAACCTGTGCTCTCTACACAGCGCATCATTCGTATATGAGCATAAATCTCCTTCTCATTCCTCACAACATATGTACATGCCCCTTTAGAGACACAAGTGAAAGACGTCTTGATTTTTTTTAAAAAATCGGCAAGAGGTATCATAAAGGGGCCTACTTTTTCGATTATTTTTTCTCAATATCTCGCACCGTTTGCAAGATTTGAGCCTACTTCCGGTTGGAGTTTCTAATTCATGTATGACCAGTGTTTTCTTTCTTCTTGGATGCAGTATATAATAAGCAAATACATTACATATACAATTAATTATAATGTCAGTTATATATGGTGTTCATTGGGCAAAACACTCATAAAATAAAGATTTATCTTAGACTCGAGAAATGGTTATTCTTTCTTTCTCATTATTATTTGGCCATGAAACAAACGCCTGAGACATATACAACCCCAATATACAACAATGTGGTGTTGGAATGTATGACGCATAGGATATGATGCTTTAGTTTTTTTTTTAATTTCGACGCTTCCACTGTACCCTTAAAAAATGTAATAAAGAAATAATAGTTATGCTATTTTCAAATATTCAATTAAAACTGGACAATCTACGCAAAATTTGCAATCGATCAGTGAAAACGACATCTTTCTAGAGCCTGTAGTTTCCGAGATATCATTGTCGAAAGGATTGGCCACAAACATATAAACTTCCAGAAACATATAGTTTAAAAGAACTCCAAAGATGGCAGCACAGTTCATTTGCATTGATTTTGGAGAAGGCTTATAAAAATACAAAGGCTTTGAACAATGATTTTATATAATAAACTTTGTGAAAAAGATATAGTTAACTAATTTAGACTATTTAAAGTACAAATACTTAAAATGTTTGTCTCTGTTAAACGTGAAATCACACATAACCGTAAATGAAAGGTTTGAAAGCTAAAGTTACAGGTTGGAGCTCAGGCGCTTTTAATTGCTATTGTAGCATTTTAATAGATAGAATAGGTGCAAGTATTCTACAACTACTTACCGTTTTCTTTGAATGCACAATAGTACCCATTCGACACTACATAGACGAAGTGCTTTATAGTATCGGACCCCTTCTACACACACACAAAGATTGGACCCTTCCCAAAAATAAAATTCTCGGTCCGCGCTTGATAGATACCTAGAAGCATGCACGCCAACTACGTGGGTGCTCCGGGGCACCCGCAAGATTTTTAGTTTGATAGAAACAAAATAAGTGTTTCTCACTTCCATTATCAAAAAATAATAAGCAATTAAAACATTGAGATGTAACTTAAAATGTCTAACCTCTAAAACAAACATAATTGTTTCTTTTAAATGTGTTTGTGCAAAGGCGTCCAAGCAACACACTACCCCTAACCTTGCCTGTCTCTGGCGTAGTCAAAGGCAGTCTTCACAAAAAAAAAAAAAAAAAAAAAAAAAAAAAAAAAAAAGAACTATATTGTGAATAGAATCGAGCACAACCCTTTATGACAGTGTTCACAAAAGATTTTAACTAAAAGGAAATCAATCAAAAAAAATATATAGACTTCCATGAAAATATATAACACGTCCCGCCATTTATATGCACCCACATAAATTTTGGAAAGTCGGCGCAGTTGCTTAGAAGTAGTTTCCTGGAATTGGTTAAGAGTCTCTATCACTGCGAAATTAAAATACCGCTAATTTTACAGTAATTATGTGATATCTTCAAATAGATAAAATATAATCGAAAAATGGATCAAGACCTCTCTAGACGATGTTATTTTGCATGAGTTACCGTTATTACGAGTCACCTAGTAGCTTTTCGTTTGCTGTTATTTAGAAACGCGAAAATAAATGCCGATTTTCTAAATGGCTGGAAATCGAAAGCAGATAAATGAGTCGTAATAACGGTATCTCACGCAAAATAATACTGTCTAGGGAGGTCCTGTTCCACTTTTTCGATTATCTTTTATCTATTTCAAGATATCACATAATTACTGTAAAATTAGCGGTATTTTAATTTTGCAATGATAATTCCTCGTAAGTACATTTCATTCCCGTCCTTAACTCTCTACTATAATAAAATGTGCTAGAAACTACGACTTCCGGTTTCAATAAGCGTCTACGTAGAGCAAAAAACAATAAGAGATGGCTTTTTGGCGTGGATTCGCCGTCCGTATAATAACTTTTCTCTCTCTTTTCGGTTTTTACAAAAACCGAAACCGGGTTTTGGAAACCGATTTTGGATTTTTATCAGAAACTGCTTACGGTTTTAAAATCTGTTCAGTTTTGTCTACTCTCTATAAATTCAGTAGGGACAGTACAAAACTATGAATAGTATAGCATATCCAGTGGCGTATTTACGATCTTGTTTCGGGAGGAGCTTTGCTAACTTTCGGGGGGAAGGGGCGCTTTGCCTGGAAATCTGAAAATTCTGCAAGATATTTAATTTACTTTACTATACTAAGTAAGGTTTCGGGAAGGGGGTGCTTAAGCCCGAAATCCCCCCCCTAAATACGCCACTGAGTATATCTTTCACTTGGTGTGTTAGCTATTTTTACAAGAGTTCCTCTCTGAATAATTGTAATTACAACTCCTAGTATCGCTGCCTCCTACATCGTGTGCGAACCAACGGAAGCTGCTTCTGTTTCTTCAGAAGTCCAATAGGCGGCAGCACAATGCGTAACTTTTCTTAAACATTTGTTTCTTCAGTTTTTTGCTGGTGACCACAAAATATAGTATTTATTGGTCCGGTGACTACAGCTACAGCAGGATTTTGTTGACGTTCTACTCAAGAAACTAAAATCCATTAACAAGGAGTGTTGTTTGAAGCGGAACCCAAAATCAAAACATGTTTTTATACTAAGTTTGTTAAGGAATACTTCACTCTGTACTCCATTGCACAACACTACATTGGATTCTGATATCAATTCTATTTTGTTGCACGTTTTGTACCCTTTCTTTCAAAGTTTTTTAATTGAAAGAGACTCGCATTTACTCTAATTAATGTTGATCTAGTTTTAGTAGACTTCCAAACTCTGCTATGCAGGCGCGCACACTTAAATGTTTGTTGGGAGGGCTCCAATGTATTTGAGGGATGGTCAATACTTACAGTATATATAATAGTGAATCTGTCTCATTCTGCACCCAAATAGACTGTAACTGCCACTTATAGTTTTAGAGAAAAAATACGGAACTAGATTACTTTCATACAGTGGTTAAAGTGGATCTGAAAAGGTGTGGGTGCATGACGTCATCCCATCCCCCATACATATATTTGCCCTTTGTAATTTTTTAGGCAGTGTAGAAACGCCATAGGTATTTTCTGGAAGTGGGGGAACGTCATCCTCCGGCGTTCCCTCTCATGTTTGTTCCTGCTTTTATAAGGAAAGAAAATGATGCATAAAATGAAATAATCAATTATTTTTCTGTTAAACAAATGTAGTTCTATTAAGAAAGTCTACATATGTTACTTGGGTTACTAAATTTAGGAGATCCGGACCCTGTAGACTTCCCCTGAGGATGCGCCACTGGTGCTATGCATAAGTTTGGAAAGTCTTATAGGACGGTTATGTCCGTTCGTCCCTCTGTCTGTCAACATATATTAATGTAGAAACAGTAAGACAGAGCGACCAGTTATTTATTTATTTTTAATAGATTCAACGTTCTAAGAATAGGCTTCATCTCCTGCTTCAATCCTGTATTCAGATTGGAAGTAGTAAAAGTTAGCGATGTCCGGATTCAGCGTTGGTCATCATATAGCAAAAATGTAATAAATAACATGAAGCTTTTTTTTTTTTTAATTGGTCAGCGTCCCAAGAGTAGATCGTACCTCTACATATAATATTCTACTAGAACCGTATGTACACTCGTGTCCAAATTTATTGTCGCATGTCTATAAATATGTTGTTTTAGGAATATAATTTGATAACGAATTCGCCCGGTATTTCTTATATTGTTAATATGTGTATAATGGACAAGGACATGTATGTGATAAATTTCATGTCAAAAGAGCAGTAATATTCTTACTGTAATGTCATGTTCCCATAGTATTTATTCCTAGCATAAAACAAATCTTATGCGTTTCCATTTAGGCACTGGAAAACATAGTATAAAATAAACAACAAAAATGATTTCTAGCACTTTTTGTTCTTTCTTAATAATACCTTCAAAACGCCAATTCCTCACATTGCTGCAAAAGTAACTATCTGTGGTGATTTTTAAGAGATTGCAACACTGTTGCAAATCATCAGAGACCAAAACTATTTTGTTTTTGTATTCTGCCCATGTCCGTCTATAATATATATTGTTTTCAAAAGAATTCAAGATGGTCCATGGGCACCCGCTGTATGATTTGAAATGAAACAGCTCTTTTGTTGACCTTAAGCAGTTTTGATAAGTTCAGTAAATTTTGTTTTTGCCTTCAACTCTTTAGCGAATTTCGCGCATGACAGGTCGATATCGAAAGAGAATTGGAAATGATAACATCACTGCAACGGAACAACAAATTCGTTGCAGAATAGAATTGCGCTATGACCGTGATCAGCTGGTTGTCAAATGCAGTTCATTTTAAAATTCAGATTCAACTAAATCTAATTTCCACGGAATTAAGAAATAATCTGACTAAAGGTATACCACATTGACTTGATCCCTAGTCTTCCGTTGCAAGCGCTGCTATCGGCTGAAGGAATTCCACTCGCTTTCTCTCGCTTATAGTACTCGCGCCCAGTCATGAAGCTTGAGCTCTTAACCAATCATAGAAATATTTTGCTTGAGCTCCGATGCATCGGAAAACTTCGGTACAATTCGTGGAGCCGCTTCCCGAGCGCACACTTGAGGAAACATCAAACACCTGAAATTCACCAACAATGTTGCCAAACTTTGAAGACATAGTAAATTAATATTTAAAAAAGCATTTAAAAATTACCAATAATAACATCCCACAACACTAACCAGTGTAACAATTGTTCTAAAATGGTAACAATAACACGAATAGTAACAACGAAAATATAACGCAATAAAAAGTAATTAACAAAACGGAACTTGGCGCCAATCCGACAACACTGTACTCTCGGGAGATGTTTTCCGTGTAGCGCGAGAGAAGACACTGACAAAATCTGACGGGTGGAGGTTGACGAATGGAACACACCCTCTCGTTCTATTGGGTGGTGAAATCGGTAGACTAGGTCAAGCTTCACGAGTCGGCGCGAATACTATAGCAACAGCTGATCCCTGATTGGCTCAACGCGTGGCTGGGTGAGAGTTTAAGCTTTAGTTCGCATTTTTGCCACGGCTCAAGAAATTTGGCAGCACAATAGAACAGAGAATAGGACTAATAAGGGGAAAAAATTATCAGACATTTAACGTTCGGTTTTGAGATAGTATCGAGCAACAAGGTCAAAAACCGAACTGTCCGGTAAAATACTGGATGGTTGGCAACCCTATCCCGCCCTAAAAGAAATTTAAAAAAAAAAACTTTGTTCAGGACAGCAGGGACATGTGTGTGGACGGTCATCATCATCATCGTCATCATAGATATTCTGCCGTTATTGGCAGGTCGTTATAATTGCAACTGATAATCTTCCATGCTCTAAGGTCTTCCGCTAACTTCTTAAGAGGCCTTGTCACTTTACAAGAACTTGTAGCTGTCATAAAAAAAAAATCTTGGAACCCAATCTTTCTATTTACTGTGTACACGTTACAACTTCTTGAAACCAAGAAAGGTATTTCTACCTATGCAGCACTGCACTCTAGTGGACAAACAGTGAACTTCCTCATTAAAAACATGTGTTTTGGCGCACTCCCCCTCCCTGTCCAAAATAATCCGTTGTTTCGGAAGCGGCGAAACTGTCTTTTTTTTTTTTTTCTTTATGTCAGCGGGAGGGCGATAGCAGGTAGAAAGCAAGACGTCCCAGAAAGTTGCACTGTTCAACTCCTTGCAAGATAGAAAAAAATGTTGTATGACCCTTTCGAGACTATGTGTACACTGTGAAATATGGTAGGGTTTCAAGATTTTTTAAATATATGACAGCTACAAGTTCTTGTAAAGTGACAAGGCCTCTTTAGTCTTCACGTACAACTTTTCTGTTTTAATATCGTCCATTAATTGTAGTCTCCTTCGCCCTCTCCCTCTCTCTCCTGCCACCATATCCTTTAACGCGTCCCTCATTTTCCTTCTTAGCCAATGTCCCAACCAGGTTCTCTTCTTCTTCTCAATAATATCTAACATTGTTATTTTCTTCCCATACCATTTCTAACACCCTCTTATTCGTTTTCCGATCGACCCAACTAATTATTTCCATTCTTCTCCACACCCATATTTCGAAAACTTCCAGTCGTTTCTCATCATTTTTGCGTGATGTATGGAGGGTGGTACAGTCAAAGAAGAAGGAAAAAATTGAATGTGAATTATATTAGCATATAAACACACAGTAGTGAATGTAAAGAAATAATCCGTGATACGCATACAAAACTACTGTATGAAACAATTGTGTCTCGCAATGTAGGGGAGTTTTATGAAATATTGACTTGAAGTGGTGTTATTATGAGTATTTTGTATGATAATCAAATAAAAAGAAAAGTCAGTCAGTTGTTACAAGTGGAAGTTATAGCTTTTCTCACTCTAAACGACAGGACAATGGATAAGAATTGCGCCAACTGTGTAGCTACAAAAAGAAGATGATGATAAGGGAATGTTTGTAAACGTTCTTTTCTATTGGCAATTAAAACCTCCTTCGACAATTCTTGTTCTTTGATCAAAATCCTGTATCTTCTTGCGCCGGTGTTATTTATTCATTCATTGTTCGTGTAAGTACTTTGTATTCCTGTTTATCATCTATTGTATATACTTCAAGTATCGTATTACGACTGTGTCTTTTGCCGTCGGAATATTACGTACTTTTCTTGTTTTTCCCAGTAGTAAGACATTGTGTACTCGCAACATCTGTATTCTGCAATGATTTAAGATCTAACGACGAGTTGTTTCATGTTGCTCTGGCATTTTTATTATGGTTGCATTTTGTAGTTTGAATACTCGAACAAACATCACGATTGCATGTAACTGTTTTTGTGCATATAATATCTACAGTTACTCTATTGATGTCAAAGATATATATATGAATGTCAGCTTTGGTGGATTCCCAACATGTTACTTTTATAAACGGACTAGCTGAAATGCTCGTTCTTCGCACGGGAAAAATAAGTTTCCCCCTTAGCCTACACAAGAATACGCCCTTTAATGAAAGTGATATGATAAATAAAAAAACAGTCTCACTCTGTTCGAAAAGTCTTTTCAAACTGGTCAGTATGGGTTTCACAGTGATCTGTGTAATCATGAATACTCTGGTTTTCCTCCCATCTCGTCTCATGCTAATGGAGGATGAAATTGAACTTTAATAAGCGTCGGGAGCGTCACTGTTTATTTCAACGACCCTGAAAACTATGACTCGTCATCAGGGCCGTAACTTGTGGGGGACAGGGGGCAACTTCCCCCCCCCCCTCTCCAGGGAAGCTCCCCGCCGTTCGAGAGGAGCCCACTTTAAGACAAAATTTTCTTACTCCATATTCAATACGAACATGAAATTATAAATGAAACATAAAACAGGTTTACTACATTACATAAACAAAACTGCACACAAAAGGTAAATAAAAGAGCAAAATAAGTCATGAACCCATTTCCGTAAAAAAAAAAAAAAAAAAAAAAAAAAATACTATTAGGGGCCCTAGAAATAATATTTATTCGTATGAATTTGAGATTTGTCAACATTGTCCCCTTAATTAATCTGTCATGTATGGAACGGGCCCAGGGCCGTAACTAACGGCCCCGCAGACCTTGCCGTGCGGGAGGGTCCACAGGCTCCGGGGGGCCCATAAAGAGTAAGAGAAAGATGGAAAGAGGGGGCGCAAGAATTAGTTAAAAAATTCTAGGGGCCCAAATACGCATATTAATGCTTGACCTCCCAGAAAAAATCTAAGTTACGGCGCTGCTCGTCATTACTTAAGGTCTTTTCTGATTATTTTTATTTTCACTCCTTTCCAACTAGGTTCTAATGAAAAACGGACATGGACTATTCACCACTATTCATCTCAGCGCTATTTATGCATTCAGCGAAAATTATAGACTCGACATTAATATAGGATGTTTTTGATTATTTTTATGTATCACCCCTCTAGGGGGTACCTTACGTTGACAATTATTTTTCCATGTTGTAAGTCATATGGGTACCAAGTTTGTTTGAAATTGCTTTAGCCGTTCCAGAGCTATGCTGGAGTATGTATATACAGGGGGACAAAAATGAACTTAGTTTGCTAGTGTATATCTCGTGGCAGATTTGCCTTGACAGGGCATTTTTTGGCACTGAGAGAGGGTTATGGTATGTCTTCGAAATGACCACCAGTAGTTTCTATATAACGTCCATAGCGCCGAACTGCATACCGAACTACTGCTCTTAGTGTATCTGGCGTAACAGCATCAGAGGACAATTTTTTTTTTCACATAGCCCGTCGATTTTTGTTGGTTTTTGTCCATACATGTCATTCTTCACGGTCTTCCAGAGGTGTCAAATCAGGAGACCTAGGCGGGTAGTCAACAGGACCTCTTCCGACCAACTTACCGTCCGGGTAGAGTTTTATTAAGTTACAACCTGACATCTCAATGGTAGTGAAAAAGTCCATCACCATACGGGTTTTGGACGGAAGGCAAAATCCTTGTCTGAAACATATCGAGAAACGCTTCAACAGTTAGATAAATAGATACCTGTATAAGACCTTTGCGAGTGCTTCTGTGAAAAGAAATATTAACTGTAAGTCCTAGAATCATATGCTGTAGACCAAAGGAAACAACGAATAAATGGAAACCTTCCTTTCCGTGGCTTAGCGTATGGCTATTTGAGAATGCGTTTTCGAAGCGTTACCTCCTGCAGCGAACGCGACCTGGGTGGCTACTCGGTAATTTTACTTTCGCCAGAGCTATAAATCATACTGTGAGCCAGTCAAGGTTTCCAGATAGTTTTTGCCAGGTCCAGGTTCATAATAGCAGAGTTCCAATACTCTGCACAAAGTATCTTCCAAGCAGCTGTTTCTTTCTAAAATTCCCTTGCCTGGCAACACGTCTTTCCTTTTTTTTTTTTTTTTTTGTCCTTCCTTTAGATATTTTTTAAATAGCAGGCGGTCTGTTGTTCCGAAACGCACCAAATACGCTCGAGCTGATGTTTTCTCCGCTTTTTATTGCACTGTAAAAAATCGTTGTGTCATTTCAACGACATGCCTATGTGTTAACGCGATTGTGTTAAAATATAACAGAAACAAGTGGTTAGAACAACTCACTCTCCATTTGGAGTTGTGTGTCAAATGCCGGTAGTTGAAATAACACACAACCTGTGTGTTAAATTAACACAAGTTTAGAATCTTCGGTGTTGTTTTCTGCGTAATTGCCAAATATGTTGGGCATCTAATTATAAAGGCTTATGAATTGAAGCTACAGACAAAGACAGTAGAAAGAAATACTTAAACAAATCCAGGTATACGCATAATTTCATCTCCCACATTTGATGCATTTATTGCTTCTTTTTCTAAGCGATTGTGTACTAGAAGCAACAAACGCATCAACTTTATTAGATGGCAATTGTCGCCGATCATTTGAAAGTGAATATGGAAGAACTATAAAATAAAGTAAATAGACAGTCGTCGTTTTGTTATAAAATTACATGGCGAGCAGATTTTATCTTATCACGAACGGTTATTGTCGAATATACGCAGCTTAAAGGAGCACTCTGATTAGACAAATTCAAAAGACCTCAACAATTTATCCCTCTACAAGCGACGTTTTCTTCATCGCCTCCTTGGCCATGTCGGAAGAGCACGCGGCTAGTAATCGAAAGATTGGTGATTCGTGCCCTCCACCCCGCCATGGAGTATTTTTTTTTTTTACTTGTTTAAAGTGTTTTTTAAACTCAGCATAATGTAAACACATTACGCATTTGGGCGATTTAACATATTTTGAGGGAGTAATTTTGTGGTTCATTAACGCTTACGGCACGGCTCAACACCGGAAACGCCAACACCACGGGGTCTGTGTTGAAATAACACTGCATAGTGGTAGTCACGCTAGAACCACTGCCCTGTGTTAAAATTGAGTTGAATTAACACAACCATTGTTTACTGTGTGCTTTCGCGTTTGCAGGACATTGTGATCAGCCATCCACATTTAAATACATGGTCAGCGTATTCCAAGCGTACGCATGAGCAATAAAAACGCTTTGCGAATGCTATGAAGAGCCACGATATTATGCGCGTGGGCCCCAGAAATTAGCGTTCCCCTGGCGCTCCAGAGGTGTGAACGTTCTACCACTGAATCACCATGGGCACTTAAACACTGTTTTATTAGTATATTATTGATAGTATAAAACTCTAAATTAACAAAGTGATTATACGACCACAATGAAGGGCTTTTATCAACGTTTAGAAATACGCAAATCATACAAAAATCTATTTCAATAGTAAATATAGTTTGAATGTTGTTATATCACACCCTTCGTGCACCTCTCGTGATGTGGAAGATTCTGATAGCTTGTAGATTTAGTTAAGGAAAAGAATTCTTCGAGACGAGACGAGACCATCTTATTTCTCCTTCCATAGGCAACACTAGTTTACTATGATTGTCGAATTGGATTTGATTTGAGGTTAACGTCTTTTTTCAAGAGCCGAGCCTGTGTTTGAAATAAAATTCTAATCACTACTTGGATTTGAATCTGATGAGACGAGACAGATATTTCGTGTACGAGATACGAAACGAGATAGAGCTCTTTCAATAGAAACTAATTCATTTGCGAGATGGGACAGTGTTAACCCTCGTCTCGAGGACAACTGTAATCTAAGATAGACATATTACCGGGAATTGAACCCGGAACCATGTACGGAAGAAGTGCGCTCTCAGCCATGAAAAAGTTCAATTATGTTTTTTTGTATGAAACTATATCAGTTGTTTTTTTTAACGTTATCTATGGGGAAAACGTTCTTTATATTTAATAGGAAAGTTCTTGTATTTGTAGCTTCTGGTCCTCTATTCGTCAATAGGCTCTGATCATTGGTGTTTCGGCGTGTATGTGTGGGAATGTAGTTTGCGGAAGACAATGCATTGTGTTTATAATCTGTTCTAAAGCGCTGTTTCGGCTGGATAAGGTAAATTGTAGCAAAATATGCATTTCCTCTCTTCCCCTCCTTTCCTTCCGCCCCCCTAAGTTTGATTGTTATTGCCGATGCAGTTTGTTGCTTATGATGGGAAATCGTTTTGTTGGTTCCGTGGAAGAGAATAGCAGTGCGTGGTCTTTGGAGTTTGTTGGAGTGGTCGTCACGTAGCGAAGAGGAAGAAGAAAGAATATGCACAATGCTCGAGTGGTTCCTTTGCTACAGGTCAACATTTGCTCAAGAGTTTCCTCTGTCTGTGCTGTGGGCGGGAGGCCTTCAACATCTCCAACAGAATCAGAAAAAGAGAAGGACCCCGAGAGCCATTCAACAATTTTTAGCCTTCCACTTGTCTTGTCTTGTCCGTGATGGCTCGCCCTCGCCCTCGCCCATCTTCTCACTTGATCTGCATTTTGTGTTCGTTTGGTTTTCCACAGATTGCGACCCTTTCACTGCCTACCCATTGAGAAGTAGTTGAGCGCAAAGGGATTCAACTTATCTGCTGGTGCAATGGAGACTTCCCTGTTTTGGACTTAGGTACCACCAATTGATGTCATCATATCTTGTTGCTTCTCAATTACTTCCTGCTTTCTGGTAGCTGAATTGCTAACACGCATACTTTTAGAATATTAGCTTTCAGTTGAAGACCTTCCTTAAAAAAAAACGATGCTGTTGACCCAAGATCTTTAAACAAGTACGAAACTCCTCGAATCTAAAACATGTATCTTGAGTTTGAGAGTAGTTAGGCGTCATCGGTTAATGCTCAGTTTTATTACTTGGGATTTCTTTCTTTTTCTTTTGTCAGAATTAGTCTTCTTAAGAACTGAAACCAAGGAAATTTTAACGCAGTTTCAGTGACACCATCTTTGATTTGAAAGTGCGTTAGTTTGGGAGATTTAGAATTAGAAGGGTAGAAATGAATTACGGTTTTACATTCCGTAAATATTCCCTTTAGGCTAAAGTGAATAAATTTTGGAAAATTGGTGAAATGAAAATTAGAATGTGCGAGAAAACGGGAAACCCAGACACGATGGGTGTTCATCATAAACCCACACGGCCTGGGTTCAAACTACGCACTCTTTGAACCAAGAATCAGCTCCTTATAATGAACATTGTGTCCTTGAATATGAGAGGGAACGATAGGGGAAGGTAAAAGAGTAGTTCGATGTTATTGTTACGCACATAGCACACGGACGTCCGAGACTGATCTGCAATGAACAACGGGACATCCTGGGATCATCCGAATTTGCTGCCGGGACATCCATAGAACCTCCCTGGGATATACAGATGTCCGCTAGCTAATATCCCGGAAAACGGAATATTCAGCGGGACCTGAAAGGGATGTCCACTGGTAAATCGTGGGATAATGTGATTCTAGATATGTCCGGCGTGGGATTTTCCTGGGATCTCCTGTCCCTTCCGGGACGTCCTCTGTACATTCTACGTGGAAATTCTTTAGGACGTCCCATGCAGGATGTCCATGGGATGTCTACTAATCGTCCCGATAATCCCGAGAGCTATATGGGATAAGTGGGATCAAAATGGGATGTCCTAGGGAAGTCGTGTGCTATGTAGGTACCATGCTCCAACATTATTAGCTCCAGATGTAAGTATGTGATACTTTATTTCTTGGTAGATCCTTTCTGTTTCATGTGTGCCCTTGCTGGCACTGCTGTCGATGTGTATTTTCCCGTACCTCCCTCAAAAGAGGAGGGATAAGTTGTGACCAAGATCCTTCAATCAGTTAGATGTGGACACGGTTGCCACAGTGAATTATTTCATGGACTTTGCTGTGCATTCTCTTGTTAGCCTTCTAAGTAGTCTACGATCTTCACTCGCCAAAACCAAAGGACTAAATGACCAATTGGCAACACAGCCGAGGTCATTCACTTCTTTGGGTCCCTGATTCGATCCCCGGTCAAGTAAGATTGTGGTGGACAACATCGTGTCTGTGGGGTTTTCTCGGGATAGTCCCGTTTCCTTCAGCTTTCTCATTCCACCAAATTCTTCCATCTTCCTCACTTGCTTTAGTCACCGTGTCCTTTAATGTAAACGGCATAATCGAGGCACGTTAAACTCAAAGATCTCATTTCATTTTATAGATAATAGTTTAAATTATTTTTGGTGGAAGAGACTAGGCTAAAAGAGACGCTGATGATGAGAAATGAATGAAGTGGTGAAATGAAGAAAGTGAGAGAAAAGGGGAGAACCCCGAGAAAACCCACTTATACGGTGTTTGTTCACCACAAAGCTCGTTTGGCGCAAGCTGGGACCAAATCAGGGACCCCATGCACCAGAGGTGACCACTCTACCACTATGCCACCGTGGCCACAACTTGGGTCTGTATTCGAAGCTTTTTGTACATACTAGCAGTGGAACCCAGGAACACCACCTACAGGTACATGTAAACCACGCGCGTTGCCTACTTGGTAATGATAAAAGCACAGAGTTGGTATGATTCTTGATAAATCGTAGGGAAAAGTAAGAAGTATTTGTCGTGAAATAGGAAGTGGATGTATCTAAGAATCCAATCGACGTTAAAAACATTAGAAGGGAAATGCGTTGCAATGCTTGTTGTATTCCCGTAGCTCAGCTATCAAAAGAGAAGATTGCCGATGTTTTCACGGTGTTTGCGTATGCACCGTTAGCAGCCACAGACGAAGAATTCATTGAAATCGAATGAGAGAGAAGGGGAAATAGATAGTGGCTATAGATTGGTCCATTCCCTGTCTTCTTTCTGTTTCTTATCTAAACATTGCGTTGCCTCTTCTGATCTCTTATCATTGCATTCTGCCTGCAACTTTTGCTTTCATTGTTATTTCCTGCTCAAACTTTTATTTTCTTCGTTTTTTTTTTTTTTTTTTTTTTTTTTTTTTTTTTTTTTACCGTACACTATTGTGGAATTCCGTTGTCTCAGTGAATGCAGTTCGTAAATATAACGTATCAAAAGTTCAAAGTTTTATTCTAATTTAAATGTACTCTACACCAACACGCAACGATTCCGTGTGCACAAGTCGTTTCGAACTTCACGATGTGTGACGTAGGAGTGAGATTTTCCGATCAGAGCTAGGACATAGAGTGGAGTTGATTTTGAGTTTAACGCCTCTTTCAGCAGCGAGGCTATAATGAGACGTGGACCTACTGATTAACGTGCACTCCAAACCACATGAGCTGCCGCCGCGAATCGAACCCAGGTCTCCCATGCCAAAAGCGCGTACCCTGACCGCTTAACCACAAAGGAGCTTAGCTAGGACATAGACCAAATATTGAGCCTTTTTTTCTTTCGAAATTTTTCAGTTTATCGTCTCGCGTTTATGTCCTTTAGGCTAAGAGAGACGATGATTAATGCAAGTGAATGATGATATGAAAGAGTTGGTGGAATGTGGGAGAAAACTAACGGACACGATGTTGTCCACCACAAACTTACTTGGCCGGGAGTCAAACCAGGTATCCCACGTACCAGAGATAAGCACTGTATCATTCAACCACCGTGTTCCCCACGTTGAACAAAGAAGGAGAGAATAAGGTGAGTGGAATGGAATAAAACTAATGTTGGCAGCAAAAGAGGCGGTTCTGGGGGTCTGAGGAGGACCGTATTCCTCGTCGGAAGTTGTTTTGAATCCCCAGGATTTGAATATATTTTTTTTATTTGGATATATGATAACGAAACATACACACCTGAAGACCCCGAAGTTATACAAAAATTGACGCAACTGGTTGATAGTGTACGATTAGTAGTAGTAGTAGTAGTTGTTGTTGTTGTTGTTTTGAGTTTAATGTTCCTCGATTATATTACGAGGCTAAGTGTCATGACGATGATAATGAGCGACATGATGGAATGGAAAAGTGGGAGGAAACCAAAGAACCCCGAGAAAACCTTCGCACACGGTGTTTGTCTACCACAAAGCTCACTTGACGTGACCTGGGATCGAACCAAGATCGCATGCACCAGAGGTGCACGCTCTATCTCTAAGCCACCCCGGCCGTGCAGACATATGAGTGTAGAAATACCCACGGAAGTGATTTTCCGATGTATAAATCATTCCCGTCGAAACGACGTTTTAAGGTGGATCACTAGGTGTTCTCGGTGCTATGCTAAACACTGCTTGAATAGTGCGGCGTTGCCAGGTAGTGTCGATTGTTTACTGGTGCCAGATAATAAAGGAAGTAATCATGGAATTCTGCTTTGATACTTACTGGAGAAATTAGTTTTCGACCCTTACCGCAATTCACATCTAAGTTCCGCTTCTCGAACTGCAACGCTGGAATCTAGGAATTAAACGTACAAATTTGGCAACAATGCATTATGGCGTTCTGCGCAAGTTTCTTCTCAAAATCTATTTCCTTAAATGTAAATTAATATTTAAATAAAATGTAAAACATAAGACGAAAAACGGTCAAACAGTATATCTATTTCGTAATGAGATCGTTACTTTCAAGTACTTTACACATTCAAATAAACATTTAATAAAATTGAACACCTCTAGCAAGATCTAACAGCGAATGCCATCTTGTTTGCTCATTGTAAAACGAATCAAATATTTTCTTTTATTTGTTACCTTTTTCGATATCAGAAGACACAATGAAATGAATTAGTACCTTGTGTTGTAGCTGAAACATAACTTTATCTTATAGTACAATATTTATAATATGTAACGTTTCATTGCGCAGTAGTTAAGGAAATGAGCTAAAATATGTACTGACTTATGGGTGGTGATCCACCTTAAACGATAATAGGATACAAAAATTGTAGTGGTGTTAAGAAGTTGACTGAAATTCTGTTGAAGAATGATAGCAATATATAACTCGAAAATTGCGGAAGATAAATGTTAACGAAGGTGTTAATGCCCAGTGATATATAGAGTGCTCACTTGTTATTCGTGGGGGTCCCTGGTTCGATTCTTACTTACGCCATGCGGATTTTGTACTAAACAAACACTTTGAGCGTAGATTTTCTTGGGTTTCTCCCGCTTTCTTCATTTCAAAGTTTTATTCGTGATCATTGATCATTATCGCCGTATCCTTTATCCTCGGTGCCTAGTCATTGGACGTTAAACTAGATATTTTCTTTCATTTCATTACGCAGGAAGTATAAGGTAGGTGTGCACCTAGAAATTTTTGTTGAGGGGGGCGGGACGGGTCCAGTACTACAAACCACTACGTCTATGTAGTATTGAACGGGTATTATTTTGTATCCGATAAGTAATTGTAAAATACTTCCTCCTATATTTTCAGAAATATATATATAGGGCTAGATTGCTTTTATAAGAGAAAGGGTCCAGATGAAGTGGAAGATCAAATGTTGGTGCTACATCAATCATTTCTCTGATAAGCAATTATAGCTTTATTAAGAAAGTGTACTAATGTATGTTCAGCTAGGAAGTTTTTTTGGGGGGAGGGGGGGATCCGGACCCGGTGGCCCCTGGTATAAGATCTAACATTTCCTGTTTCAATATTTCATTCGTATAGAGCAGTGGTCACCAAACTAACGAAGCTTGTAAGCTTCCGCACCGGTTTTAAATCCTACTGAGAGCTACCAACCAAAAAAAAAAAAAAAAAAAAAAAAAATACCAACTTTTTTTTTTTAAATCTTACATTTGTTTATGGAGGAATCAAGGTTAGCCAACCAGAGCGTTAACACGATCTACCGAAAATGTCCGCGCGAGCAAAAACCGCACAAACAGCTACTTTTTTTTTTAATGTGTGGATTCGTCTTTTCAAAAATACATTTCCTCTTTTCACTTATTTCTGTATTGAAACCGGAAAAGATGTACGTAGCACTTCCGGTTTCAATTAAGGATGCGCACGAGACAAGATTTGTGGCTGTCTCGTCTCGAAAATGTGCTGTAAAAGTGATGTCTCGACTCGAAAAATGTATATTTTTCTATTATAAGAGCCGTGTCTCGACTCGAATTTTATCAGGAAAATCCTGTCTCGACTCGTCTCGTGCGCATCCCTAGTTTCAATATTGTATTCCCAAAGTTTACTGTCATAGTTTCATACTTTTGAAATGAAACTCACTTGCTTTCTCAGTTTTTTTGTGTCTTAGAAAATAAAAGTAACGGTTGCTTAGTTTATTTGCTACACTCAAATTATGTTAATTGTGTTATCCTCATAGAATCACAAATGCTTGTAACCAGATTGAACTTTCTGTTTCGCCAATTCATGTGTATCATGAACAGATGAGAGGAGATTCCCTTTCTGAAGATTTGATAAACTACTCAAGGTTCAGTGATCACTTTCTTTGGAAGAATCTTTCTGAAAAAAAAAAGTTTGATCTGAATCACTTTTAATTTTCAGTAAAACAGGAAGATAGGCGGATGGTCTAAAATCGTCAACTATCTGTGATGGCTTCTTACCTCCTAGGGCGTGTTATCTTCTGAGTTTCTTCTCACCAGATTGAATTATAGATTTGTATTACTGCAAGGTACCGTTAAAAGTGCTCTATGGTCCAATGACTGTCTTCCCGCAACACCGTATATTCAATCAGCAATATCAATCGTAGCTTATTCTCTGAAATCTCTTTATGCAAGCACGGTTATTAAATTCAGCCAATGATAGTAGGGAGAATCAGGAAAGGTTGAAAGATATAAGTAGTACAGTCAGCGACAAAAATTATTTCCGTTTGATGAATAACTTCAGAATGGAAGGCCAATTTGAATACAATTTCCAGTAAATTAAAAGAGAATATAATTTTCTGTACGTTCCATCCATACCACCGTTATTTCCAAAATAAATTTTACCAGACGGAAAGAACTTTTGTCTCTGACTGTACAAGGGGAGACGGGAAAGCTGTGGATCTTCGGTTTGATCACGAAGTCCAATGCTATTTTGTTCTTTCCCTCAAATTCCATTATGTACAAAAACTAACAACTGAACTTCTGGCTAAACGACCCTTAGGAGACGAGGACCCACCAGCCGGCTTATGACACTCATGTTTTTGAAGGCATGTGTGGTCAGCACATATTACCACCGTCGCAATTAATGCTGGGTTTCTAGAACGGAGTTGGTTATTTCTTTATTTCAATTAGATCCCCAATTGTTCTCACGACAGTGGATTTCAAATTTAATCGGACCGTATCGTATTTTTGGACCACGTACGATATATCAACTTTTGTTTCCTCCTTGAAATGTAAAAGTACAGCGTAATTTCGGATCACGTGCAGTATAACAATCTTTTTCCCGTTGAAATTTAAAGATGCAGCGTATTTCCGGACCACGTACGATATAACAATCTATTTCGCGTTAAAATTTAAAGGTACAAGGTATTTCCGGACCACATACGATGTAACATGGTCTTCGTTGAATTTTGAAAGTGCAGTGTATTTCTGGCCATGTACGATATTATAATCTTTTCCCCGTCGCTGCATCTTTTCAACGAAGTTTAAAGATGCAGCCTATTTCTAGATCATGTACAGTATAACAATCTTTTTCCCGTTGAAATTTGAAGATGCAGCGTATTTCCGGATCACGTACGGTATAACAATCTTTTTCCCGTTGAAATTTATAGATGTAGCGTATTTCCGGATCACGTAAGGTATTTAAATATAATAATCTTTTTCCCATTGAAATTTAAAGATGCAGCGTATTTCCTCATCACGTAAGGTATAATAATCTTTTCCCCATTGAAATTTAAAGATGGAGCGTATTTCCGGATCACGTAAGGTATAATAATCTTTTTCCCATTGAAATTTAAAGATGCAGCGTATTTCCTCATCACGTAAGGTATAATAATCTTTTCCCCATTGAAATTTAAAGATGCAGCGTATTTCCGGATCACGTAAGGTATAATATTCTTTTTCCCATTGAAATTTGAAGATGCAGCGTATTTCCTCATCACGTAAGGTATAATAATCTTTTCCCCATTGAAATTTAAAGATGGAGCGTATTTCCGGATCACGTAAGGTATAATAATCTTTTTCCCATTGAAATTTAAAGATGCAGCGTATTTCCTCATCACGTAAGGTATAATAATCTTTTCCCCATTGAAATTTAAAGATGGAGCGTATTTCCGGATCACGTAAGGTATAATAATCTTTTTCCCATTGAAATTTAAAGATGCAGCGTATTTCCGAATCACGTAAAGTATAATAATCTTTTTCCCGTTGAAATTTCAAGGTGCAGCGTATTTCCAGACCACGTACGGTACAACAATCTTTTCCCCACTGAAATTTAAAGATGCTGCGAATTCTCGGACCAATACGGTATAACAATATTTTCGTTGTTGTAATTTAAACACGAGGCGAATTTTCTGACCACGTACAGTACAACCATTTTTCAGGTCCGTTAACTTGAAGTTTGTCAGAAACTGATTCAAACAAAACATAATTTCTAAAACACATTTTTTGCAGTTTTGTGCACCTTAAGAAACCGAGAATTTTTCAAATTTAAAGTTTACAACTCTATACCAGGCCTGAGTTCGTCCAACCGGAAAATCGGAAACGCATATAGCAAGTACTAGACCGAGTTTTGGCCTCCCGAGTTTTGTGCATCTCCGATAACACGCACTATTTGGTATACATTATTTTTAATGGGCTATGTCTCTGTTATCTGAGGTGCACAAAACTCGGGAGAACAAAACTTGGTCTTGAGATTGGTAGACCCCTATATGTTTTTTTCGATTTTCCGGTTGGACAAACTCAGGCCTGGTATAGAGTTGAAAGATTTAAATTTGAAAAAAATTGATTTCTTAAGGTGCACAAAACTTGAGATGTGGCACACAATTTTGGTGTAAGTTTGAATCGGTTTCTGACGAATTGCAGGTTTCTGACGACTTCAGTTTTTCTCCCTTTAAAATTTAAAAATACAGCATAGTTTTGGACCACGTACGGTATAACACTCTTTCCTCCCTTGAAATTTAAAAGTGCAGCGTATTTTTGGACCACGCACGGTACAGCAAAAGTGTGAAATTCTCTAGAAAAGAGAAACAAGTTGTTGCGCAGTGAATTGAGGGAGGAAGTATCGAAGCAGAACGAAGCTGTGTATAAAGGAAGAGATATTGATATATTTGGAATAGCCGCCGGCATGCATAGTACATTATTTGTAAAATACCGTTCAGTGTATGCATTCTATTAGTCTTATGAAGGACGCCAATGGAATAATAATAGTTGTCGGTGGACTTAAAGATACTTCTTTTAACGCTATTACCCAGAGGTTGTCACACTCGGGTAAGCTTTCTTAACTTTTCCACGAATATGATAGCCAACCGGTTTTCTCTTGGTTTTCCAACCGAAGCCAAACATAGGGTTGTCATTGATCGTATCACATTCACTTATGTGGACGTACGTGTGTTCTCGGCTCAATGCCTTTACAACATTTTTTTCCTTTAACGCAAAAAAACAACGAAAATATAAATGGTATTTTATTGATATTACAATAGGAGCGCTATATGTAATTAATTAGCATCTATTTTATTACTAGACCGAAATACCTACATAATTTTTAATAATGTTGTCATCATAAGAGTTGTGCAATCATAAAAATCGATGAAAGAAGGAAAATCTATACAGTAAACTTTCATTAATGCAGCACATATCAGATTAGGTTATGCAGCAGCATTACCGAAATTGCCAAATTACAGAAAGGTTATTTTTCAAAAAATAAATGTAAATCATATCAACTACTATACAGGGTGAATCAAAATGATGTTTCCGATTTCATTGATTAGACAGCCACACACACACACACACACACAAAACGTTCTGTGCACCGGATTCCAGGGTATCTATTCGATGTATTTTGATACACATAATCCAAATTTCGAAACCCCAGGATGATCGACGGTAGTGTTGCCACGAGACGAGACGAGACTTCAGACTGTCTCGTCTCGTCTCGTGCAAAGTATGTCTCGTCCCGTGTCTCGTCTCGAAAAAATGTGCTCGTCCCGTCTCGTGTCTCGTCTCGAGAGGTTCTGTCCCGTCTCGTCTCGTCTCGTCTCGTTTGTCTCGTTTTGTCTCGTCTTGTCTCGTAAAAATATAGCAGCATACCATGGGAACGAAAGTTAAATGTAGCAGGCTGCACCATGCTAATCAAGATCCAACTAAGTTACAAGTATTAACCAGAACACAAAGACAAGAAATGTCACGGTAACTACACCGTGAAGCCTTCACCTCTGGTGTATGTGGTAGTCGGTTCGATCTCGGTTAGTGCCATGTGAGCTTTGTGGTGGACAAACATCGAATGTGTGGGGGCCGCGGTAGCTCAGTGGTAGAGCGTTCATCTCTGGCGCTTGGGGTCTCGGGTTCGATCCCAGCCCCTGCCAAGTGAACTTTGTGGTGGACAAACACCGTGTGCGTGGGTTTTCTCGGGGTACTCCCGTTTCATCCCACTTTCTTCATTCCACCATTTCATTCATTACTCATCATCACCGTCTCCTTTAGCCTAACCGGCATTACCGTGGGACCTAAAACTCAAATATTTCATTTCATTTTTCGAATGTGTGTGTTTTCTCGAAGTTGTCTAGTATCCTACCACTTTCTTCATTCCACTAATTTTCCCATCATCATCCATTCGGGGTGAGCAAAAGTTGCCTAAAGGTCTTAAAAATAAATTCAAATAAGCTCACAAGGCAAGGAAAAATAATTTACAAGATAATATATCTCTGCTGTTAGTTGTCTGAGGCTTCTCGACCCTGGCTTTTTTTTTTTTTTTTTTACATTCTGAAACATTGAAATTTGTTTCACCAGTTTCAATACACGAATATACAGTAAATTGCTCATAGGTACGTTGAAGATGAAGACACTAATGTTAAATAATGTTTACACGACAAGCAAAGTTCGATGTAAAGGTGTCACCATCCACGACACTATCGTATACTATCAGCCCACTTGCTTTATAGTGTCTGTAAAGATATATATATATAATATATATATATATATATATATATATATATATATATATAGAGAGAGAGAGAGAGAGAGAGAGAGATGGAAAGATATATAGATAAATAGAGAGATAGAGAGATACATATGTGTGTACACTTTGATTTCATATGTTCCAGCCTTTAGGTTTCCATACCAATCCAAAAACTACTTTTCATTTTAGCATGTTTAGATTTGTTGCAATTATTTTTTTTAAAAAAAAGCTCGGAACCAAATAATTTTATTGAGTAATGGAAAGTATTTGATTGAAATTTTATATGTTACTCCACAGTAAGCTCTACTTAAAGTGCCATAGTAATGGGAGCTGAACGACACATCGGACCAAAGAATACTTGGGGCCAGTCTTCACCTCCATGGTAGAAATCTGTTCCCATAACCGCGTGGTGTGTGCCACTATATGGTGGTTGCCCCGTTTGTGTAACAAATTCATGACAGTACACCTAGATTAGCTAGTGGTCTAAAAAAAGTTGATTTTTGGGTGGCCATTTTGGATTAAAGTTTCTTATATTGTCGTGATCTATTCGCAATCATACAACGTTGAAATGTTGACACATTGGGTACGGGGATTCGAACTTGTAACCGCAGAAGATTGTATAATTTATCAATGAGGCATGTTGTGTTAATGCACGAATGATATCTTAATCAATCCATCTTAGTTTTTTCTTGCCATTCATTAGCATATTTACTTGGCCCTGTATAAAACTTTTTCATAATATATCCACCACCGGTTATTAACCACTTTATTGAAACGATCACAATATTATATTTTAGAACTGGCCTTTGAAATTAATTCTTTATTATATTTGCTTTCCAATTTTTTAACTTCGTTTGTAAACATATTTATTTGGCTTTGTACATACTGTTAGACTTCAGTTTTTCGTTCTCTTTACGCAAAAAGGAGAGCTCTTCCTTTGGTTTATGCCCCTCACTCTCCACAAAACAAACGAAAAATAACATAAACAAAGAGTTATTTTTTATTTCAGTCACAATAGTTATTTCATCTGGCTGCACCCCAATGTCTGATTTGTTTTTTCTTTAAACACCTAACTTCCGTACATTTAATTCCTTCATTATTTACATCAACACGGTTCCGTATAGTAAAGGTAAGTTTAGTGAAGGCACGTCTTGTTTAAACTTTTTCTTGGGTAGAATATTTAGAAGCTCACATTTTAAATTATGTCCATAAGCTTCGGGAATAAAATGATCGGAATAGACGCTGGCGTTTTCAACTTTAAAGATATCTTTCCGACAGCATTTCTTTCGCCAAACTTTCCGCAAAGGAACCGAGGGAAATACATGATAAATAACTTTGGAACCCGTAGTATTTCTACTATAATTGCGACAAATACTTAGTGTAGAATTCGACATGCTTATAGGCTAACACGAGCACTACAGTAATTAATATTTTCTTAATACAGGAAAGCAAGAATCACTCACTTTCCTGCAAAAATCAAAGAAACAAACATGGGTGAATGACAAGAACCTTGGGCGAAAGCTGTTTCTGCTCCCGCCGTGACGTCACAATTTTACTGCATCTTCGGTTTTCAAAGAAGGGTAGTTATGACGCGACCTTAAAAGAGGAAAGGAACAGTAGGGTCGGCGAACCTTGGAAGCAGAGGGCAATTTCGCACACTGGTCAGATCAAACATTTCCGCGTAACAAAACGAAGGTCCCCCTGTAAAACCTCTTCATTTAAAGTGTTATTGTTAGTATCATAAATTTGCTGAAAGCAAACAATTTGAAGGGTTCGTCGATAATATCTGCTTTTTTTGTCCTGCGCCCGCCTTCCAAACGAAGAGGTGAATTTTACAACATGACTGCTGTATAATAAGCGAGCGATTGGTAAAATGGTAAAAGTGTATTTTTATGTGTATGTGTGTGTGTGTGTGTGTGTGAGAGAGAGAGAGAGAGAGAGAGAACGAGAGAGAAGACAAAATTTTAGTTGCAAGATGACATACTTCAATTGCCGTTTTCGGTTAATTTCGGTTCATATAGCAAAAAGAATACCGCCACCAGAGAATCCGCCATCTCAACCAGAACTTTCAACTACAGCCTGTAATGAGTGTAGACCTTATCCAGTTTTCAAATTGAATAGATGGGGTGGTAGTTCGGTTTCTTGACCTTGTAAAAATCTTCCCTGTCTTTGATTTTGTTTGTCATCATTCCAGCCAGAAATGAAAAAAAAAAGAGAATTCCTCAGTTTACAGCAAGGGGAATTGGGGACAAGACATTAAGGATGATATTCCTGGAAGCTCATGTATCTCGATTGATTCATTCAATAGACAGAGGACACTTTTCTATGAAGGCTTTTCAACATGTTTTCTCACAAAGGGGATTTTCCTTTTGCAATCTATATGACCACTGGCAATTTCAATCTTGGCCATTCCCGCCTGCGTTTGCATTTTCGAGACACAAGACGGGACGAGACATTTCACGAGGCGTCCCGTCTCGTCTCGTGTCTCGTCTCGTTTTCGAGACGGGACAAGTAGTCTGTCTCGTCTCGTGTCTCGTCTAAAAGGGTTCCGTCTCGTCTCGTGTCTCGGCTCGTTTACGAGACGAGACGAGACGGGACACGAGAAATGTCTCGTCTCGTGGCAACACTAATCGACGGACCCCAGGGTATGAATTGGATGTATTTTGTTACACATAATCCAAATTTCGAAACCCCAGGATGATCGACGGTGTCAGTTCCCTTTTATGGGTGAAAAACGAGAGATTTTGGATCGGACCCCAGGGTATGAATTGGATGTATTTTGTTACACAGAATCCAAATTTCGAAACCCCAGGATGATCGACGGTGTCAGTTCCCTTTTATGGGTGAAAAACGAGAGATTTTGGATCGGACCCCAGGGTATGAATTGGATGTATTTTGTTACACAGAATAAAAATTTCGAAACCCCAGGATGATCGACGGTGTCAGTTCCCTTTTATGGGTGAAAACGAGAGATTTTGGATCGGACCCCAGGGTATGGATTGGATGTATTTTGTTACACAGAATCCAAATTTTGAAAGCCTAGGACGATTGACCGTGTCAATTTTGTATTATGAGCGAAAAACGTGTGTCCTCCTATCCAAAATCGCACAAATTTTTCGCCCATAAAAAGTTGACACGGTCAATCATCCTGGGGTTTCGAAATTTGGATTCTGTGTAACAAAATCCATCGAATCTATCCTGGGGTCTACTGCACAGAACTTTTATTTTGTATGTGTGACTATGTTATTATGATTAATTATTGCTTTTAATAACACGGAGGTAAATAGATATTACACACACTGATCGATCAACTCAAAAGTTTTTTTTTTGGGGGGGGGGCTTATAAATGTTCAATATGCAATTTACGAGTTAAACGACACACTTCTAGTCTGTGATCAAGTTCTTGCCAAATCGACATCGGCCACAGTTGCAGTGATGCACTCACGCAATTTAAGCAGAATTATAGCAAGTGGCGACACAAATAAGGAATCTTTGATGAAACCTCAGACGAAGAAATAGCATGGAGTGAGGTCTGGGGCATGGGGTTGGTGACCATTTCAAGCACACAGAACGGTTTCTACTGTCCTCTAGAAGCCGTGTTGCTCACTTCGACTAAATACCTCCTGGCCTTGGGGACGTCCATGTAACTACGCGTCTGCAATGGAAAGAGAATAAAACTTTTTGAGATTATATTGCAAAAAGAAAAAAAAATTGCAAGAGAAGCTCATTACTGTCGAATAATAAATGAACGAAATCGGGAACGTCATTTTGACTCATCCTCTATATGTATTGTACATTTTGTATTTTCCGTAGAAAACGAGAACCAAATCTTTAATTTAATTTCCAACACTTATGTTCTTTAGACTAGAAAAGTAAATAACAATGGAATAATTGTGGAATGAGAATCTGGGGGGAAACGGGAGAACCTCAAGAAAAAAATCGACGAACACTGTGTTGTCTACCACAAATGAATTAGATGATCTAAAATTGAATCAGTGAACGATCTACCACTGAGCCATCGTGTCCCCTCGGAAGTAATTTATCAGTATTTGACTAAAAGAGCCATGGGAACTATTGTTGCGCACGGGACGAGACGAGAAGAGAAATAAAGTTTTCTCATCTCGTCTCGTTTTGCAGATGCACGAGGGCTGTCCAGAAAGTAGCAGACGTTTTGGCCTATCGCGGCAGTGAGCAGGGCTGGAGTCGCCATCTTGGTGTCAGAACGTTACCACACTCAGTACGCATCCAGCTGTAGTAGCTTGAGGACTGTGACGCTCTTACCGAGCTTTATGTCACGTGTTACAATGTACGCTGCAATAGAAAACACCGCCTCTTGTGAGGTGCGTTCTGTGATTAGGTTTTTGTTGACAAAGTCAATTGGCGAAAGTCAATTAAAATCCATAGCAAACTGTGTGAAGTGTACGGACATGGAATAATGTTTTCATGTTTTCACGAGAACGCATGTCCACACACACAGCCAAGCGTACCCGAGAGCTCTTGGATAGTTTTGGAAGGGATATATTTGATCATTTTCCATACAGCCTGGATTTGGCGCCGAACGACTAGTATGTCCTTCCAGCGATGAAGACATGACTCGCTAGACAACGCTTTGATACTGACACCGAACTGCATGACGGTGTAAGTCAGTGATTGCAATCGCAGGCGGCAGATTCCTCCCGCGACGGTATTGAAAAACTTGTGCTACGGTATGATAAGTGCCTTAATTTGCATGACGATTGTGTGGAAAAATAGCTTCAGAATGTGTACGTTTCAAATGTATATAATACAATTTGGTTTGTTCATTCTGTAACTTTTTTTTTTTTTTTTTTTTTGGCTTCAAAACGGATGTTACTTTCTGGATACCCCTCGTATGTACAAAATTTATGACTTGATTTTTTTGCTTAATTTCATCTAGAAATTATCAGAATCTTCCCGCGTCATGAGTGGTTGACTAAGGATGTACTATAGCAACATTTAAACCATATTTATTATTGGAATGTATTGTGTGAGCTGTAGCTCCGTCTTGCTGAAACCATGTGGATTCATTCACTGCATACTTTTGTAGTTCATTCCGAATAAGCGTTTCAGTCGTGTTCACATAACGTTAAAACGGTGCAAAAACTGTCTGTTCATGATCATCTTCAATGAAGAATGGGTCAATTATTTCTTCCGTTGAAACGGCTCATCACACTGTTACTTTTTTACTGTGTATAAAGTGAGGATCATTGGCATCCCAGTATCGATTTTTTTTAAAAAAAATATTTATTCACGTAGCCACTCACGTAAAAACGTGCTTCGTTGAACATCCACAAGTTTTCAAGGTATGTTGGATCTTGGTTACTTTTGGCTAAAAATGTTTCAGTAAAAGTTCCTGGATTGTTTACATCGCTATCTCCTTCAGCGATTGGATTGGCTGGTGCTTATATGGATGCAGTTTTAAATGTTCATGCAATATTCTACTCCAACTCCGACGTGCTAATCTTAATTACTTGGCATGACGTCGTGCAGAACGTTGCGGACTTTACTCGGTTGCTGCATTTAGCGTGAATATCCATGCAGTTTGAATTGTTTTTTTTTTTTTTTTGTCCTATTTGTTTCATGTTCGATAGTTATCCCGTTGCTTCCCGTCTTTCTACTCATTTCTTCACAGCGTAGGCCGACGGAACCATATCATGACGGCACAGGTAAAAATGACACGGAAATTCACGCCGTGCAGCTTCACAGCTGTCATTGTGTTTGTAGTATGCTTTCATCGCGAAAGGACGTTGCTTCCTCGACCACTGCCCCATGGCAACTCAAATGGCATCGACATATCAGGGTGTTAATGAACTGTACCGACAAACTGTAAGAGGTGATTCCTTACATCAAAATAAGAGAAAATGTTCATATGCACCTATGGGGAAAAGTGCATAGTTTCAGAGGTAGGGCTATCCAAAATCGCGAAAAAGCCAAATTTCAAGGAACCCTTTCTCGAATTCGAAAGACTATGGATGGTGGTCCTTATCAGCGTAAAGGAAGTCACGCATATCAGTTGCATGTTACAGTTTGTCGGTGTAGTTCATTAACACCCTGTATATTATCATAGTCTCATAGCGTTGACATATTCAACAATAACCATTTACTATGCGATTCAAAATTTCCCAGTCCCACGCGCCACGTGTTCATTTTCAGCTGTTCTACAGTATAAGGAGAGTTCCCTTCATTCATTTTGTGTATTTGTCGTTGTGTGTGTAACGCTGTTTATGTGGAGAAAGAAAAGAGCTATTGAGAAATGTCCTCAAATTTCTAATCAGCATCCTTGATTTACTCGACAGTTTTAATTATGACCTGTCTGTTTGAGGCGTCGCCAAGACATTTTTTTCTTCGACTGTATTTCCATATTGAAAAATATCTTATATACGAGTTTACACTCAAAATCAGCACTATCGGTTAACTCTGCCATTTTCAATATATTTACCTGTCTGTCGGTGCCGTCGTAGCCTGAAATAATAATAATAATAATAATAATAATAATAATAATAATAATAATAATAATAATAATAATAATAATAATAATAATAATAATAATAATAATAATATCTTGAGACGGGGAGATTGTGGACTTTATCTCGAGTAGAGATGATCTTTTTCGAAAAATCCATTTCCCTATTTTCGAAAAATTCTTTTATAAATCTTTCGTTTTTGATTTTACGAATTTGTTTTGTTTTTCTCGAAAAAAAAATCATTTTTCGAATTTTTTTTTCGTTTTTCGAAAACTTTTGCTTTTCGTTTCCAAAAAAAATAATTTTTCGATATATTATTTTTCAAAGAAAACTGGTGACCCCTAATCTCGAGAACGAAGTATTAGTATGTATGAAAAACAAAGCTTTGATTCCAGACCAGCACATAATCATTAACCTGACCTCTCAGTGCCGTAACCTGTCTGTTACCGGGAATTATTTCGGAGGGAGTTAAATTGGAGGTAGTTCTAAGCTGAGCGAGTCTCGAAATAAATAATACTATTGCAATAAGAATTTGGCTTTTTGATTGGATACGCCCTCTGCCCGTTGAGCTGCGAACTAACCCTCTCAAATGTATACGTAAACCCGTAACTTGTTAAAATTGGTGCCTTAAACATACACCGGCCGATGCTAAGATTATATCTTAACACGGAAACAATAATATAATATTCGTCTTTTAATCTTTTAAAACAAAATCATGACCAAAAATGTGTGCTTAAAATAGCAAGTGAAGAAATAAATTTATATGACTGCACTCATGGTGCAGTGATAATTTCTGCTTGTGTGACAATTGTCGGTCCATAAGTAGAAGGTAATAATAGGTATTTGGCGATAACAACTATTACATTAAACAATTTCTTGGAATCTCACAACTTGTTTTGAAACGGGTAATTGAATTCTTAGTATTACGTCTCCAACATTAAAATTTAATTTGGTTTCTCGCCTTCTTGCTTGAATTATATTTTAAGAGATCAGTTTTTGTCAACGAGCCTTGAATATCAGTAGCCGAGAGGAATGTAACCAAACCAACGTCTACAGAGTAAATGCATTGTAGAATATAATTGCAGCGTTCATTATTCATTACCTCATTGTATTCTGGAAAACTGGTGATACGTGACGCTCGCTGCGTACGTGGGGCTCTTAGTTGGATGCGGAGCAACTTATCTTTAGTAGCCGAGTCCACAATAACCTTTGCTAGAGGGGAGGAGATCTCATTAAAATTGGGGCCAATTTGCTTCTACGATCGGTATCCACTATTCCTAATTTCTCTCTTTTTTTTAAGTTCAGCTGATCTCCCAAACTATTAAGTTTCTTTATATATATATATATATATATATATATATATATATATATATATATATATATATATATATATATATATATATATATATATATCTTGAGTGCTTATACTTGTCTTATCTACAGGAAGTTGATCGAAAAATACATGAGCTATACATTCCCAATATTGGTATACAGGGAACGTTGTGATTTTTTTTCACATGAACTAAACATCGAAATGGAAGATTAAAACCAATTTTGATAGTAGTGGCTCAGTCACATAACAGAACAATGGGATTGGTTCATTCTTCCTTTAGAACATAGCATTATCTCTTATGATATTTTCAAATAAAAAAAAACTATTTAGATCAAATTATGTTTAAAGAGCTTGGTTTACCAAAATTCTGTATATACGAGTATATATTATAAATTTCTCTCTGTATAGGGGTAGGTAGAGATTGGTAGAACAAAATTACAATTTGGAATTCTTTCTACTACCGGTTTTGAGTTGATTTTGAGTTCAACATCCCTTTCAGCAACGAGGCTATATGAGACGGCATCTACTAATTAACGTGGAATCCGAACTACAGGAACTTCCACCAGGAATCGAACCCGGGTCTCCCGTGCTAAAGGCGAGTACGCTATCACCTTAGCCACAAAGGAGCTCCACTATCGGTTTTTATTATAACTTTTTTTTATATAAACAGTATTTTACACAAATACTATAAAATTGCGATTTTTTTAGTATAAGACAGCTGTAAGCGTCCCTTTGACCAGATAATTTCCAGAAGGATAACAGAGGGGGTGTAGAACACTCGCTGCTTCACTGCAAGCAGAGATTGGTTAGAGATTCCGACAAAGCTTCACTGCAAGCCAGGCCAGTTTGTGATTAGGATTTTCTCGCTGCTCCACTGCAAGCAGAAAGAGAGGTAAAGTTTTCCACAAGGCTCCATTGCAAGCTAAAGGCTTTGGGTTTAGGTGAGGTACTTTTTAGCCTTTACTGCAAGCCAAGAAATGACTAACATTTAGAAATGTTACTCCTAGATGTGACTAACATTTAGAAATGTCACTCCTAGATGGCAGTATAATAAATAGCTGTTAGTCGCATTCCATGTACTGTTCACTGCAGCCACTGTAGATTTTTACGAGAGTTTCTAATTTGTTTGTTTTTCGAGATATACTTAATCTTAACAGGTGTGTGCAAAATTATCCCCCTCCCTTGGTAGTCCGCGTTACAAAAAATACCTAGGTAGTGCAAGGGTTAATGTTATACTGCTTGTCTAACACTAGTTATAACTGAATTTATCTATGTCAAAGGCTTTTGTTAAATCGAATTAAATAACATTAAAATCCATTGCGTCAGCTTATTTGAGCTCGAGCCCGATTGAGTTCTAGAGCCAAGCTCACGAGTTTTGATGTATTTGCCCCAAATGAACACAAATGTACAGATGTCTAGTTGTTTATTCGCAAGAATTTCATGTACTTAAAAACATATAGTAATATTGTAACGATCTGAAAATCGATAGTTTCAAATCTTATTTGTTTTGTTTCACATTGTGATTATTGATTGTTTTATTTTATTCTAAATACTTGTTTATTTAATTTTAAGCTTATTGTTACTAATTTTAATACGTTACTATTAATTTACAAAACAAATTTTATTAAAACGAGTCTTTGAGTTATAGTTTTCTGGGATACTAAATGAATCACTGGGCGGAAAGTGCTTTAAATTCTCTATACATGCATTTTTATCTTTTTCTAATTATTGATCGATTGATGGATATGCAAAAATAAACAGTGAAAGTTGGTAAATGTAAAACCGAATTAATTTGACGTTTAAAGTAATTTTAAGTGTTATTTAATCGACCTGACATAAAAATATTGAAAATTATATTCTTGGGTTAAGTTTAGAGTTACCCCTCCGCTTTTTATAAAAATCAGGAAAATTTACAGGAGAAATGAGGTAAGAAATGATAATTTGAAGTTTTTATTTGATGTTTAGGAATGTAAATTCGGCAGGAGAGTTATGTTTAATACGAGAAAAGATATGTGGAAGTTAGTACTATTTGCCGGATGTGGAAGCATTCGCGGAAGGTTTCAGCAGCATGGTAGTTGTAAAATATGGCAAATATCGCGAACAGGTGTAACGGATGCGCAAAAATAATGAAGAAAACCTATTAAATTTTTGTGAAGCCCACGGAGTACTGAAGTTAAATGAAATGTAACAATTTTTAATACTTTAAGCACTGTTTTTTGTATGTTGCAAAGTCCAAGGGCAACTCTGGACTGGAGGGGCAACTCTAAACTTAAGCCATATTCTTTTCTGCAGTAAATAAATATAAACGGTAAGATGTGTTTGTGGAATATCGTTGAAATGTACCATAATATGAATTGCTAAGAGCCTTGCCCCGCCTACTTTCGGATCCCAGTTGATTCCCAATGTTAAATTATTAGGTTAGATTTTACCTGAAATAACTATTTTATTAAATAATAAGGAGTTTCCTGAATCTAGAAGGCTAATATTACAGCTTATGTTCAAACTACGAGATGGATGTTTTTAAATACGTATTTTTAGCCGTTGTTATACAAATCTCCGCAGTCATGTACCAATACGTCGCTGTCTTAAAGTAATTAATGAGTTAAATATTATAAATAATTGAAGTATATACGTCGAATTCTTTATAGTAAATGAAATAATCAAGGTACTTGCTGTAGGAAGTAAAATGGTTATAAGATAACGGATGTGTTCTATAATCCGGATCGTTTGAAAGCAGACAGCTGTAATATAGCTCTTGTATCTTGGTATTTGAAATAAACATTAAATTTTTGGAACTGAGATTTGGGATCTGTATTATTATTGTTATGATTGATAAATGCTGTGAACCTACTACCACGCATGATATCCGGACCTCCTCGACTGGCTATAATTGGAATGGAAGTCCGAAATGCAAATTATATAGAAGTTAAGGGTTTCGTATGGCAACGAATAGTTGTTACTATAGAAAGAAAATGGGTAGTACTAGTGAGTGTTTTAGAAAATAATTTAGCAGTCACAATATGATTCTACTATTTAGTGTAATATACTGTTTCAATATTAGCTTCTCATAGCAAACACCATAACTAGGATACCCTCCGGAGATTACCAACAAGAAGCCGGTGAAATGTGCCATACTTGTCCCTAGTCGAGAATCGAACCCACAAACCTTTCGAATAATGAAATACAAGAAATAACTAACAAACTCTATGGCCTATAGAACCCAGAGGTTTAATGCCGCGTTCACAAAAGCCCTCCAGTGACTTCTATCCTTAGCCAACTGGATCCAATCGGAACACTGGATCAGCTTCTACTGTGTATTCCTTCTTCTGCGAGATCTATCTTAATATTGTCCTCGTATCTGCGTCTAGGTCTCCCTAATGGTCGTTTTCCGATTGGATTTCTAATTAAAACTTTGAAAGCGTTCCTACTTTCTTCCATCCTGGCTACATGACCTGTCCACCTGAACCTCCTAGACTTCATGACCCTAACACAATGTTTGGTGAAGGTATAATTTATGCAGTTCCTCGTTATGAAGTTTCCACCATTCCCAATTCCCGTTTCTTGTGCATCCGAATATTCGTCTCAAGATCTTGTTCTCAAATACTTTGAGTATAAGTTCTTCCCTCAGAGTAAACTACCATGTTTCGCAACCATACAGAACAACAGGCATGATTATCGTTTTATATATTTTTAAGCTTCAAATTCCTCGACAGAAGATTTTTAACAGAATAATAACATGAATACCCTGTTTTTAGTCTACATTTAATTTTTCGTGAATATGGTTTTGGTGTGTTAATGTTGTTGATCCTACACATTTGAAAGTATCCACTTTGTCGATGATATTTTACTGCATCCATAATTTACGTATTAGATCCCAATGAACTTCCATGTATTTAGTTTTATCTGTGTTTACTTCTAAACCGATATCCTTGCAAGCATTTAATAAGACTTCTGCATTTCTTTATGTTGTTGTTCTATCAAATTCTAAGTATTTTTGTTAAAATTATTTTGTTGAACGCAGTGGGCATTGCGAATTGTTAATATGCAACTATTACAGAGAGAATCATTCTTGAAAATCAACAAACGATCTGTCTTATGTTCTTTTTACCATTCTAAACACCCGTCATATACAATCATTGTATATAGTTTGAGAGAACTGCAATGTGAACGTGGGCTAAGATGATGCTTCGTTTCTCGAAGCGTGTAATCGTGTTTCTCGCGCATGTAATTCAATTATTGCAGAACGACATGCACAGTTTATCAGCGAGCAGTCAGTTCGAAAAAAAAATTAGAAGCCATAAATTGGTGAACATTGATATTTCAATGTAATATGCGAACGTGCTTAGCATATTGGCTAACTGTGGGTTATATTGATGTTCATTGGAGGGAGAGCAATAAAGCTATTCACCGGATGTTCTTGGTGTGACAGAAGGGAACATGTTATGAGCTTGTTACGGTAGGTTGTTCACCTGTTCCATACCAGCGTTTAAATCTCTTTCATTTTCTTCTTTTAATATTTTAACTTCATATGTTTTAACTTTTGAAAGACGATACGAAAGTGACAGTGGTGGATCTAGCCCATGAACGAGTTGCCTAGGCTTCCCCAGTTTTTAAGTTGAAAATAATTTATCATTTACTTATGTTTGAAAATTGATAATAAACTCATGATATACCTATCATAATCTGGGTTCTGGCTGCCGCCCCCAGTTTATATCTTCTAGATCCACCACTGGAAAGTGAAAGAAAATATCTACTTTAGCCTCCCACTGTTGTGCTTTGAAGCTGAAGGAGATTTGTGAAAGAGAATGGCTGTTGTAAATATTACTGGAATGGGAATGTTGGGGTAAAACTCCAGAAAATTCTTGGATACGATGTTAACACAATCTCAAACTGCTGGAATCGAGTTTTGTCCAGGAGACGAAATCTTTCAGTTTAACGTCTCACGGTTATGCTTGTTAGGGTTGGGAAGACGGAGGATTGAAGCAATTGAATGATGATGAATTAGTGGAATGAGAATGTGTGAGTATCTCGAGAAAACCCCCGAGACGAAACGACATATAAGAGGAAAGAGAGTTGAAACTGATTTGTTGAGACGAGACAGTTTCAAATCTCCTCTCGTGGATACCACTACTGGAATCAAAGTGAGCTCTCCAGGGAGCGAATCAGAGAGGAGTCTTCTGCCACTGAGCCTTCATGTCATTCCAATCAGCGATGCAAGTGTAAGGGCGCCCATGTTGTGGTTTCCAGGGGGGGCAAGTATAAGCGACGTTTCAAATATAGGTTCAAATTTTGCTATAATTAATATAAAAATTCTGTTGGGCTTTCGATATTCTGAAGTACAATTTCCTCTAGGGGGAGCAAGCGCCCCACCTTGCCCCCCATGATGGGCACCCTTGTGCAAGTGAACATTTCTGCAACCGTGAAATAAATCGGGTTCGAGATTTCAACAGTTTTACAGGTTTCATTATTCCTGTCATGAAAAGTTGGTTCAGCTGTCTGCTCGTCTGTTTATTTATATATATTTTTTCTGCACCCACTATGTAGACCTTTGTAGATCCAATGATAAAATTATCAATAGAGCATCATACAGCATTTTTTTCTGCAGAAAGCTAATATTTTATTTGTTCGTACAATCATCATCGTTATTGACGGTTCACTTGCCTTACTCTCTGTTTCCCACAGTTAATTTCCGAGTGCCCATTCGTATTATATGTAATATAAGTCTATTGTATGTTCTGAAACCTAGACTTATAACAATCTCAAGGTTGCTTGTATACGAGCTTCCCCCGTGAATTCAGCCGACTTTCACTTTTCATACACTTTTTTTTTTTTTTTTTTTTTTGTGAAAGAACTTTCCTGCTGACGGTGTCCAAATTAAGCTGTAAACACCATTACATAAATGAGTTTATTGAACACTAGGCCTACTCTTCCTTTGTAAATTTATAGGCTTGGAAATTTTAACTGTAAACGTTCCTTCTAAAGTGATACCGTATTCTTAAGCTACACCATAATATTTTATACTTTGTTCTTAAAATATTAATATATATGGCCAAAATCTTGTTGGGAAGTAATATAGCTTTTCTAAATATGCCAAGGGGGACGGATAATTAAGGCGTGATTGATGATGGAAGAAGTGGTAGAATGATAATGTGTAAGGAAACAGGAGAACCACGAGAAAACCCACAGAAACGGTGATGTCCACCTCAAACATACTTGGTGGGGAATCGAACCAGGCTCGTAGTCAGCCCAAAAATGTAGGGGGGCCCGATCCAACCATATTATAGTTCATTTACAAGCTTACTGTAAAAATGTTTAGGGGGCCAGCAAAAATTTAGGGAGGCCTGGCCCCCTAGAACCCCCTGGATACGAGCCTGGATCGAACCAGGGACCACGTGCACCAGAGATAACCACTCTACCACTGACATGAGCCATCGTACTCCGTGCCCCATCAATGTCGAGTACTGTACTTAAACTTTATGATAATTAACGCGTTTGTTGAACTTACAGCAAATTTTGTTATTTTGTTTACAATGAAACAGAGGGACTGTCTATACTTAAGAGGCCTCATCCCGGCGAAATTAAAATACCGCTAATTTTACAGTAATCATGTGATATCTAAAAGTAGATAAAAGATAATTGAAATGTGGAACAAGAGCGCCCTAGACAATATTATTTTGCGTGAGGTACCGTTATCACAAGTCACCTAGTGGCTTTTCGTTTTCTGCTGTTTAGAAACGCGAAAATAAATGCCGATTTTCAAAATGACTCGAAATCGAAAGCAGATAAGTGAGTCGTGATAACGGTATCTCATGTAAAATGATATTGTCTAGGGTGCTCTTGTTTCACATTTCGATTATATTTTATCTATTTCAAGATATCACATAATTACTGTAAAATTAGCGGTATTTTATTTTCGCCGGGATGAGGTTTCTTAATATAGCAAAGTTACGCTGAATTGTATTGAGCTTTCTGGTGGGTAAATGGTTATCTTCTCGGATGTGGTGCAGGATATTTGGGGTTCAGTATCTATCTATCGTGGATCCCATGTTTAAGTGTAAGCCCACCTGTTACGTAGTACCGGTACTGAAGAGGAACGTTAAACTACGAGAAAAAACAAATTTGAACCTCTCAAAGTAATGAATCTTTAATATTCTGGACGCATAGTTCAGTGTCAGGTGTAAAAATATCCACGTTGTAGTGAGAATGCATTTCTGGAAGCATATGTATGAAATGATTTGTCATAAGCGGACAGTTATAAATTTCTCTTGTGGTTGGGTACCTGCTTGGAATTATTATGCAGGACTGTTGCTTCTTTAAGTGGTTTCATTTGAGGTAGGCAATGGAATGGAGTTGGTCATTGTTTGCTGCACACAGTCATAGCCTTAAGGTATCACTTTGTTATTTCACATTGTTCCGCGAGAGAACACCACTTGGCGCACACAGTACGAATATGCCTTGTTATGTTTATGATTATTCTCATCTATTACCTTAGTCGTCTTTTAATTAGACTTCGTAAAGCATTATTTTGAAACCTTGAGGGTTATGCATGCATCATGGCAGAGAAAATAAATTCTGGTAAAGACAATAAAAAAAAATCTCGCGTAACGTACATTCATGAATGAATGGACTTCCGTTTATAATAAAGATTAAAAAATATTGATATAAGTATTTTCGTGTAGACGTTTATGCAAGTCTAAGATGTTTTGAGGGTTGTATACTGACATTGCGCGAAACATACATTTTTATAAGAATAAGGGGGGATATGAAATAAAGTGAAATCTTTAAGTTTTACGTCCCACGTTTATGACGGCTAGGCTAAAGGAGACCGTGATGACGAGAAATGAATGAAATGGTGGAATGAAGAAAGTGGGAGGAAACAGGAGAACCCCGAGAAAACCCACGCACGCGGTGTTTGTCCACCACAAAGTTTACTTAGCGCGAGCTGGAATCGAACCAAGGACCCCATGCACTATAGTATTCGCGCTGAGTCGTGATGCTTGACCTAGATCTACCGATTTCACTACCCAATAGAAAGCGAGGGTGTGTTCGGGTCGTCAACCCCCACCCATCACATTTTGTCAGTGTCGTCTCTCGCGCTACACGGAAAACATCTCCCGAGAGTATAGTGTTGTCGGATTGGCGCCAAGTTCCGTTTTATTAATTGTTTTTTGTTGTATTATATTCTCATTGTTACTATTCGTGTTTTTGTTACCGTTTTAGAATAATTGTTACTGTGGTTACTGTTATGCAGTGTTATTATTGGTAATTTTTAAATGTTTCTTTTTTTTTAATACTCTTTTTTACATTGTCTTCAAAATTTGGCAACATTGTTGGCGAATTTCAGCTGTTTGACGTTTCCTCAAGTGTGCGCTCGGGAAGCGGCTCCACGAATTGTACCGAAGTTTTCCGAAGTATCAGAGCTCAAGCAATGATTGGTTTAGAGCCTAAGCTTCACGACACGGCGCGAATACTATAGAAGTGGTGAACGCTCTACCACTGAGCCACCGCGGCTCTATGAATGAATGGGTTTCAGAGTCGGATCTAGAAGATAAAAACTGGGGGACAACCAGAACCCAGACTATGATAGATACAGCAAGCGTTTATAAAATTTTCAAAAACATATAAGTAATAGCTTCAATAATTTTTGCTGCTCAAAACACTGGAGGTCATAGGCCCCCCGGCCCCAGGCTAGATCCGCTGCTGCCGGGCTTGTGTTTATAATAAGGATTAAAATATATATACTGTATATACATATTTTCATCTAGACGTTTATGCAATTCGTAACTCTTAGATGTTTTGAAGGTTGCATATTATAGTTGCGCGAAACACATTTTTATGAATGAATGGAATATTGGTAGCTATTGTGAAAATGTAAACTGATTGACTGCATTAACGAACTCGGCCAAGTTAATCGCTCCAGCTGTCTATTGCAAGAAAATCATATTTTCGTTTTTGTTCAAGAGCTGTCGTGTGGAGTAACGAATAATCGTACTAACATTACAATCTTGTAACATACACTAGTGTGATCATAACTAACTAACTGTATGGCCTATGGAACCCGGAGGTTCAGTGCCGCGTTCACAAAAGCTCTCCACTGACTTCTATCCTTAGCTAATTGCATCCAGTTTCTACTTTGTATTCCTATCTCTGCGAGATCCATCTTAATATTATCCTCCCATCTGCGCCTAGGTCTTCCTAATGGTCGTTTCCCTATGGGTCTACCAGTCAAGACTTTGAAAGCGTTTCTACTTTCTTCCATTCTAGCTACATGACCTGCCCACCTAAGCCTCCTAGATTTAACGACCCTAACAATGTTGGGTAAACCGTATAAACTATGTAGTTCCTCGTTATGAAGCTTCCGCCATTCCCCATTCTCGTTCCTCTTGGGTCCGAATATTCTTCTCAGGATCCTGTTCTCAAATACTTTCAGTCTATGTTCTTCCCTCAGAGTAAGCGACCATGTTTCACAACCATACAGAACAACAGGCATGATTATCGTTTTATATATTTTAAGCTTCAAATTCCTCAACAGAATTCGCGACGACAAGAGATTTTGAACCGAGTAGTAACACGAATTCCCTGCTTTTAGTCGACATTTAATTTCTTCGTGAATATGATTTTCGTCTGTTAATATCGATCCTAAATATTTGAAAGTATCCACTTTATCAAAAGTATTATTTAATATTTTAACGCCTCCACAATTTGCCGTATTACGGTCCCGACGCACTTCCATGTATTTAGTTTTCTCTGCATTTACTTCTAAACCCATGTCCCTGCAAGCGTTTAATAAGATCTCTGCATTTCTTTCTATTGTTCTTCTATCATCCCCTATTAAATTTACATCATCAGCATATGCCATAACCTGGTGAATGCCGTTCAACTCTAGGCCCTGGTTGCTATCTTTGATTTTCCTTATGGCGTATTCCAGCACGAAGTTAAATAATAATGGCGACAACGCATCTCCTTGTTTCAGGCCATTTTGGACGTGGAAGCTCGTGGACAAAAATTTTCCTACCCGGACTTTACTTTGGGATTCACTTAAACATATCTTAATTAATCTAATTAGCTTTCTCGGTATTCCAAGTTCTGTAAGAACGTTGTATAATGTTTCTCTCCTAACCGAGTCGTAAGCCTTTCTAAAATCAATAAATAGTTGACGTACCGGGGTATTGTATTCCCACTTCTTTTCGAGTATTTGGCGAATGGTAAATATTTGGTCGATAGTTGATCGATTTCGTCTAAATCCGCACTGATAATCTCCAATAATTTCATCTGCGTATGGGGTCAATCTTGCTAACAGAATATTTTAAAGGATTTTATAGGATGTTGACAGAAGAGAAATGCCTCGATAATTATTACAGTCAGTTTTGTCGTCTTTCTTGTGAATTGGAACAATGATTGACTCTTTCCACTCTTGTGGCAATTCTTCCTTGTTCGAGATAAGGAGAATGAGTTTGTGTATCTTGTTCCACAATTTTTCGCCTCCACCTAAAATTAACTCAGCCGGAATTTCATCTACACCCGGAGATTTGTGTTTCTTTAATTTCTTTATAGCAGCTGCCACTTCTATTCGATTGGGTTCTAGAATATACGGTTCTGCGGTGTATATCTCCTTTTCTCCACGCACATTAGTTTTTGGCTGCGTGTTCAGCAAATAGTGTGATCATAATAACACAATCTCATAAGGCCTACTAGCATGATTCTAATAACATTACAATCTCATAAGATCCACTAGCGTGATCATAATAACATTACAATCTTGTAAGATCCACTAGCATGATCCTAAAATCTTACAATCTCATAAGGTCCACTAGCGTGATCCTAACGATATCATGTAATGTTGGGATGTATAACTCGTGGGATATGATGCTGTACTTTTTAAAATTTCAATATTTCCAGTGTACCTCTAAAAAATATAATAAAGAAATAACGGTCATGTTTTAAAAATATTCAATTAGAACTGAATAATCTAAAATTTGTAATCGATCAGTGAAAAGGGCATCTTTCTAGAGCTTGTGGTTTCCGAGATCTCATTGTCAAAAGGATTGGGGACAAACATATAAACCTAACATATTAATATATAGAACTAGCTGAACTTGCGCTGTCTACTCAGCGCATCGTTCTGTTATGACCATGAATCTCCTTCCCACTGTGCATATCTCCTTACTCACACAAGTAAAGGATAGGAGACTCACCAGGGAAGTGAATTGCTATGTATAGATGTTGGAGTGAGAACATTTTAATATATAGAACTAGCTGAACCTGCGCTGTCTACTCAGCGCATCGTTCTGTTATGACCATGAATCTCCTTCCCACTGAGAAGGTCTCCTTACTCACACAAGTAAAGGATAGGAGACTCACCAGGGAAGTGAATTGCTATGTATAGATGTTGGAGTGAGAACATTTTAATATATAGAATTAGCTGAACCTGCGCTGTCTACTCAGCGCATCGTTCTGTTATGACCATGAATCTCCTTCCCACTGAGAAGGTCTCCTTACTCACACAAGTAAAGGATAGGAGACTCACCAGGGAAGTGAATTGCTATGTATAGATGTTGGAGTGAGAACATTTTAATATATAGAACTAGCTGAACCTGCGCTGTCTACTCAGCGCATCGTTCTGTTATGACCATGAATCTCCTTCCCACTGAGAAGGTCTCCTTACTCACACAAGTAAAGGATAGGAGACTCACCAGGGAAGTGAATTGCTATGTATAGATGTTGGAGTGAGAACATTTTAATATATAGAACTAGCTGAACCTGCGCTGTCTACTCAGCGCATCGTTCTGTTATGACCATGAATCTCCTTCCCACTGTGCATATCTCCTTACTCACACAAGTAAAGGATAGGGGACTCACCAAGGAAGTGAATTGCTATGTATAGATGTTGGAGTGAGAACATTTTAATATATAGAACTAGCTGAACTTGCGCTGTCTACTCAGCGCATCGTTCTGTTATGACCATGAATCTCCTTCCCACTGAGAAGGTTTCCTTACTCACACAAGTAAAGGATAGGAGACTCACCAGGGAAGTGAATTGCTATGTATAGATGTTGGAGTGAGAACATTTTAATATATAGAACTAGCTGAACTTGCGCTGTCTACTCAGCGCATCGTTCTGTTATGACCATGAATCTCCTTCCCACTGTGCATATCTCCTTACTCACACAAGTAAAGGATAGGAGACTCACCAGGGAAGTGAATTGCTATGAATAGATGTTGGAGTGAGAACATTTTAATATATAGAACTAGCTGAACCTGCGCTGTCTACTCAGCGCATCGTTCTGTTATGACCATGAATCTCCTTCCCACCGTGCATATCTCCTTACTCACACAAGTAAAGGATAGGAGACTCACCAGGGAAGTGAATTGCTATGAATAGATGTTGGAGTGAGAACATTTTAATATATAGAACTAGCTGAACCTGCGCTGTCTACTCAGCGCATCGTTCTGTTATGACCATGAATCTCCTTCCCACTGTGCATATCTCCTTACTCACACAAGTAAAGGATAGGAGACTCACCAGGGAAGTGAATTGCTATGAATAGATGTTGGAGTGAGAACATTTTAATATATAGAACTAGCTGAACCTGCGCTGTCTACTCAGCGCATCGTTCTGTTATGACCATGAATCTCCTTCCCACTGTGCATATCTCCTTACTCACACAAGTAAAGGATAGGAGACTCACCAGGGAAGTGAATTGCTATGTATAGATGTTGGAGTGAGAACATTTTAATATATAGAACTAGCTGAACCTGCGCTTTCTACTCAGCGCATCGTTCTGTTATGACCATGAATCTCCTTCCCACTGAGAAGGTCTCCTTACTCACACAAGTAAAGGATAGGAGACTCACCAGGGAAGTGAATTGCTATGTATAGATGTTGGAGTGAGAACATTTTAATATATAGAACTAGCTGAACTTGCGCTGTCTACTCAGCGCATCGTTCTGTTATGACCATGAATCTCCTTCCCACTGTGCATATCTCCTTACTCACACAAGTAAAGGATAGGAGACTCACCAGGGAAGTGAATTGCTATGAATAGATGTTGGAGTGAGAACATTTTAATATATAGAACTAGCTGGACCTGCGCTGTCTACTCAGCGCATCGTTCTGTTATGACCATGAATCTCCTTCCCACTGTGCATATCTCCTTACTCACACAAGTAAAGGATAGGAGACTCACCAGGGAAGTGAATTGCTATGAATAGATGTTGGAGTGAGAACATTTTAATATATAGAACTAGCTGAACCTGCGCTGTCTACTCAGCGCATCGTTCTGTTATGACCATGAATCTCCTTCCCACTGTGCATATCTCCTTACTCACACAAGTAAAGGATAGGAGACTCACCAGGGAAGTGAATTGCTATGTATAGATGTTGGAGTGAGAACATTTTAATATATAGAACTAGCTGAACCTGCGCTTTCTACTCAGCGCATCGTTCTGTTATGACCATGAATCTCCTTCCCACTGAGAAGGTCTCCTTACTCACACAAGTAAAGGATAGGAGACTCACCAGGGAATTGAATTGCTATGTATAGATGTTGGAGTGAGAACATTTTAATATATAGAACTAGCTGAACTTGCGCTGTCTACTCAGCGCATCGTTCTGTTATGACCATGAATCTCCTTCCCACTGTGCATATCTCCTTACTCACACAAGTAAAGGATAGGAGACTCACCAGGGAAGTGAATTGCTATGAATAGATGTTGGAGTGAGAACATTTTAATATATAGAACTAGCTGGACCTGCGCTGTCTACTCAGCGCATCGTTCTGTTATGACCATGAATCTCCTTCCCACTGTGCATATCTCCTTACTCACACAAGTAAAGGATAGGAGACTCACCAGGGAAGTGAATTGCTATGAATAGATGTTGGAGTGAGAACATTTTAATATATAGAACTAGCTGAACCTGCGCTGTCTACTCAGCGCATCGTTCTGTTATGACCATGAATCTCCTTCCCACTGAGAAGGTCTCCTTACTCACACAAGTAAAGGATAGGAGACTCACCAGGGAAGTGAATTGCTATGTATAGATGTTGGAGTGAGAACATTTTAATATATAGAACTAGCTGAACCTGCGCTGTCTACTCAGCGCATCGTTCTGTTATGACCATGAATCTCCTTCCCACTGAGAAGGTCTCCTTACTCACACAAGTAAAGGATAGGAGACTCACCAGGGAAGTGAATTGCTATGTATAGATGTTGGAGTGAGAACATTTTAATATATAGAACTAGCTGAACCTGCGCTGTCTACTCAGCGCATCGTTCTGTTATGACCATGAATCTCCTTCCCACTGAGAAGGTCTCCTTACTCACACAAGTAAAGGATAGGAGACTCACCAGGGAAGTGAATTGCTATGTATAGATGTTGGAGTGAGAACATTTTAATATATAGAACTAGCTGAACCTGCGCTGTCTACTCAGCGCATCGTTCTGTTATGACCATGAATCTCCTTCCCACTGTGCATATCTCCTTACTCACACAAGTAAAGGATAGGGGACTCACCAGGGAAGTGAATTGCTATGTATAGATGTTGGAGTGAGAACATTTTAATATATAGAACTAGCTGAACTTGCGCTGTCTACTCAGCGCATCGTTCTGTTATGACCATGAATCTCCTTCCCACTGAGAAGGTTTCCTTACTCACACAAGTAAAGGATAGGAGACTCACCAGGGAAGTGAATTGCTATGTATAGATGTTGGAGTGAGAACATTTTAATATATAGAACTAGCTGAACTTGCGCTGTCTACTCAGCGCATCGTTCTGTTATGACCATGAATCTCCTTCCCACTGTGCATATCTCCTTACTCACACAAGTAAAGGATAGGAGACTCACCAGGGAAGTGAATTGCTATGAATAGATGTTGGAGTGAGAACATTTTAATATATAGAACTAGCTGAACCTGCGCTGTCTACTCAGCGCATCGTTCTGTTATGACTATGAATTTCCTTCCCACTGTGCATATCTCCTTACTCACACAAGTAAAGGATAGGAGACTCACCAGGGAAGTGAATTGCTATGAATAGATGTTGGAGTGAGAACATTTTAATATATAGAACTAGCTGAACCTGCGCTGTCTACTCAGCGCATCGTTCTGTTATGACCATGAATCTCCTTCCCACTGTGCATATCTCCTTACTCACACAAGTAAAGGATAGGAGACTCACCAGGGAAGTGAATTGCTATGAATAGATGTTGGAGTGAGAACATTTTAATATATAGAACTAGCTGAACCTGCGCTGTCTACTCAGCGCATCGTTCTGTTATGACCATGAATCTCCTTCCCACTGTGCATATCTCCTTACTCACACAAGTAAAGGATAGGAGACTCACCAGGGAAGTGAATTGCTATGTATAGATGTTGGAGTGAGAACATTTTAATATATAGAACTAGCTGAACCTGCGCTTTCTACTCAGCGCATCGTTCTGTTATGACCATGAATCTCCTTCCCACTGAGAAGGTCTCCTTACTCACACAAGTAAAGGATAGGAGACTCACCAGGGAAGTGAATTGCTATGTATAGATGTTGGAGTGAGAACATTTTAATATATAGAACTAGCTGAACTTGCGCTGTCTACTCAGCGCATCGTTCTGTTATGACCATGAATCTCCTTCCCACTGTGCATATCTCCTTACTCACACAAGTAAAGGATAGGAGACTCACCAGGGAAGTGAATTGCTATGAATAGATGTTGGAGTGAGAACATTTTAATATATAGAACTAGCTGGACCTGCGCTGTCTACTCAGCGCATCGTTCTGTTATGACCATGAATCTCCTTCCCACTGTGCATATCTCCTTACTCACACAAGTAAAGGATAGGAGACTCACCAGGGAAGTGAATTGCTATGAATAGATGTTGGAGTGAGAACATTTTAATATATAGAACTAGCTGAACCTGCGCTGTCTACTCAGCGCATCGTTCTGTTATGACCATGAATCTCCTTCCCACTGAGAAGGTCTCCTTACTCACACAAGTAAAGGATAGGAGACTCACCAGGGAAGTGAATTGCTATGAATAGATGTTGGAGTGAGAACATTTTAATATATAGAACTAGCTGAACCTGCGCTGTCTACTCAGCGCATCGTTCTGTTATGACCATGAATCTCCTTCCCACTGAGAAGGTCTCCTTACTCACACAAGTAAAGGATAGGAGACTCACCAGGGAAGTGAATTGCTATGTATAGATGTTGGAGTGAGAACATTTTAATATATAGAACTAGCTGAACCTGCGCTGTCTACTCAGCGCATCGTTCTGTTATGACCATGAATCTCCTTCCCACTGAGAAGGTCTCCTTACTCACACAAGTAAAGGATAGGAGACTCACCAGGGAAGTGAATTGCTATGTATAGATGTTGGAGTGAGAACATTTTAATATATAGAACTAGCTGAACCTGCGCTGTCTACTCAGCGCATCGTTCTGTTATGACCATGAATCTCCTTCCCACTGTGCATGTCTCCTTACTCACACAAGTAAAGAATAGAAGACTCACCAGGGAAGTGAATTGCTATGTATAGATGTTGGAGTGAGAACATTTTAATATATAGAACTAGCTGAACCTGCGCTGTCTACTCAGCGCATCGTTCTGTTATGACCATGAATCTCCTTCCCACTGTGCATATCTCCTTACTCACACAAGTAAAGAATAGAAGACTCACAAGTGAATTGCTATGTATAGATGTTGGAGTGAGTTTATAGCAAATTTGTAGATGTAACACGATATCAAGTGGAATTTTTTTTTTTTTTAATAAATCCATATTCGTCCGAGTACGCCTCATTGCTTCTCTTGAGGCCTTTCAAGTTGTCAGCATGCAATAGGTTTTGTTATTCAGATTTATGCAAAGCGCCTGCGATGTCCATCAACCCGTCATACGTAACTTCTCTACTGGTTGCCTAGCACCGTAGTTACGGCCTGCAACGATGTTAATCGTACGGGTTCAATACGGCCCCTAAAATGTTGAATGGAACAATGACGACACGGTTTTTGAAAATTTGAATGAGAACTGGACAATCTGCACAAAATTTGCAATCAACCAGTGAAAACGGCACGTCTCTAGCACTTGTGGTTTTGGAGATTTCATTGTCGAAAGGATTGGGAATAAATATAAACCTAGCATTTTAATATGTAGAATTAGCTGAACCTACGCTCTCTACACAGCGCATCATTCGCATATAAGCATAAAACTCCTTCCTTTACAGTCCCTTTACAGACACAAGTGAAAGTCGTCTTGATAAAAAAAAAAAAAAAAAAAAGCCAAGGGGTATCATAAAGGGAGATTTTTTCGATTATTTTTTCTCAATATCTCGCTCCGTTTCCAAGATTTGAACCTACTTCGGGTTGGAGTTTCTAATTCATGTATCACCAGTGTTTTCTTTCTTCTTACATGCAGTATGTAATAAGCAAATACATTACATATACAATTAATTATGTCAGTTATATATGGTGTTCATTGGGCAAAACACTCAAAAAATAAAGATTTATCTTGCACTCGAGAAATGGTTATCCTTCCTTTTTCATTAGCATTTCGCCATGAAACAAACGTCTGAGACATATACAACCCGAATATACAACAATGTGGTGTTGGAATGTGTAACGCATAGGATATGATGCTTTAGTTTTTTTTTTTTTTTTTTTTTAATTTCAACGCTTCCAGTGTACCCTAAAAATGTAATAAGGAAATAATGGCCATGTTTTTTTTAAAAAAAAATATTCAATTAGAACTGGACAATCTACTCAAAATTTCCCATCGATCAATGAAAACGTCATCTTTCTAGAGCCTGTAGTTTCCGAGATCTCATTGTCGAAAGGATTGACCACAAACATATAAATGTCCTCAGCATACAGTTTAAAAGAACTCGGAAGCACAATTCACGTGAATTGGTTTTAGAGGAGGCTTATTAAAATATAAAGGCTTTGAACAATAATTTTAAATCATAAACTTTATGAAAAAGATGTATTTAACTAATTTATTTAAAGTACACATACTCAAAATGTTATGTTCGTCCCTGTTAAACGCGAAATTACACATAACCGTAAGTGAAAGATTTGAAAGCCAAAGTTATAGGTTGGAGCTCAGTCGCTTTTAAGTGCTATTGTTGCATTTTAATATATAGAATCCTTTTATTAGCATGGTACTTCAGGATTTCTTTTAGTGAAGTAAATTTTCTGAAGGATTTAACCTCGTTTTTTTTTTAATTTTCTTTTTTAAACAAGAACTGAATCACATAGGCAATTTTTCTGCAGTTTTCAATTACTACTCCTTAATTGATTGTGAACAACAAAGGTCAGACTTGATGATAGCAACTTGGAAGAGGATCGTCTGATTCCATTGCTTAGTGTTTTGTAGAGCACTCGCTCAACTCAAAACTGTTTTGCTTAGTTATTAGGACGTCCCAGTCTCTGCAATTTCCCGCAAAAAAACAATGCTTATCCACCCAGCCTCTGATTAGAATTACGATACAGCCAGGGGCGAAGGTCGCTGCCCAGAAACAAGCTGTTGTTTGCTTGTTTATTTGCGGGTGAGAGCGAGAGATATTGAACCCATGAAAAAGTATATGGCCTTCCTGAGGCATTAGTAATTGGCAAGGACTAAGAGAGGAAAAGCACCAATTGAACCAGCCAGTCACGATGACTAAAGAAGCGATAGACATGTTCTAACTTAAAGTAGGAAGCGATTGGAATCTCTGTTTTCGCGTGGCTCACTGAAGTGAAAATGGTTAGATTTTGAAGCCGTAGTTCATCTTTCGCTTTACGTGTTCGTAGCCAGTGGGCTGGAAGCGAGTTTTTTGTCATCGAAACTCGTAAAATGGTAGGCGGTGATTCACATATTGTAATAGATTCCATTCTGTGGATATATAAACTCTCGTTACGTTATATTACCATATCCAATGTGATCTAAGAAACGGAACAAATGTGTTCTTACGGTTATACCTTAATAAACTGGCCGTTACGCAACGTCTGAATAAAAACTGTTGATTGTTTCATTTGTAAATGAATTGCCAGCATTGTTTCTAAATAAAAAAAGACTAAGTATCTAGTAGAGTTCGTCCTTGGATATATGGTTAGCGCAGGAAATCCGGGTTCGATTCCTGGTAGAAAAATGAAATGAAATCTTTCAGTTTTACTTCCCACGATTATGCCGACTAGGCTAAAGGAGACGGTGATGATGAGAAATAAATGGAATTGTGGTATGAATAAAGTGGGAAGAAACGGGAGAACCCCAAAAATACACGTGCACGATGTTTGTCCACCATTAAGTTCACTTGGTGCGCGCTGGGATCGAACCAGGGACCCCACACACTACAATTAAACGGTCTACTACTGAGCCACCGCAGCCCCTCGATTCCTGGTAGAATATCACCCATTAGATAATAAAATTTCGAAACTTGATCGATATTTCAAATATCAAAAAATTGAAATATCGATTGTCAAAATAATGAATATAAAATATCAAAATGCCGAAAATACCGAAATATTAAAATATCGGATATCAAACTGTAGTGACATTGAGAAATATTGGATATCAAACTATCGAAATATCGAAAACTATTGAAATATTATGTATCAAAATATTGAAATATCAAAATGTAGAAATATTGAAATATCAAATATCCAGATTTTGACAGATTGAAAACTATGGAAATATCATATATTAAAATGTCGAAATATTGAAATATTGGCACACAGATTTCCAGTCATGTTGCTGGGTTTCCTAAACGGTTATCGGTTATGCAACCAGTTGCAAAGAAACATTTTTTCCACTGTAAAATTTTTGGTTTTGGAGGGGAAGGCTTCTGAAACCCTACAGTAAAATTATGCTGAATATTTCTGATTGATTTGTCCTGTATGGGGCCGTTCACGAGCCCATGTGCTCATTACGATCTGTTCCCCCATGGTGTAAGCGGACTCATCAGACATGATTTAGATGTATATCAGCACCTGCAACAATAAGAAACAACAATTCATTAACATCTTTGTAATACATAGGGGCAACGTGACTTTGTGATTACTCTGTACAGTAAACTATAGTGCTCTGAGATAGGCACCCCACACTACTTAGCTGTGTTACAGATTGCATAGTCTCTGACGATCATTAGGAGAAATGCCAAAGGCATTGTTCGTTACTATATACTTCACGCAATTCTCTACTTTAAAAAAAAAAATGCGTCCACATTATTCTTCCCGTGCGAGAAACTGGCACTTCTGCTACTGAAAAATAAAATTATACCAACCATGAAACACAGTTACAGAATAGCTAGCCCGTTTACAAAATAATAATATAAGTAATATTTCAAATTTTTAATTTTGTAAAGAAGCAGTATTGGATGTATGTGTATATTAGAAGCATAATTTTATATAACTTTCTGGTGTATACTCGATGTGTACAAGTAATATGCACTTAACTCATGCATCAAACACTTATTACTCTTGCTGGATACAATTTAACGACTATATTTTACAACAGCAGGTGCAAACACGAGCGATTATTGTGCACAATAACGATATTAATTCCCACTTTGTTTGCGAACCGGTGTTTTTCAGTATCTGATAGTAATCACCGCGCAATAATTATTTTAAAAGGCCTTTTATCACCATTCAATTAGTATTACCGATAATCGAAAACAGTAGTTTTATAGTTCCGTTGATTTCATTGTTTGTTTTTCTTCCAACTCGCCATAAAGATTGCAAAAGATCACGTAAGGTCTACCTGTTAATTTTATTTTGTACAATATCCACGTATCAGTGGCCTCTGTCGAAGAGAATGTACTTGTTCTTTGGAGTTCCATGCAGTCTGATGGGTAGGTTATCGCTCAAATCAATCGTGAGACCCTTATTTTAGGTCAACAGCCAAGGTTTTCACTTGTCAGATCGCCAGAGTGACCTCTAGTGAGGTCACACGCTTGCTACATTTCCTTACGTGTTATGATGAAATTGGCTCTAAAAGGCAGTACAGTATGGGGAAACAAGAATGTAGTATCCACGATATTGCATCACTAAATTTGTAATCAGTGATTAAGACTAGTGGCGTATACAAAGGGGGCTTACCGAGTTTCGATTCCCGTTTCTGCAAGATATTGTGGGACAATATTAACTAACTGTGGACTAATATTAACTAAGGCCTGTGGAACCCGGAGGTTCAATGCCGCATTCACAAAAGCTCTCTATTGATTTCTGTCCTTAACCAACAGGATCCAGTTTCTACTTTGTATTCCTATTTCTGCGAGATTCATCTTAATATTGTCCTCCCGTCTGCAGCTAGGTCTTCCTAATGGTCGTTTTCCGATTGAACTTTTCGAAAGCGTTCCTACTTTTTTTCCATTCTGGCTGCGTGATCAGTCGACCTGAACCTCCTAGACTTGATGACCCTAACATTGTTTGGTAAACGGTTTAAATTATGCAGTACCTCGTTATGGAGTTTCTGCCATTTCCCACCAATTAAGCTCTCAATAAAATCGCGCATATCTTGAAGCAATATGTACTATACTTCGTTACATGAACCCACTCGTGATAAGATGCTGTACGCCATTGATTGCGCAAGTTCGTCAATTTTTTACGAGATGTGTCTAGTAAATGTACGAACTAATTTAACTTATAGACAACTTTTAAATCTCGCTCTTCCTACTGGTCTAGTGGCTATCTAGGGCGCTTTTCGTGCATGTGGTTCCTGGTTCATTCCGGGTGGAAGACCATTCAAAATTTGAGCACATAGGGAAGGTGTTGATTCCAACTTGAACTGTAGGTGCGCGTCTCATATAGCCTCGGTGATAAATGTCAACACACAACAACAAAAGCCATAAATGTCAAAGGGTTACTTATTCTGGTGCGCAATTTCAATATAGAAATTACTTTTATCATATTCTAATATTGTTTTGATGCTAACAAGAACTGCATAAAAAGACTGCCTTTAAAAAAGAAATGAAAATATTCGCATTTTTGGCTTTTTTGAAAGAAAAATGGATTTTTATTGCGTTTTCAGCTTTTTAAAAAAATATATTGGAAATTTTTCACATTTTGGACTTATTTTAAAGGAAAATGGGAATATTTATATTTTCGTTTTTATTTAAAAGAAAAATGTAAATGTTTGCATTTTTGGCTTTTCTTATAGAAAAATGGAAATGTTCGCACTTTTGGATTGTTAAAAACCCTTTTCTGACTGAATTATATTTTTCTAACTATAATTTGATATAGGGGTATAATAGTAAATTATAGTAAATTAAGGGTACATTAAACTACATGAAAATACATTTTCTTTCTATTGTTGCTCAACATGTTGAGGGAAAAGGGACTTAGGAGTTTCGTCAGGCTGATAGGCTTCAACATTATAACGCACACAAGAGAAATAATGTATGAGCAAAGAAAATGGAACTTAAAAAGTCCCGACAGTCTTAAACGGGTTAAAGAAAAGATGGAAATGTTCTCATTTTCGTCTTTTTTAAAAGAAAAAATGGAAATTTTCACATTTTCGGCTTTTTTAATAAAAAAAGAGAATTTTCGCATTTTCTGTATTTTTCTAAAGAAAAATGGAAATGTTCGCATCTTCGGCCGTTTTAAAGAAAAAATGAAATTCTCGGCTTTTTTAAAAAAGAAAAATGGAAATTTTTGCATTTTCGACTTTTTTTTAAAAGCAAAATGGAAATTTTCGCATTTTCGGCCTTGTTTCACATAGGATCACTTAAAGTTCTGCCGAGAACGAAACTCATTCCTCCCGCATCAAAGGCGCGAGTGCTTTCCATATAGCTACGAAGAAGCCCTAAATAATGTTTGTACAAAATGTGACAATCAAGTATGATAATGGAAAACAAGAAAAAGAAAACGTACTGACAATTACGTCTTTGAAATTTGTAGTCATTTTACAGATTGTCTAAATTTTTAGCTGGTTTTCAATATTTGTCTTCATATGGAGACTTTTTTCTTAAAAAAAAAAGTATTATTATTTAGTACTAAATCTATAATAACGACAAGAAACGGGGAATTAAGTTTACCCGCTCTACGGTGAAACTTCACTTTTGTAACAAAAACACAATTGCTTAATCTCATACTAATTTAATTTCCGAAGACATACTATAAGTAAGTGCTACGCAAACCCTTTCCTATTTTTTTGTAAACGTTCTAAACTAAAAACACTTTGCTTCCGACGTTTTAATGAGAAACACTTAGAGGGCAAGATGGTTCAGTGGTAGAGCTTGCCCTGGTACGTCAACTCCTTGGTTCGATCCCCGGCCAGGGGAGCGCGGTGGCTCAGTAGAGATGCGCACGAGACGAGTCGAGACAGGATTTTCCTGACAAAATTCGAGTCGAGACACGGCTCTTCCAATAGAGAAATATACATTTTTCGAGTCGAGACATCACTTTTACAGCACATTTTCGAGACGAGACAGCCACAAATCTTGTCTCGTGCGCATCTCTATGGCTCAGTGGTAGAGCGTTCACCTCCGATGTTTGGGTGTCCCCTGCTCGATCCCAGCTCGCGCCGTGTGGACTTTGTGGTGGACAAACATCGTGCTCATGGGTTTTCTCGAGATTCTCCCGTTTCCTCCCACTTTCTTCATTCCACCATTTCACTCATCTCTCATAATCGCCGTCTCCTTTAGCCTAACCGGCATAAGCGTGGGACGTAAAACTTAAAGATTTCATTTTTTCGATCCCCGGCCAAGTAAGTTTGTGTAGGCAAGATCGTCTCCGTGGATTTTATCGGGGTAGTCTCGTTTCCTCCCACGTTATCATTCCACGACTTATATCATTCCCTTGCCTTAATCATTCGTTTCCCGTAGCCTAAAGAGCATGAGCGTGGGACGTTAAACTGAAAGATTTCAATCGGAAACACCTAAGTGTGTTATTTATGAACTCTTTACTAAGATAAAAGGATACAAAAGAGCAAACTGTCAGTCCCATGTTTTTGCTATTGTTCTACGAGTTTCCGAAAAGTAAGCTGAAGTATTGCTATAGGAAAGACTATTGAGGCGCGTTATTTACAATTGTTAAAAACAAAAAAATGTCAAAATGCATCGTCTACTAGCCGTTATTAGTACGAGCAGTCTCCAGTAATATGGTGTATAGTCAGTAATAAATTAGTTTCAGTTATTAAGAATCAAAATAAGCCACGTGAAAGGAAAACATCTGATTTTGAAGGAAAACTTTATTGATCTTCAAGATATGTCACGTACAAAAGGGAACCGTTTCAATGTAATGAAGAAGAAACAATGACCAGAGCCGTCGCGTGGGTTGTAAACGCCCGGGGCGAGAATTCTCAGGTGCCCCCATCCTCCCCAGTGTGTTATGAAAAACAACCAGAGTTTATTCTGTACTCCTAGATTTAATAATAGCATAGAATATACAAATAACGATACATATATTAAATCCCAATGTGTAAGTGATAAAAACTTTTGTAGTTTTCTGAATTCCGCTAAAATCCAACAAAATAAACTTTTCTTTCGTTGCAATTAACACAATTTTTTCAGTAAAGTTATAGCGTTGGATAACTAAAGTAACTTTTTCAAGTGACGTTTACAATTATTTGTGAGTATTTGCTTCAATAATTTCTGTTCAAAATCAAAATGTACGGTTTGTTAATATTTATTCTGCAAGACGATGTTAACGATACGTTGTTCCAATCATGTAGTGTAAAGATCATATAATGATAACATAAAAATACTAATAAATTAAAATAGAAGTGACCAAAAAAATAACCACATAATGACATATGCATACACTAAACACGAAATTCCATTCTCTTGACTTTTCTGTGAGCAAATGTAGACAATATGTCCTTAAAATCTAACTTTCTGGCTTCATTATTTTCAATAGCTTGTATGGCCAATGAATTAAGTCTTTCCTGGGCCATTGTTTAGTGTAAATATGTCTATTAATTACGTAAGCATTTCTTGGACGGAATAGGAATAAAGAAATGTTATTGAATTCCACTGAAGTTTCTTCAATTTGTACCAAACAGACATATGGATAAGAAGTAGGTAGTAGCACATCTCGTTCAGTTTTCCAAGATAAAAACTCTTCTCACAGAGGACTGGAGAGAGTTTCAGTTGAATAATCCTAGACGATGTTTTACATTACCGTTAATTTTACTTAGCCGTGGCCTGATCATTAATAAAATATCTGAATTAACATTAAATTTTAAAAAATCATTTACTAAGATAACAGAAGAATCTGAATTACTTGAATTTTGTTTATTTGTCGTCCTGGCGCCTCATCTTGGTCGAGACACTCGGGATCGCCCCGCACACGCGACGGCCCTGACAATGACGTACTGTCCTTTGTCTTAAAAGAAAACCTTACCGGTAAGAAATTACTAATACATTTTGGTATCCAATTGTTTTTCTTTCTATGATTTTGTGTAACAAACTGAAATATGATTCAACTTTTTAAAAGAATGCTGATATATATAATTTATTTTTTTGTTTATTCAAACATCCAAATGAGTTATTATTAAGAAGTTGCTTGTTTTCACTTAATTAAACTTTCGTTGTATATATTCTACCACAAACAAAACAAAACAAAAAAAAAAAAAAAACATGGAGTGACGCCTACTGTACATAGTCTGCTTGCATAGTACAAAAAGTGACAACCAACTAAAATATATCAACTAACAATAATATGTTATGCTATCTTAAAAAAGTTATTTTTTTAAGGTAACTACAATTATATTTCCCTTCACATATGTAGACCTTTTTTTTTTTCGTCCTGTATTTAGCCGTAATTGAGCCTCCAAATTGTAGTCCGTGTACTGTGTGTGTGTGTGTGTGTGGAAGGGATAGATTTTTCCGTGAAAATTGCCTCGGACGTAATTTCAGGCGACTCCAATGAACAGGAAAGGCTAAAAGAAACAAAAAAACAACGTACTGTAAAGAATAGCACGAGGATGGCACGTTGTTAGGAATGTGCCTAATTGATCACATGAAAAGATGCTGAAATTTAATTACACACACACACACACACACACACACACACACACACACACACACACACACATATATATATATATATATATATATATATATATATATATATATATATATATATATATATATATCCCTAATGAACATACTATATCTATCTATTTACAATGTGTACATATTATTGTAGCCAGAAAATTTTTTCTTCCGCCCTAGAGTTGGTGATTAGCAAATGGATTCTACATGATTTTTTTCCCCTCTTCTGTTTGCTGTTTGGTACGTGTATTTGTGCCGTTTCCTTCTGTCAGTGTACAAGAGAATAGTTCTTGTATTCTTGCGATTCTTATAATTAGTATAGTAAATAGTTGTTAACAAAGAATTTGTTGTCTCCTTTTATATATGTTTACGGTACCTTGACCAGTGTCAAAAGACTAGAAAAATTACATGTAAAGTACGTATTTAGCTAGTAGATAATTTCTCGCACAAGCGCTGTTTATACGGAGTTTGGTTTATCCTTTTACATACGTATTTACCCTGTGTGTTCGTCCGGGAGCCAAAAAAAAATCTGAAGACTTATTTAATGGATCACTATCAATTTTGGCCATGATGTAGACGGTTAAAAGGTAAGAGGTTCTTCACTGCGAAATTAAAATACCGCTAATTTTACACTAGTTGTGTGATATCTTCAAATAGATAAAAGATAAATCGAAATGTGGAGCAAGAGCGCGCTATACAATATTATTTTGCATGAGGTACCGTTATCACGAGTCACCTAGTAGCTTTCCGTTTGCAGAACGCGAGAATAAATGCCGATTTTCTAAATGACTGGGAATCGAAGGCAGATAAGTGAGTCGTGATAACAGTATCTCATATAAAATAATATTGTCTAGCGAGCTCTTGTTCCACTTTTCGATTATCTTTTATCTATTTGAAGATATCACATAATTACTGTAAAATTAGCGGTATTTTAATTTCACAATGATTGGGGCCTCTTAAGTATTGAGTTCGTTGATGGAGGTGACTAATCCACTGGAAGTGGTAGAAATAAACGATTTCTTGTTTTCACGTTGATCACTATAGAACAAGACCGGTGATAGATAGCAAGGAGCGGTTTCCTGGAATCGGTTACGAATCGAGTCCTAAGAATACATTATCTCCATCCTTACATAATCTTTCTACTACAAACGGAAGTGTTAGAAATCCAGCATAACTTTAAGTTTCAATATTGATCTGCATAGAGGAAAAAAAAAACGATCATAGAGACAGCGGTTTTTCAAATCGCTTTAGCGTTCTAAGAACTGGTGCCATCTTCTCTGTTCTAACCAAAAGTGACGGAAATCTACAACTTCAGTTTTAATGTTAGAGTAAAAGGGTAGTAGATGGCGAGAACCGGTATTCTGAAATCAATTAAGGGTCTCAAAGATATAGTCTGTCTTTATTCTAATCTCTGTACTAAAACCGGAAGTGGTAGACATATACTACTTCCGGTTTCAATATGAATAGAGGAACTACCAGATGAGTCATTTATGAATCGTTTACCTTCAAACGATTATGACAAGACAGAAAGGCAGGAAAGGAGATACTGTTAGTATCACACATTTTTATTTGCGGTTTCTGAGATATGAGCTGGGACCTCGCGTTTTGAAAGACCATTGAGACGATTTATTTGCAGATGCAATAAACTATCAAAATGCACATGGCGCTATGCTGTCAATTCTACGGCCAGTTTCCAGTAATGTGGTGGGTGATCCTTGGCGGATTGGTTCATATTATTAAGATCGTAAAATACGCCTTAAAATGGAAACATCGGGTTTTCGAGGGGACATTTTGTCACTTATCTTCCACATGTGAGATAGAATGAGAACCGCTCTGTAATGTACGAAAGACAATGAAACATTGTTTTTTGTTATTGTTCCTAGAATGATAGGTTACTTCGGTTATAAATTAAAATCAAAGATGCATCGTATTTCGGTATCCAATTTTTCGTTGCATCGTATTTCTATGCGTTTACTTAAGCAATTCTATTTGGAATGTTCTTGTGCTGAAGGTCGTTTTCTGTACTTTTTTAGCGTGAGGATCCTCTTAGTCTTCAGTCAAATTTTGTGTTTAAATTTCTAATAAAGTCCTTTGAAGTTGTCAATTTGTTTCTCTGGTATAAATCTTCCATGTTGTTTGCACTTTCTTTGTTTGTTACTCTGAGCCATACAATAGTACCTTAGGTAATCTAATGGCTGTATAAATCACGGACTGTACTTTCTAATAATAAAGGAATGATTGGCATTTCTTGTATTTAAATAATACATGCGAAACTTCTTTATATGTGTGTGCTGAAAGACAACGTTGTTATTGTTTCGACTGTTTATGGTGTTAAATTGAATGATAATTTCACATAATATGCGTGGAATTCAGTGTAATTACGAATACACTCTTGCTTTCAACATTTCATTTAGTACATTCAAATAAATGTTAACTCGTAACTTTGAGAACCATTTATGTCGTTAGTTGACTTTGTAAGCTTGCATATCAAGGTTCATTAATTTTTTTTAACATTCGCGGCGTTACTTAAAATTCAAATTGCGTCCGGTAAAAATTATTAAAAAGTCATTTAGTGGTCTCTTCTTACTTCGTCTAATCTTCATTTCGCCTAACACTTTTATCAGCTGTCATTCACAGATAAAAATAATTTCCGCCATTTTAGGCAAAATATGAATTTGTATTTAGTTTGTCATTTCACCTCCCCCCCAGAAGAGGAAACTTTCTTATTTTATATATATATATAAAAAAAAACATCCCAAAGTTTGGAGCCCTTAAAAGTAGCAGTATGACAACCCACCGCCCCCCATAAGTTGGTCCTGGATCCGCCCCTGCTAACAATGGTATCACATTATCTACGTATATAGAGGAAATACAGTACTTCTATATAAAAGATCTGATAATGTATCAAGACAGCACTGAAGTTTCAAACCATAGCGCTTCATGACGACATTTGTCAGGTCTAAAAACAGTATTTTCAACATTCTTGCCCATTCTTTATTTCATATAGGATTTATGTTCTGTGACACTATTTTCAAATTTTAGCATTATATTTTATGCTACATTTATTTATTAAATATGTAATATCACATGTGAAGCGCTTAATGGATAAAAGTGTTACGTTACATTTTGTAAAACGTTGCATCCTGGAGGTTTATGCACTTATTATATGTTGAGACGGATTTTTTTCGTTAATGCGATATGTGCGACACGTTTTTTAAAATGCGTATATGTTTCAGGAAACCTCAAACTTACCATTTCAGAGCTAGAAATCACGTTTATGTTATCGCGAATTTTTTGCGAAATTCGCCATTACCTGCGGTAAATGCGAATAAAAAGGAAAAAATCAATTATTGTTAATTATTGCTAATAATAACTAAAAAGCGCATTTCTAATATTATTTAAACGAAAAACCTCTGCGAGTTATTCGATCCAGAAACTGTTTCACTTCATAAAGATGTAGACATCAACAACACTGAAGTAGTGTTTAAATCCTCGATTGTGTTTTGTGATGAAAATGTTTATGATCTGTTGGTTGTTTACCATGAATTTAAAATTAAGGATATAGAAGTCCTCAACAGTGGAGATAAGGAAGTTGACATTGTATCATTGTTAAACAGTTTAGAAGTTAACCATAGCTCTTTTACTGTCAGCTCGTTACGCTCAATATGGTTGCCAGTCTCGAGTGTTGATGCCGAGACTTTCTTTTTTCCAAGTATAATATGATTGTTACTGACAGGAGAACAAACTTAAGAGAAGAATTGATAATGTCTTGCTGCATGCTATCCTTTAATTAGGGATAACGTTAGAGGAACTATTTAAATTTTTAGATTAATATCTGTATTTCAGTGAATACATTAGAATGTGCACGCAATGAAGGTATATCCTCATTTTCGTCTCTACTTATATGTTAGTCATGCTACGTAACACATGATTTTGTGAGTCCTCTTCTAAGTGCAGAGATTTACAAACGATGAAGGGAGGTATGTTAACGGACAAAGTTGTCAATTTTCCCGAAATGTACATTTTTTTTTTTACATATCACCTTTTTCTATCCTTTACCCACTTCATATAAATTACACTTTTCTGAAGGTAAAAATGAAAATGAAATCTTTAAGTTGTATGTCCCACGATTATGCCGGCTAGGCTAAAGGAGACAGTGATGATGAGAAATGAATGAAATGGAAGAATAAAGAAAGTGTAAGAAACGGGAGAACCCTGAGAAAACCCACGCACACGGTGTATGTCTACCACTAAGCTCACTTGGCGCAAGCTGGGGTCGAACCAAAGACCACACACAACAGAGGTAAGTGCTCTACCACTGAGCCACCGTTTCCTCCTTCAACGTGTTATGATTGGGTGTTACATCTAGAACCTAAGCTACTGGGATCTTAAGACATATCTTCGATTTTTTCAGCATTATGACACTATTTAAATAGTAGGGACAGGCATTGGCGCGACTGAGTCAGCAAAGATGCTTTGATGGCCGGGAGTCTGACCGGGGTCAATGACCTAAATTGATAAGAAAAGGGAAAATTTTGAGTCATTTGAGGGAAATTTTCTTAAGGGGTCAGACTACTAATATTTAAAAAAAAAACTAATAATTTTTCTTTTGCCCGTTTTTCGTAAGTGGAAAGAGGTAATAAAATGTAACTTACCACAATAATAGATAATATTATTCTACACCTGAAAATACGAATCGGAAGAATGTTCAGTGTTGCCACCCATTGAAATTACAGTGTGATCAGAATTTGAATTACTCAAAAATCTAGGTAAAGGCAGCGACTAGAAAAATGAACTCAACGGTAATTGATGACTTATCACGCTGTCTATGTTTCTTGTTTACTACTTTTTAAATAACGTTTCTATTTATTTTGTAATAACTTATTTATTTTGTAATAATTTATGTAAGTTTTATAAATAATATATCAAATGGACAAACAACTCAAACAGTTTTGTACGCACACATGCGCATGCATTAATTCGTCTATCTACCTGTAGAGAGCGCTAGTATCAAAGATGGCGACTGGTTAGCAGAAAGCTCCTTGTGTTTTACATTTCACAAAAACTTAATCTATAGTTACAGTGCAACCAGCTGTGTGGAAAATTTTAAGGAGACGCTTACAACTACGTCCTTATCGTTCGCAGTTGCAACAAGCTCTACAAATTACAGTTTACGTGTCAGCTTTGCAAATGAAATATTCTTGCATGACAATGAAGAATGTTTGGATCGTATCGTCTTCAGTGATGAACTGACATTTCACCTAAGTGTCGATGTGAACACTCATAATGTTAGGATCTGAAGGTCAGCAAATCCCCACGAGATAGTAAAGACTTCCTAAATAGAATGTGTTTTGTGCCATATTCCAGCAGAAAGTTTATGGGCCTTTCTCGCCTATAGACTTGATATGTGCCGTGTGACGAATGATGCTCGCATTGAACACTTGTAGCAAAAACTGTTTGAGTTGTTCTTTCATTTGATATATTATTTATAATTGTACGTTAAATGTAATAAATACTACAAAGCTTTAAAGTCGAGGTATTCATTTTGAAACACCCTGTATATGTTGTAAGGATCCCCACATCACGACAGACGCACGTGTCAATTCAAATTCCTGCAAAAGAAATTGATTTGTTAGCGACGAGCCACAGTTTACCTTCACAACACTTAATACTCATGTAACTATATTCAACTCGATTACTTGGCTGCAAACCTCAAATATGTAATACACTCATAATCGAATCTCATATAAATATAATAAAGAGTTTATCTGTGCGTCTGTGTACGGCCTGGGGACCAGACGAGTGGACCGAGAGTTATCAAAATTTGGTCACGGGTACCTTGGTCCACGATCCAGAACAAGACAAAGCGTTATTTTCAACATTCGAATCAGGGTTTCTCAGAGGAAGGGGGCGTTTACTGGAACATGTCAACGTAGTACAAAATGACCGATATTAGTGTCAAATTCATGGTTTTCGCGGTCGCTGAGATCAATGATGACACTTCCAATAGTGATGACTTTCAAATTCAGCTATCATTATATGCGGGCCGGGGAGAGGGGTTACCGAGACATGTAAAAATAGTCCAAAATGACCGATATTCATGGTCAAATCCATGGTTTTCGCAGTCGCTGAGATGAATGATGAAACTCCCACAGGTGTTCACTTCTAAATACAGCCCCCCTCGGCTGGGAGCCAGAGACTTTTTATTTTTGAAAATTCGAACCAGGAGGTCTCAGGGGATGTTTACCGAGATATGTGAAAATAGAAGATAATGCCCGTCTTTTTTTTTTTTTTTCCTTTCGTTGTTCAGTTTGTTTACATAAATATTTTAACTGACTCATGCGAAGAATAGGTATTTCAGCTAGTATTAATTATAAAGTAAAACTTTGGCTAAAGGTATGTAAGTATATCTACAGTTATGTTCGTTAAGAGAAAGTAGTCGCAAAAAAGTACCACTCTTCCTTATGATTAATATACTATAAAGACAAAAGACGGAGTTGTAAATTGCCTCGGAATGAAAATGAGAGCAACAAAATTTAAAAAAAATAAAAAGTGTTAATGAAGAAGGTAGTCACAATATCCTTCCCTGGAGCGCCTTATTCCGAGAAAAAATGAGAAGAATATGACAAAACGAGGAGGGAGTAAGGGGCCCTTTTGTGAAGAAGCTATAAAAAAATCATAGTTAATTCTCATTTGGTGATTACATGGTCAATTTCCTGCGAACGTTTACTTCCTGTGTTCGCCAGGAGACCACCCGCTTGCATAATGACAGGGACCGATACGCTCGAATGCTTCTTTTACCAACAAATTAGAAAAAAAAAAAATCAATTATGCATTTTGGTCAACGTTAACTGCACTGAATAAAACAACTGCGTTGCATCGGAACCAGAAAACAATAAATTGAATTAAAAAAAAGTGAATTGCAGGAGCAGTATAATATGTTTATAAATGCAGTTAACAGTGCCTATGTACTAGGTAGGTTTCAAACCCGTAACCAGGGAGTTGCTAGGGGGAAGGTACTCAGACCCTCTGAAAGTTTCAGTCGTTTTTAGGTGTATTCATATTTACATATATTCGTTCATACACTGAGAAAAATGTATGTGGCGTATATAAAAACGTAAAAATGAAATCTTTGAGTTTTACGTCCTACAGTTATGCCGGTTAGGCTAAAGGAGACGGTGATGATGAGTAATGAATGAAATGGTGGAATGAAGAAAGTGGGAGGAAACGGGAGAACCCCGAGAAAACCGACGCACACGATGTTAGTCCACCACAAAGTTCAGTTGGCGGGGGCTGGGATCGAACCCGGGACCCCAAGCACCAGAGGTGAACGCTCTACCACTGAGCCACCGCGGCCTCCATAAAAACGTAGGTTACATGTGTAAATTCTGTAGTTTTTAAACAACGTACAGCAAACGTATAACTGAAAAAAAAGTATATTTTATAAGTACTTTCCGTATAAGTGTTCCGAATAAACGCACTTTCCGTACGAAAGAAAGCACTGTACATAGGCGGTCAGAATTTCACATACAGATAGACGTATGTAACATATAGCTGACGTATGTAAGATACGTATACATATAAGTATACGTAATATACGGAAGGCTGTTGGACGTCAGTCATCCTGCAACAGCATGATGTAACATCTAAACGAGAAAAGTATGTAGCATGTGGGTAACGTATGCTCCGTACTGATTTCCGTAGTAAATATAAGGATTCCATATATTTGAACAAATATACCGCTCTATGGATAACGCTGTAATTTCAAAGAGTAAGGAGTCAAGAACGTAAGCTGAACTGAAGTTAGTATCCCCAAAAATTATCTCGCCACCCTGTTTTATTGTTCTGGCTGCATCCTTGATACGATTAAAATTATGTCAAAGATAACCAGTGCCTTGTACTTTATAACACAGAATGAACCTAAAAGAAACGTACTTGTACACTTACAGGATTAAGATATTTTTAACACAGTAACTGTCATACTAGGAAAAAAAACTTTTTCTGGAGCCACTGTGTTTAATTACGAAAATAAATTGAGAACTTCGAGAATAAAACGTTCTTTCTACTTCAGTGAGAAAACACTTATTATTATGTGTCCTTGACTTATCTGGCTGCAAAGTTTCTTCAGGAACCATCTGTCAGATTATATAAATATTACAACATGATAATGATAACTACTCTGCTTGCAAGGTACTGATCCATTGACTCAATAGGTCCATACTCATCGGCTGTGGTGAATGTTTTAATAACATGGTTGGAAGAGTACATCCTAAGATTGAAAGGTTTCTTGTATTGTGTCACAGAAGGCGACTCCAAAAGAGGTAGACACTTCTATAGGTTTTACAGAAACAAAGAGTTCAAAAACATGTCTGAAATAAAAATAGTGTCGAATGAGTATGTCCTGAAGTTTATAAAGTTACGAATGTTCTATGTGTAACTTTTTTTTTTTTTTACAACACGACAGGCGTCATTGCAATAGCCTAGTTATTCCCCAAAACGTCTCAGTATGTCTATTCCAGCAATTACAACAACTATTGTGATGCGTTGTTTTTGAGATCACACTCATTTGTAGGAAGGGGAGGGCAAAAAACACGACCAGGTTTATACCCACAAGGAGTACCTAGGTAGTTACACGGGGTTAATTTCGGACTTCTTTCTGTCCAACATATCAAAGCTATGTTCTGGCCTGTTGAATTAAACCAAACACCGCCATTTAAAATCATATCACAGCCCCGATACTTGCTGCATTATTCTGATTAAGAAATGGGAATGCAAGTACCATGATAAAGGAACACTACAAGACTTTCCAGTGTTAAACCCAGGGTTTACGGGTTAAATTAATAATCTATATATTATAAAATGCTACAAGAGCAACAAAAGCGCCTGACCTCCAACCTATAACTTTGGATTTCAAACCTTTGATTTACGGTTATTTGTGATTTCACGTTTAACAAAGACAAATATTTTAAAGTATCTGTACTTTTAAAAAAATATATTTAAATAGACCTTTTTCACCAGCTTTGTTTGTTTAAATTATTGTTCAAAGCCTTTGTATTTTAATAAGTATTTTCCAAAAGCAATGCATATGAATTGTACTGCCATCTTTGGAGTTCTTTTAAACTTTACGTTTGTGGGCGTTTATGTGTTTGTGGCCAATCCTTTCGACAACGAGATCTCGGAAACTACAGGCTCTAGGAAGTGACTTTCACTGATCGATTGCAAATTTTATGTAGATTGTTCAGTTCTAATTGAATATAAAAAAAACATTTCCATTATTTCTTTATTACATTTCTACGCAAGTGTTGGAATTAGAAAAAAAAAAAAAAAAACAAAGCATCATATCCTACGCATTTTACATTCCAACATAATTGTATATGTTTGCAATCCTTTCGACAGAAAGTTCTCGGGAACCATAGGCTCTAGAAAGATGCCTTTTTCACCGATCGATTGCAAATTTTAATTGAATATTTAAAAAATGGGCGTTATTTCTTTATTACGTTTTTTAGGGGTACACTGAAAGTGTTGAAATTTTAAAAAAGCATTATATCCTATGAGTTATACATTCCAACACAACATATGCAGTTGTATACGGGTTAGTATATCTCTCCAGCGTTTGTTTCTTGGCCAAATGATTATGAAAAACGAAGGATAACCATTTTTCCAGTCTAAGATGAATCCTTATTGTTTGGAGTGTTTTGCCCAATGAACACCATATATCACTGACATAATTAATTGTGTGTATATAATGTGTTTGCTTATTACATACTGCATGCAACAAGAAGGAAAACACTGTCCATACATGAATTAGAAACTCCCACCGAAAATAGGTTCAAATCTTGCAAACGTTGAGAGATATCGAAAAAATCCTCCCTTTACGATAACCCTTGCCGATTTTTTTTTTTTTTTTTAATCAAGACGTCTTTCACTTGTTGTCATTCCTTACATCTGTACATGAGTCTTTACAGACACGAGATTCATGCTCATATAATGCGCAGTGTATAGAGCACAGGTTCAGCTAATCCCTGTTCGGCCTAAGCTCTAAACTGTGATAAACAAAGGCAGGTAAAACTAAATCTCGCTGTTTTGGTGTTGGCCTACCGACGCTTGTACTCCTCCGCAAAATAATTCATATGATTTGATTATTACTTTCACTATGAAGGTCCATATAAAACTATTTCATTATTATAAATGATAAAAATATAATACGGATTATTTAATAAAACTGCAGTCGAATGTGGTTAATGAAACAATAGAAATAAACACTAAGCATGCGCAGTAATTACGGCGCCAATTCAACTGTGGACATGTGTTCTGCTTTTAAGCCTGAAAGACGGCTGGCATGAACCCCGGTTTCGCGAGTGTTGTGGTGAAACACGTAAGCAACAATTGTTTACCAGCGAAATTCAATTTTTTTCTTTCCTTTTCTGCTACTGCTGTAAGTATCTGGCCAACACGAGATAGTATTGTCAAATTGCACATGCATAATTTGCTCCTCCCCATGGGGAGTGAGAGTGGTACATCACTAGCCAATCGTATTTGTGACGAGCGGAAGGATACACATATTTTGTTTATCGGAGTTCAGAGCTTACGCTGAACCGGGAATAGTACACATGTTCATTTAACTGGGGTCTACGCTGTTTATAGGGCATACTTCGCGACTGTTACATTGCTCTAAAATTTTTGGTAATCTAAAATAATTTCTTTTTAATTGTCGTGCCATTCTGAAGATTCTGTGCTTAAAGCAATATTCACATTTTAAAGTAAGTATGGTGCAAGAAGGAATGTTTGGAAACACGCCTTAAGTACGAACATGAAGTTAGAAGATTTTGTAAAAATCTTTTCTAGGGTTATTGTATTGCTTGACTTTTTTTGGGGGAAAAAAAGAAGCATTTAAAATATTATTGTTTGAAATGCTCGTGCAACTTGTAGTAACACGAAACCAATATAGTAAAGATAGCGAAAGTTTGGATGTACGTACTTTTATGTTCTTCCGGTTGCATAAGAAATGTTTTATGTTTCTTTGTACTTCATTTTTTTATTTTTTCCTCTTCCTTCTTTTCAATTATATCAAAAAACTTTTTGACACAGAAGTACATCGCCCCTCGAAGTGTTTTGACAGTTAATGGAAGAGGATTAAGATTAGAAAGCATTTTATTTTTTGTTTCTTCAATATTTGGGAAAGAGGAAAGGGGGGAATGATAAAATAAACAATAAAGAAATAGTCCTTTCTGAAATATTTTGTTAGAATACTTTCCATTGAAGTCAGAGTTTTTTTTTTTTTTTGTCTTTGTTACATGTATGTAAGTTTTTTTCCGCCTTGTGATCGTATAGGAATGTTTCCTACGTACGAATTACTATTGTATAAGGCTGGAGCTCTACATAATATATTGTTAAGGGGTGTGTCTTATTATGGTATAAACTGAGATATGTCCATAATAAAATTATATTTTGTGACTTCGCCCACAGTACGTTGGTTTTCATGAAAAAATGATCCGATTTGACACCTTAACTCTTAAATAAAAGCCAAGAGAGAAATATAAAATTATGAATTTTCTTGTCAACAATAGTTATTTATTATAACTATCTTCGTTTCAGAAATCATATCTGTTTTTATTGTATCCGTCTCAGAAATTATATTAGTTTCTATTATTCCCGTCTCAGAAATCGTATCCGTTCCTATTACATCCGTCTCAGAAATCATATTCGTTTCTATTATATCCACCTCAGAAATCATATCCGTTTCTATTATATCCGTCTCAGAAATCATATCCGTTTCTATTATATCCATATCAGAAATCATATCCGTTTCTATTATATCCGTCTCAGAAATCATATCCGTTTCTATTATATCCATCTCAGAAATCTTATCCGTCTCTATTATATCCGTCTTAGAAATTATATTATTTTCTATTATATCCGTCTCAGAAATCATATTCGTTTCTATTATATCCCTCAGAAATCATATCTGTTTCTATTACATTAGTCTCAGAAATCATATCCGTTTCTATTATATCCGTCTCAGAAATCATATCCGTTTCTATTATATCCGTCTTAAAAATTATATTAGTTTATGTTATATCCGTCTCAGAAATCATATCCGTTTCTATTATATCCATCTCAGAAATCATATCCGTTCCTATTACATCCGTCTCAGAAATCATATGCGTCTCTATTATATCCGTCATAAAAATTATATTATTTTCTATTACATCCTTCTCAGAAATCATATCCGTTTCCATTATATCCGTCTCAGAATTTATATCAGACGAGAGCTCATATCTCGTGACACGTCTCGGAAATTCTGTCTCGTCTCGTGAGGGATCTTTATCCAGAAGTTTTTGAAGTTAAGTGACTCTCAGCGTGCAGAATTGTTGAGAGATTTTATCAGTAATAAACGTTCCTCGTTTTCTCGTCTCGATTCTCCATGAATTTTCTCGTCTCATTTTGTAAATTTATGTACAAAATTTATACCTTGAGTTTTTCTTAATTTCAGCTAGATGTTATCAGCATGCTTCTGTATCACAAGAAGTTAGGTCCAAAGAGAGTGTGATATGTATAGCAGCATTCAAATCATATTCATTATTGGAGTATATTATATATGTACTCCAAATATTATATAATGATTTGCGTATCTTTCAACGTTGATAAAAGCTCCTCATTTTGTTTGGGGAGGCACGATGGCTCAGTGGTAGGGCGCTTACCTCTCCTGCGTGGGGTCCCTTGTTCGATTCCCGGCCAAGTTAGTTTTTGGTGAACAACATCATGTCCGTGGGTTTTCTCGGGGTACTCCCGTTTCCTCCCACATTTCGTTCGACCAATTCTCCCATCATCATTCACTTGCGTTAATCATCCGTCTCAAACTGAAAGATGTCATTTACATTTTCCTCATTGTGTTCTTACAATTACTTTGTCAACTTATAATCTTTATACTATGAATCTTAACTAGCAGCCTCAATATTGGGTGTACGAAGAAGTTGGTGAAGTGCTATATGCGGGGCATTGGACTTCATGGTTCAGAGACTTGGACATTACGGAAGTTAGAGAAGACATATTTAGAGAGCTTCGAAATGTGGCGTTGGAGGAAAATGGAGAAGATAAAATGGACAGAGAGACCAACAAACAAAGATGTTTTAAAACAGATAGGAGAGAAGACGATACTTCTAGCCAGCATCTTTCGTAGGAAGGCTAGTTAGATTGGACATATCTTGCGAAGAAACTGTCCTCTTCATACCGTCATAGAAGGAAAGATGGAAGGAAAGCGAGGAATAGAAAGAAGAAGAACACAAGTGATCGATGATTTCAAAAAATAGAAGAAAATATTGGGAGTTAAAAGAAACTAAAGACCGAGTGACATGGAAGAAACATTTCCTGGCCTATCTAAAATTAAAAAAAAAAGTATAAGAACCTGCCGAAAGGCAGAATACTTATTATTATTATTATTATTATTATTATTATTATTATTATTATTATTATTATTATTATTATTATTATTATTATTATTACAGCTGAATATACCCGTTCTTCACACGGGGGCTGTATTTGGAAGTCAACGCCTGTGGGAGTATCGCCATTCATTTCAGCGACCGCGAAAACTATGGATTTGACACTAGTATCGGTCATTTTGGGCTATTTTTATGTCTCGATTCCTCCCTCCGGTGACCCCTAGCCCGCAGCCGAATGTAGTGAATTTGGAAGTTAATGCGATCGGAGTTTTACCATTGATCTCAGCGACCGCGTGAACAATTAATTCGGCACTAATATTGGTTATTTTTTACTATTTTTACATGTCCCGGTAAACGCCCCCCTGAGATCCCCCCTGGTTCGAATTAAAAAAAAACGCTTCGCTTTGGTATGGGGCCTGGACCAAGGTATCCGTGGCCAAAATTTGACAACTCTCGTTCAACTTGTCTGGTCCCCAGGCCGGTCCCGGTAAACGCCCCCCCCCGCCCCTGAGACCCCCTGCTTCGAAATTTAAAAAAAAAATAAATAAAACGCATCGTCTTGATCTGGGGCCTGGACCAAGAAACCCGTGACTAATTGTTGTAAACTCTCGGTCCACTCGTCTGGTTCCCAGGCCGCACACAGACAGACAGACAAACACACAAACAAACAAACTGTTTTATTTATATTATATTAGATTAGTAATAATAACATGAATCATGTAACGTTTAAGACGTGGATGAACTAATGTTGTCTACGAGAAAATTCATGAGTCTCGTGCGCAACACTACAAGTATGTTAATTGAAGTACAATGATCATTATTTGGCGTGAAATTGAGACTGAATGTCCACAAGTTGTGAGGGTGTTGCTTAGATCGTGTGAATTTTGAAAAGATGTCCCTGCGATGATGTTATTCGTGGGATTTGTGAGCTGTAACTTGAATTTTCATCCACTCCATCAGCTGCAACATATTGTTGACTCTTGTATGCGTTAGAAGGGCCTTCTTGTGCACGTTAGCTTCTTAATGGCTTGAAGAGAAGACTGGACAAACAGCGATCTCAGAGTAATTAAAAACAATCATTCCGTTGACTTTGAGGAACATCATCATCATCATCATCATCTTTGTTTGTTCTACAGATGTGCGTCATTAGTTGAAAATTGTTTTGTTTGTTTACTATCTGCCATCATCACGGTCATCATCATATGTGCAAAAGTCCACTCCAGCTTTTTACCTTTTTATACAAAGAGAATCGAGTTGTCTGCAATTGCGAGTTTATACGAGAGAAGATCTGTCTCTTCTAAATGGTGTTGGAGCGAGTTTCGCATATCTGTCTCAAGTAGTTAAGAAAACACTTAAAACATATAGTTATGCATACTTTTTGCACTCAAGTACGTTCAAGAATGTAAAGCAACTCGAGTTTTTATAAAAATTATATTTATGGGACAAGTATTACAAGTTTTTCAGTTGTGTGTATTTCCTGTCAAGAGAGTATCTGCATACATTCTGTTACACACCAAAAAGTAAAAACAAAAATTAAAAAAAAGCCATTAGATTGTGATTAATATTATATCATGTTATTAATATTCTGAAGCTGTCATCAAGATTTTTTTTCAATTATTATTGAAGTTGTTACATGAAGTGCATGCCATATGGAAACGTTTCGTGTGCCATGTAAAGTAAACAATTAAAGATCTAGTTCCCCAACTGCCATATGATGGATTCTTAGTTTGAGTGACAAAGATGTATTCCAATTGCTTTTCAGGAGGTGTGCCACGGAATTTTAAAAGGTGCTGCAAAGATAAGCAGGAAGTCTAACCAACTAGGGAATTAACAATTTTAATATGAAATATACAGGGTGGTAAGTAACTCCACCGACAAACTTTGGGAGGTGATTCGTTATATGAAATGAAAGAAAAAAGTTCTTATAAACATAGGTCGAAAAACGTCTCCTTTCAGAGTTATGAACCGCCGAAAATTCGAAAAATCATGTTTCGAAAAGCCCTGCCTTAGAAACTATAGGACCTATCCCAAGAGGTTTAAGAAATTACACAGAAACTAGTATGCAATCTATCTAAATATCCATGCTTTACCATCCTCCGTTATCGGCAAAATGAAAGCTCCATTATTACTTAAAGGAATGTCCCTATACCTCAACTTCCTTTTTACAGTTCGTTTCGCCGGTAACGGACCACGGTAGAACATAGATATTTAGATAGAGCGCATACTAATTCCTTTGTAATTCCTTAAACCGCTTGGGATCGGTCCTGTAGTTTCTAAAGCAGAGCGTTTCGAAACGTGAATTTCGGCGGTTCGTAACTCTGAAAGGAGACGGTTTTTGTCCCATGTTTATTAGAACTTTTTTCTTTCACTTCATATAAGGAATCACTTCCCAAATTTTGTCAGAGTTACCTACCACCCTGTATATAAAGGATTTGGACTTCGTTTTAGAATTATTTTATAATAAAACTTTTAATGTAATACAGTGTATTTACAATTTCATAGGTGGTACTTCATGCTAAACCTATTCATTGCGCCTGAAAAAGCCAATTTCCCCACGGTTTCCTCAGATCGACTGGTTGATAGGTGCCCGTTCCTTGGAGTCATCTCTTGGTAAATCAAGCGTATATCAATCAAAACTACAAGTACGGGATAAGTATTCTCTGTCAGTTGTTTTGAATGTTTCAAAACCTCCATGACATTTATTCTCTGCTCCGTGTGGCACTTCATGAGTTCGTTAATTGAATCAATTTGTTAATATATTTCCAGAAAACGATGACTTTAATCGAGGGTATCTATATTCCATTTTATACTCTTGGAAGAAAGTGATCCGACCGGAAGAGGAATGTCAGATTCCTGCCTGCAAGGAGACTGAACGGTGACTGGGGAAAAGTACCTTTCCCAGGAATCTGGGTAACGATTTCTAATTCCAGTAAAAGGGAGGGGATTCTGTGTGATAAGGGCTGGCACCAAACTGAAATGGTGACTTAACAGGTACGCTCATGTCCAAAATTATTGTCGCATATCTATAACTGTCTTCTTGTAAGAATATAATTTGATAATGATTTTGCAGGGCACTTTTAATACTGATATTATGTGTATAATCGGAAAATGTATGTTTGTGGTAAATTTCATAGGGATTTACGAACGTAAAGAATTATAATTACGAAAATTAGAATGAGTAAAATAAAATGTTGCTAACTGGACAAGAAAATTTTATTTTGTTATATTGTTCTTATTTACTGCTCTTTTGACATGAAATTTGCCACATACATGTCTTTGCCGATTATACACATACCAACATTATAAGAAATACCGGGCGAATTCGTTATCATATTATATTCCGAGAAAAACATATTTATAAACATGGGACAATAATTTTGTACATGAGTGTACCTTTGGATCTGAGATGAATTGCGGGAGTATCTCGACGTGTGCGTGCTACCTGTACACGCAAAGGCTTTAACCGTTGAACGTATAGAGGTAGGCAGGGCCTGGATTAAACAAGCACTATTAAGCATGCCTGGGGCTCCCAGAATTGGGTTGGACTCGACCGGGCTGTGGTCACACCGTGGTATTCGGTAGCCTGTGTAAGCTTATTCCAAGTATCTGGGTAACATCGAACATGGGCGGGAGGTAAGCGTGCCTCAGCTCTCGGGCACCGAGCCTGAAGAACATGGAAGGACTGACTCCTAGTACGGCCGCTTTCACCTGTAGGTAACTAGTACGCACTTAGGAATTCGGTCTGGACACGCACTCCCACTCCCTTACAGAATAGTAGTCACATCGCAAACGCGACTCAAGATTAACCCCTTTCTGCATGATTTTTTTTTCTTTTAGCGAAAAAAAATAATCAGTATTGGAAATCCTCATATGGGAACTTGAAAAATGAATTAAAACTTGAATTTTAGATTTTTCACTTAATTCCAACGAGAAATAAGTAAGTGCCATATATGACACACTTACAAGTCACAAAGAACATGCCAGATGACACCAAAATCTCTTATTCATACACGTCAATATCTCACACAGCAGACACAACAGTCATTTGGTGCCTTTGATAAATCACAAAAAAAAGCTAAAGTGAAAAAATTGTATGTACCATATATGGCACGGCATGCGGTAAGGGGTTAAAGGACAAATCAGACTAGATAGAGGAACTACGGGCCGAGTACCTAAGCTGGTGCAACCGGTCCATTAAATAGGCCAAACGGACGCAGACGCCTAACCAGCGTGTGAAGTGTGGTAAGTATACTAGTAGATCCTAATGTTGAAAGAAAGATGTATAAGTATAGAATGATAGAAATTACACATAGCGCAGTTAGATGGCACCGAACATCCTACAGTGGCTGACATCTATCGGACCAAATTCAAACTTCTAGGCGTGATCTTTTTTACGGTCTTTTTAGCAGAGTTTATTTAGTTTTCTTTGTGTGTAAAGATAAATTTTAGACTAAGTTTTAGCGTGTTTATAAATTAAATTCCTTTCTTTTTTCTTCTTTCTAGGTGAGTACTTAACTTAGTTTGGCATGTTGGAGTTTAAGCTAGAAGCCATATTTATTTTTCGAGGAACACAGATGGTAAGTAGACATTATTACGATTATTATTATGCCTCTTCACTAGTTTGATTGATTATGTCAGGGTACAGAGAAATGAGTGTTCGTTAAGCCAAACGTGTCTCAGTTTTTCTATACCCATAGTTCAATTAGGGGCTCTTCGTCTTAGTCGTAAAGAAAACCTATAAATTACGTTATCAGCTATACGAGTCGTCTCCGGATCCGTTGATTAAGAGCAGGGCAGGATTGCATGAAAGCATCATCAACGATATTAAATAGCAGCTCCTGGAGGAAGTCACATCCCTTAGGGTACAGTTATACCAAAATTTTCTTATTTTTTATCCTTCTTTCAATTTTCCTATCCCGAATTACTTATCACCCTTCATAGAATAGCATTTCAGTAAGTCAAAATATAAAATGTATCCCTTCGTTGAACAGGAGAGAATTCCATGAAAGCACCATTAAATAGGAGTCACCATTTGTTAGGGTACAGTTATACCAAAAAATTAATTTCATCTCCCTCTTTTCAAGTTGCCTATCTCGAATCACGTTTCATCCTTCACAGAGTATCATTGCATTAAGTCAAAATGTGTCTCTTGGGCGAGCAGCTTCCCCTACTACTCATTTCCAAGTGACTGTTCTGTGAGGTCATAAGTTTGCTGCTCCCTTTGTTACTAAACCGGACAGATAGAGAAGGAAGAGGCAGATAAACTGTCGTTGATAAAATCAGCTGTGAGAGGCACACAACAACACTGATTTTGTTGATGATTTTACAGGCACTACTCGTGATGCATGGCTAGACACTACTCGTAGATCCATGTCTAAGCAATACACGTTGATCCATGGCCAGACACTACTCGTAGATCAATGGCTACTGACTATTCGTGGGTCCATGGCTAGGGACTACTTGTGGGTCCATGGCTAAGCACTGCTAGTTTATATATGACTAGGTACTACTCGTGGATCCATGGCTAGACATTACATGGCTAGGCACAACTCGTGGGTGCATGACTAGGCCCTACTTGTGGATCCATGGCTAAGCACTACTCGTGGGTCCATGGCTAGGGACCACTCGTGGATCCATGGCTAGGCACTATTCGTGGATCTATGACTAGGTACTACTCGTGGATCCATGGCTAAGCACTACTGGTGGGTCCATGGCCAAGCACTACTCGTGGATTCATGGCTACCCGTACACTGCTAACTATTGCTTATTTAATTCTGTTATCGCATCGAATTTTCTCCTTTCCTTATTGTGTCTCTCTCCACTTTTTTCTCAGATTGTAAAATCGCTCATATAAGTCACTCATCGGCTAATTGGAGGTTACTAGATTAGTGATTAGAATTGTATTTTTTTCTAACAATAACATATGTAAGTGATATCTAAAAATACGAATATCATCTATAGTGTTTATAATCTCTGAAACAATCGATTTATACTAAACTTGCTCTGTTAGTAAGCAGCTTATTGATATTAGAGCGTCCCCTCCAACGTTAATTGTAAAATTTGAGCACAGCTTGTTCCACTCGGAAGATTTTATTGTTTCATATTCAGAAACAGCTATACACCGGAATATGTTGTTTGAGCCACATAAGAAACAGAACTCTTGTTGTTAAAATGTCATATGCAGACAGCTTCTTTGAGACCGCTATTATAGACTGAACATGGTATTGGTTACGTTATTCGATTCGTTATAGCATGTGTTAAACCCTCATTTCGGTCCTGATCTATTCATGACTCTGCGCCGCATGTCATTAACACAGTGATGTGACGATGATAACCTTGTGGTTGTGTTCAGAAGCTTCCGTGTGCTGTCTTACTAACATGGAGCTTCCGCTCTGTCGAACATTTCATCAGTCCATTTTCTTGTTAGAACTTCCCTTTCGTGGATGAAGACAATTTTCCACGCTGTTACCATGCACCAATGCTTTGCTTCTTCGAATTCACTTTCTCGTTGCTTTTCTCTTTTATATAAAAAAGATTGGACAGACATGGAAGCACACGCAACTAAACTAGTAATATCTATTCTAGAAGAGTTTCTGTTATAGAAGTTTAGTTTAATGACCTTCTTTATGCTTCCGGCCGTAATATATCCATATTTATCGTACGTGTGAATATAATGATAGATCATACAGGAGTAAAAGTGAGGGGAAACGCAGGGTGACGCCGTTCTCCCACCTTCAGAAAATATATGTGGCGTTGCCCGACTTAAAAAAAAAAAAAAGAAACTACAATGGACAAAGATAGGCACGAGGGACAGCATGACGTCATGCGTCCCCCTACCTTTTCAGATCCAGTTTTATCCCTGAATTCATATCGAATCAATTTTAGACTTCCAAACTATACTGTATATAAATACAGGACTTCAGATTCTGTAGAGGTATTGAAGCAATGACATAATATACAAAAAGACGGGGAAATTTAAGGTAATCTTTCTCCAATATATTACTCTTCTGAATACACGCGTATTTATCCCACCCCAAAATCTTGAGATCTTATCAACGCTATTGACCAAGTATGACTCCGGCCATTGATTCTTCACGTAGAGTGGAGTGTGTGGTCTGGCAACATACGAAACTTGTAAAAAAGAAAAATAGCAACACAGAGGTACATAGTGTATACATAGTGTATATTGGTTGTTGATCATGTTTGTTAAGTATGAGCTTCTACCATCCTTCAAAGACCTGTCATCATATGTTGTAACTACTGACAGGTGAGCGAGATTTCTTTCAAGAGTTTTCATGTCAACGGCTTGTCTGCAAGAGTGCTGTCTTGTCAATATAGCGGATCGCAGTGGGCAGCAAAACGAGCGAAATCAGTAGCCAACAAGTACGAAGCACTTGATAGTTTTTTTTTTTTTTTAAGTCTGACATGAGATTAAGTGGTAACAAAACTATTACGCACTAGTTATTCACTTTTTGTATACACTATATATATATATATATATATATATATATATATATATATATATATATATATATATATATATATATATATATATAAATGCGTGTGTGTTTGCGAAAGGGAATCATTGGGTATATTTCGTTTTCTACATATGTAGTGAACGAGGAACCTTTCTTCTTGCGAGAACAGGAGAAAAAGTCCCTGAAAGAAATATTGATATAAAAAACTTCAGGAGGCTGATAGCGTGCTTTGTAGTGTTGAATGTCGAGACGAGAAATAAGGTTTCCTCGTCTCGTGTAGCAAATTTTGTAGAAGTTAATCTCGTCTCGGTTTTCGAAGAATTATTTCTCGTCTCGATTTTGGAAAACCGTGGTAGCTCAGTGATAGAGTTCACCTCTGGTGCATGGAGTCCTTGGTTCTATCCCAGCTCACGGCAAGTGAGCTTTGTGGTGGACAAATACCTTGTGCGTCAGTTGCCTCAGGATTCTTCCGTTTCCTCCCATGTTATTCATTCCACCATTCAATTCATTTCTTATGATCATCGTTTCCCTACCCTAGCCGGCATAATCGTGGGACGCAAAACTTAAATATTTAATTGCATTTTCGATTTTGAAAAAGATTTTCTTGACTCTCCTTTCGATTTTTTTCTCGTCCTGGTTTGTAAATTTATGTACAAAATTTATGCTTTGATTTTCGTCATAATTTCACCTACCAGTTATCAGAGTCCTCCCGTGTGATAACAGGTCCACGAAGACAGGGATGCTGTTTCTCGCCAACAATATTTACTATCTATCCAGAAAAGATAGTGAAAAAGGGCCTACAAAATGAAGGAGCATGTCAGTGGGAGGTAGAATAATTAGGTGTATACGGTTTGCAGATGATATGGTGTTTGTTGAGGAATCTAAACAGAAAATCAACAAGATGTTAGAAAACCTGAGGAAGAGCTGTGAATTATATGGGATGAAAATAAATGTTAGAAATACAAAAGCCATAGTGATTGGAACGAAGCCATCGGTATCAAATATAGAAGTAGGAGGGCAGAAAGTAGAACAGATAACTACTTTTCGATACCTGGGTAGTATTATTAGTGATGATATGAAGTGTGAACGTGAAATAAAAGCAAGAATAGGAATGGTGGAAGAAGCCTTTAGAAGGAAGAAAATACTGTTTTGTAGAACTTTGAATAAAGAGTTGAGAAAAAGACTCATAAAATGCTTCATGTGGAGCACTGTACTGTATATGGTGGAAACATGGACATTACGCAAAAATGATGAAAACGATTGGAATGTTTGGAAATGTGGAGTGGAAAAGAATGGAGAGAATTAGCTGGGTCGAGCGAAAAAAAAAGAATAAGAGAGTGTTAGAAATGGTGGGACAGGAAAAAACAATTTTTAGATATTATTAACAAGAGGAAGAGAAACTGGTTGGGACATTGGATAAGAAGAAACTATATCATGAGGAACCTGCTAGAGAAAATTTTGAGAGGAACGAGACGGAGCGGGCGAAGGAGACTACAATTCATGGACGATATCAAAACAGGGAAATCGTAGGTGAAGACGAAGAGATTAGCGGAAGACCGTGGAGCATGGAAGCTTCTCAACTGCGGTAAGTGACCTGCCCATAATGGCAGAATGCCTATGATGATCATGATGATAAGTTGGTGTATTTTAAACAAAAAAAAGTTAAGTTTGTTTACTTACAAGACGGGAACCTCAGAATTCTTCGTTTCACTGTATTTAATAACGACACAAAGCATATGGAACAGTCTTTAAGTCAGGAGTTAATCAACTTCATACGGTAATCCACAGACTAATTTTCTGTCCAATTAATGATTTTAAAATCATTTAGTGTTCAATTTTTATTCACTCTTGAGATAGTACCTTGTGTGTATAAAAGTTTGTTGCGTTCTTTTTCTACTTTTCTCCCGCCTCTTTTCATCGGAGAATTTGAGAAGGCGTGAGTGAACGAGGAGGTCTTGTTATAGATGTCATTTGAAAACGATAATGAGACAGACAACCGTGCAAGATCAGCTTTCGTCACTTGGGAGACCAGTCGCAGTCGAAAGAAAGAGTTTGTGCACTCACAAAGGGTCTTTGAACTTCTTGGCGGAATTACTCTCAGCGTTCTAGATGGTATTTCATATTATTGAACACTTTACGGATAATTAGGGTTATCCTAAACTCTAAACAATTCCGTGTAAGGAACAAAGGTTCATCGCCGCAGAAATAACTATTTCATTCTATCCTGTACCAAATCAGTTTGTGAGTTGTAAAGTCAGCTGTTATAGTTAATGGAAAGATGGACAGAAAGTCTTCTGAGACTGAGAAAAATCCAGACAGCGGCATATTGTAAAAATATGCAGAATCCGTATGTTTACTACGGAAATCTGTACGGAGCATATGTTGTCCATATGCTACATACGTACTATCCTTTTTTCCACTTAGATATTCATCATGCCACTTCAGGATGTCTGACATCTAACAGTCTTTCGTATATTGCATACGTGTACGTATGTTACGTACGTCAGCTATATGTTATGTACGTCAATCTGTATTTGAGATCCTGACCGTCTATATACAGTGCTTTCCCTTTCTTACGGGAAGTACGTATAGATGGAACACTTATACAGAAAGTACGTATAGATGGAACACTTATATGGAAAGTACGTATAGATGGAACACTTATACGGAAAGTACGTATAGATGGAACACTTATACGGAAAGTACGTATAGATGGAACACTTATACGGAAAGTACGTATAGATGGAACACTTATACGGAAAGTACGTATAGATGGAACACCTATACGGAAGTACGTATTATAAAACATACGTTTTCAGTTATACGTTTGCTACAGGATATTACGTATAGTTGTACCTAAGTCCAAAAACTACATGATTTACGTATGTAACCTACGTTTTCACGTACGCCACATACGTTTTTTTCCCTCAGTGCAATAGTTAATACCCAGTTATTTGATTAATGTTTGTTAATAAATTGTAGTAGTCAAGATATGAAGTATCACATAATTTATAACGTCATCAAGAAATTATGTATTTAATATGTTATTGACAATTGTGTTTTGAAACATTTTGTGATAACGTTACAACTTTGTAACAGTGTTGCCAAAGCTCAAGATTACAAAGTAGGGAGATTATGTTCCAAAAGCGCTATTTGTAGCCTACACGTAAAAATGATCTATTTTGTAGGTATAAACTTTTTTTACTAGTCATATTTACTTATCGATTTACTGGAAACACCGGAAGTTGAATCATGTCAGATGTCCGAGTTAGCAATGATCAGGCGGCGAACGCAGTTAGCAGTGGTGTGTTATGGCAAAGTCCATTATACGTTTAGGAGCAGTAGTATTGAACTGGGCAGACGGTGATAGTGTAAAATTGGCGATCTTCCTCGTTTCCAAGGAGACATGTGTGCTTAAGTCAGTTTTGTGGGCTCTGAAATGCACTTTGCAAAGTTTACAGTGCGCTTTTTCACGGTTGATTCCCACTGTTCCCCACTTTTTAAATTCATTTACTACATTTTTCATTTGGGAGCCATGTATTTTGGATTTTTTTATCGTTAAGTCCACTTAATTATCATGTTAATATGGATAATGTAATAACACAATTAACCGTTTACACAACTTTGTACAGTCTGCAGCAGAAAAACTGCAACATGAGCATATAAGTTTGTTGTGAAACTACGCTTAACAGCGCAGGGAATGAACATAATATATAAATGGCACGAATCAAGCCAGGAGAACCATCGGCGTCCTAACCTGCATACTTATTTTGGAGCAAAAGAATTTCGTCGTTTCACAAAAACTTACGTGCTTATGTTGCAGGTTTTATGCTGCAAACTGTACAACTATTAGGCTAGGCATTAATTGAGACAGCAACACGGTTAATGATATTGCAACAGCGCAAACTCAACCAATTTCTACTGTTGTCCTATCTGAAGGTTGAAAGGTATTAAAACGAAACTTAAATTATTATAGAACGTGTTAGTTTTTAGTTAAACTATTGTTCATTGTGAATAGAATACTCAACAAACAAGAATTTTATTGTGTTTTATAAATCTAATAGTTTCTGATTTCATATATGAGAAACAGTAGCGCATTGTTAAAAATTTGGGGGCGCGGTGGCTCAGTGGTAGAGCGTTCACCTCCGGTGCTTGGGATCCTTGGTTCAATCCCAGCTCGCGCCGTGTGGACTTTGTGGTGGACAAACACCATTCTCGTGGGTTTTCTCGGGGTTCTCCCGTTTCCTCCCACTTTCTTCATTCCACCATAATCACCGTCTCCTTTAGCCTAACTGGCATAACCACGGGACGTTAAACTTGGTTTCATTTCATTTCATTGTTAATAATTTATAGCATTCAAATAATTGAAAATACCGGTGCCGACTTTCCAAAATTTATTTGGGTGCATATCAATGGCGGATCGTGTTAGCCTATATGTTTTCAGGGAAGTCTCGATATTTGATTGATTTATTTTTAAGTTAAAATCTTTTACGAACACTCTCATAAAGGGCTGTGGTGTGATAAAGTAAAATATACCGGAACTATAAAAGTAAGTTGAGGCTGCCTTATCTCAGTCGGTAACACAGCTGACTTAAACGCAACAGAAACTGGTTCATACCCGAGTCCAAACTACAAATCCTGTGGGTGTGCTGCACCTCGCACCCACAAGATTATTACTGTGGGTGCAGGAGCCCCGGAGCACCCACGTAGTCGGCGCGTATGCCGGTAGCCCAGAAAGTAGCGTGTCGCCCAATTTGAAATTTTGGTAATGAAGCAACTTCAAAAATCGCTCAATCCGTAACTTGTAACCCAATCTGACAATGCTGCTTTATAAAACTTCTTTATCGTGAAAATGTTATCTAATCTAGGCTAAAAGAGACGGATGATTATTAAAGGTAATTAGATGCGGAAAAAAATGAAATGAATTCTTTAAGTTTTACTCAGGGCCGTAACTTGTGGTAGGCAGAGGGACAGCTGGCTCCCAAGGGAACCTCCCGGCCGTTCGAGGGAGGACTACTTTAAGACATTTTTTTTATTTCGTATACAATACGTACATGAAATTATAAATGAAGCATCAGACAGGTTCACTATATTACATAAACAAATCAGCACACAAAAGGTAAATAAAACAAAAATTAGTCGTGAGCCCATTTCAGTAAAAGAATGTCTACTGCTAGGAGCTCGAGAAATAATATTTATTCGTATGGCTTTGAAATTTGTGAATATTGTCCCTTTTATTAATTTGTCATGTATGGAATGGGCCCAGGGGCGTGCGCGAGGGCCCACATACTCTGGGGACCCATAAAGAGTAGGAGAAAGATGGAAAGAAGGGGCCCAAGAATTAGAAAAGCAACTTTTTCTAGGGGACCCAATACGCGTATTAATGCTTGCTCCTCCAGAAAAAAAATCTAAGTTACGGCGCTGGTTTTACGTCCCAACATTATGCCGATAGGCTAAAGGAGACGGTGATGATGAGAAATGAATAAAATGGTGGAGGAAACGGGAGAACCCCGAGAAAACCCACGCACACAGTGTTTGTTCATAAAGTTTACTTGGCACGATCTGGGATCGAACCGGGGACCGAATGCACCAGAGGTGAACTCTACCACTGAGCCACCGAGGTCCCTCATTATTGGATATAAATGAATAGGTAAACTGATAGTGGAGAATCCTGGAGAAAACCCACGGACAAAGTGCTGTACACCACGAGCACAAAGTTATCATGTATTGAGAATTGACATTTGAAATATCACGTGATAACGTTATGACGATAAACTCAAAAAGATAAATAAAATAAAATAAAATTGTTAGATGTAAACTTAACGTAATGTAATGTTAATTCAGGCTTTTAATTATGGACAATTTTAACCTAACGAAGATTGTTTGCTCTATGACCGACCAGTTTCGATTCGGTATATCATGCTGGAATTATGGGTTCGCTGGCGGGAGTAGTGTTGTGTGTGGCTTTGTAGGTTCGTGAATGTTGATTGTGGGTGTTATCAAATGGCGACAATAATCAACCGGTATTGGGAGGGTTACATATTGGTCCTTTTCCATGCTAAGTTTTCGTACGTACGCATTATAAAATAGTATCGGGAAATTGGGTTAACATTCGGGATGACGACTGCGAAAGCTATTGAGGCTCCTTATACACAACAGGCTCCCGTTGTGAAACATTCACATACGAAAACTACCAGGAGAATTCTGTAAGCAAAATGATACCCGTAGTGCTAAGGGGGATCCGTCGATTGGCGTCCCAAGAAAATTCCCCGACGCAACGTAATATGAACCACAGATTCCACCTTGCACCGTCAACTGTGAACATATTCGCAAGCGCCTCAGTTTGAAGTGTGTGCGGAAGGCCCGTGTACAGTGGGCCACAGAAATTCTTGATGTACAAAGTCCGCGAGATAGGCAACCCAACTAACGCCTGCTCCACTTCTGCACAAAAGCACTCTTTACGATTTGTGCTTTTAACAGCTGGGGGCAACTTCATGCTACTGTGCTAGCTACTACCAGGCGTAATTAATTTTGGAGCAGGCGTTAGTTGGGTTGCCTATCTCGCGGACTTTGTGCATCAAGAATTTCTGTGGCCCACTGTACACCACCTGCTGCCACGTCACATTGACGAACTTAAGACGAACTGCAGGAAACTGTATGAAAAGTACGTGCGGGTTCCAAATGGAAGAAATTTGTCACAATTGATGAATCATATTCCATCTTACTGCTAGTGGTCACATTCGGGTGATCACATACCGTGACGTTGACAGCAAAGGGTACAGCAACGTTGTTCGGCAGTGCAGGAAAAGTTTCCCTCGTGGCTTTATGGTTATTACTGGATTCGGATATAAGGGTAAGTTGACAATACGCAAGGTGAACAAAAACGGGAAGGTGAATGCAAGATACTTCCAAGAATCTATTCTGATACCTATCTATCGGTGCGACATCTCACAATTGTATGGAATGGACGCAAAGCAAGTGATGATCCATATGGACAATGCTTTGAGTCATACCGCCAGAACATCACTAATTACTGTCATTCCGTTTAAAGGCATTCCTGTGAAAAGCCCGGATGTCAGTCCAATGGATTTTTGTGGATTTGGATTGTCGAAACGACGTCTTCAGCATTCATGTATGGTCTATGGAAAGCGTTCAGAGAGGGGTGGAACAGAATTCTAATGACTCTCCCGCACTGGAGCTTTCTGCAATGAAAACTGCGATGCGTGTAATAATCCGCAATATTAGAGGTCCAATAAAAAATGATCGGTGGTGGCGGCGCGGTATCTCTTAAGGTGAGTACCCGTCAAAAAGGTCGAACATGTTGTATAATGTACAGGGGTCGAAGGCTCAGGAGGAACAACTATAATAGAGTTGAAATGTTTGTAGTATGTATTTTAAACTTAAGATTTAAAATATCATATGATAAAGTCATGACGTATTGAATGCTATTCAAAATTGACGTTTAAAGTATCATATGATAACGTTATGACGTCAGTTGTATTGAATATTATTTAAAATTGACATTTGAAATATTATGTAATAATGTTAGGATGTCATTTGTATTGAATGTTATTCAAAATTGACGTTTGAAATATCACATGCACTGAAAAATATGAAATCCACATTTAAGGAGAAAATGAGGATAATATGCTCTCTGTTGGGAACACCATGACAAGACAGTGGTGTCAATCGTAATACTGGGTGGAACACCCTTATTTCCTGTGGCGACGTACGTCAATAAGTGAGAGCACTAATTACGCCTGCAAAACAGTAAACCCCACTCTCACTTACTGATGTACTGTACGTCATTTCACCTAGTATTACAAAAATGAAATGAAATGAAATGAAATCTTTAGTTTTACGTCCCACGGTTATGCCGGTTAGGCTAAAGGAGACGGTGATGATGAGAGATGAGTGAAATGGTGGAATGAAGAAAGTGGGAGGAAACGGGAGAACCCCGAGAAAACCCACTAGCACGGTGTTTGTACACCACAAAGTTCACATGGCGCGAGCTGGGATCGAACCAGGGACCCCAGGCACCGGAGGTGAACGCTCTACCACTGAGCCACCGCCCCCCCCCCTTAGTATTACGATTGACACCACAATCTTGTCATGGTGTTCCCAACAGAAAGCATATCCTCGTTTTCTTCTTGAATCTGGACTTTGTTTTTTTTTTTCCAGTGTGATAACAATATGTTGTCGCATTTCTAATTACAATAAATACTTACTCCGTTATTTCGTAGTACTTTCTATGTTCTATGACGCTTTATTATACAAATGTTATAGTTGTCTTTCATTTTACATGTATTTTGAAAACAAGAAAACTGGCCCGGATTTTATTAGTTCCAATGACTCGCAGTAATATATATATATACAAGGGCGGATCCAAGGGGGGGGGGCTACGGGGCTATAGCCCCCCCCTTGACGCTCAGGTTTACATTGGATAAAATGGACTTCAATTCTGCTTTACACTGGATAAAACGGCAAATTATGGTTTAGCCCCTCCCTTGATTATATCCTGGATCCGCCACTGTATATATATATATATATATATATATATATATATATATATATATATATATATATATATATATATATATAAATCCAGCGCTTAAATGGGAGAGCAATGTTACTTTGTAAGAACTTATACGAACATACAGATAGCACCAGAAAAGGTCCAAGCAATTTTAACGTTAAAAAAAGAGAGAGGGAGGGAGAAAAGCAAGCAGTGAGACAGCTCTTAGTATTGCATACGTAAAAGAACTGTAGAAAAGAATCTGGAAAGAAATTCCATTAAATTCTGTGCATGATTCCAATTTCGTAGCTGGTCACACAACGTCCTTAGAAAAGAAGAAAAAGAAAGGAAAAGGGTATAAGTAAAAAAAGAAGTCTTTTACGTTCAGATCGTGTTTCAAGCGAAGATGGAACAAAACGGTTTGTTTCTAAAGTTACCTCCTACACCCAATCCTCTGGCCATGGTGGAGGCTGGCCGATCGTATGCATTTGTTTCCATCCATTTCCGAGAATTTCTTTTCTGTAGAGAAGAATTTTCAGTTAACCCAGAAGAAATTAAATAAAAGCTTTCTTTTTTATTTGTTAATATTGGTTCTTTACTTTGCACAGCGACAAATGAAAGTGTAATTATTGAATGGGAGTTACTCTCAACAACGTTATTTAATCTATTTTAGAAGAAAGAGTGACAAGAAATGTCTTTAGGAAACCGTTCTTACGGTGAATGTGGGCAGTGGCGCAACCATCTGTAAGGTCGGGGGAGCCAGGCCCTCTCCGAAACTAACCTTGCCTATTTTATACAGCAGCGCTGTAGATATATTTTTTTTTAATTTCGTCAATCAATTTTGCTTGTCATTTGTCCAGTATCTTTAAAAATACGCGAACTTGCATACATACACGCACCGTGCGTGAAGAGTGCTCTTAATCTGTCAGAGGCGGATCCAGGGGGGGGGTGCGATTGCCTCCCCCCGCAAGAGGAAACTTTCTTATTTTATATATAAATAAAACCCGTCCGAGAGTTTGGAGCTCTTAAAAGTAAATCTAAGTAGCAGTATTACAACAAACCGCCCCCCCTCAGAAGTCCGTCCTGGATCCTCCACCGTAATCTGTAGTAAGTATTGAGGCATGAGACATCACGTGCGAAATATCGTCTTAATAATTCTGAATTTGAATTTTTATTTTAAGGCCTTTTAGCATCAAGCCCGTAGCCAGCCCAAAAATGTAGGGGGGCCGGTAGAAGTTAGGGGGCGACCCAACCGTATTATAGTTCATCACCATATTATAGTTCATATGCAAGCCAACCGTAAAAATTTTAGGGGGTAGTGAAAATTTAGGGGAGCGGCCCCCTAGCCCCCTGTGGAATACGGACCTGTTTAGCATGTTAATAATAGGAATAACTAAATTTCTTGTTCTGGAAAGATTTCAAACTTTCAATTTTGTCCATATCAGATGGTACAGCACGTCGTTTGCAGACTAGTGTACTAGGTAGTCATGGCCCCTCCCGAAATAAAACCCTGGTTTCGGCACTGAATGTGGGAGCTGAAATGTATTCGCTCTGTAATCACTGTCAGGTTACTTGAAACCCTTGAATTCATCATGTCGGCTTGATGTAACAATCGCAATACCATCATGTGTAATATCACATGTCAGTTGTCGTTTGCAGTAGTAATCGCGTGACTTGGCCTAACTTTTTGGCCCCTGGGTCCCTGCCTCAGGACCCATGGTCCCTGGCCGGGGTCAATGACCTAGGGGTACATAGGACCACCCCTCTAAATTTTGGCAGGGGTACCATGGCCCACCCCCTAAATTTTGGCAGGGGTACATAGGACCACCCCCCTTAAATTTTGGAAATTGCCAAATTTAAAAATTTGGTATGGTAGCCTAGGACCACTGTATGTACCTCTATCCGTATTGGGGGTCTATGTCGTTCCCTTTCATGGGTAAAAAATTGCCAAAAAGTCAAATTTCGGGGGTTTTTGACCTAATTTATCCCCTTTGATGAGGTGTTATTACCCTATATGGTTATATGGGCGTATACAGGGGTCCATTTCCTTTCATAAGACATGGGTATATTAATGCACCCCTTGAAAAATTTGGGAGGGGTACCTTGGCCCACCCCTTAAATTTTGGAAATTGCCCAATTTAAACATTGGGTATTATAGTACAGGACCCTAATATGTATCATGATAAATTTCGGTGGTCCACCTTGTTCCCTTTTAGGGGTACAAAATTGCCAAAATATAAACGTAAGCAATACGTAGTACCACGTGTTTGGTTTTTGGTCGATTTTATCCCCTTTGATGAGGTGTTATTATCCTATATAGTTATATGGTCATGTATAGGGGTCCATTACCTTTCATAAGATATAGGTACATTTGTGCACCCCTTTAAAAATTTGGGAGGGGTACTTTGGCCCACCCCTTAAATTTTGGAAATTGCCCAATTTCAACATTTGGTATTATAGTACCGGATCCTAACATGTATTATAATAAATTTGGATGGTCCACCTCGTTCCCTTCTAGGGGTACAAAATTGTCAAAATATAAACGTAAGCAATACGTTGTACCACGTGTTTGGTCTTTTGGCCCAATTTATCCTCTTGGATGAGGTTCTATTACCTTATATGATTATATGGTTATGTATAGGGGTCTATTCCCTATCATAAGACATAGGTACATTTGTGCACTCCTTTAAAATTTTGGGAGGGGTACTTTGGCCCACCCCTTAAATTTTAGAAATTGCTCATTTTATATATTTGGTATTATAGTACTGGACCCTAACATGTATTATGATAAATTTGGGTGGTCCACCTCGTTCCCTTTTAGGGGTACAAATTGCCAAAATATAAACGTAAGCAATACGTTGTACCACGTGTTTGGTTTGACCTAAGTTATCCCCTTGGATGAGGTTCTATTACCTTATATGGTTATATGGTTATGTATAGGGGTGTATTCCCTATCATAAGACATAGGTACATTTGTGCACTCCTTTAAAAATTTGGGAGGGGTACTTTGGCCCACCCCTTTAATTTTGGAAATTGCCCCTTTTTACATGTTTGGTATTATAGTATAGAACCCTAATATATATTACTATAAATTTGGGTGGTTCACCACGTTTCCTTTGATGGGTACGAAATTGCCAAATTTTAGTACAACCACGTGTTTGGTTTTGGCTCAATTTATCCCCTTGGATGAGGTCCTATTACCTTATATGGTTATATGATCATGTATAGGGGTCCATTCCATATCCCCTTAAATTTTGGAAATTTTCCAATTTAAGCATTCGGTATCATAGTACATGACCTCAACATGTATCATGATAAATTTGGGTGGTCCATCTTGTTCCCTTTCATGGGTAAAAATTACTAAAATATAAACATAAGCAATATGTTGTACCATGCGTTTGGTTTTTGGCCCAATTTCTTCCCTTTGATGGGGTTCTATTACCTTATATGGTTATATGGTCATGTATATGGGTTCATTTCCTATCATAAGACATGGGTACATTGACGCACCCCTTGAAAAATTTGGGAGGGGTATCTTGGCTCATCCACTCGGTTTTAGAAATTGTTTTAATATAAGCATTTGGTATCATAGTACAGGACTTCAATATGTACCACTATAAATTTGGATGGTCCACATCGTTCCCTTTCATGGGTAAAGAACTACCAAAAATCGAATTTCGGAGGTTATTGACACCTATTTAGCACGTTATATGGTTTATTACCTTTATATGTTTATGTTTCCTTTTAAATTTGGGAATTATCAAATAACAAAATTCGGTAAACGTTTTCTAGGACCCATTGGTGTTCCTCTTATGGCCAAATATTCAAAATTTAAATGTTATTGACCGGCTTTATTATTGAATAAGTTCAGGATTTATTACTTTTTTCATAAGACACAGGTGTATTTGTGTACCAATCTTAAATTTTGGGAGGGGGTACATTTCTTATTGTCATATCAATAATTGGTAAATGTTCTTTGGGTAAATCATTGTGATCACGTGATCAGTTATTGACCTATGATTGGGATTAGGAGTCCAGGACATTGGTACATTGAAACTTTGTAGGATAATTTGAGAATGCGTCATTGGTATTGATTATTACAGCCAAATATAAACGTAAGCAAGACGTTGTACCACGTGATTGACCTTGATGAGGTAGTGTACAGGGATACATAGCTAACCTTATTGAAACTTATGACTCATAGTCTTAAGGGAATACATGCTACAACACTGGCAAAGTTATTGTTGATGCAATTTGATTGGCTGATCACTATCTTTCCTGCAATCTGATTGGCTGATCACTATCTTTCGTGCAATCTGATTGGTTGATGAGTTTCAAATCTTTGCTGAATTCAGTTTTGTTTTAACATTTAAAAAGTTTTTGAATTTTTTGTTTGAAACTTTGGTTTGACATTTTTTCGTGTGATATTTTTAGTTTAAAAATTTTTGTTTCGAAAGTTTTGTTTGAAAATTCTTGCTTTCAAAATTTTGTTTGAAACTTTTGGTTTGAAATTTTTGTTTGAAAAATTTTTTGTTTGAAATTTTTGTTTCAAAATTTTGTTTGTTTAAAATTTTTTTGTAAATTTTTGTTTCAATTTTTTTGTTTAAAATTTTTCGTTTGAAATTTTTTTCGTTTGAAAATTTTGTTTCCAAATTTTTTCGTTTCAAAATTTTGTTTCAAAGATTTTTGTTTGAAATTTTTGTTTCAAAGTTTGGGTTGAAATTTTTAAAGTTTGTGCACTTATTAGTAAAGAACCGGAACTGTTTAGAACAAAAACCTCTGGCAACATTGTGGTGCAATAGTACACGTCAGAACCTGGGGTTGTACTTGAAATGAAAAAAACACAATTCATTGAAATGGATCATTTTATTACACTCCACATACATCCATACCAGATAGTGGTTCTGGATATTGTCGATACAATGTATTTTGAACTTCTTGCACTAGTTTGTCTTTAGCATATAATTTTAATTCCAATTGAAGTCTTTTAAGATCTATTGCGATATCAATTGGTGGAAACTCAATGTCCATTTGATCACAAATAAACTGTTTATCAATACAGGTATGCACCCACGAACGATGTTGACAACCATCACAATATCTAGATACATGTTGTACAATATGCATAACACATTTTTCAAAATAGTACTTTTTCAGGAATATACTTGTTTTGTTGCACACTTCCACTGCATGTTTCACACACTGAAATACGCTGATGAATTTGTTCCATTCTGTTTGCGTTAGATACACCATGTTGCGAGGGACATGAAATGTACTCTTTTTACGTAACAGCACCATCTTCTCTTCGAGGACTGTACGCAGCACCACTTCATGATTTGAGCCTAATGATTTGACTATGGTCACATTTAGCTCATCATGAAAATAATCGTTCATTTGGTCGATTCGTGCCATTCTTCACAGGTCAGTTGTACACCAAATTGTTCTGCTTTGCCCAATCGAATCACTGGTTCAAATGTTCTAGCACTGATACCAATCATCACATGTTTTGTTTGAAATATATTTATTGGATAATAGCTTGCGAAGATGAATTCTTTATCGTTAGAAGTACACATCTTTCCTCCTGAAACGCACTTGCTCAAATGATTTCACGGTATTGGTTGATTTATAGAACTACGGCTGACGTCATAGGAAGGAATGTGCTGACATTTGAATTCATGATTTCATCACAGTTCCTGACGTCATGCTGACCAACCACATTCATACAACTATGTCTGACGTGCTGACGTTTGAATTCATGATTTTATCACAATTGCTGACGAATCCGGCTGTGTACTAAATTCAAATTGATGACTTCGACCCAAGAGTCTTTTATAGCATAAAGATACAGATCCAGTATTTAAGAAACGCAGCAGTTCTTCTTGTTTTGATGCTTCCATGGGTAAATATCTTGCTGGTAAAATTATATTCTTATCATTTTCAAGCTTCACTACGATTCTTAATCCAAACTCTGTAGGGATCATTTGGCTAGCTAAGATTCTATAAGGTACATTCTGTTGTAAATCAGTAATCTTGGTAAATGATTTCATCACATCACGTGTGTTTAGAAACTGCAGACAAGTAGCCATGATGACGTTATCATGAATACTAACTCGAACGATGATGCAAAACTGATGACGTTGCATTATCATGTTCTGACGTGTACTATTGCACCATGTTCTGACGTGTACTATTGCACCACAATGTTGCCAGAGGTTTTTGTTCTAAACAGTTCCGGTTCTTTACTAATGAGTGCACAAACTTTAAAAATGTCAAACCAAACTTTGAAACAAAAAATTTCAAACAAAAATCTTTGAAACAAAATTTTGAAACGAAAAACATTCAAACAAAAAAAATTCAAACGAAAGAAATTCAAACAAAATTTTGAAACAAAAAAAAAATTCAAACAAAATTTTGAAACAAAAAATTTCAAACAAAAAATTTTTTCAAACAAAAATTTTAAACAAAAATTTGAAACGAAAAAAATTTCAAACAAAAAAATTTTAAACAAAAAATTTTGAAACAAAAGTTGTCAAAAAAAATTTCAAACAAAATTCTGAAACAAAAAATTCAAACAAAAAATTTGAAAGCAAGAATTTTCAAACAAAATGTTTCAAGCAAAAAAAAATTTCAAACTAAAAAATTTTTACGTTTCACGGTTAACCGTCAAACTTTATCCGGTTTTTAACTATTCGATTAACAAATAAACGGTTTTGATCATATTTATCATTGAGTGCAAAATGTTGAACGAAAACAAGATTTTTAAATGTAAAACAAAACTTAAAAACTGAATACAGCAAAGATTTAAAACTCATCAACCAATCAGATTGCACGAAAGATAGTGATCAGCCAATCAGATTGCAGGAAAGATAGTGATCAGCCAATCAAATTGCATCAACAATAACTTTGCCAGTGTTGTAGCATGTATTCCCTTAAGACTATGAGTCATAAGTTTCAATAAGGTTAGCTATGTATCCCTGTACACTACCTCATCAAGGTCAATCACGTGGTACAACGTCTTGCTTACGTTTATATTTGGCTGTAATAATCAATACCAATGACGCATTCTCAAATTATCCTACAAAGTTTCAATGTACCAATGTCCTGGACTCCTAATCCCAATCATAGGTCAATAACTGATCACGTGATCACAATGATTTACCCAAAGAACATTTACCAATTATTGATATGACAATAAGAAATGTACCCCCTCCCAAAATTTAAGATTGGTACACAAATACACCTGTGTCTTATGAAAAAAGTAATAAATCCTGTACTTATTCAATAATAAAGCCGGTCAATAACATTTAAATTTTGAATATTTGGCCATAAGAGGAACACCAATGGGTCCTAGAAAACGTTTACCGAATTTTGTTATTTGATAATTCCCAAATTTAAAAGGAAACATAAACATATAAAGGTAATAAACCATATAACGTGCTAAATAGGTGTCAATAACCTCCGAAATTCGATTTTTGGTAGTTCTTTACCCATGAAAGGGAACGATGTGGACCATCCAAATTTATAGTGGTACATATTGAAGTCCTGTACTATGATACCAAATGCTTATATTAAAACAATTTCTAAAACCGAGTGGATGAGCCAAGATACCCCTCCCAAATTTTTCAAGGGGTGCGTCAATGTACCCATGTCTTATGATAGGAAATGAACCCATATACATGACCATATAACCATATAAGGTAATAGAACCCCATCAAAGGGAAGAAATTGGGCCAAAAACCAAACGCATGGTACAACATATTGCTTATGTTTATATTTTAGTAATTTTTACCCATGAAAGGGAACAAGATGGACCACCCAAATTTATCATGATACATGTTGAGGTCATGTACTATGATACCGAATGCTTAAATTGGAAAATTTCCAAAATTTAAGGGGATATGGAATGGACCCCTATACATGATCATATAACCATATAAGGTAATAGGACCTCATCCAAGGGGATAAATTGAGCCAAAACCAAACACGTGGTTGTACTAAAATTTGGCAATTTCGTACCCATCAAAGGAAACGTGGTGAACCACCCAAATTTATAGTAATATATATTAGGGTTCTATACTATAATACCAAACATGTAAAAAGGGGCAATTTCCAAAATTAAAGGGGTGGGCCAAAGTACCCCTCCCAAATTTTTAAAGGAGTGCACAAATGTACCTATGTCTTATGATAGGGAATAGACCCCTATACATAACCATATAACCATATAAGGTAATAGAACCTCATCCAAGGGGATAACTTAGGTCAAACCAAACACGTGGTACAACGTATTGCTTACGTTTATATTTTGGCAATTTGTACCCCTAAAAGGGAACGAGGTGGACCACCCAAATTTATCATAATACATGTTAGGGTCCAGTACTATAATACCAAATATATAAAATGAGCAATTTCTAAAATTTAAGGGGTGGGCCAAAGTACCCCTCCCAAAATTTTAAAGGAGTGCACAAATGTACCTATGTCTTATGATAGGGAATAGACCCCTATACATAACCATATAATCATATAAGGTAATAGAACCTCATCCAAGAGGATAAATTGGGCCAAAAGACCAAACACGTGGTATAACGTATTGCTTACGTTTATATTTTTGGCAATTTTGTACCCCTAGAAGGAAATGAGGTGGACCACCCAAATTTATCATAATAGATATTAGGGTCCTGTACTATAATACCCAATGTTTAAATTGGTCAATTTCCAAAATTTAAGGGGTGGGTCAAGGTACCCCTCCCAAATTTTTAAAGGAGTGCACAAATATACCCATATCTTATGAAAGGTAATGGACCCCTGTATACGACCATATAACTATATAAGGTAATAACACCTCATCCAAGGGGATAAATTAGGTCAAAAAACCCTGAAATTTGAATTTTTGGCAATTTTTTACCCATGAAAGGGAACGACATAGACACCCAATACTGATAGAGGTACATACTATGGTCCTAGGCTACCATACCAAATTTTTAGATTTGGCAATTTCCAAAATTTAAGGGGGGGTCCTATGTACCCCTGCCAAAATTTAGGGGGTGGGCCATCCAAAAATTTAAAGGGGTGCACAAATGTACCTATGTCTTATGAAAGGGAATGGACCCCTATACATGACCATATAATCATATAAGGTAATAGGACCTCATCCAAGGAGATAAATTAGGTCGAAAACCAAACACGTGGTACAACGTATTGCTTACGTTTATATTTTGGCAATTTTGTACCCCTAGAAGGGAATGAGGTGGACCACCCAAATTTATCATGATACATATTAGGGTCCGGTACTATAATACCCAATGTTTAAATTGGTCAATTTCCAAAATTTAAGGGGTGGGCCATGGTACCCCTCCCAAATTTTTCAAGGGGTGCATTAATATACCCATGTCTTATGAAAGGTAATGGACCCATGTATACGCCCATATAACTATATAGGGTAATAATACCTCATCAAAGGGGATAAATTAGGTCAAAAACCCTCGAAATTTGAATTTTTGGCAATTTTTTACCCATGAAAGGGAACGACATAGACACCCAATACTAATAGAGGTACATACTATGGTCCTAGGCTACCATACCCAATTTTTAGATTTGGCAATTTCCAAAATTTAAGGGGGGTGGTCCTATGTACCCCTGCCAAAATTTAGGGTGTGGGCCAAGGTACCCCTGCCAAAATTTAGAGGGGGTGGTCCTAGGTACCCCTAGGTCATTGACCCCGGGCCAAGGACATTGACCTTTGACCTATGACGTCACTAAAATTTTTGCTGACTCGGCGCAATATAACGGGGGGCCTACTACTTTTGCGTTCCCTTCCCTCATTTTACGTCCACCATACATCTTAGCAAATCCTTTAGAGCAGTGATGGCCAACCCATTTAAACCAGTGGCGGCAATAGGGGCGATCTTCCTCCTCTCAGAAGAGGAAACTTTCTAATTTTATACATAAATGTAACCCATTCCTGAGTTTGGAGTTCTTAAAAGTAGAAGTATACAACCCACCGTTCCCCCTCCAGAAGTCCGTCCTGGATTCGCTCCTGGTTTAAAGTAACGGGCCACATCGTAGAAATTTCTATGTGGCGAAGGCCGCAACTTCATATAATACTTTATGTTCATAATATACACTCATGATACCATATTAAAACATCAACAATCAAAACAGACAACAATACACCTACATTTTTCTTACTCATATTGAAGTGGTACAGACTCAAAAGACAACTAAAAACAATGTAATTCTTGAGGAAATACTTTGCAATTTTGAAGTTTGTTGATATAACGCACCAGTCTCCGACACAGATTTAGTTGCCAGGTCCTCAACGGCGAAATCCCTCCAACGAGTCTTAGAAACCTGTTTCGCTCGAAAAATATCCTTATACGAGTACTCTTAAGATGGATGAAAATATATTGAATAATTTCTTAAACATGGAAACATATGAAAAAAAGAGAGAAGATTTTAAATCGCAAATAAAAACTGGCGTTTAAAGATATTCACAACCAAGGGCGCCCATCAGGGGGGCAAGGTGGGGCGTTTGCTCCCTTAGAAGAAATTGTACTTCGGAAAATCGAAAACCCAATAGAATTTTCAGAATAATTACCGCAAAATTTGAAACTATACATCCACTACATTTTTTTCTTCGGTTGAAATACACTTTCTTATGCACACCTTTCTTCACTGTATATTAAAGTTGACAAGATTTAACATCCATCTCCAGTTACATTTTCCCCAATCATTTTCATGAGTCTGAATATGTATTGACGGAATAATGGTAAATCAGATATATATTGACGTTAAATACTTCAACATTAAACTCTGGATGTTAAATTTTGTTTTACTCTTTAAGTGTTCGAAACGGCCACTCATCATTTACAATATCTGTGAAGAAAAGAAGAAACTGTACTATGTTAGTATTTCGGTGGAAAAATGCGATATATATATTTAATGCGATATATTTAATAGTTCGTAAATTAAGAAAACCCTGCGATTCGTAACTCGATAGATAGTCCACTGTATTTGGAAATGTAGAAGTACGTTTGTAGAATTCAACGAACACTTTTAGTATTCATTATGCTATGTTTTTAAAAGTTGTTTATATGTGTATTCCTTCTCTATGTGGAAGAATTGTGTTGGAGTTAACTAGTACGTAAGCGTAATATTGGGCTAAGAAAGATGTTAGTCAGGCGTTATATATGGAGTATTAGACTGTATGATTCAGACATTTTGACATTACGGAAGTTAAAGAAATATTTATAGAACTAAGAAATGTGTATTGAAGGGAGATGGAGAAGATGAAATGGAACAGAGGAAGTAACAAACGAAGATGTTTTAAAACGGATTGGAGAGAAGAGAACGTTTCTAGCAACCATCCTTCGTAGAAAGGCAAATTGGATTGGACGCATCTCGCGAAGAAATTGCCCTCTTCATACTGCTATAGAAGGAAAGATGGAAGAACACAATTGATCGATGATTCGAAAAATAGAACAAAATATTGGCAGTTAAAAGAGGAAGCTGAAAATCCAGAAACGTGGAAGAAACATTTCCACTCCAAACCTGAAGTAAATAATAATAATAATAATAATAATAATAATAATAATAATAATAATAATAATAATAATAATAATAATAATAATAATAATAATAACTTTTATTTTATTTTGTTTATTTCAACAAATATACAGTACCTCTCATGCTTCAAATAATTTAGGCGCGTAAGAAATTATCTAACGTAAGTAATTTTCACTTTCTTCTAGAAATACTTGTAGTGTGTATTTATCCGTAATTAACAAAAATTGTTTGATTGTTTCCCGTTCATTGTTGAAATCAGTGGCGCAGCAAAATAGATGGTTAAGTCTGTTTTGTTTTGTTTTGTTTTCGTTGTTCTCACGGTAACCAAATGGGGGAAGATAAATAATGATGCGTGTTTCGCTTTCCGTTGCATTGTTACGAGTTGGAACTCGTCATCATAAGGAAATGCATCTGCGATAACTCTTTTTTTTACCATTTCAACAATGTGAGGAACACCATTTTTTGAATAATATGCGTTGTAAAAATTCCTGCACAATTAACATGTGGACAGGAAGAATCTCATCTAGTTACAGAGTTAATGACCGTTTGTGTATTTCATATTTGCTGTGTTCTCTGAAGTCTTTGGTTAGTAATTGGATAGGGGAGTGTAAGTGCTCTATGGGTATAAGAGAACACAAGGGGTAATTTTTAGCTCGTTAGGAGTCGTACAGTTATGTCTATCATTAGAAGAGCCCACTCATTTCCGTAAGTGTATATTGACACTAATACTCACGTACATAAAGCGTACGTACACAATCGGAGAGAAGTCATAAATGAAAGCACTTATTTACCGAACTTCAAGAAAACATTCAAAATGTTGTATGATAATGAAGAGAAAATATTGCTGCAGGATTCGTTCAAAAGTGAAAATTAAAATTGGTTTTGGTGCTGCATTAAAGTAAGGGAGAAATGCAAATTAATTTGTTAACGGAAACAATATTTGAAGTGTAGAACCTAAATTTAGAAGTCAAGGTGATTAGTATTTCAAACAATGGGCATCATTTAAAAGAAACAATGTTTATAGGTGAGTCTCGCAGTATGAAACTACAGAAGACTTTCAAACTATGCGAATTATATATATATATATATATATATATATATATATATATATATATATATATATATATATATATATATATATATATATATATATATAGGGTGTTTCAAAACAACACCGACAAACTTTGGGAGGTGATTCCTTATATGAAATGAAAGAAAAAAGTTCTTATAAACATAGGTCGAAAAACGTCATATTTCAGAGTTATGAACAGCCGAAAATTCGAAAAATCATGTTTCGAAACGCCCTGCCTTAGAAACTATAGGACTTACAACAAGCGGTTTAATTAATTACACAGGAACTAGTATGCGAACTATCTAAATATCTATGTTTTACCATCCCCCGTTATCGGCGAAACGAACGCGTTATTAGTACTTAAAGGAGTATCCCTATACTTCAATTTCCTTTTTACAGTTCTTTTCGCCGATAACGGAGGATGGTAAAAACATGGATATTTAGATAGTTCGCATACTAGTTCTTTGTAATTCCTTAAACCGCTTGGGATCGGTCCTGTGGTTTCTAAGGCAGAACGTTTCGAACCGTGAATTTTCGAATTTTCGGTGGTTCCTAATTCTGAAAGGAGACATTTTTCGTCCCATGTTTATTAGAACTTTTTTCTTTCATTTCATATAAGGAATCACCTCCCAAAGTTTGTCGATGGAGTTACCGACCACCCTGTATATATATATATATATATATATATATATATATATATATATATATATATATATATATAGCAAGTAACTCCAGCGAAAAACTTTGGGAGGCGATTCCTTATACGAAATGAAAAAAGTTGTAATAAACATGGCTTGATACACGTCTCCCTTCGGAGTTATGAACCGCTGAATATTCGAAAAATCACGTTTCAAAATGCCCTATCTTAGAAACTATAGGACCTCTACTAAGCAGTTTAAGGAATTATACAGGAACTAATATGTGCTCTATCTAAATACCCATGTTCCAGAATTCACCGGTACCGGCCCCTATACCTCAACTTTCTTTGTACAGTTCGTTTCGCCGATAACTAAGGATGGTAAAACATGGATATTTAGATAGAGCGCAGGTCCTATAGTTTCTAGGCTAGGGAGTTTTTTGGAACATGACTTTTCGAATTTTCCGTGGTTCTTAACTCTGAAAGGAGACATTTTTCGACCCACGCTCATTAGAACGTTTTCCTTTCATTTCGTGTAAGAAATCACCTCTTAAAGTTTTTCGGCGGAGTTACCAACAACGTAATTTGCACAAATAAACACACGAAAAACATCTTTTATTCACGAAAACGCGTGTACAATATGCCATTTATTACAAAGTGGCACAAATTGACTCTTTACTTTTAAAGATGACGTCGGAAAGATGTGCGCCCTTCCAGCGTTCACACTCCAGTAGCCTGTTTTGGAAACTCTGGAATGCTTGGTGTAGCATGTCTCGGGAATGACAGTGATTACGTTTTCAATCTTCTGATTCAATTTATGGATAGTTGCAGGATGTGTGCGGTACACCTCCTTTTAAGATGTCCCCATAGGAAGAAATCGCACACAATAAGATCGGGGAATATCGTAGGCCATGGAATGCCATTATTACGTGAAATGACGTACCTTCCAAACAATTTGTGAACGACTTCCATCAATTGGCGAGCAGTATATGACGTTGTCTCCGTCCTGCTGAAACCACGTTTTCGATATTAAAATTAAGATCGTGGAGTTTGTGTGTAAAGGATATTTGAAGCATATCAACAAACTGAACGGATGATACTGTTGTTGCAATGCCATTCTCACGTTAAAAAAAAAAAAAATAAAAAAAGGTAAGGACTAATAACACTATGACATGGTGCAGCACAGCTGGTAGAGGACTATCACGGTTTAGCGCAACGCCAATAGTGCTGCGAAAATGAGATAGTTTTTACGCCTTCTGAGAGAATGGAAGATATTGTAATTACTGCATACTAGGGATGGCCACAAAGATCCGGTAGAACCGGTTCCGGACCTGGATTCGAAAACCCGGTTCCAGAACCGGATTAGGAACCGGTTCCAGATCTGGATCCGAAAACCCGGTTCCAGAACCGGGTGTTGGGAACCGGTTCCAGACCTAGATCCGAGAAACCGGTTCCACCAGGAACCGGTTCTGGCCATCCTACTGCATACACGTTCTCTGGTTAGTGGTTAAGCTGATTCACATTTACACTCTTTCATCGGCAGCGATGCTACATAAGACAAGCCCTTTAAAGTGGATGCATTCGATTCTTTCGCACCGGGAATCGAACGGGGAATCTCACACATCAAAAGGCACGCACTCTAGCCATTAGACTTGAAGAGTAAGTACACCATACATAATCAAGCAAAGAGAGAAGAACATTCACTAAACGTTCGTTAATTAGTTGAGTATCTTTCTGAAGTTAATGGCAATGGAGATGCCATTATGTTTATTGATTTGTTTTTTGTAATCAAACTAATTGACAGTTCAAACCATTAGCCATTACTTTCATCTCTTACCCAAAAAAAAAAGTTCTTACTTTCCTTTTTATATTTTGATTTTCCCTGCGTTGCTTCCGTCTGTGAAGTTTACTCTTTTTTTGTTTATCTTGAAGAACTGCGTTGAATGTGTATTTTGTCAATAGCCTTCTCCACATCATACATCATCACATCATGCGTGTTCATTAAGTGGCTACACTTCTAACAGTTGCTCTAGGCATTCGTTTGCTTGTGTGCTTTTGTTTATAGCCTTAAAATAGAGGTACGGCATTCAGTTCAAGAACGTAGAGGGGCCTGATTGTCTGTATGACCACAAGAGGCGTTTACTTGCAGTGGTGGCGTACTTGGTATAGAGGTCTGCACGGGCTCGTGCCGGACTGGGGCCTACAAAGCGTATATTACTTCGGGCCCGGGCCCGGGCCGGGCTCGGGGAGTAAATTTATAAATATACAACCATATTTCTCGGGCCTTTTCGGGCCTAACTTTGTAAATATACTATATAACGGTATTTATTGGACCTTTCTTTCTGGAGAACTTTCAAAGGACAACCGTAGAATTAAACCTCTAATTGCTGTAAATAAAAATACAATTTTGCTTTAATTATTAAGTTTCTGTAATTCGGGCCTATTTCGGGCTCATTTGATTATCACACGAGCTCGGGTCGGGCCTCACATTATAAATTCACGAGCCGGGCCGGGCTCGGACTAAAAATTCCGGCCCGTGTAGACCTCTAACTTGGTCAGGCATCTATTTATACATAGATCAGTTTGTCTTCGACTCTTCGTGGTTCATTATTATTATTATTATTATTATTATTATTATTATTATTATTATTATTATTATTATTATTATTATTATTATTATTATTATTATTTTGTTATGCTCTTGATGGATACGGTGGTTACTGGTAGAGTGCTCATATTTAATTTAATCCTAGGCTATGCGAGTTTGTGTTGGACAATATTTAAATAATAAACTTTTGTTCCAATTATGCAAAATTATGAATCAGGAGCGCATTCAGAAATTTTTGTTAGGAGTGATCCAAGCTTTAGATTGGAATCTAATACCACAAGACACTCACTGCGTTTGTGTAGTGTTGAACGGGTATTATTCTGCACCCAAAAAGATGATAAGTAATTGTAAAATACTTCCACTTATATTTTCAGGGAAAAGAAAATAGAACTAGATTTTTTTCATAAGAGAAAGAGTACAGTGCCCCGCGGACCGTAGTCACTAACGCTCTCGCCTTCGGTACGAGCGGTACCGGATTCGATTCCCAGTGGGGGCACTCGGTCGAAACAGTGTAAAACGCTTTTTCAGGCTAACCACCTGAATGAGGGTTTTCCTCATTCACACCAGGCAAATGTCGGGGTGGTACCTAACTTATAGGTCCCAGGCCACTTCCTTCCTTTCCCAATCCTTTCTTCCTTCCCTTTCCCCGGATAGCGTGCTCGCCGAGGCACATCATCCCTCAAATGTGACGAGCTAAATGGCCTTACATGCCAAAAGTCGAGAAATCTAAATCGTAAATCCTAAGAGAAAGAGTACAGATGAAGTATAAGATCAAATTTTCATGTTACACCAGTCATTTCCCTGTTAAACAAGGATAGTTTTATTGAGAATAAATGTATATTGAGCTAGGGAATTTGGAGAGGAGTCCATACCCGATGACCCCTCTAAGGTGCACCCCTTTTGTGAATTAAGTTCGATTAAACGAGTCCGGCTAGGCTAAAGGAGACGATGAAGATGAGGAATGAATGAAATGGTGAAAGAAAACGGAAGAACCCCTAGAAAACCCATCCATACGGTGTTTGTCCGTCCCGAAGTTCACTTGGCGCGAACTGGGATCGAACCAAGGGCCCCATGAACCAGAGGTGAACACTCTACCACTGATCTACCGCGGCTCTTTATTGTTAAAGAGATTGTAAATACTGAACCATGATGAAGAGAAGTTATGCTCTGGGTAATTATGTCGAAATAGTCTTTCAAATGTAACTCAAAGTTTAACATGATAGAAACAAGAGAAAAGTATCCTCTAAGGGTAATAAGGAAGCAACTAGTTAGCTGTGACCGATTGAAATATGTGAAGTATTTCATTCGTAGCATCAGAAGATCCATGTTCAAATGGCGATCTAACGATAGTCTTCATTTAGTTTCTTTTCTGATGAATTGGTATTTGCCATAAAATGTTTCAACAAAAGCCTTCTCTTCTTCTGTTGTTTGTGTCTGGCAAGTCCTTGCGATAACCGCTGACAAGGAAAAGCATCCGTCTTCTAGTTTGGGTTGATAACTAGTTGCTAATACCGCATTTTGATTACCCACAATTTTAACGCTTACATGCACGAGCACGGGATCAATGGAACAAAAAACAACAATAGCGTCTTCCTTGTTTCATTCGTAGCTAATCAAGCATCGTAGCGGTTTCTTCATTCTTAACCCAACAACACGAAAACTGTACAACAGCGTTGGGTGTTGTTTCACATTACAACAATCCTTCCAACTCATTTCTGCAACTTTTCGTGCGAACTAATTTCAACTTCATTACAAGCCGTAGAGCGAATTTCTAAATGGATGACGCTAATTTCAATATTCCCAACAGAAGTGATTCTAGAAAGTAACCCTAAATCTGGGAAGGAGGGGGGGGGGGAATAGAACCCAGACTATCATAGGTATATCATGAGTTTACTATAAACTTCCGAAAATATTTAAATAATAGCTTCAATTATTTTATTCACTCAAAAATTTGGGGGCCCAGGCCCCGTGACCCTGGCCTAGAACGGCCACTGGTTCCCATCCTATTCAAGGATTAGGATTTTAGATTTCTGGGCTTTCGGCATCTGGGACCATTTAGCCATTACGTATGAGGGATGACGTCCCTCTGCGATCACCCTATCCGTGTAAAGGGAAGAAAGAAAGGATTGGAAAAGGAAGGAATCGGCCTGGGACCTATAAATTAGGTACCACCCCAACATTTGCCTGGTAGGAACGAGGAAAGCTCAGGAGAAAAAACTCATTCATAATTGCTGGCCTGAAAAAGCTTTTTACACTTTTTCAACCGAGTGCCCCCACCGGGAATCGAACCCGAGACGCTCGAACCGAAAGCGAGAGCCCAACCTATTCAAGTTTGGTATCCATCTCGAAGAATGTTATCAACGGATCCACAAGCTAAATAAGTTAGATGTACATACATGCAGAATATTGTATGTTTCTTCCATCTTCTGTGTAAGCTCTATTCAATAAAGTCGTACAAACAACAAAACAACATGCGGAACCGCGGTGGCTCAGTGGTAGAGACCTCACCTGTGGCGCGTGGGTTCCCTGGTTTGATTGATCCCAGCTCCGGGTAAATGGACTTTGTGGTGGACAAATACCTGTGCAGGGTCTTTCTCGGAGTTCTCCCGCTTCCTCCCACTTTCATCATTCCACTACTGTCATCCATCTTATCATCACCATCTTCTTTAGCCTCGGTCTATAATCGTGGGACGTTAAACTAAAAATAAACATACCATTTTAACCGTAACAGTACCCAGTGGTGATTTCAAAAGATTTCAGCTGTGGGTAATTTGAGTATGCGCAATGACCCGCATTATGTGCATCGAGCTGTATGTATTCGCGACTTCACTTGTGTCGGTCTTTCTTCCTCCCATTCCGCGAAATAAGTCCTAGGGACCTTTATCGTCACATGTGCTGTATCTACAGACAAGAGAATTAACATGAATGGTAACACTGGTATATAGAAGTTACTTCTCTTGTCTGTAGATGTAACGCTGCACATATGAGCAGAAACGTCCTCAAATTTTATTTTGTAATAGGAGGGGGAGACAAAGGACCGACATAATGTAAAACAATACGTACATTGCAAAACTTTCTTAGTTAATTAAATTTATTAATTACTATAGTGTATCCAGTGGTACAGAAACCATCTACCACATTGTATTTATAGTTCGTTGGCAACACTGACCAAATGGGTATGGCTGGGTACAAAGTGATATTATCAAACCCTTGCTCGAGTCACACCCTAGTAATGAGCCAAAAAGGAACATGATGGCCTCAGGCGTAACATTCATTTTTATTCTGTCGAATATCGATATATAGGGTCACAAACACCAACAAACCGGCCACTTATAGGGTCAAGTTGCGGGTTTGCCCGTAATTTGAAAACGGTTTCGTACTTCTTATAGCAAGAGCTTTCAGACGATATATATTTTTTCTCCAAGTACTTGGTCCCGATATGGAACCATCCCTAGTAAGTCCAAAACTGTTACCTTTCATCATGTATCAACGATTAATATATTTTGTTCGTCTGTTTAGATAACTTTAAAGAGATGACAGGGACTATATCAGGAAAAATTTGAAATTTAGTAGTAAGCAATTTTATACATTTATTGAGAGTGAAAATGAACTTCCTTAGGCAATTTCCTATAGTTAAAATATAAGTTTAAAGAATAAATTTCATTTTCCAAATCCAAAATTGTCACGTAAAGGTTAATACACTTTTGTTAATCTGTTTCGAAATTTTAAAGAAGTGGCAGTTACTGGTAACTACAATAAAATGATCAATGTCGATTTCAGTTTCTCATTTATAGCACAATCTAAAATTTATTATGCTTATTAGTGAATGTACTAATGATATGCAGGATACAGGTGCACTAGTGCACTTTTGTTCACGATAGTATATTGCCTTCGCATAGATGGGTCCGAACAGAGATACTTCACACTTAAACTTATAGCATAGAATATTTTGAGGGGGTGCCGGTTTTTTCATTTTCCAGAGTTGGCAACCCTATTACAAACACACACACACACAAACACACACACACACACACACACACACATATATATATATATATATATATATATATATATATATATATATATATATATATATATATATATGTTATATACGTCCATTTGTATGTGAGATCCTTACCGCCTAATATATTGTTTCATACGGAAAGTACGTATAGATGGGACACTTATACGGAAACTATTATAAAACATGCGTTTTCAGTTATACCGTACCTTTGCTGTACGTTAAGCCCAAAAACTACAGGATTTGCAAATGTAACATACGATTTTACGTACGCCACAAACAATTTTTTTCTCAGTGTGGGTTCTGACTTCCTCCCCCAGTTTTTACCTCCTTCACTGATTGGAACTCTGGACCTCCTGACTGCTAAGCAACAATGCTATCAAATTAACCTGTCTTACGAGTATGTGTCTTTCAAGATGCAGTTACACTGTGAATGTTGATAAATTTATGTTACATAATCAAAATTGCTGTTATGTTTCCTATACTGAAGCGTAGCCACAAGAACAGAGGGTGAGCATCCTGTTGACAACATACGGTACTACCAAGTTCTTTTGTGATGCTCATGAGAAATTCAATTCATGACGGTCTTTTTCTTTGCTTATATAGTTTTTTTTCAATGACTCCACTTACCGATTTCCATGAAACTACCAATCGCACGTCGAGGCGCATAAAAAACTTTGTCACCAAATACTGGATTGTTTAATTTTGTATGTGGTCGTACGCGACGTCAGAATCAGGATAACTATGACTAATTTCTCTCCGTGAGTTTTAGCTGTTCATTTATTATTTTCTTTTTTTCTTTTTTTTTACCAGATTGCAACACTTATATATATATTATGCAATACGTATGATACCAAGGGAAATGTAATTCAAGTTAGAGTGTTCTTGCACACAAAAAGGTAAAACAAAGTTTAAAAAAAAACTGTCAAAACAGTCTCCAGACTAAATATTGGGTTAAAATGTTTTTTTTTTTTTTTTTGCGAATTCTCAACTTTACACTTGATACAAGTGCGGGGCCTGCGGGTTTAATGATAGAGCGTTCACCTCTAGTATATGGTGTCCTTGATTCTATCCGGACTCGCTCCAGGTGAGCTTTGTGGTGGACGAACACCATCTGCGTTGGTTTTCTCGGGGTTCTCCCGTTTCCTTCCATTTTTTCATTCCACCATTTCATTAATTTTTCAACATCACCGTCTCCTTTAGCCTAGCCGGCATAACCGTCGGACGTAAAAATTAAAGATTTCATTTCTTTTTTATATATACAGTCACACTATGTAATACTATGCACTTTTTTTTAATGAATTCAAACTATACTGTACATAGCAGGAGCGAACTGCCAAACTTGGCCCACTCAGCTTAATTTTTTCCTAGATATAAATACTTTCGTCTTTGTCACGTTACCCCACATACCAGCCGTGAGCCACCTACGATTGCCGGATAGCCGGATGGACCAATCCGAGCCTGTGCAACCTGTGCATATGGATAAGAAATCTTATAGAACGATACGTTCGTCCATCCCTCTGTCTGTTGAAAGATATCACAGTAAAAATGGTATATTTTAGAGAAACTATATTATTGCAAATTGTTAATAATTCCTCTGCAAATTGACTTCGCAGTTTAACCCGAAAATTTAGTAATATTATATATAAAAGTTGTAATTTAACATGTATAAAACACAGTAACTTAACTAAGAGGGGCAAACGAAGCTTTTGCCCCAGGCGCCGGATTGGGGGGGGCGCAAAACTGGACAAATATTTATTTTCATTATAAGGCAAGGAAAGGAGTTTTAGCAAACTAAAGATCATTTAAAAAAATACCTCAGAAATTAAGAGGACAACAACGACTCCAGAACCTTAGCGTTATGTCCATAGAGCATAAGTTAACTTCAAAGCTATGTATCTTTGGAGAATATTATGAAAACCTTTGCAGTTAAAAGAGCCTGCAAAGTTAAATTTTAGTTCCAGCTTTTTGTGTTTTCATTTAACTTACATCGATTTAAGGGATTTGCAAAATGTCCGAGTATAATACTCGAGACAACAACTTGATAGTTTGTCATAATTAAATATTCTATTCTAAAGTAAGAGACTATTGATTCATTCTACATATATGGATATCCCGATGTAATTCCAAAAACATTGTGATTTGCAGTTATTATGATAAGACCAGTGGCGCATTTAGGGGGGGGCTTCCGGGCTTAAGCCCCCTCCCCCGAAATCTTAGTTACTATAGTAAAGTATATGAAATATCTTGCAGAATTTTTACATTTTTAGACAAAGCCCCCCCCCCCCCGAAAGTTAGCAAAGCTCCCTCCGAAATAAAATCGTAAATACGCCATTGGATAAGACTATAAGAATAAGTCAAGTATGCTACTTTTATGTTATTTGGCAATCAAATACTAATTAGTTTGGTGCTTTATCTTGTACTAAAAATTAAACTAAGTACTGCAACTTTGAAATTAAGCTTTACCACTTGAAGAAAAAGTGGAATAAGACAATTACTGTGTGATGACAATATCAAGTTTAGTCGGGGAGCGTTTTGATTTGGTTGATCAGGGTGGAAGGGGGCACTAAGGCTACTTCTTACCCCGGTCGAAAACTAACCTAGTTGCGTCGCTGATAAAAGATTGAAGACTTTGATTTGTGTGGTGTGTTATTTTCTCAGTTAATTTAATATTATAATCGTAAGTAATAGTAATTTATACCACTTCCAGTTTTAGTCTAGAGATTAGACTAGAGATAAAATAAATTCCTAGGACACTTAATTGATTGCAGAAAGCCGTTTCTCCCTATCTACTATCATTTTTGTTGTATAAACATCAAAATTAAAACCGGAAATGGTTGACTTCTGCCACTTTCAGTGTAAGCAGAAGATTAAGAGAGAAGGTAGTACTTATTCTTAGAATACTAAATCAATTTGAAACAACAGTCTTCTCACTATCTCTTTATTATTTTTGCACACATAAATCAATATTGAAACCGGAAGTTGATTGGGATTTCTAATAATTGCAGTTTTAGTAGAGCATTAAAGACGGAAGTCCAATGTATTATTGGAGGAGGACACGGTAGCTGAGTGGTAGAGACCTTACCTCTGGTGTGTGATGTCCCTGGTTCGATCCCCGCTGGTTAGTTTGTGGTGGACAACATCGTGTCCGTGAATTTTCTCACTGTACTTCCGTTTCCTCCCACTTTCTTATTCCACCAATTCTTCCAATTATCATTCACTTGCCTTAATCATTGTATCCCTTACCCTAAAGAGTATAATATGGGACGTTAAGAGCCTGCCATACTCAAAATAATACAAAATTGACCAGTTTTCTTTTGCTTGTTTATTCATAAGTGAAATGAGATAATGAAATGTAACTTACCACAATCGTAGATAACGTTATTCTACAACAGAAAGTATCAATCTGAAGACTTTTCAGTGTTTCCATCCATGGAAATCACAGTGTTGCTAGAATAACAACTTCCCCAAAATCTAAGTTAAGGCAGAGACAAGAGTAACGAACTCAACTGCATTTGATTACGTATCATGTGTATCATCTTGGAATCCGGTGAACTACTTTTAAAATAATAGTTGTATTTAATTTGAAATAAACAAAATAGTTGTAACATACAGTTATTAAAATTAAATAATAATGTTAAAAAGTAGTTCACAGGATTCCAAGACAACATGATACGTAATCAAATGCAGTTGAATTCATTCCTCTAGTCGCTGCCATAACTTAGATTTTGGGGGAGTTGTTATCCTGGCAACACTGTAATATTTATAGATGGCAACACTGAACATTCTTGAGGTTCATATTTTCTGTTGTAGAATAACCTTATCTATAATTGTGATAACTTGCATTTCATTATCTCCTTTCACTTATGAATAAACAAACAAAAGAAAAGTGGTAAATTTTGTATTAATTTTAGTATGGCAGGCTCTTAAACTGAAATATTTCATTTCATTTCATTCTTTCAATGTATTATTCTTACGCTTAATCGGCTGCAGAAAACCATTTCTCCCTGTCTCTACTATTTTTGCTCTATAGTGATCAACGTTAAAACCGGATATGGTTGATTTCTATCACTTCCGGTTTCAACATCCATAATCGAACCCGGTCCCTAGCTTTTGGGCCCCTTGCCACCTCGTAAACGAGAAATTTGAATAGTTCATAATACACAATAGGGTTTCGGGAAGAAATTTTTTTACAGCATTCCTTCACAACTACGATTAAGTTGTCAGAAAATCATAGTGTCCACGTACTGTTCACTATATCCGTATATTGTGTCATTTATATTATTTTTGTGAGTATCACCCCCACCCCCCTTGAGAAGACAATGTTGTCATATCAAACGATGAGAGATCACGAAATATTCTATGTAAAACTCAATCATAATAACAATAATAATAATAATACAAGGAAGAAATACTGTGAAGGACGGGAGGACTATGTACCTAAGCACTTTCGCTCAAACAAACTCCATTTTCAAAGTTACGAATGAAAACAGTCGTTGAGTGGATTTTCTATTATTTCAAAGAACAGGGCGGCACTGCCGTACAAGAGAGCAGTTCAACAAACTTAAAACGAAAAACTTTGTCCATTTAATTACAAAAGAACAAAAATTTCGCTCCGTACTTAAGGTGATATTAACCCTGTATGGGACACTTGTCTTTTACGTATAAACACACCCTTTATGTTGATTTTCCTTTGCTTTTTGTTTTTTCTCTCTTTTTTTCTTTCTTGTTCGAACAAGTGTTATTTCCTTGCAATTCTCTCTCTTCCGTAACATTGTTTTTCTTTTGTCTTGTTTCATTTTCATAAAGATCACGATTTCTTCACATACACATCCTCTTCACATATGCGTACGCATACAGAGAATAGATTTCGTGTGCCTAGTCGTTAACACGTGCAAGCAGCTGGCTTAAGAGGGATTCTGCAGTTGATTAGGCAGTTTTTCCAGTTTTCAAAATAAAGCCAAAACAATAATCTCGTTGGTGTAGGTTTCACTTCCCCAAATTGCCTCCATTTTGTTGAAATCCTGTAGATCCACAAAATGGAAGATATATGCTTTATAATATCAAGCTTTTCGTCTTTCCAATTCAAATTATGTTACGCAGAAGTTTGCTAATTTTATATGTCTATGTTCATCCCCATGTATATCGACAAGTACCAGAACAGAAACGGTTTTCTGAAATGCAAATCGTCGTCCCAAGAATAGGTACCTTCTTTATTCGTCCATTGAATCCTATCTATCTAGATTTGTACCATTTCCTACTGAGATTTGTACCATTCCTACCTAGATTTGTACCTTTTTCTACCTAGATTTGTACCATTTCCTACCTAGATTTGTTCTATTTCATAAGTAGATTTGTACCATTTCCTACTGAGATTTGTACCATTCCTACCTAGATTTGTACGTTTTTCTACCTAGATTTGTACCATTCCTACCTAGATTTGTACCATTTTCTACTTGTACCATTTCCTACCTAGATTTGTAGTATTTCCTAAGTAGATTTGTACCATTTCCTACCTAGATTTCTACCATTTCCGGTTTCAATATTGATCGACAAGGAGCATAAGCTTACATTTCTAGTAAATGCGAAATCAAACTATCCAAGTTAGCACATGTCTAATATACACTCGAGAAACATAACGTTTAGCAAATGTCTAATATACACACGAAAAACATAACGTTTAGCAAATGTCTAATATACACACGAAAAACATAACGTTTAGCAAATGTCTAATATACACACGAAAAACATGACGTTTAGCAAACGTCTAACATACACACGAAAAACATAACGTTTAGCAAATGTCTAATATACACACGAAAAACATAACGTTTAGCAAATGTCTAATATACACACGAAAAACATAACGTTTAGCAAATGTCTAATATACACACGAAAAACATAACGTTTAGCAAATGTCTAATATACACACGAAAAACAACGTGTACAACCCAACGTATATAAGTTACAATCAACTGTGAGATGAGGCTGACAATGACAGTTGCGCGGGAGAAACAAGCAGTTCTTGTTGTCAGCGCCCCCTGTCGTTAGCATACAGTTCAATGGAGGAATCAAGGTTAGCCAACCGGAGTGTCAATGTTCTACCGATCTATGTTCTATGTTCTACCGTTCTATCTAAATGTTCCCGCGAGCTACAACTAGAAGCTCGCGATTAGTGATGTCAACTGACGCTCGAGCTCCGGCTCGGCTCGGCTCGTTTCAACTGAGCCATCAGCTCGAGCCAGCTCAGTTGTGATGAGCCATCGGCTCGGCTCAGGTGAGCCATCGGCTCGGTTCGGCCCAGCTCAGATGAGCCATCGGCTCGAGCCGGTTCGGTTGCGATGAGCCATCGACTCGGTTCGGCTCAGCTCAGGTGAGCAATCGGCTCGGCTTGGTTCGACCCAAATGAGCCGAGGGCTGGAGCCGGCTCGGTTTAGTGAGCTGTTGGCTCGGCTCGGCTCGGTAGTGACTGAGCCGTGAGCCGAGCCGTTGACAACACTACTCGCGATCGACGGTTTGGCGATCATTGATTTAGATTATATTGAAAAACAATTTCTGTATAATGACATGTACGTTTGTATAGTAAAACTTTTGTTTTTTGCCTTAGTAAACGGTTGTTTTGAAGCGTGTTTCGGCTTTCCTTAAGCACATAGGCAAATGATCCGGTAAACGCATATGAAAGTGTTCTTATAAATGAGTTCTTAACTCATATCAATCTCTGCTTTGCTTGCGGGCATGGCAAGATTCTCACTTATGTTCTAGACTGTATCGTGAATGGAGGGAGAAAAGATTTAACCTTGAATTCTCCACGTTTCTCACATTAGCAGTCAATATTTTTGGAGGTTTTATCCTTATTTTTTTGAAGTATTTTGCTATGAGCAACTGTTTCATTACCCGGCCTTCATTCTTCTTCATCATCTCTCATTCGTTCATATACGATTGCTTATAAAAATGTGTTGCGAATTTCCATACTGGTCGGACGTCTTCTAATCTCTCACTGCCTAGTTGATGGGTCAATTTGTCCAATTTATTCACGGTACTTGCCTATTTTCTTCTGGGAGCGGTTTCCATTCACAGAAAGTTCTTTTTATTATTATTTTTAATGAGTTTAGGAGATGTTGTTTGCATAACAACGTCATTAGCAATATACAACATATATACCCAGAAGTATCTACTTCTTTGTGGATCATATAAAAAAATTGAGTAGATCCATGCCGCAAGAAGAAACAATTATTTTTTTTTTTTATCAAATGAACAATTTGCTATATCAACAAAACTACGTATTGCGTGTTATTCTGAATTTTTACAACTGTGGATATCGCAGAATCACTTGGTGCAAAACAGCTTTTTAACTAATTGCCTTGTTTCAACTTGTTTCTTGAGTCTGGAGGCAAAACAATCCGATAACTGGCTTAGATTGTCAGTTTTCTAAGTAATTTATATCAGCCTATTACAAAACTCTAGGTTGTAATAACATAGGATTAAAGGCGGTTTCTGGTCTTTTTATCTTGCCTCCTTATTTATTATGCTTCTCCCCCCTCCCTCTTTGAATTTGGTGGAGAGTGTGTACAGGCTTAAAAGATGCTTACGTGTTGAAGTGGTTTATATCGTTGGTTACATTGTAGTCAGCATAAACGAGTATAGGACAACGATTAACGTTCTTTCCTCGCAATTGCTAGGCCTATTGTTCGATAGCGTAGCCGGCTGTCTACAGAGGATGTTCCTTTGCATCGGAACAAATTGGAGTTGTTGATTAACTAAGGGTAAAGACATGCCGAAGATACCTCTCGATTGAGGTCGAGGTTTAAGTCGCGGTTCCTGCCTCGATGTCTAGGTCGCGATGGATGAAGGGCGCACGTAGCGAGGAGGTAAGTTTTCAGTTCGAGGAGAAACATTACTGTGACGGGTGTGAAATTATTGCATAAAAATCACTGCGAAACCATATTTTGAAATTGAAAGGACCAAACAGTTTATAAATAGGGATGGACGTGAGACGAGATATGAAAAATGCCAAAGTCTCGTCTCTGTTTCGCAAAAATATTTGAGTCTTGTCTATATCTACCAATAAATCAAAGACTTTTACATTTTTTTTTTCAATTTTCTGTGAAGAAATGCCCTCTTTCAGCACTCAGGCGAGAAATCATTTCCCAGTAAAATAATAATAATGAAAAACGGTATGTCTTCAGGTTTCGAGGTGGGGGCGTATTAACGTCAGCAAATGAAGTTTCGGAATTGCAGTTCCATTACTCGACGTTTCCTCCTAAGACAAGCATTTCTTTAGCTTATATCAGCAACAAATTTAGAAGAAACCTTTTTTTATTATTATTATTAATCTCGGAATTAGGAGGACGTGGAGTTTTTAAGCAAAGATATGATTAAAAGTAGCTTCTTTTTTTTTTTTCTTTAGAAATTCTACAATTATCCCCCAGCACGATAGCCCCTTCCTGTAACCGCCTCTGACATTTCTATTTCAGTTGCTATTTTCTTCCATTCTCTGTTAAAACGTAACTATTATGATGTTTATGTTTCTTATCCCATATTGCTGGGACATTCCTCATTAGTTCTACTAATATGTCTTCCATAATCCGATTTAAAGTGCAGCAAAACCTCTTAAGCACAGATACATACAAACTTCTGCGGACGAAATTTGAAGATTTTATTCCGTGTAGCGTATCAGGAAGAACCAATAACAACACGAGCCATAGCGATGCTTCACTGAAGATCGATGTAAAAACAAACTGGCACCATCGCGGTCGACCTCTACGTCGCGCGATGTAGCGTACATCTCCGGCATGCGCGTACCCATTTGAATCCATGTGTGTTGTGCCATTATCGAGGTAGCGACCGTGACTTAAACCTCGACCTCGATCGCGAGGTATTTTCGGTATGTCTTTACCCTAAACATATTCCACCATGCCATCATCCACCATTCCACCATGATCATGTTCGATTTTATTGCTACGGTATTTAGTCCAGTCAAATTAGATTAAAAAACAAAAAGTGCTTAACCCTAATCTCCAAATCATAATAAGCTGAAATTTAATACACACCCTCTGGAAAGTGTACATAACAACATTCTAAAAGTTGTGAAATATCTGATGATGGGTTTGTCCATCATTTTGGAAAATGGTTGCCAGACCAGTTTATATATATATAATAAACATCTGCTTGCCGCTGTAAAACTGAAATTGTAATTACAGAAGAGAAGCATTTTCCATCTCATTCAAATAGCAAAGAACCAAACTTACAGACGATGCCCCAAGCATATCAGTTTAGTGCACGGAAGGGAAGTAACCGAGGGATTTTTCCGAAAAAATAATTTTAAAAAACTTCTTCCGACTATTTTCATCAAATAGTTTGTAAATCTTGATCTCTGAGAACGTCAACGAAATTTAAGGAAGTATGCGATAATATTTACAACATATCTTGGTAGTTTAATTTTGATCGTAGTGATAGTAACTAACTAACTCTATGGCCTATGGAACCCGGAGGTTCAATGCCGCGTTCACAAAAGCTCTCCACTGACTTCTATCCTTAGCTAATTGGATCCAGTTTCTACTTTGTATTTCTATCCCTGCGAGATCGATCTTAATATTGTCCTCCCATCTGCGCCTAAGTCTTCCTAATGGTCGTTTTCCGATTGGTCTTCCAGTCAAGACTTTGAAAATGAAAATGAAATGAAATATTTGAGTTTTACGTCCCACGCATACGCCGATTAGGCTAAAGGAGATGGTGATGATGAGTAATGAATGAAATGGTGGAATGAAGAAAGTGGGAGGAAACGGGAGAACCCCGAGAAAACCCACTCATACGGTGTTTGTTCACCACAAAGTTCACTTGGTGGGGGCTTCAAGACTTTGAAGTAGTGATAGTAATGGAATAAAAAAAAACTTTTAAGTGGTATGGAAGATCGGGGTTCAATTTAAGGGGAGGCAATAAAAATTAAGGGGGGTTCTGTTCTAGATTGCAAATAGGGCAATAGGAATCTGTCGCAACAAAACTTGTGACTTGTTATTGTCTGATCGTTTGGAATAACCAACATCATATCATTTTTACCTAACTAATGTTGTAAAGCGTTTGTGTGCGTTTGTATCTAATTTCCAAGTTTTTATTTAACCTCGACTTGATATGAAAACGCGGTATGTTAATTAGAACAATTAGATTGGGCAAAAGAAGAAACTAATTTTCTTTTCGTAATAGAAAACAAGTCTTTGCTTTTAAGACTTCTTCTTTCCGAAACAATAAACAATATGTGGGTATATATATATATATATATATATATATATATATATATATATATATATATATATATATATATATATATATATATATATATATATATATATATATATATATCAATGCATGTGTGTAGATATTCTAGGGGGGTGCATATATATTCTAGAGAGGGCTCAGAACTCCCTTGAACATGCCTGAATTCAAGACTGGTTTGGAGGCAAAACAATCCGATAACTGGCTTAGATTGTTAGTTTCAGCGTATTACAAAACTCTGGGTTGTAATAATATGGGATTAAAAGCGGTTTGCCATCTTCTCTCATAACTCTCTATGCATACCATAAATGACAGAAATTAAGCACTTCCGGCTTTAATGTTGAACGCTGTAGAGCAGTGGTTCTCAAACTTGTTCTTACTGCGACCCACATCAAATAATAAAAAGGATTTTGTGGCTCACCTATTTTTATCCAAAAAGATTTTGACATTCTTTCTCAATAAGTGTGTCATATGAAATTGTACGCATGTGCAGAGAGGGTTAAAGTGTTTCCATAGAAAGGACACAAATCTAACACTACTTCCGACGCAATGCCCTATCCCATAACCAGTGGCGTATTTAGGGGGGTGCTTCCGGGTTTAAGCCCCACCAAAATCTTACTTACTATAGTAAAGTATATGAAATATCTCGCAGAATTTTCACATTTTCAGGCAAACCCCCGAAAGTTAGCAGTCCTCCCCCCGAAATAAAATCGTAAATACGCCACTGCCCATGACAGATTTTGAGGCACCCACTCTCTCTCCATTCTAACCCAGCATCTGTACTGGCTGTACAACAGTGCCGGGCTTTGAGTAACCACTTATTCTTCCACCTCATTAACAAATGCTTCCAACTTTCATTTCCTGAATAGTACTTACGTTTCTGCACATGTGTTTCTGCATCAAAATAAAATTTTCAATCAAGGAAACACTTCTTGCGACCCACCAATGGGTCGCGACCTACACTTTGAGAAACACTGCTGTAGAGTAAAAATGTTAATAGATACCTAGAAGTGGTTTTCCGCAATCAATTAACCATTCGAGGAATATACTCGTTTCCCCTGTAATTTCTCTACTAAATCTGGAAACGATAGAAACCTAGTTTCAATATTAATTGAAAAAAAATATCACGCTGTACGAAACAAACTCAGTCAGGTACTCTTACTTGTGTTTCTATCTTAAAAATTTGGCAACCCTAGTGTGGTACAATGAATTATAAATGACAAAATTGAGTGCAAGGTGTTTGGAATGCAAATACTACAATGTCCAACGCTGGGAGCTTTCTTGTGCCGTGATAGCTGCTGGGCTTCATTTACATAACAGTTCAGGTTATAGAGCGAGAAAGAGAGAGCAGAAGGTGGTGTCATAAAAATCTTTTTTTTCATTGTTTAATTAATGACCACGCAGTGTTACATATTGTTAAAGAACGAGTTTGTATCTTTTGACCATTTGGGTCATTTGTCACAGCACGATTTCCGTCACATAAAATGTATCTTAGAACATCTGTGTTTAATATTCAATATTCTTGCGTTATGAATCTAATGTTATTGCCGGTACAAGAACTTTTGACATATGCTCTGCTACGTCAGCATAGTTCAATCATCAGAAAAGAACGAAACTGAACACTACGGAACGTAATCTTATTTGTTCTTTATACCGTTATGGTCGTTACTAAATATATTTGCATTTCTGGACATCTGTGGTCAAATTAAAAAAGAATAAAACATACGGGTCATAGTACAACACTTGCTCATATTTTTCCTTCAATCAAATTGTAAATTACATCATATTGTAGACTGATATCTGAAGTATTTGTTTAATGAAATATCAACAAAACTGTAACATATGTTTCAGGAAAAGTGCGTCCGAAGAAACTTCACGCCAATCAAATAAAACTCTTTCTGAGTATTTCAGAAACAAGCGGATCATGCTGTATTGTAATGTTACGAACAAAATGCTTATTCACAGAATACCAATAACATCTGCAAACTATTGCTGGTATTTTCCGCAAGAGAAGTAACTTATGCGATATTGTCAGACTGCTGATAAAATGTTTATTTATAAAATATGGACAGAAGTGTCTGGATATTAAGTTAGTTCGGGAAGCTCTAACCCACTTACAAACTATTCCTGAATTTTTTCAGGAGAGAGAAACGTCTAATACCATATTGCGAGCTGTTTGATGAAATATATACTGTACATCAGCACCGCATCCAGAAGTTTTTGTTGAAAAAAATCCAAGCTTTGGGGGGTTGTGCCAATACTAGAAGCTACTAGGCCTATATAGTATTGAGCAAGTAGTACTATTCTGCACCCGAAAAAGACGATAAGTAATTGTAAAATACTTTTATCTATATTTTCAGGAAAAAAATAGAACTAGATTGTCTTTATAAGAGTTGAGTTGAGTTGATTTTGAGTTTAACGTCCCGTTCAGCAGCGAGGCTATATGAGACGTGGACCTATTGATTAACGTGGAATCCGAACCACATGAGTTCCCGCCGGGAATCGAACCCGGACCTCCCACGCCAAAGGCACTACGCTAACCGCTTAGCCACGGAGGAGCTCCACAAGAGAAAGAGTACAGGTGAAGTGTATGATCAAAATTTTCCTGCTACATCAATCATTTCTGTGTTAAAGAAATTTAGTTTTATTGACAAAGTGTGCAAATGTATGTTGAGTTAGGGAGGTTTTTTTTTTTTTGGAAGGGGGGTCCAGACCCCCTGGACTAGCCTCGTGGGTGCGCCCTTGTACTCTGACTTTCGGAACTTCTGTGTATGAAACACGTGTGTGTGTAGATAAGTGGAACAAGTTTGCGCCAGCCTTAATTTCACTTGAAAAGGAAAGGGTAATTTTGTAACTTATATTTTACCTTGATGTGAACTTGAAACTTGTATGTACAACTTATATATATAAACGCCTTTTTTATAGCTGTTCTTCAGAGATATCTTGCAACAAAATATAGTTTTTAAGGTGAAATAAGACAGAATTAAAGAAGAACAAAACTAAATTATATAAATGTGTTAAAAGTTTGATTCGTGTATTTTGCCTATAGCCTAAAGGCTAGGGTAACAAAACGTAAGAGATGCGAGGGGAGGGAAGAGGGAGGAGAGACATTACCGGTTGTACCGTAAATTCTCCACCTTCACACTTAAAAAAAAACTATTACGCACAGCACGAAGATAAGCAGACGCACGTACGCGTGCGTTGCGTGAGAAACAATACCTTGTATTTCACTTTTTGAATAGCGCGTCGTAAAATCCTTTCTCTCGTTCTCTCCTATACCTCAGGCCTGAGCCACGTTACAAAAGCACGGTCCAAAGGAAAAGGTTGAGCGTATTAATGGTGTTGTTCTACAGACCTCTCTTAATTTCTCACGTTTTTCAAAATAAATGTAAAGGAAATATTCATTTTCGCATCTAACATAGTGTTTTTAAATTTCTTGAACGGTAATTTGTTGGTAGGATCAAGTCTAGGTTTAGAGAGCTTAGCATCTTCAAACTACTCATACGTCTCTGTGCTGGGCGAGTTATGAAGAATACAAACATATTTTGAATAGATGGTGGAAAGCGGGGTTTCTCAATCTGGAGACCAGAATCTCTAGGGGGTCGCGGGGTCGTAAGACGAAGTGATAAAGATAAATGTATTTGAATGAAGATAAATTTAAAGATTATTTTGAATTTCTTTTATTTATCATAATCACAATTTATATTTAATACAACTATATAACTGAAATAAAAAGTTTATCAACGTAAATTTCTCTTTTGTGTATGCGTGCTTTTATCCATTAACTGAAGGACTTTTGCCCCCCCTTCCTTCCTATATGGGGTAAAAGTCATACACTGAGTTTGTTACTTTATCACCGTCTAGAACATATATTATGAAATCCAGTTGACATCTACCCAGTCTGTTTTATAGGCAAAAGAATAAGGTTTGTTAACTGGTATGGATCATCTCAATATTGTTTTTGGTATACTGAAAATTAAGTGCGGCCTATTGCTACGCTTTACTCTACTAGAGAACAAATATCTCCTCCAGTTCCCTTCCAGGCGGCAACGTACCAAGAGCTAACGAAACGTTGCCACGTTGGACCTCAATGGATATACGTTGTATTAAGAAGAATGCTGAACGAACATCTCCAGAAACGATAGATATGCGTCTGCCTACCTCTCTGATAAAACCAAGGCTTCTAGAACCCCATGCCCCACTGGTCACGATGGCTATTGGAGCAAACATAAATTTGTCGAGGAGATTATTGTATTTACTTTCCTTTTCTGCCACTATTTTGAATTTCTTATTTGGACAGATATATATTTTAATTTCCATGCATATTCTCAACTACAGCAAAGAATCTATGTATCTACATACAGTATATACAAATGAAAGTGACTACGTTTCTGACTCCATAGCTCTTGAACCACCCGACCGATCTCGATCAAATTTTCAACATAGATGAGGTTTGGGTCTGGGATGGTTTTCATCAATTCTCTTTGACGGTGCATCTTAAGAAGGGAGAAGAGGAAGATATATATACCAGCAGTGGGGAGATAAATAGTTTCAAACCACAATAAATAAATAAACATTTTAATATTGCTGCTTTACAAGTATTCTAAAACTTGTACGTATATATATTGAGAGATTAGGTGGTACCTTGTGCCTGTAAGTGTCAAGCTTTAACAGATAAGTGGCAATTGAACGTCTTATTGCACGTACTTCAGAAAATGCAAGTCAAATAGCTGAAGATTTTGTTAATACGTAGTTCTAGAGTGACCCCCCATCCCACCCGGCACATGTTTTCTGAAAGAAATACTGATGGTATTTCATAACAGTCTCGTTTCTTTGTAGGGCCGAGGCGGCTCAATGGTAGAGCTTTCACATCTGGTGCATGGGGTCCTTGGTTCGATCCCAGCTCGCGTCAAGTGAGATTTGCGGTGGATAAACACCGTGTGCTTGGGTTTTCTCGGGGTTCTCCCATTTCCTTCTACTTTCTTCATTCTACTATTTCATTCATTTCTTATCACCGTCTCCTTTAGCCTCCCCGGCATAGCCCTGGGACGTAAAATTTAAAGATTTCAAATGAAATAAAATATTTGAGTTTTACGTCCCACGGTTATGCCGGATAGGCTAAAGGAAACAGTAATTATGAGAAATAAGTGAAATAGTGGAATGAAGAAAGTGGGAGGAAACGGGAGAACCCCGAGGAAACCCACGCATACGGTGTTTTCTTTGTATGTTGTACGCGATCTGCAGAACTCTTTCGATCATAGGCAAGTTTGGAATGGAAACTTTTTACTAATTCTTATTTAGAACAAGAATTAGGAAAAAATAATGGAAGAAGTCTCTTAAGCTAAGCATTATGTGAATAATGAGTGTACGTGTAATAAAGATTTACTAAAATCAATGAAAAGTTATGTTTCTGCATATCAGGAATATTATTACTTAGTTACTATATATTTTGTGGATATTATACATAATTATTGTATTGGTATTACTTCTCTTTATTTAGGATCAACGTCTTGTGTTTTTCATGTCTCATTTTGCTTTGTTTCGTTGCGACAGAAAACAATCGATGACAGAAAACAACAAAACTTGGGTTGATTGTCCTTTCATAAATTGCTCCGAAATGACATTTCGAGGAATTGCAACTCTAGTGGAAAAAATCACAGAGCACATGGAAAAGTGTTTCCAGGAAGGGACCGCAACATTTAGGACTGCATAACTCTGTATCTTCACAGGACGATCGCTCTCATACTAATGAAAAGGAAAATCGAATCACCGGGGAAAATTATTCTCCGAACGAAAAGATAGTTACAATATTATAGTGTAGCATTGATGTTATACATATTTTGATATTAGTATTATGTATATCAGAGTTTCTCAACCTGCGGGTCGCGACTCTTAGGAGGGTCGCCAAGATAAACGGAAGAGAGAAATATAACTTGAATCTAATACCGGAAAATATTTGTAAATATTATTTTGAATTTTGTTCTGATAGACATATTTTTATTTTTATATACACTGTTAAGAACAACAAAAAATAGATCTACTAAACATTTTCAACAAGTGCAGAGTTGTTTAAAAATCAATTTAACTGAAAGAGGTACGATATGAAACTAATGAGAACTGCATATTGACATACCAGAAAAATACAATTGCAACAAAACCTGCATATTGAAATACAATTAAAACTGAAAGCTAATGAGATACCTTCCCCCTTAAAAGAAACAGGATTGCGCGTCCACGATATCCCTGTTCCACGATAACTATCGTAAAAAAAAATATTCGATTTTAATACACTATCGTCTATATTCAGGGTGATCTTTTTTTTTTAACTCACGGATTTCTTTTGGGTCTAGAAGTTCTAACCGAAGTCCGATTTTCATGCGGTTTGTGGTAAATGACCAAGGAAGGATAGGAAATTTATGGGACTATGCGTACTGGTTTAAATTAATCCGAGATCATATCGACCACACCTCAAGAAAAACAGCAAATATTGCCATTGTACCTTACAATTGGAATGAAATTTTGGATTTTTGAAGCGAATTTGCAGAATGCAAATTAAGTGTTAGCGGTAACACTCAAAAATCCCATGTTGAATAGCTACACCACATTTCTTGCGACAAACAACGGAGAGATTTCTTGGGCGACCTAAGGAGTCGATAAATGACATTTTCCACAAGAGCTGCCTACAGGGTCCGATGCTTTCCTGTCTCACTCAGAACCGATCTTATTTCTTCCGATTTATTCCATATTATGTTCCTGTTTGGGGCAGAACGTGAGGCAAATTTGTTTCTAAATGCCCTTTGCGTAGCAACAACAGATTCCGTTCTCCAAAAACTTTTAAAGGTAATTCATGTTGCTCCAAAGACTACATTATTCTCACTGTGTCCTGATCATACTCACGCAGTAGCACAGAACTGTACAGCACAATTTCCAATACAACGTCCCAGTTTCCTGTTTCTTATTGACCTTGGCGAGGTTGTTTTCTTAACGAAGAGAACTTAAATCTCCACAGTGCACCACACCTAATTCCAATTGTAAGGTACATTGGCGAATATTTACTGTTTCTCTTAAGGCGTGGCCAATATTACCTCGGATGATTTTAAACCAATAAACTTAGTTCTATAAATCTCCCATCCTTCCTTGATCATTTGCCACAAACCGCATGAAAATCGAACTTCAATTAGAAATTCTAGATCCAAATGAAATTCGTGAGTTTTAAAAAAAATCACCCTATACAATCTATGAGGTTTCTTCCTCTACTGCTTATGCCTCAAATTGGCTAATTATGGGGCAGTTAAATTATCTTCTTTGGTCAAAAGATGTTCGCATCATGCAAAATTGCATACAGATATTACTGTACTGTGTAGATATGAATAATTGTATAATAATCTAAAATACACAACAATAGGCATTAGGCGTTTACGAGTGTAGCTTGTCACTGATTTCGTTGTCGCAATAATGCATGCAAAATCCCGCAATACGTGTATCAATCACGAAATTATTTATTACTAGGGATGCCCACGACACACAATTTTCCTGACAAAATTCGAGTCGACACAGCTTTTCCAATAGAGAAGAATACATTTTTCGAGTCGAGACATCATTTTTACAGCACATTTTCAAGACGAGACAGCCTCAAATCTTGTCTCGTGCGCATCCCTATTTATTACTTCTTTACACTAGATTTTGTACTGCATTTCACTGCACTACATTAAGCTATGCTGTAGATCCTTTCAGCAGCGACATTTTGTTGCATTGTTCCTTTTCTTTGACTTTGAATTGGTGACCCATTCCCAAACAACTTGGTTAAATTCCTCGTTGTCGATTTCCTTTAGGTTTTTCGTGATTCGACCATTTATAGATTGTTTTATCTTTGCGTTTTAGCACACATAAATTGTGTTTTTCCCTCTTAAATAGCATAATTATACACGTACGAAGAATTTGTCTTTCTCTTTAGCTTCGTTGCGACCGGTCCCGGATTCGATTCCCAGTGGGGGTACTCAGTCCAAAGCTTTTCCAGAACAGTCACCCTGAGTGGAGTTCTCCTGAGTTCTCCTCATTCACATCAAGAAAATGCCGAGATGGTACCTAACATACAGGTCCTAGGCCGCTTCCTTCCTTCTCCAATCCTGTCTTCTTTCCCTTTTCTTAGATAGTGTGCTTGCCGAAGGATACCGGTATCATCCCTTATCCTGACGGGCTAACATGCTCATAGATGCCGAAAGCCTAGAAATCTAATTCCTAATCCTAATCCTAGTGACGGGCTAACATGCCCATAGATGCCGAAAGCCCAGAAATCTAATTCCTAATCCCAATTCTAGTGACGGGCTAACATGGCCATAGATGCCGAAAGCCCAAAAATCTAATTCCTAATCGTAATCCTACTGACGGGCTAACATGGCCATAGACGCCAAAAGCCCAAAAATCTAATTCCTATTCCTAATCCTAGTGACGGGCTAACATGGCCATAGATGCCGAAAGCCCAAAAATCTAATTCCTAATCCTAATCCTAGTGACGAACTAACAAGGCCATAGGTCGAAAGCTCAGAAATCTAATTCCTAATCCTAATTTCTTTAGCGTCGATAAGTTTATCATCAAGAGACAATGAGGTATGCCGTTTAGTCACGATGTTCACTGTTGATAACTTGGGAACAACCTGGTTCACTAAAATGTAAAAATGTCATTGGATTATGATGTAGGGTTAGTAGGCATAATAGGAATATCCTTCAAGAATTTAGATGTTTCCATCCCCCAAATCGTTTGTTTGGAGCATTATGCGCAAAGCCGCTGAGCACTGGTAAAGTGAAAAGAAATGTTGTTTCTACATTCTCGCATCTGTTTAGTATCTGTCGAAGCACAGTCATTTGTACCTGTCGAAAGATATGTACTAAATCACCCGTAAATAGCACAACGCAGACGAACAAAATGAAAGCTGTGGAAGTATTGATTTCTCTACCGTGGATTATTCTGAAATTATTTCCGTGTTTTACATGTAGTTTCTAGTGAATTCTTCAGTTATTGCTTTCCGTTTGTGAGTTTGATTGATTCCATATTATGCAAAAGAAAATAATACGTATTATATAACCATTTTCTTGGCTGAGATCATGGAATTTGTTCAGAAAATGAAATCTTTCAGTTCAACTTCCAACGATTACTCTTTAGGCTAAAAGAGACGATGATTAAAGCAAGTAAATAATAATGGAAGAATTGGTGGAGTGAGAAAGTGGGAGAAAACGAGAGTACCTAAAAAAAAAACTCACAGAGACTATGTTGCTGACCGCAAACTTTCTTGCTCGGGGATCGAACCTTCAACCCCACGCACCTAGGGATGGGCACGAGCGAGTTTTCATTGAAACTCGACTCGACTCGAAACAAACATCTTTGAGCTCGATTCGAGAACTCGGCTCGAAAAATTTCCTCCAACTCGACTCGAATTTGACTCAAGTTTCGAGTCGAGTCGAGCCAAAACGAGCCAAATGCTGTGTGTAGTTTCAAGTAGACCTACTTTCTTGAAGTATCCTACAAGACAATATAATTATTATCAATGATACTACTACTACTGAATTATTATTATTATTATTATTATTATTATTATTATTATTATTATTATTATTATTATTATTATTATTATTATTATTATTATTATTATTATTATTATAACAGCACCGTGTATAAACATGAAAGATAGGTGGTTTATATCTGAATACTAAAAACTAGATGACTGCTGACCTTGGTAGTCGTGAAGTCTAGGAGGCAAAAGACATCGTTCACTAGGTTCTAAGTTTGAGTTCCGGAGGAGCAAGTATCCGGGCTCGAACCAAAAATCGTTAAAAGTTAGAGGACGCCGGCCACACATGTTCAAAACTGCTTGGTCCGGGTTTGGGGTTCTCAACGGCTCAAGCGGCTCGGCTCACAGCTCATTCCCTATCGAGCCGAGCTAACTACTCAACCACGCAAAGCGACACGAGCCGAAACAAACCGAGCTGATGGCTCACCCCAACCGAACCGGCTTGAGCTCTTCGCTCAGCTGAACCGAGCTAAGCCTGTTAGCATCCCTACACGCGTTGGGCTTGTGCTTCGGTTCTAAACTTTCACCCTGCAGGTCTGAACCTTGGTGATGAGAACTACAGTATATATTTATGTTAATGCTCACGACATTTGAGGCTGTCTCGTTATAAAAATCCATTGTCGTCTTGTTAATCGAGACGAGGCGAGATGCGAGCAGTGTCTCACCTCGTGAGCAACACTAAAAATATTCCACATTACTGCTTACATTTCTCATAGCTTTCGCTTTCCGGTCTAATCAAGCAATGATTTCAAAACGAGTTAAAACGAGCGAGCCATTTTTCAAACTCGACTCGACTCGAAACTCGACCTCAAAACAGTGACTTGGCTCGGAACCCGACTCGAGAAAATTTAGGGATGCGTTCGAGTCGAGTCGAGACAGGATTTTCCTGACAAAATTCGAGTCGAGACACAGGTCTTTCAATAGAAAAATATATACTTTTCAAGTCGAGACATCACTTTTACAGCACATTTTCGAGACGAGACAGTTTCAAATCTTGTCTCGTGTGCATCCCTAAGAAAATTAAATTTGACTCGACTCGAATTCACTTCTAGTTTCGAGTCGAGTCGAGTTTTAGCTCGACTCGTTCTCCCATTCCTACACGCACCAGAGGTAAGCGCTTTACCACTGAGCTACCATCCCACAGAAAATTTGTTCACAATGAGTAAGTTTCCGCGATATCCAGCTTTGAGAAGTGTTACTATATAGTGAACACGTGTATATGTATATGTGTGTGTGTTTATAAATACAAGCGAGCATTTAAGAATTATCTACTTAAAGACTCATAAGAGAAAGAAAGAGAGTAAAATATTGACCTCTAAATCCCCTAAAAGCATGATCCCTCTTCTCCCTTCCACCCGCACAAGCCCTTATGCTGACCTTTTGGTTGTTCATAATGAGATTTCCGAAGTGTGGAGCCCCCAACAAAACGTGAGGCGGGAAGATGAGGCTATTATTTAACGCGTTAGAAAACCAAGAGTTCCGCTATCCATACAACAGAGAGAGACGATTCGGACGAGAAGGTTGGATGGAGAACGAATAAGAACAAAAAAGTAAACTTAATAAGAACAGTAAGAAAGCAAAGAAAAAAAAGATAGAAATCATCATTTCAATTAGAGAAATTGAGTAGCAGTGGAAGAGATATGTTTACTTACGGATATGAACGAGTACTGATGCCTTCTCTTAGTTTTTTTTTAATCTTCGCTAATTCTTGTTATAACAAGCACCAGAGATATCCTTTCCTTTCCTTTTCCCATTTGTTAAAACGTCTGGTTTACCAAAACTCCTTTATATATATATTAGGGATGGGCAAAACCGGTTTTTATAAAAACCGAAACCCGAAAAACCGACATTTCGGTTTTCTGCAACACCGGTTCAGTTTTTCACTGAAACCGGTTTCGGTTTTCTGCAAAATCGGTTCGGTTTTCACCGAAACTGGTTTCAGTGAAAACTTTTCGAAAACACATAAAACTATTTCTGTGGAAATGGATTCGATTTCCGGAGAAGAACGAAATACCATTCTGGTCAGAAATAGAACAAATTTTGAAAAAAAAACGGAATCGGTTTTGAAGAAAACCGAAACCGAATCAGATGAAAAACCGAACCGGTTTTGGAGAAAACCGATAACCGGTTTTGGTAAAAACTCAACCGGTTTTGAAGAAAACCGAAACCGGTTTCGGTTTTTCTAAAACCCGAAAACCGAAAAGCCGGTTTTTGTGCCCACCACTAATATATATAAACTTGCCAGATTTGTGAAGCTCTAAATCTGGACATTCTTAATGCCAATATTTTATCAATTCTCAATTTAATACATTGAAAAATTCATATTGTACGTTTTTAAAAATTCTAATGTAAGATTTATTTATAGACACTATTCAGAATTCAGTCGAGTGTTCCGGGTTCGATTCCCGGTGGGGGCACTCGGTCCAAAAAGTGTAAAACGCTTTGTCAGGTTTTCCTGGGTTTTCCACATTCACACGAGACAAATGCCGGGGTGGTATCTATATTAATAGCGGTGTCTGTGAACAAAAAACCTCAGATCCAAATTAGAGGTGACTATGTTTGTGACTCTTAATCTCTTTAACCACCAGACCGATCTCGGTCAAACTTTTGACGTAGATGCAGTTCTTTTTCTGGCCTGGGGTGGTTTTTAGCTCTTCACTTTGACGGTAGAACTTAGGGGAGGGAGAGGGAAAGGGGAGATTAATATATAAAAACAAATAGAACTTAACTCTTGAACCACTCAACCGATATCGATCAAATTTTCAACATACATGACATTCGAGCCTGGGATAATTTTTATCATGCCGTGCCCTGCAACATGGGGAGAGGAGAGGGATATATAAAAGTCACCGAAAATGACCAATATCAAAGAGCGCTTTAGTAATAATAAAAACGGAGCTATTTTTCCTTAATTTAACCCAGCGAAATTGTGGTTCGTCGTACATTCGAGGACGTCTTAAATTCGAGTAATTCTTAATTAAAGATATTATTAACGTGTTACTTTGCTAGCCATAAATATTTTTAATTTTGTATCATATTCAATCATTCAGATAATAATAGTGTCCTGCGCTTGCGCAGGACGTGCGGGTTTGCTAGTGTAACTTATAGGGCCCAGGCCACTTCCTTCCCTTTCCCCGGATAATGTGCTTTCCAAGGAACGTCATCCCTCATACGTGACGGTATAAAGGGCCATAGATGCCGGAAGCCCAGATATCTAAATCCTAAACCATTCAGAATTCGAACAAACTTATGTTACGTAAATATTAATATGCACAAAGATAGTATTTTGATTTAAAGTAGTAGTAGTACAAAAACAACAACAACAATAATAATAATAATAATAATAATAATAATAATAATAATAATAATAATAATAATAATAATAATAATAATAATAATAACATCATCATCGTCATCGTCGTCGTGTATTGAAACCGGAAATGTCAGAAATCAACCACTTCCGGTTTTAACGTTGGTCGTGATTGGGTAACAATGGTAATAAATAGCGAGAAGGCGGTTTTCTGCAACCAATTAAGTTTCCCATGAATAAAATTTATTTCACCTACAGTCTAAATCTCTCTATTAAAACCGGAAGTGGCAGAAATGAATCACTTCCGGTTTCAATACTAATTGAGAATATATCACGCCATACAAAACAAACCCCTTCACGTGATGTTCATGTGATACTGTTGCTTGTTGCTGTTTGCTCTGCAGCCGAAACAGGGGCGTCATTTGAGGAGGGTAGGGGAAAATTGCACCCTTCTGAGTTGGCGACTCAAATGCTTTTTTTTAAAAAAAATGTATTAATATACTAATAATAAAAACGTGAAAATTTATGTCAGTGGACAATACGGCGCCCCTCCCTTTGCCCGCCTCAGAGAATAATATATTTTGAATGTTTCCTTTATTCCATTGTGATTTTTTTTTCAGGTTTGAAATTCTCGACAATGACAAAATAATCATAACTTTTCTGGAGATTAAATTAAGTGAAATTAGATTTTAAAAATATGAATTTTAGCAACTTTCTAACACACTTCTGTCAGTGGCGGATCTAGAAGTTTTTACTGGGGGAGGGCAGCCAGAACTCAGACTAAGATAGGTATGAGTTTACTGTAGACTTTCAAAAATATATAAATAATAACTTGAATTATTTTTGTCACTCAAAAACCTGGGGAGGGGCTAGACCGCCACCGTCTTTGGTGACGAGAATAAAGCTTAGCACAGTAGTAATACAGGAATTTAACTACATAGTTTTGAATTGATCTTGGCTATTTACATGGAAACAATATTGTCTACAATGTGGCCCCCGTGGAATTTGTCTGGAGGCCCATGAAGTTAATGCTTGTTCCTAAACGGAGGTATGTCCAGTGCTGTGTCGTGGAAAATCAGCGTCCGGGGCGAGAGCATACGACAGCGACCCCGTACATATGAGTGAGGTCGTCACACCAGCCGCGAAGCGTAAGAAAATTTTCAGAAATAAATTCTGCTTTTCCTTGATTTTGAGCACTTTTTATTACTTTTTTCCTACCATTTTATATATGTACAACATGCATTTTCTTAACATGAGTAACATTATAGAATCACTTCCTAAAGCAGGAAGAGGATTTAAGTACACATTATTAATGTTCCAAGTATTTTTCCTCTCTCTTTTTTCTTTCCGTCTTTTTTTCTTTTTTCTCTTCCGAATTTCAGTGTTCCCCTTACTTCGGCGTCCGAGGCCGTCGCCCCGCTCGCTTTCCCTCACGGCACAGCATTGGGTACGTCGGAGGATGTCTTTAAAAGTGTAACAATTCCTTGTCAGTACTAGCACCTTTATTTAAAAAAAAAAAAAAAAGAAAAGAAAAGAAAAAAGAAATCATGCCTAAGATAGGAAACATCAAAATCACTCAGTCGTCAGACACCGTGGTTGATAAGTTTTGAAAAATATTGACCCAATCCTTTGTGAATAGCGGCGTAATATTTACAAAGCCAAAACACGCAATTTCAAAGACATATACCTTATTATTGAGAAACAGAAAGATTCTCTCTTTTTTTTCTAAGCTAAAATTTTTAAAGATAACAATTCAAAATTTCGTTATAATCTACAAAAACAACGGGTTTCTGAGGAAATAAAATGTTTTATTAATATTCAAATAATACTTCAATAACTAACTTTTCTTTTCTTTCAGTTTGTCAGGTTAAAACTTAAAAAGAAAAAAGTTAAAAAGAAGAGGACAGAAATCTATAAAATAAAAAAAAAGATTAAAATTAAATAGAGATAATTGCCGTGGGAATATGAACTGAAGAAATTCCATATAAGATCATCTTTTATTGTTTCGCTTTCTTCTCACCGTGTTCTCTGATCCCCGCTTTACCCCCCTCCCGCAAGCACAACCTTCCGTGACATTCGGACATTAATACAGTTAGTGGTCACCGGTCTGTACGTTCACACTCACTGTTATGCCAAGATAATAGTAGAAAAACAGAAGTGGTGCATTATGGATTTATTCCAGACAGGAAATGGATTGCGGTTCAGTCACTTAAATTTCGCTCATATGATCCTGAAAAGATTATGATTTTTGTTGTATCATGCAGCGAAAAGAATAAAAAAAAATCAACATCCCAAGATTCTGTTTGTTCTAGACATCGTAGCCGGCGATGGTTCTAGGGGTAAAAGTGTATCTACAGAAAGGTAGGGAGGAGCATAACGTCACCCCGTCACCTTGTCTATCTTTGCCCATTGTAATTTTTAGGAAATGGAGGAAGACCATAGGTATTTTCTGGAAGTGGGGGAATGTCATATCCCCGCGTTCCACCTTACTTTTATCCCTGGTTTGTTCTATTATTAGATTTCCAAATCCTATGCACCTACGGAGGAGGTCCGCCGAGTCCGGATCTCCCTCCCAAAAAACTTCCTAACTCAACATAAATTTGTACACTTTGTCAATAATAAAACTATACTTGTTTATCAGGGAAATGATTGATATAGCATCAACATTTGATCTTACACTTCATTTGTACAGTCCGCAGCAAAAAAAAAAACTGCAACATGAGCAATTTGAGCATGTAAGTTTTTTTTGTGAACGACGAAGTCTTTTGCTCCAAAATAAGTGTGATGGGGAGGACGCCGATGTTTCTCTTGGTGTTATTCGTGCCACTTAGACGTTATGTTGATTCCTTGAGTTGTTAGACGTAGTTTCACAATAAACTTACGTGTTCATGTTGCAGGTTCTTTTGCCGCGAACTGTACACTTTTTCTTATTTTTTAAAAAAAAAATCTAATTCTATCATTTCTGAAAATATAGGTGGGAACAGTGTTTCTTTGAGACATGTTGTTGGAGAGCACTGCCTCCCTCCGGAGCTCTGAGAGAGCCCTCCGTTGGAGGAGACCAAAATAATACGTCTATCGTATAATAATAAATAGAATACTACTATGTGAGAATAATATGTGCCCCTCCGAGTACTAAGTGTGTATTCCTGGAACAGCTTTTTTTCTTTAAAAAAAAAAAAAAAAAAAAAACTGGATTGGAGTATGTTACAATTATTTATCGTCTTCTCAGATGCAGAATAATACCCGTTTAATACTACATAGATGTTGTGGCTTGTACTATTGGAGACCTTCCCCCACCGCTTCGACCCCTCCCAACAAAAATTTCTGGCTGCGCATCAGCGGTGTATGAGTATTGGGAGTCTCAGAGAACGGCCGTCCGTCTGTCTTTGTGTCAACAAATATTAGAGGAATAACGCTAATAGATATCGAGAAGTGTTTTGGTTTGGGAATCGATTCAGCATCCCAAGAATAGAGCTTACGTCATTCGTTAAACCTGTATTCAAGGTTAGGTTAGGTTAGGAATTAGAGTTCTTGCCTTTTTAGCGTCTGAGGCCATGTTAGCCCGTCGCGTTTGAGAGATGACGTCATTCGACGATCACACTATCCGAGGAAAGGGAAGGAAGGAAGCAGCCTGGGACCAATATGTTAGGTACCATCCCGGCATTTGCGTGGCGTGAACGAGAAAAACCTCGCTCAAGCTTTTGCACTTTTTCTACCGAGTATCCCCACCTCGAATCGAACCCGGGACCGCTCACACCAAAGACGAGAGCGTAAGCGACTACGCGATGTGAGCCCACAAACCTATATTGAAACGGAAAATGGTAAAAAAAAAAAAAAAGACTGGTTTCAACGTTTGTTCTCCTAGAACAAAAAAGCGAAAGAGATAACAAGAAACCTTTTTTTAAAAAAATCATTTTGGTATCTGAAGAAAATGTACAATTTTCATCCACATGTCTATACGAAAACCTGAAGCGGTAGAAATTTATTACTACTTCCGGACTCAATATTGATTTTCATAGACAGTTGTAGAATGTTCATCTCTGGTGTATGGGATCGTTGGTTCGATCTCCGCTTCAGCCAAGTGATCTTTGTAATGGACAAGCGCCATATGGGTGGTTTTCTCGGGGTCGTCCCGTTTTTTCCCACTTTCTTCATTCCATCATTTCATTTATTTTTCATCATCACCGTCTCTTTTAACCTAGTCGGCATAACCGTGGGACATAAACATTTCATTAAAAAAAATCTCAGTAATAATTCCTTATTGTATGTTACCCACAACAGCAATCGGCCGATGAAACTGTGGGGGGAAAAAACTTGAAATAATTTCAGTCGGAATGGTCCAACCATCGCATTCGATCCCAGAACCTCCCATTTTCAAAGCAAGAGTGCCAACTCCTAACTTACTCGCTTGGTTGTGTACCTTAACATTGAACTTTCTAGTTCTGAAGTTGTTGCAACGTGAAATGGCTAAATCTCCTTGTAGTGTCACGTTTTTAACATTAGATTACGAGATGTTGAAACCACAGTTCTTTATGATTTATTCTTTTCTAATATCTGAAACTAATGAATACGTCTCAAGGAGGATATCGTGTAATTATTTCAACCAGGAAAAAGCAGATCAACATTTTAGAAATATAAAACGATATATTTGGTTGATATGAAAAGATTGATTTACGTTTTACTTAAGCTGTAACAACCGGTCTATTACACCTTTTAATAAATACTTTTTTATAAACCACTAATTCGAGAATGATTCTATCTTTTCGCAATATACAGGAAGTTTAAACGATTTAACTATGTTAATGCAGGTTTATGCGCAGGGACTTATTACATTTCGGAGTTCAGTTTAATTTCCAGTCTGTATCGGTTTCTGTTTTCTGCACAGGAAATTACAAAAGGAAGGAAAAATGGTAACTCTTAATTCTTGTGGTTATCAAAAAGAGAAGCAAAAAGTGTTTGTTACCGTTTTGTCCTGACTCCTATTATTCCTTGCATCAATCACTACATAAAAATGATAGATGTTACACATGAGGGATCCAAAACTACTGATTAACCGGAAATTTACGACTGTAAAAAGAGATAAATACAATTTTAAAAAATAAAAAAGAAACTAATATTTTAAAAACAAAAAAAAAAAAAAAAAGCGTTTCGTATGAAGAAAGGAAGTTAATAACTCAGACGTAGTGATGTAACTTTCTAAGCATGCTCCCGAGACAAGACGAGACAGAATTTGCTTGACAAAATTCGAGTGAAGACAGTTCTTCCAATAGAGAAATATATATTTTCTAGCCGAGACATCACTTTTAGAGTACAGTTTCGAGACGAGACAGCCTGAAATCTACAACCACATTCCTACAACTTATCCCTACAGTTTTCGTACTAAATTAGGATTGGATTTCTAGGCTTTCGGCATCTATGGCCATGTTAACCCGTCACTAGGATTAGGATTAGGAATTAGATTTCTGGGTTATCGGCATCTATGGTCATGTTAGACCGTCTCACTAGGGTTAATATTAGGAATTAGATTTCTGGGCTTTCGGCATCTATGGCCATATTAGCCCGTCACTAGGATTAGGATTAGGAATTAGATTTCTGAGCTATCGGCATCTATGGTCATGTTAGACCGTCTCACTAGGGTTAATATTAAGAATTAGATTTCTGGGCTTTCGGCATCTATGGCCATGTTAGCCCGTCACTAGGATTAGGATTAGGAATTAGATTTCTGGGTTATCGGCATCTATGGTCATGTTAGACCGTCTCACTAGGGTTAATATTAGGAATTAGATTTCTGGGCTTTCGGCATCTATGGCCATATTAGCCCGTCACTAGGATTAGGATTAGGAATTAGATTTCTGAGCTATCGGCATCTATGGTCATGTTAGACCGTCTCACTAGGGTTAATATTAAGAATTAGATTTCTGGGCTTTCGGCATCTATGGCCATGTTAGCCCGTCACTAGGATTAGGATTAGGAATTAGATTTCTGGGTTATCGGCATCTATGGTCATGTTAGACCGTCTCACTAGGGTTAATATTAGGAATTAGATTTCTGGGCTTTCGGCATCTATGGCCATGTTAGCCCGTCACTAGGATTAGGATTAGGAATTAGATTTCTGAGCTATCGGCATCTATGGTCATGTTAGATCGTCTCACTAGGGTTAATATTAGGAATTAGATTTCTGGGCTTTCGGCATCTATGGCCATGTTAGCCTGTCACTAGGATTAGGATTAGGAATTAGATTTCTGGGTTATCGGCATCTATGGTCATGTTAGACCGTCTCACTAGGGTTAATATTAGGAATTAGATTTCTGAGCTTTCGGCATCTATGGCCATGTTAGCCCGTCACTAGGATTAGGATTAGGAATTAGATTTCTGGGTCATCGGCTTCTATGGCCATGCTAGCTCGTCAGTAGGATTAGTACTAGGAATTATATTTCTGGGCTTTCTCCATCTATGGCCATGTTAGCTCGTCAGTAGGATTAGGATTAGGAAATAGATTTCTGGGCTTTCGACATTTATGGCCATATTAGCCCGTCACTAGCATTAGGATTAGGAATTAGATTTCTGAGCTATCGGCATCTATGGTCATGTTAGACCGTCTCACTAGGGTTAATATTAGGAATTAGATTTCTGGGCTTTCGACATCTATGGCAATGTTAGCCCGTCACTAGGATTAGGATTAGGAATTAGATTTCTGGGTTACCGGCATCTATGGCCATGTTAGCTCGTCAGTAGGATTAGTATTAGGAATTAGATTTCTGGGCTTTCGGCATCTATGGCCATGTTAGCTCGTCACTAGGATTAGGATTAGGAATTAGATTTCTGGGTTATCGGCATCTATGACCATGTTAGCTCGTCACTAGGATTAGGATTAGGAATTAGATTTCTGGGTTATCGACATCTATGGCCATGTTAGCTCGTCAGTAGGGTTAGGAATTAGATTTCTGGGCTTTCGGCATCTATGGCCATGTTAGCTCGTCACTAGGATAAGGAATTAGATTTCTGGGCTATCGGCATCTATAACCATGTTAGCTTGTCACTAGGATTAGTATTAGGAATTAGATTTCTGGGCTTTTAGCATCTATGGCCATGGTAGCTCGTCACTAGGATTAGGATTAGGAATTAGATTTCTGGGTTATCGGCATCTATGACCATGTTAGCTCGTCACTAGGATTAGGATTAGGAATTAGATTTCTGGGTTATCGACATCTATGGCCATGTTAGCTCGTCAGTAGGGTTAGGAATTAGATTTCTGGGCTTTCGGCATCTATGGCCATGTTAGCTCGTCACTAGGATAAGGAATTAGATTTCTGGGCTATCGGCATCTATAACCATGTTAGCTTGTCACTAGGATTAGTATTAGGAATTAGATTTCTGGGCTTTTAGCATCTATGGCCATGGTAGCCCGTCACGTATGAGGGATGACGTCTCCCAGCGAGCACACTTTCTGAGGAAAGGGAAGGTAGAAAGGATTGGGGAAAAAAGGAAGCGGGCTGGGATCTATATCCTGACATTTGGCTGATGTGAATGAGGAAAACTTCACTGAGGATGGCTGATGTGAAAAATCTTTTACACTTTTTCAACGGAGTGCCCCCACCAGGAATGGAATCCGTACTAAATTATGTAGAACTGTTGTACTGTTTGGATACCAAATGTCAGTAAATACTCTGATGCAATAGAAAATATACCGTTTAAATTTTTGAAAATGCTTGTATACAAGAAAACCGGTTTCTACCCAAAGTATGTCCCCTATGAAGACTTAATAACGAATTTCAGTTTTCAAACATTAGGAAAAAGGAGATGTGTTTTTGATTTGTTGTTCTTACATAAATTATTAAACGGTAAAAGTAATTGTGCAGAATTAGTTTCAGAAGTATTATTACGTGTCCCAACAGGTAAGATTAGTACAGCAAACACTGGGACATTCTATTGTGGAAAAGCAAGGACTAATATAGGTTGAGCATAAAGTCTTGCTCTGAATAAACAAAATTATTACAGAAGAACCTTTTGACATAATAATGTAAATGCTGGTGAGTTACATAGGTTAGTATTACAAGTTTTTTTAAAGACCACTTCAACATGTACCCCATTGATAGCTCGGAGAATGTCTAGGCATTGCGCTTTCTCGTGCTTCATCGCCAACTAACCCGCGCGCGCCAAGTAACGTACTGCGTCACTCTTGGGTAGCACTAGTGCCATGTCTTGGTCTTAAAAAAAACTTGTAATACTAACCTATGTAACGGACCAGAATTTACATTATTCTGTCCAACGGTTATTCCGTAATAAATTTTTATAATCAGAGCAGGACTTTATGCTCACGGTGTATATAACAAAAGTTTTCTCTATCGAGAATATGTGTTTCATATAACGAAATGATTAGATTTCATGTAGTAGATGTGTTTAGTATGTCAGAAAACAAGTTCAAAGCAATTTTCAGGCAGAGCCGGATTTCCCAATAGGCCCGGTAGGCCCGGGCCTATGGGCACAAGCTCCCAGGGGGCGCACGGCCGAGAGAAAAAAATTAAAAAATATCTAGAAATAAAAATAAATAGCCATAATTTAACATATTTTTTGAATTGATTTTAAAAAATCAGGCTAATAAAGCATTCTGATTTTGAAGTTCATTGGAACAAATAATTGTTGGTAAAGTTACACTATTTGCAACGTGGAGTGGTGTTTAAGCAATTAACATATAGGCCTGATATAATTTTTTAATAAAGGTTTTTAGGAAAGTAACTTTAACCAGACTAGGGGGCGGAAAAAAATATTGGGCCTAGGGGCACCAAAATGCTAAATCCGGCCCTGTTTTCAGGCAGTAATTTCTGCATAATTAAACGACGTATATTTGTTGAGTTGATTTTGATTTTAATGTCCCTTTCAGCAGCGAGGCTATGTGAGATGGGACCTACTGATAAACGTTTAATCTGAACCACATAAGCTCCCGCCGGGAAACGAACCCAAGTCTCCCACGATGTAGATTAGTCTATGTATAATAGTGCATGTTAGATAATTATGTACACGCCACTATAACTTGGGATTAAGCTTGTTGTGTTGTCCTTAGGAAATAAATATCAAGCTCTGTTGCTAAGAAAACAAAATGTGTCTTTGCAACTCATTATTTTTGTCTAGCCCTATCCTGAAGTGGTTTCATATACAAAAATAAGAATATGAACTACTATTAGGATAAATACTTAATAACTGCAGTTCTTTTATAAGTAGTATGTGCGTAAAGAATAGTGTTATCGTTGGAAAAAAAGACAAACAATAATCTGCTAGTAACAGTGTATTTTCTTCATATCTAATCTAAATACAGTAAAATGAAAATGACTATGTGACTTAATAACTCTCGAACCAATTGACCGATCTTAATCAAATTTTCAACATAGATGAGGTTCGGGCCTGGGATCTCTCTCTCTCTCTCTCTTTCTCTTTTTTTTTAACATTCCATTTTGATGGTGCAACTTTGAGGAAGGAGAGGGGTAGATAATTTTTTAAAAAAAGGTAAAAATGAAAGGGACTATGTCTGTGACTTAAAAGCTCTTGAACCACCCGACCGATCTTGATCAAATTTTCAACATAGATGAGTTTCAGGCCTGGAATGGTTTTTATCGTTTCAGTCTGATGGTGCAACTCTTGGGAGGAGGAGGAGGGAGATCTTGAAAAATAATGGAAAATGACCGATATTAGTGCCGAATCTGTAGTTTTGAGGGTCGCTGAGATGAACAGTGCTTTTTATCTAAGTGTAGTGAAATGTATCCATTTTAAGTATAAGTTTACGGATGTCAACAACGCGTCCCGTCGGCACCATACTTGGGTCTTTTATGACTTGTTTTGCATGTTATTTATGAAGGGGGTTAGGGTAATTTTTCTGCTAGAGTACGGAGGAAGCCGGTTAGGGACGTTTTAAACGTGTTAAGTATATACATTGTAAGTACTTGAAGATAATTGTTAAAATGTCAACTTTCGTCAAGGGTATTATTATCAAGTGTGCAGTCTTGTTAAAATCTGTTGCCACCATTCTTTGAAAAGTTACGTATTCCTGTCCATATATGGAATTAAATGCCAGAAGTAGAGAATTTTCCTTTACCAATTGAGATTTGTAATTCAAGTCAAAACATTAACTACTAACTAACTCTATGGCTTATGGAACCCGGAGGTTCAATCCCGCCTTCACAAAAGCTCTCCACTGACTTCTATCCTTAGCTAACTGTATCCAGTTTCTACTTTGCATTCCATTCTCTGCGAGATCCATCTTAATGTTGTCCTCGCATCTGCGCCTAGGTCTTCCTAATGGTCGTTTTCCGATTGGTCTTCCAGTCAAGACTTTGAAAGCGTTTCTATTTTCTTCCATTCTAGCTACATGACCTACCCACCTAAGCCTCCTAGACTTGATGACCCTAACAATGTTGGGTAAACCGTATAAATTATGTAGTTCGTCGTTATTAAGTTTCCGCCATTCCGCATTCCCGTTCCTCTTGGATCCGAATATTCGTCTCAGGATCTTGTTCTCAAATACTTTCAGTCTATGTTCTTATCTCAGAGTAAGCAACCATGTTTTGCAACCATACAGAACAACAGGCATGATTATCGTTTTGTATATTTTAAGCTTCAGATTCCTCGACAGAATTCGCGACGACAAAAGATTTTGACCGAATAGTAACACGAATTCCCTGCTTTTAGACTACATTTTATTTTTTATTTATTTATGTATTTATTTATTTATTTATTTATTTTTGTGTGAATATGATTTTCCTCTGTTAACATTGATCCTAGATATTTAAAACTCAAAACAAAAATCTTTGGGTCAGTAGGGCGCTCACGTCTGCTTCGAGAGATCCCTCAGTCGAGACCAGGCCAAATGAGTTTGTGGTAGACAACGTCTTTCCTCCGTATGGTTCTTGGTTTTATTTTCGCTGCCTTCGACATTCTCATTCCACCAATTCTTGATGGGTGCCGATCCTAGGGAGCTGACAAGTCCGGGTCTTTAAAAATTTGCTTGGATTCCACCGATTCTAAATGTATTAACTTGAATCCTTGTTTGGACATCTGACAATGAAACGCACACATGTGAACGGCACCTTACTCCACCCTCATAGGTATACAGTAATCGGCGCTGCTGCAATTGTGTCGTACTTATTTACTTCCAATAATCATCTACCTCCAGTAGCTTAAAAGACGTAATCGTGGGAAGTGAAGCTTGAAATTTAATTTAATTTCTGTATACAGCTGCTAGAATATAACGTTTTTAACTAAGGTTAGCCTATTTTTTGAAACAAGCCTGTACCGTCATAGGAATGCAGGAAAAGAATGTTGCTAGTTTAACTTTTTTTTTAGAATTCCAAGTATCTTGTTTTTATATAAAAAAGTAATAATAGAAAAACGTTAAAAGAAAAAAATCCAAGAAAAATGTGATTTGCAATTAGCTTCCGATGCAACCGTTGCCATTTAACAAAAGAAAATGAGAGGGAAAAAAAATTCTAACACGTCAAATGGTGACTGAAGATAGAAAGAGCGCCAAGTGTCTCGAGTGGTTCCATTATGCAGGTGAAATAGATTCAATTTCAACGTGACATTTGAAGAGACAATAGACGCGGAGAAGTCTGGAAGACAAGAAGTAGCTGGACTTTGAGAGGACAAAATCTGATGAATTGTTCTCCTGCTGCGAAAGACACTCAGGAATTTCATTTGATATCTCCCTCCTCCGCTTTTAGATCCTTCCTCCTGTCTTGTCTCAAATAGTGAAAAGAAATTCACACACAAACACCGTTTGTTTCGGTTACGTCGTGTGTTAACCCCCAAACAATAGACTGACACCAGAAAACCATTTCACAACTGAAAAACTGTTAAAAATCCATTCTATATATATTATATTATATTCTAACAAAATAAACTAAATGATTTTCCGTTTTCTTAAACTTATTTTCTGGAAGTGGAAGTTGCAGTACTCTTAGATATGGCTGTATTTCGGGGGAAGTCTATGTGATTTCAGAAAGTTTGAGTGCTTATATATTTCAACATACACATATATACACTTCCCTCGGTTTTACGGACCTCAATTGAGTAGTTTTCGAAAGCAACAAAGAAAATCTGGAGCAGCCGATTCAGATTGAAAGTTCTGATTTTAAAGTATTGTAGTGTACCGTATATTTAAAGTTTTAAGTCCTGATTTTAAAACTTAAAAAACGTTTAATTTACCGTATTCCTAGTATATTTAAAGTTTAAAGATCTGATTTTAAACTTAAAAAATAAAAAATTACTGTATTGTAGTATATATTTAAAATTTAAAAGTCCTGATTTTAAACTTTAAAACGTTCAATTTAGTGTATTGTAGTGTATAATTTGAAAACCCTGATTTTAACTTTAAAATGCTCAATTTACTGTATTGCAATGCATATTTAAAGCTTGACAATCCTGATTTTAAACTTAAAACGTTCAATTTACTGTATTGTAGCGCATATTTAAAATTTGAAAGTCCTGATTTCAACTTAGAAACGTTCACTTTACTGTATTGTGTATATTTAAATTTTGAAAGTCCTGATATTAAACTTAAAACTGTTCAGTTTACTGTACTGTAGTAAATATTTGAAGTTTGAAAGTCCTGATTTTAAACTTTAAAATGTTGAATTTATTATTTCCGCTTCAAAATTTACAATAATATATATTTTCGGTTCAAAAATCGTTTTACACTGTCAGACTGGATAGTGTATTTGATTAAAAGTGCAGTATTGTATTATTTGTCTGTCTTTCGTACTGTAATTTTGGTTATTAACCACTGCAGACTTAGCGTCGGAAATTACGGACAAGCAAGAGCATCGGACCTCTTTTGTTCATTTTTATTCTGTTAAAACGAGGGCTGACTGAGTTATACGGCCAATACGCCAAAAATTAACTAAAAATTAGTCATTTAACATTGGAAACAAACCGAAGCTATACTCTAGAAGACATTCATGGACATATCGGTGAATTTCTATATTTTCAAAATGGGTACAAATCTACTAAAAAAAAATAGTTAGACCTCCCGTGTATTGTACGGTCACATCGTACCGACTGCGCCGAAATGCTAAAGATAAATTACTAGATAATCGTGTTCATATTGGCGTCAAGCAACTCAAATTTAAAATGGATTGCGGAGTAATCCATTACATACGAAGAAAGAAAAAGTTGCTGAAATTTACATGCACCCTTGACCAGTATTTGAGAGAGGGCAAGTTTGTAAAGTTTGGGAGGATCAACTCAACTGTTTGGGTTTTCCAGCATAACTTTAAATCTAGAAGGCCTAAATGGGAATAGTTTTACAGAGATGACCATGATTGAGGTTCTTGGGAAAGGTAGACTTTGGGCCCAAGGTATGTCATGTGGTCCTTTGTTAAATTTTGACACGGATACCTACTTGACCTTGAGGTGGCCATAGGGTGTGTTCCCGGTGGAGATACACATTTGCCCATGGGGTGTCATCTGGTGCTTTGTCAAATTAATTTTGAAATGGATACCAATTTGGTCTAGGGTGGCGTGGGTGAGGTTCTTTGTACAGGGTGGGTTAAATATGGTCTTTTCTCAAATTTGAACATGGGTACTACTTGACCTACTGGTGACCATGCGGTGAGGTCCTCGGCGGAGGTACACTTTCACCATTGATGCGTTATCTGAACTTTGTCACATTTTAGGCAGCGCGGTGGCTCAGTGGTAGAGCGTTCACCTCTGGTGCTTGGGGTCCCGGGTTCGATCCCAGCCCCCGCCAAGTGAACTTTGTGGTGGACAAACACCGTGCTCGTGGGTTTTCTCAGGGTTCTCCCGTTTCCTCCCACTTTTTTCATTCCACCATTTCACTCATCTCTCATCATCACCGTCTCCTTTAGCCTAACCGGCATAATCGTGGGACGTAAAACTCAAAGATTTCATTTTTTTTGTCAAATTTTGACATGAACTCTACTTGGCCTACGAATGGCCTTGGGGTAAGATCCCCCAGCAGTAGGGATGCGCATGAGACGAGTCGAGACAGGATTTTTCTGACAAAATTCGAGTCGAGATACGGCTCTTCCAATAGATAAATATACATTTTTCGAGTCGAGACATCACTTTTACAGCACATTTTCGAGACGAGCCAGACACAAATCTTGTCTCGTGCGCATCCCTACCCGGCAGAGATATACTTTTGCTCATGGAGTGTAATCTGGCTCTTTGTCAAATTTTGAGATGGGTACATACTTGGGCAAGAGGTGTAAAGGCCAACTGCGGGGTACATCTATTCCGTAAATCCTTCAGTGCTCAGAATGTACATTAAATTCCACTCAGTCAATCAATCAATCAATCAAATAAATAAATAAATAAATAAATAAATAAATAAATGTTAAACGTTAAAGAACAAGAAAACAATGTTAAACGTTGTCTTTAAAGTAAGTACATGTATATAAATGCATTTTCCTATGCATCTAAATGACGTACCTGTACAGGATATTAAAAATTACAAAGAACAAGAAATAATAGGTAAGATAGTATCTATCATTTTTCAATTAACGACAGGTTGACCGTATGAATCATAACCCACTCTTTGGCTGGAGACATGTAACGTGTTCTCCAAAGTATTTACGGAGTGGCTTTTTGCATGTTGCTTAATAGCTACGAGAGACCAAGGCAAGAGGTTACTTGGAATCATAAAGAGATGGTTAAGGAGAAAAGAGGTCATGACCCCCCCGGTCCCCTCCTCTTGTTTAAGAGGAGAAAAAACGGTAGATCGGCTGGGGGTATCAGTAAATGAATATGGTGGTCACGTGACCCGATCCAATAAAGCACTAGGGCCTCTCCTGAGGCGCGCATCATTGTTTTTCAATAATTTCTGCTGTCCTCTCAGGAAGGCAATTACTCGGTGCATACGCCGCTGTGTGGTCTCACATATACAAGAATTCTGCAAAAAAAAAGACAAAAAAAAGTACTTAATCTCTTAACAGAATCTTTCTTTGTACACTCAAACCATGTATATAGTTTTTTCCCTATCTTTTTTCCTTGTATGATGTTCGGTGCATCATTTTCGCAGCAACTTAAAAAAGAAAAGAAAATTCTAAAACGATAAATGAAAAGAAGAGGGGGCGAAGGCGGGGTTAGATCCTCATTTAATGTCGTAATCAGGCTTTTGTATTCCACCTGCATCTGCTAACGGTTTTTTGTTAAACCCTGCAAGAGGAAGGAAATTGTTTGGGGAAGAAAATTGGCAACACAATCAAAGAAAGCAGCACGATACATCTCATATCAAAAGATTATAACGGAAAATGGGAAAAGTTGTGTACGAGAGGAGAGGAGAGGAGTGCTTTTTAAAAGAGGCCTCGGAAACTTCTTTACACTGATTTAAAGATTTCTCTTCAGCACGTTTTTTTTGCACTCCCTGTTCAGAAGAGAAAGGGAAAAGAAAAAAAAATAGTCACACTTTTGCGTCTTTTAATAAATTTATAATGTGCACAACTTACGTCAGTAAATTTCCGTAATGTGAAACAGTTCTTCATTGAGTTTAGGAAATATTTTGTTATGAGTTAAAAACACAACTTTTATAGCTCATAACTCGAGAATCAAAGACCTGTAGATCATAGCAAAAGTGCCTATTCGCACAGACTGAACAGTATGCAACCTGCAACACGGCCTATTAGTTTGGGTTGTCTAACTGGGGATTCAAGCTTTTATGGCCTATCACTTGGGAACCAAAGGCTGTAACTACTACTCCGTAATATTTCATATTAGCAAAAGTCTCTGTTCTTGACATAGACTGAACAGTATGCAACCTATCGCATAGTAGAGTAGTTTGGGTTGCCTAGCTTGAAGGGATTCAAACTCATTGCCCATAACTCGAGAAAAATGAAATGAAAGGAAATCTTTAAGTTTTACGTCCCACGGTAATGCCGGTGAGGCTAAAGGAGACGGTGATGATGAGAGATGAGGGAAATAGTGGAATGAAGAAAGTGGAAGGAAACGGAGAACCCCAAGAAAACCCACGAGCACGGCATAACTCGAGAGTCAAAGGCCTCTAGACCATAATATTTCATACCAGAAAAAGTGCTTATTCTTCGCACAGACTGAACAGTATGCAACCTTCAACATGGTCCAGTGGTTTGGGTTGTCTAACTTGAGGGGCTGCTAATTTCCATAGCCCATAATTAGGGAACCAAAGGCCTATAGACCATATTTCATACTACAAAAATTCCTGTTTTCACAAGGACTGCACAGTATGCAACCTGCAACACGGCCTAGTAGTTTGGGTTCTGACTTGATTGGGTTCAAACTTTCAGAGCCCATGATTCGAGAACTAAAGACCTGTAGACAATAATATTTGATAATACTAGTAAAGAGCCTGTTCTTCATTACACAGACAAAACAGTATGCAACCTGCAACACGGTCGACTAGTTTGGCTTGTCTAACTTCAGGGGCTTCAAATTTTCATGGTCCATAAATCGAGAATCAAAGGCCTGACATCATAATATTTCATAATAGCAAAAGAGCCCGAACTTCACTACACGGACTGAACGATATGTAACCTGCAACACGGTCTAGTAGTTTGGGTTGTCTGTCTTAAGGGGCTCCAAACTTCCGTGGTCCATAATTCGGGAACCGCGGTCTTGTACACCATAACATTCCATACTGGCAAAAGTGTCTGTACTTCACATGGACTGCACAGTATGCAACATGCAACGCGGTCGAGTAGTTTGGTTTGTCTAACTTGAGGTGTTTTAAACTTCCATGGCCAATAAATCGGAAATCAAAGGCCTGATACCATAATATTTCATACCAGCAAAAGTGCCTGTTCTTCACCACATCGAGTGAACGAGATGCAACCAGTAACACGTACAAGTAGTTTGTTGTTGTCTAACTTGAGGGGTTCAAACTTTCATGACCCATAACCCCGTAACCATAGGCCTGACACCATAATATTTCATACTAGCAAAAGTTCGTGTTCTTCATAAAGATTTAACAGTATGCAACCTGCAACATAGTTAAGTAGTTTGAGTTGTCTAACTTAAAGGGTTTCAAATTTTCATGGCTCATAATTCGGGAATCAAAGGCATGACGTCATAATATTTACACTAGCAAAAGTGGCTGTTCATCATCACATCGACTGAACGATATGCAATCTGCAACACGGTCGAATAGTTTGGGTTGTCTAATTTGAAGGACTTCAAACTTTGATGGCCAATAACTCGGGAACGAGATACCTATACAATACATAATATTGCATACTATCAAAAGGGCTTATTCTTCACACAGATTGAACAGTATGCAACCTGCAACACGGTCGAGTAGTTTGGGTTGTCCAACTTGAAGGGCTTCAAAGTTTCGTCGCCCATAACTCGGGAACTAAAGACATTGGCTCGGAAAACCAGGGTTCGATTCCCAGAAGGAATCAATGTAGTTCTAATCGCACGTTAAGCTGTAGGTCTACGTGTCATATAGTCTCGGTGCTGAAAAGGGACACTAAACTCAAATCAAATAAAATTAAACGTAGTGTGTGATATAACAACAACAGTTAAACCATATTTATTATTGGAGTATAATATATAATGACTTCCGTGTCTTTAAACGTTGATAAATACTCTTTATTGTTTTCGTACAATTATTTCATCAATTTATAGTTTATATATTATGAAACATGTAACACCAAAACAGCAATTGACAGCTAATATTTGGGTGTAATAGTGAGAAATATTTCCTTTCGAAAACGAGGCTAGAATTGTCACGTTTCTCGCCTCGTGGCCAGCAGAAATCTTAGTAGAATTACGCATGATAAAAGGGCGAAAGCCACGATTTTGAAACTTACACGACGGACAGGCAAAAACCACGCAGCGTTACGACCTTTATCACCAACGAGACAATATGGGACAAATCTCATAATTACTTAATGATTACCGAGCGAAGTAGCTTAAGTGGTAGAGCGTTGGCTTCGCATTTGGGAGGTCGCGGGTTCGAATCCCGCTGCCGACCATCCTGACTGTGGTTTTCCAGGGTTTCCCTCAGTCCTACCAGGCAAATTCCGGGATGGTACCTACTAAACAGGCCCTGGCCGACACCTTCCCAAATCCTTTCCATTGTTGTTGTTGTTGTTGTTAGATATCCAGTATAAAATGGCCTCTGAGCTGTATCTGGTGATTGTTAAATAAATAAAAATAAAAAAATAATTTAATACGGGATCAGAATCACTGTAGTGCATTCGATGCTGTCCCATCGGGAATCGAACCTCAAACACCGAAGGCTTACCATTAGACCAGCCGGAAATACCGTCTGTATTGTAAAAAAAAAAAAAAAAAAACACGGTCCCTAAAGTAATTTTCTCATCATATTCAATATCATTATGCCAACTGAGTATTAAAATGCATTTAAGGACATCAAAATTATCCTTTATACAATTTTAATGCATCATTACATAATAGTTTTAAGTTGTAGACACAAGAGGTACAATTTCTGTTTGCGTTTGGTTCTCTTATTAATTAATGTAACTGTTCCTTTCAAATGACGGAAGCTTCTGCGCCACGGCCACATGTGTCATTAGGGTCAACATTAATCATTTTTATTATTATTTTTTGTTCCTCTTTAAAATTCCATTAAGTGACCTAAACATGGTAATCATCTATGGACTCTATTCAAAGGGAGACAAGCGAAAGATCGGATCACGCAACGGTCTCTACTATACAAAACATATAGCAAAATCGTACACGTGAGGAAAATTTCGCTATTTCTTAACAGGGAAGGGGGGGATAATCGGAGGAAATGGACAAAAGTTGAGTTGATTTAATAGAAAATTGTTTGCATTACGCAATTACTGTCAAGCAATACCGTGTCAATGAAGGTTTGTTTTGAAACAAATGCATAGAATAGACAACATTAGGCACTAAAGCAGCTATTTAGGCAGGGAGGAACGAAATAGGCAAAATTGGGCTTAAATCGAAAGTATAACCCTCTATATAAACTTTAAAATGTTATTTTTGAATATATCTTTAATATAAAAAAATAGGCATTTTGCCTAACATCCGGCCTTTAAAAGGTTGAGAATCACTTGTAAACTATACTATGCTAACTGCAAGTCCTATAGAACGGCTACGTGCTGGACAAACAACGTGTTCGTGGGGTTTTCTCGGGGTTCCCCGTTTCCTCCCATTTTTTTATTCCAGCATTTCATTCATTTATCATCATCACCGTCCCCTTTAGCCTCGGTGCATAATCATGAGATGTTAAACAATATTTCATTTTTTTTATTTTTAAAAATTGCGTTTTGTCCCGAAAACCTTATTTTAACACGGTATTGCTTGACAAGTAATTACTTAATGCAAACATTTTTCTATTAAACCAATTTAACTTTTGATTAGCTAATTTATATAATACTGGAGGCTAATTTATATAATACAAATAAGACACACACACACACACACACACACACACCTATATACGAAAGCGCCGATCCTGGGGGGCCGAGGGGGCCTGGGCTCCCCCAAAGCTGATGTGGGCCCCCTTATTGTATTTAAGAATATATAACATTTAGCGTAATTTGAATGCAATTTGTCTTAAAATCCTCATATATGCCTTCTGCATCTGAATGCCCCTTCCCCCCCAAATTTACAGAGAAATCGGCGCCCTTGCCTATATATTAGGTGTTTGTAAACACAAGTACGTGATACATTACAGTAGAATGCATATCAAGCTTCGTTTTTATATATACAGTAAAAGATATTTACAAACAGGTATGTTTCTATAATTCTTGAAACATTATCTATGACTTGAATCTATTTTTTTTTTATTTTATTGAGTATTTATCTTCATTATTTGAATTACATTTTAGTGCCTATTTTTTAAATTTTAAGTGCCTATTTTCCAGGTTTTCAGTGTCTAAACACCCTCTCTTAATATCTATTATAGTAGTGAAAGCAATTAGTTTTTATAATTACTCTATATGGCACTGAGCATCGCTGGAGGTGTTGACTGATACAGTTTGTCTCGATTTTTAAGAATTATTATTAAATTTTTCATGACTTTTGAATTCCAAAAATTCCGCGACACACTTTAGGGGACTGCGTGACACATCGGTTGAGAACCACTGGTTTCGAAGTTTAAAAATCTGTATTAAATTCGGAAAGCTTTTTTTTAAAAAAAAAAATGAAAACGACAGTTAGAAGCTATGTTGATTGTGGGAAAGTCTTCTCTCTGTGGAACTAATGGGTTGATATTTTTACGTTTACGTTGTCTGTGTATTTAAAAAAAAAAAAATGAAATTAAAATTGCATAGTTTTTACCGGGTTCAGCAGACACCTTATCAAATGTATTCGCGCCTTCGAATTAGTTTTAGCTTTATGGCTTATTGTGTAAAATGTTGGTCACCGTTGTTGACCGTGTTAAACCTTTTACTTTTATGAGAAAGATTTCTAAAAGAACATTTGACTCTAGATTCTTTCTGTTATTCCTTAACAAAAGGAAATAGAAGAGATCTTTTGCTTGTTCCATCTACCTTACATCACTGCTCGTTGCATAAAAGACAAATTAGCCGAATGTTACGGTTCTTTCGTTCTAATTTAATTAGTTCGGGGTCATTCTAAAGGAAAGGCTGCACTTTTCTGTCATGTCTGGTGCACTAGTAACTGTCTGCTGCATTTTTTATTTACTTTTTTTTATTTCGTTTAACAAATATTGTGTAGTAGACATAACCAAGACATATATTATTAACTGCATAAATAATTGTAGTATGTAATGCTTTTAAAATAACAACGTTATTTGGCTGAGATGCTTTCTGGAGAGTTCATTAACACGGTGAGTTGCTGGGGGAAGCAATCAGGCGGTAGTTCTTCTTCGCCCCCCCCCTGAGAATAAAAAGCCAAATAACCATGACTTGACTTGTCAGCAAAGCATCTTGTGTGATATACAACTTAACCAAACATCTGTATTAAAGCACACTGCACGTGATTTTATTGCACTTAACGTACTGGGATTCCCTGCATGCGAGTACGTATGTAGTCTTGCTTGAGCGGTATTTTATGAAGCACGATGACAAAACCAAAAGTTAGGAATAATGGAGTTCTTTCATACTTTTCATATATGCGATGACTGCTACTGTAAGACTGTGAAGTACACGAAGTAGCTATGGCCGGCCAGGCTGGTTTTAATTCAATGATGTGTGGTCAGGTGATTCGTCGAACGAAATGTTTAGAATAGGTTTGATTTCCAGAAGGGGTCAGAGAATTTTTAGGCTTATGCTTACTAAAATTTCAGGGTCTCTATCCTCAATGAGATTCTCGTCCATTATCCTTATTGCACTCTTTCTTGCTTACTAAGGTGTCGCTTTCCTCAAAAACGCTCACTAACGCTCGTGCTAACATTTACGAAGGAGGGTCCGAAAGAAATCGGATTGAAAGAGCGCTGCCATTCCTAGGCGTAGTAGAGAGTTCTCCTGCTAGGTGGGTCTAGTAGAGACCTTCCCAGATCAATTGGCCAAGCGGCGTCTGCGTAGGAGGTTAACGTTTGATGGTATTATTGTTTTTCTCAGCTGTTCTCGTTTGCCGCCTGCGAAATCATTATGGCAGATTCAAAGGAACAAGGAGTGTGTTTGCTTCCTACTTGGTAAATCGGAAATGAAAACTTACCAAATGCTTCAACAGGCTTTCAAGAAGGATACTATGAACCACACACAATTTTTTGAGTGGTTTGGGCGCTTTAAGTATGGTGAGATGAGTGTTGAAGATCATGCTCGTTCTGGGTGCTCTTCATCATTTCGAAACGACGAAAACATTGAACAAATCTGGTCCAAAATAAGCGAGGATCGTCGTTTCATGATCGATGATATTTCAAACCAGGCAGGAGTAAGTTGAAACTCATGCCAGCGCGAGGTTTTGCAAATGAGACATGTTGCCGCTAAGTTTGTTTCTCGCCTGCTCACACAGGATCAAATCATTCATCTGAATTTGAGCCAGGACTTGAAAGTGATCCAAACTTTTTGACCAACATGATGACGTTTTCCGAGAATTAAACAAAATGTAAAAGGAAAATGTTTTGATGGTGGTGAGGCTGTAAAAAGAACTTCGCAGAGCGCATTGGACGATATAAAAGTTCCAGAGTTCCAGAGGTGCTTCAAACAGTAGGAAAGAAGATGGGAGAAATGAATCATATTTAATGGAGAGTACTTTCAAGGAGACTGAAAGAATTTTGTAAAAAAAAGTAATAAATTATTTTTTTTTTTTTTTAGAACGAAAGTCCGGTTTCTTTTGGGTCCTCCCTCGTACTAACCTAATTGGGGTTCACGTTCGCTCGGACTCCGGGTCTAACTCGCCATAGAACTTATGCTTATACTGCCTAGCAGTCATATATTTAGTAAAGTGATTACGCTCAAGAGCAGACCCGACGTTCTCGTCTTCTATCTCATCGGCAAAAATTGTGACTTCCCTCTTCGGCAAAAATGATTTTGGGATCTCTTGTCCAAGAATTTAGCAAACTAGTACAGGTGAAGACAATAGATAGAAATAGTGTGATGTCACATCCTTTTCGTTGCTATGGTGATCGCTATTTTATTATTATTATTATTTTTTTATATATACAAACACGAGCGAAGGCTGAGAAATAACGCAAAAATGGTAGTGTGTTATGAACCTGATTGTAAACATTATAGCGATAGCGATTTTTTACTTTTCCCATGAATGAAGCAGAAAAAGGAGATGGTAAAAACAGTTAGGTAAGTAATATTTAGTTTCATAGAGAGAAAATTATAGGTCTGTATTGACAAGTATTAAAATGAAACAAGTGCAAGTGTATACATTCCCTCGGAAATGTTCTTTTTCATATCGTACTTTTCATTCTTTATTTATTTATTTATTTATTTTAATTTTGATATTTACAATATCTGTCAAAGTGCATACACCTTATTCACTGTAAGTTTTAATTTTTCACTCAGTGTGGTATCGATATTACATACAGTATTCCAATCACGAAGAATTGCTGTTTTACAGTTGTTTAAAAATATGTGCAGAACCATTCATGACTAGTTGTTTCTTGTTGTACTTTTTTCCACCAACTTCACTTCGTCCTCAAAATATTTGAACATCCTAAATAATTTCACAGCCATTGTTCGTGTGGACATGAAACTACACAACACCTCATACTTCAACTCACGTTTGTGTAGAAAACAAAATGGCGATCACCATGGTAACGGAGAGGAAATGACGTCACTACTATTTCAGTCTATACCGTCTTAACTGCGTTATAGACTTCTGGGCACATAAGTGTGCTGGAGTTCCTGTGACTAAATTTTGCACGTAATACATCCTATTTATAATGCAGAAACACCAGTCTGTGAGTAACGTTAATAAAATGTTTCAGTGTAACGTCCCACAATTATGCCTTTTTTAGGTTAACGGAAGCGGATAATTAAGGCAAGTGAACGACGATGGAAGAGTCGTTGGAATGGTAATGTGGGAGGAAACGCCAGTACCCCAGAAAACCCGCGGACAGGACGTTGTCCACCATAAACTTACTTGGTCGCAGATTGAACCAGAGACCAAACGCACCATAGATAAGCGCTCTACACCATGCCCCCCTCCCTACGTCTTGCATAAACATATCGGCGTAAATACGTATTTATAGATATTCGCAAAACGCTTAAGTCTATCGCTGATGCTAATTTCCAATAGTTCAGAGCTAGGCTAATAGTTGTCACTATCTATGTTGCCTTCCACCTGATGCCAGCAGATGTCGCTGGTGTACAGACAATTTGCAAACGAAAAGAAGACATGGGGTGAACAACTACAAGGTAACCAGAGCCGTGCGGTGGGGGGAGCGGGGCGACGGCCCCGGTCGCCGAAGTAAGGGGGCGAAAAATTCGGGAGAAAAAAGGAAAAAGATAGGAAAAATTGCTTGGAATATATGTATGGGGCGCCGTCGTATACTCTCGCCCCGAGCGCTGATTTTCCACGGCACGGCCCTGAAGGTAACCAAGAAAGTTTTATCGCTTTTTGTGGACGTCTGTGTTCAATTGGCCCTCACACCGTGAGTTGAACGCGAATGGAGGTAAGGCGAAGCTCATTGTTGGTGCGGGTATAACCAACATACTACCTGGTTGTGGCAGTTCAGTTACACCGCGAACTTGCGTAAGTACAGAGTGAACATGGGAACTCCACAGAGCGTCATACAGGCGTTTATGCAACTGTGTATTGTCACGAGTTCAAACTGGTGTCAAATGCACTGCAGTGGGGCGGAAGATATGCCAGGCCTTTGGCGAAGGTGTCGTGGCTACGCAGACAGTGCAGAGATGGTTTAACAAGTTTAAGGACGGTGACGAAACACTCAAAGACTAACACGTCCTAGAAGACCATAACATGTACAAAATGAATATCATCAGGCAGCAATTGAGGCGAACACTGGCCAGACATGTAAGGAACTGGGACTACAATTCAGTATGAATAAATAAATAAAAAAAAACATTCGGCAGCACCTCCATCAACTTGGGAAGCACTACAAGTTAGGTCGATGGGTCCCACTTAATTTAACTCCGGGCCAAAAGGCAACGCGAGCAGACACCTGTGTTTGTTTGCTGTCTCGTCTCAGTAAGGAGCCATTTCTGGACTGGGTGTTGATATGTGATGAGAAATGGGTCCTATACGAAGCTCCATGGCGCCGTCGTCTTTGTTTATCATCCCATGAACCGGTTCCAAAACAGCGCTGCACTAAAAGAAGGTCCCCCTGTGTATTTGGTAGACTGCTCGTGGCACCGTGCATCGAGAACTACAACCAGCTGGTCAAAGAATCAATGCAACTGTGTATTGTCACAGTTGAGCCGTGTTCAAGGAAAACTCAAAACTCTGGAGCCAGCATTTCTGAATCGCAAGGGGGTCCTCCTATTACAGGAAAACGCTAAGCCCCACGTAGCTAGAATGACCCGGGACACCATTCTACGCCTTGGATTCCCTGACCCCGGACATTGCACCGTCCGATATTCATCTGTTTCATTCCTTGGACAATCATCTTAGGGGACATAAGTTCAAAACCCTAGTAGAAGTGCAAAATGCACTTGATACCTTCTTCACTTCTCGGCCCATCAAGTTGGAAGGCGGTGGAATCAATGGCCTTCCACAACGTTGGCAGAAGGTCGTCGATGGTGATGGGGACTATTTTTTGATCTTTCAGGTACGTCTTAGGTGACATATCGATGTTTGAAGATGGTGGGTGAAAGAACGACAGAAGTTTCTTGGTTACCTTTATATTTCCATTAATACAAGCTATTCTGCTCGCGAGGACCCCTGTGTTAAGTCATGCCCCCTGAGCAAGTAATCATCGGATCCATGCGTTAAGACGGCCCTAACTGGAGACCCCGTTTCTCATTTACAGGATACTGTTTTGTAAGAATATATGTACACGTCTGTGTTTGTGTGTTCATGAAAGAGAGAGAGAGAGAGAGAGAGAGAGAGAGAGAGAGAGAGAGAGAGAGACAAAGAAAGATCTTTTTGGGAAAGATAAACAGTGAACAGTATAACATAAACATTCTTGTCTCATGTAAAGAGGTTTTCAATTTTTGATGGCTTCTCTTCGCATCCTGGCGAAGAGCAACTCACCTCACTAATCGAGCGTCGACAGTCCAGAACCAAGTAAATTTCACCAACGATAAAGCATTCTTTTAGAGGGGAAAAAAAGAGAGTATCGTTTAAAAGGCAGCTAAGAAGACACTGCAAGAAAAACATTACATAATTGGTCATCCGATATAAATCCTTTTTTCTTTTTTAAAAAAAAGAAAAAGAAAAGAAAGAAAGCCCCAACTGCAACTGGTGATGAGAACCACTTCCTTGTTGATGGAGCAATTGCAGCAGAAACAAAATTCTCCTTTTTCCGGTGGCCAGTCAGACGCATCCACCCACGTTCACTAATCAAATTGCTCTTCCTGGTGGACCAATCAAAATGTTATGATAACCCGTAACAGGAATTTTTTTTAAAGAGAGAAATAAAGAGGGAAGTCAAATTCCTATAGTTGTAAAAATAATATTTTTTAGTCATTGTAAAGAAGCAATTAAACACGTTATCTTTCTCGAATGTATGGACAGATGCTGTTAAGAAGGAAGGTGATTGAAGAGGTATTTATTAGCCAACAACCGTCATTTGTAGAAGAAACTCTTGCGACGAAATTACCTGTTCACACACTAGTTTGATGCACAACAAGGTTTATTATAAACGCACTCCATACGGGAAACACGGAAAGTAACGATATATGGTTCATTGAATTCAACTTAAAAATTGTTGTTTTGGGTATCTGCTAACACTTACAACAACTGCTTTCGTTGTGAGTGAGTTTACGAAAACTAAATCACCAGTAACCAAGGTCGCCTGTCCTTACTCCCCTCTGACACTTTCTTTTTTTGTGTGTGGCGTTTTTAAGTTACTCACTGCCTTTTGAGAAAATAATGTAATTATGACGTTTTGGTGACAGGGCTAATTACTTTTCTGAATTATCTCATATGTCTGTGGAATTTTCTACGATTATGATTAGGAATTAGATTTCTAAGCTTTAGGCAGCTATGACCATGGTAGTCCGTCACTAGAATTAGGATTAGGAATTAGATTTCTGGGCTTTCGCCATCTATAACCATGTTAGCCCGTCGCTAGAAATAGGAATTAGATTTCTGGACTTTCGACATCCATGGTCATTTTAGCCCATCATTAGGATTATGATTAGGAATTAGATTTCTAAACTTGAGGCAGCTATGGACATGTTAGCCTGTCACTAAAATTAGGATTAGGAATTAGATTTCTGGGCTTTCGGCATCTATGACCATGTTAGCCCGTCACTAGAATTAGGATTAGGAATTAGATTTTTGGGCTTTCGGCATCTATGGGCATGTTAGCCCGTCACTAGGATTAGGATTAGGAAGTAGATTTCTGGGCTTTCAGCATCTATGGTCATGTTAACGCGTCACTAGGATTAGGATTAGGAATTAGATATCTGGGCTTTTGGCATCTATGGCCATGTTAGCTCGTCACTAGGATTAGGATTAGGAATTAGATTTCTGGGCTTTCGGCACCTATGGCCATGTTAGCCCGTCACTAGAATTAGTATTAGGAATTAGATTTCTGGGCTTTCGGCATCTATGGTCATGTTAACGCGTCACTAGGATTAGGATTAGGAATTAGATTTCTGGGCTTTTGGCATCTATGGCCATGTTAGCTCGTCACTAGGATTAGGATTAGGAATTAGATTTCTGGGCTTTCGGCACCTATGGCCATGTTAGCCCGTCACTAGAATTAGTATTAGGAATTAGATTTCTGGGCTTTCGGCATCTATGGCCATGTTAGCCCGTCACTAGAATTAGTATTAGGAATTAGATTTCTGGGCTTTCGGCATCTATGGGCATGTTAGCCCGTCACTAGGATTAGGATTAGGAAGTAGATTTCTGGGCTTTCAGCATCTATGGTCATGTTAACGCGTCACTAGAATTAGTATTAGGAATTAGATTTCTGGGCTTTTGGCATCTATGGCCATGTTAGCTCGTCACTAGAATTAGTATTAGGAATTAGATTTCTGGGCTTTCGGCATCTATGGCCATGTTAGCCCGTCACTAGAATTAGTATTAGGAATTAGATTTCTGGGCTTTCGGAATCTATGGGCATGTTAGCCCGTCACTAGGATTAGTATTAGGAAGTAGATTTCTGGGCTTTCAGCATCTATGGTCATGTTAACGCGTCACTAGGATTAGGATTAGGAATTAGATTTCTGGGCTTTCGGCACCTATGGCCATGTTAGCCCGTCACTAGGATTAGGATTAGGAATTAGATTTCTGGGCTTTCGGCATCTATGGCCATGCTAGCTCGTCACTAGGATTAAGATTAGGAATTAGATTTCTGGACTTTCGGCATCTACAGCCATTTTAGTCCGTCACATGTGAGGAATGACATCTCACGGCGAACACAATATTTTGGGAGTTGATTAAAAAAGAGAGGAATTAGGAACCAATAATTCGGCGTGGAATCATTATGTTAGGTACCATTCCGGCATTTGCCTGCTGTGAATGAGGAAAACCCAAGAAAACCTCACTGAGGACGGATGGCCTGAAAAAAGCTTTTACACTTTTTTTCGACGAATGCCTAACCGGGGAATTGAACTCGGAACTGCTCACACCAAAATCGAAAGCATTACCGACTACACCACGCAAGGCCACTTGGAATTTTCTAATGCATGAAGAAATTAAACTTATCTACCTAAACTTCTGGTGCAACAGACCTTAAGGACCAATGCCTACAAGCTTGCTTGTGGCACTCATGCGTTTGGGCTCATGTGTAGTGTTTCTTGTGGCTTTCTATATAGATCAGAGCTCGCTGCTTTTTTCTTCCAGCTAGGTCCCCATTTATCCTCACTACGCCGAGTAGACCAGAAATTGCCAGCATCATTTGGTGAGTACAAACGGTCACTAATCTTTCCTCTGACCAAACTTGGTTTTGCTTAACTTTCTTGATCTCTCCAGAGCTGGTATTCCAGTTCAGCTAGGGCATTGGCTCCCGTGGAAAATTTAAAAAAAGTTAGACACATTAACAAAATATTTCTAAACAATGCTCTCTGCTTTTTCTAACAAGATTGAAGTAATAGAGTTATCTTTACGTGGTACATCCTTTTGCCATATTTAAAATGTCAGAAAAAAAGCACTCTCTAACAGATAAAAACATTGGGTCCGTAATAAATTGCGTCATATTCACTTTAAAATATTACATGACAAATTTTCTGTTTGGAGTATGTGGTAATTAGGCTGTTATCTGTCGCTTTCTCTTGTAAATTCTTTTGTTTCGGTGTAATACGAGCATTCACCTCGTACATTTTGTTGTAAATCCTGCAGAAGAAATATGCGACAACATCCTATTCGTGGCATATATGTTGCATTCTAACTTGTATCTCTTTTTTAATTAGCCAGATCCACGACCTTGCAGCAATTAAGTTTAATATCTTCATCGGAATTTTAACATTTTTTCCTGCGTGTGAGGGAATCGTTAAAGAGAATCTGCTGTATCAAGTTGTAATGCAAACACTTGATGCAGTGCGTTAGCCTATGTGCTCTTTTGTTCTGTTGGTGTCCTAACCGGAACTAAAGGTCTCAAACAACCTTGCATACAGTATGGTATAATATTTCCTTATTAGATATGCTTTACTGTTAGAATTATTTGCATCACTGGTAGGAGTGTCTGCCACTGTTAGGAGATTGTGTGTCACTGTTCGAAGTGTGTGTCACTATCGGTTCAACAGATTACGGATGGTACAGAGTGATTCTTTTAAAACTCACGGATTTCATTTGGATCTAGAATTTCTAACTGGGGTCCGATTTTCATGCGGTTTATGGCAAATGATCAAGTAAGGATGGGAGATTTATGGGACTATATTTACTAGTTTAAATTCATCCGGGGTGATATCAGCCACGCCTCAAGAAAAACAGCAAATATTCGCCAGTGTATCTTGCAATTGGAATGAGGTTTTGGATTTTTAAAGAAAAAATTGCAGAATACAAATTAAATGTTAGTGAGAATACAAATTAAGTGTTAGCGGTAACACCCAAAAATTCCATGTTGAATAGCTACAGCACATTTCTTGCGACAAACAACGGAGAGATTTCTTGGGCGACCTAAGGAGTCGATAAATGACATTTTCCACAACAGTTGCCTACAGGGTCCGATGCTTCCCTGTCTCACTCAGAAGCGATCCTGTTTCTTCCAATTTATTCACTAGCGACCATAGATATATTATGTTACTATTTGTGACAGAACGTGAGGCAAATTTGTTTCTAAATTACCTTCGCGAAGCAACAACAGATTCCATTTACCAAACACTTTTAACGACCAACTCATGTTGCTCTAAAGAGTACAGTATTCTTACTGTGTCCAAATTGTACTCACACAGTAGCACAGGATTGTACAGCGCATTTCCCAATACAACGTCCCAGTTTCCTATTTCTTATTCTTATTGACCATGTCGAGATTGCCATGTACGAAGAAAACAAATCTTCACACCGCATTGCACTTGATTCTAATTGTGAGGTACACTGGCGAATATTTGCGAGTTTTCTTGAGGCGTGGCCAATATTATCCCGGATGAATTTAAACCAGTACAAATGGTCCCACAAATCTCCCATCCTTCCTTGATCATTTGTCACAAACCGCATGAAAATTGGACTTCTGTTAGAAATTCTAGACCCAAATGAAATCCGTGAGTTAAAAAAAAAAAAAAATCACCCTTACTAGCATACAGGAATTAGTATACATTCTGCGCATCTAAATATCCATATACTATTCACAATCCTGCTGTAAAGGCGCAACGAAATATATAAAGGAATTAGGACACGGGAAAACATTTTTAAGCACTAGTTAAGCATATAGGACATTATTTACATAGATGCTGTTTAAAAAATAAATTTAATTTCTCTGTTAGTAATTAAAATGTATGTTGTTATTACAAATTTATGATTAAAAAAAATAATAAAAAATCTTATTGTTTAACTAGCAACGCCAGATTTCTCGTTTGACGAAGGTTACTTTATCGCTAAAGTATTTTGGCTACATATAAAAGAAAAAAAAAACTTCATTGCATGTCTTTACGAGCAAGGGAAAACAACTAAAATTTAAATTATTATTTGGCACCTGGCTATTTTTGGATACAGAACAGCAGAATAATAGAACAACAACTGTTGCTGGAATGGAGAGAGCTGGAAATATTATCTCCCATTTTCCTGGAAGTCTTATATATATATATATATATATATATATATATATATATATATATATATATATATATATTCCTCTTCTAAAACTTCAAAGATATTTAATTTAAAATGTCTACAAAATAGTTGGTTGACTGCGTAAAATAATTATTACAGTCCATCTGGTTATTGAAGGTTCTCTTGACTAATCTGTTCTTCATTGACGGAAGACTAATACGTGAAAGATGGGGATTCAGTTCGTTCCTAGTCTACCACAGCGTCTAAACCGAAATGTAGAAGATCTCGGTAAGAGTAATAGTTTTGAGAAACAAAATCAATTCACAAATACTTACGTGAAAGCAAAGCAGATCAGTTTGACTCAGAATTCATATCAGAGCAGCTTCGTGGATTTTGCCCGACGTGCTGATTCCCCAATCATTAATTTCGTGGTTTTACCCCGACAGGAGAATATTGTCGTCGCTTTTCGCCCGAAAAGTCCCAGTCTTGGCCAAGTTCAATCACAGGAACTGAGTCACTTTACAAAATCAATTACAGGAGGATGAGATAGTTACATTTTCCAATGCATAATATTAATCTTTACTTGCACTATTAATAAAGACCCATAGTTACGGTTTGAAGTTAGACTACTGCAGTAACATATATATTCCGAATATAAAGTAATATTTAGTACTAATGTACTGTAAATCAGTACTGAGATACCAAACGATTTATTCAATCTATGAATATTGAGTTGATTTAGAGTTTAACGTGCTTTTCAGCAGCGAGGCTATATGAGACGTAGACCTACTGATTAACATGGAATCCGAGCTGCATGAGCTCCCGCCGGAATCGAACCCGGGTCTCCCACGACAACGCGCGTACGCTAACCGCTTAGCCACGAAGGAACTAACTCAATATATAAAGTTCATAGGGAATACAAATAATGTAGTACACAAATTTCAATGCTAAACTTAACTTCGCCTCACACTTTGCCCATGCTTCGAACTGGCTATATCTGTTAATAGGCATAGGCGTGTTTAATGCCGAGGATAGTTCGTTATTATATTAGTTAGACAGTTACCACATATTTAGTTACATTTGGTTTCCATGCAGAGGAGTAATAAACCCCTTGTAAACTTATTGTTTTTGGAAATGGAACTCAATGTTTATCGAACTTCTGTATGTACTCCAATGCATAACTTTCAAGTCTTCCGTTTCTTCATATTTTCTCAGAATCTTCTTTATGGTATCATCCACAGGCAATTACATCTTCCTTTTCTTTCCAGATAGACCAATTTAACCTGACTGAATTGCGAAATTGCTGCTAGCTGCTTCATTTTTCAGATTGTGAACTAAGAGAAAGACATTGCAACTCTCCACAATTGTTGGTATGGTAACGTAAAGTGAATATTCCATAATTCGACTGACATGTTTGGATTTTCCAAACACAGCTCTACAAAATACTCGTAAAATTCAGGTAACCTTTTCTAGCCATACACCGAGGGAAAAAAGTGTAGGTGGCGTACTTAAAAAGATTGCTTACATGAGTAATTCCTGTAGTTTTTGGACTTAACGTACAACAGACGTATAACTGAAAACGCATGTTTTATAATATAGGAAAAGGTGCAAATATGGGCTACCACTTTTTGATTGCAAATAATTCGTAGATACATAGAAGTCGAGCAAATTTAATTACTGCAATAAAGACTATGAGACATTTCCTACACATGATACAAAGAAAATTGAAAATAACAAATCACTAGTATTATATATTTATATTTTTCTGACACTCTACGAAATCACGTTTCAAGAAATGGTGGTGCAAATATGGGCTACCAGTACAAAACATACTAATATGAAAAAAATGTGGTACAGAATATCACAATACTACCAAGTATAAGTCTATACACTTAGTGACAATAGTCACACACATACTCGTCGTATTCAGCACCTGTGCATTCATTATGTGCCCACATGTGACACTTTATGCACTGAACCCAGAGTTCCCCGTGTGTATCCGCTGAAAAGTTGCTGCGACAGAAAATGCATGGCACATCTTCATCTGTAGGTTTCTGCACGCCAACAGGTAGATCTAACTCCACGTCACTATCACTGTCGTCGAAGAAAGTTGCTTCAGACTTTGTGAATGATTCCCCATAGTCCAGTCTTCTAGCAGGAGTTGATTGCTTCGTTGCAGAACCTATCATTTCTGTTTCCTTGCTTTTCTTTGCCTGTTTTGCAGTTGATGTCGTGGATTCGTACAGGGACTGCCTATAGGGGGATCCAGTTATGAGTGAGGCAGCGCTACTCTTGCGACCTCTTTGGCTTGTCTTCTTCTTGATGGTGGGAGGAGGTGCAATATGAAATGGACTGACGAGCTGTGATGGACCTGCTTGAGACTGTAAATCTGAAGTACTGCTTGGTGAAGAGGACTGACTTTCTGTAGATGGCAACCTGCTTGTCCCTGCATCAGTTTCCACAACAAAATCGTCGTCAGTGAAGATGCTCCTGTCAAACGGCATGATTCCTGTAACACGAAAACCATTTATTGCTATGTCTGCCCTCTGCACTTTCAAATAGGCTCTTCCGAAAGGCTCCATGATGTCATAAGGACTAAGAGGACCATTGGAATGAAGAAGGGCAGATCTGATCTCATTACTGTAATGATGCTTGAGAGGACCCATGAAAGTTTTGTCCAACGGTTGTAACTTGTGAGTACAATGGGGCGGCAATGATATGATTTGGATATGGTTTTCCCGCGCTAGGTCAATAACGGCCAGACTTCTAACATGAGTGTAATGGCCATCCAGTATCAGCAACACTGGTGATTCTTTTGTCGGATGAGTCTTCTCAATGAAGTGCTGTAGCCATTCTACAAAGAGATGTGATTGAATCCACCCTGACGGATGAGCTCTACCAATAGAACCGATTGGTTTACCTTCCATAAGTTGGTCCGTCATGTTTTTCCTCGGAAATATGAACATAGGTGGGATAAACTCTCCTTGTGCGTTCATACAAACTACCACCGTCATAGTTGCTCCTCTTTCGGCTGATGTTAGCGTTCCTATCTGTTTCTTTCCTTTCCTCGCAATGACACTTGGTATATTGCTCTGCACGACAGTAAGGCCTGTCTCGTCTACGTTGAAGACACGGTCAGGCGCGTAGTGATGTTCCGCATATGCTGCTTCCAAAATGTCAAAGAATTTTTCTACGTTGTCTTTAGTAAATCCCACAGCCCTCGCGTAAGAGGTCCCGGTGGGTTTGCGAACAGACAGAACTCCTTTATGTCGATTTAGAAATAAATCTGCCCATGCTCTACCGGCTTCTTCTGATGTGAAAGGATGAGGCAAACCATTTACTATTGCTAATTGATACGCAAGACGTCTCAAATCTGTCACCGTGAAACCAAAGAAATGAGACTCCATAAACAGTAAATATTCCACCAACATCTTCTCAAGCTGCGCCCCTAAGACAGTCCGTCTTCCGAGTGGTTTCGACGCTGCTACTTCAGGAGAGAGAGATGTGTCCTTGCTAAGAGATTGTAAAGTTGTCCGAGGAACGTTAAACACTTGTGCAGCTTTTAGTGTCCCCATTTTCTTTTCTCTGACAGCAGCAATTGCTTTCGCCATGTCTTCTTTATTCCATTGCTTCCGTTTATTCTGTGGCACATATCGCTGCTTGCTCCTTGGCATGCTGTAAAATAAATCGTAAAGACTAATTAGAAGCTTGGATAAACATGGTGCAAATATGGGCTGGTAGCCAATATTTGCACCAGGCACGGTAGCCCATATTTACACCACCACGCCACATCTGAATTTTATACTCCATATACCATTGTTGGTGTTATCTGCACCGAACATACACAATACCAACAATTCTAATATTTGAACTCAACAGACACACTGCGAAAAGGACTCCCCATACACTCATTTCCAAGTAAAAATATAAAACAAACATACCTGCGAAAGTTTTCGTCCCCTCAATAAACAACAAAAACGCACTATCTGTTCTACACGAGGCTGTTTCACTCACAACTGCATCCTCTACCTGAGTAGTCTTGTACCAATAACTTGTCGCATTCTCACAAGAGTGCAGTACTTAACAGAGCTTTAATTTGGATTGACAGTATTTACACCATAGCCGATATTTGCACCTCCTCCTCTACTTTCTGTATAAATGTTCCATTTATACGTACTTTCCGTATGAAGCAATATAGGTGGTCAAGATCTCACATACAAATGGACGTATATAACATATAGCTGACGAAGGTAAAATAAGTATACGCATGTGATATACGGAAAACTGTTAGATGTCAGACATCCTACAACGGCATGATGTAACATCTAAGGACAGTGCGTATGTAGCATATGGATAACGTATGCTGCATACTGATTTCTGTACTAAGCAAGAGGATTCCGTATATCTGTACAATATACCGCTGTCCGGAGAACGGATTTTCTTCTGTGTAAGAAAGAATATTTTAAATGGAATCTCTATAAACTTAATAATAAACGGAGAAATTAAATGTCCACTAAAAGCAAGGAATTCGTGCTAGTATTCAGTTCAAAATGTTTTGTCGTCGCGAATTCTGTTGAGGAATTTGAAGCTTAAAATATATAAAAACGATAATCATACCTGTTGTTCTGCATGATTACGAAACATGGTCACTTACTTTGAGGAAAGAACGTAGACTGAAAGTATTTGAGAACAAGATCCTGAGACGAATATTCGGACCCAAGAGAAACGGAAAGGGTGAATGGAGAAAACTTTATTACGAGAACTACATAATTTATACGGTTTACCAAATATTGTTAGGGTCATCAAGTTTAGGAGGATCAGGTGGGCAGGTCATTTAACCAAAATAGAAGAACTAGAATGCTTTCAAAGTTTTAACTGGAAATCCAATCACAAAACGACCATTAGGAGGACCTAGGAGCAGATGGAAGGGCAATATTAAGGCACACTGAGAAAAAAAAATGTAGGTGGCGTACCTAAAAGGATAGGTTACATGGATAATTCCTGTAGTTTTTTGTCTTAACGTACAGCAGACGTATAACTGAAAACGCATGTTTTATAATACTTTCTGTATAAGTGTTCCATCTATACGCACTTTTCGTACGAAACAATGTAGGCGGTCAGGATCTCACATACAAATGGACGTATATAACATATAGCCGACGAAGGTAACATAAGTATAGGTATGTATGTGATATACGGAAAACTGTTAGATGTCAGACATCCTACAAGGCATGATGTGACATCTAAGGACAGTGCCTATGTAGCATACGGATAACGTATGCTCGGTACTGATGTCTATAGTAAGCAAGAGGATGCCGTATATTTGTACAATATAGCGCTGTTCGGATTTTTCTCTGTGTAGATCTCGCAGAACTAGGAATACAAAGTAGAAACTGGATCCAATTGGCTAAGGATAGAAGTCAATGCAGAGCTTCTGTGAACGCGGCATTGAACCTCCGGGTTCCATACATAGGCCATAGACTTAGTTTTAGTTTGAAAATGACGAAGTTATTTTTAGATCAAACATGAGAAACGTTCAGTTTTATGTATAATTCCACATACAATATTATGATGATGCTACTAATTACATAAATAGAACATAAAATTTCCATTATCAGGTTAAAAACGAATATGGTATTTTTTGAGGAGATTCCTTGTAAGATGAAGGGATCTCACATGATTTTCCTCTTGTCTTTGACAGAACTCTGAAGTTCCAAAGTTGTAACATACGAAAGAAAGAAAAAAAATCATCTCCGATTACACGTCTATTCACTAAAGACTGAGGAGGTTCTCCACCCACTAAGACAATGTTAGAGATGCACACAACACAGTCAGTGGAATCCTTCTTCAGTTCTTTTAATGCTCTTCCTTCTGCACAGGAAACACTATTGTTGTTCTAAGGTTCATCTCTTTCTTCAGTGGGAAAAGAGGAAATGGCGGGATGTTCTTCAGCAGAGTATTTTCATCCAAAGAAGATTAAAAATTAAAAAAAAAAAAAAAATCAAAGTATATTCTGTGACAAAGTGCAGTGTGAGCGTTGTGTGAATGGGAAATTCTTCGAAGAGGAGAGGATCACAGTTCAGGGAACAATTAACGGAACACTTAACAACACTTCTTCGGAGTCATTTCTTTACTCTTCACATACATAAAATTATTTCGCATAATGTATCCACAAAGGAAATAAAAAATATACTTCATGTCGTATCTTTTTATGAAACCCCTCTCATGCTCGCTGAATTGCATTCTATTGTTAGTTAATCTTCTGCAGTTTAATTGCTTCTTGTACGCTAGTTTTTTACTGCACGTGGATGCACTGTTTAGATTCTTATTTCTCAACCTGCGGGTCGGGGCATCAAGGAGGGTCGCGAGAAGAATATATGGGGATCACGAAGTGAGGTGAAAAGATGAATGTAATTGGGATCTCGTAACGGAAAATATATGTCTTTAAATGTTTATTTATTTACTAGCTGAAATACCCATTCTTCGCATTGGGTCAGATAAAAATCTATGTAAATAAACTGAACAATGAAAGAAAAAGAATTATCGGTCATTTTCTACTACTTTTACATATCCCGGTAAAAGCCCCTGAGACCCCCTGCTTTGATTTTTTTTTAAAAAAAAGAACGCTTCTGGTCCCCAGCCGATGGGGTCTGTATTTGGAAGTTAACGCCTGTCGAAGTATCACCATTCATCTCAGCGACCGCGAAAACTATGGATTTGACACTAATATCGATCATTTTGGATTATTTTTACATGTCTTGGTATCCTCACCCTACCGGTGACCTCCGGTCCGCAGCCGAATGAGGTGAATTTGGAAGTTAATGCGATTGGAGTTTCACCATTGATTTCAACGACCGCGAAAACTATGAATTTGACACTAAGATCGGTCATTTTCTACTACTTTTACATGTCCTGGTAAGTGCCCCCCTCCCTGAGACCCCTTGGTTCGAATTTGATAAGAAAAAAACGCTTCGTCTTGGTCTGGAGCCTGGACCAAGGTACCTGTGACCAGAATCTGACCAGACCACACAGACACGCAAACTCTTTATTTTATTTACATTAGATTTATTGACGACTTCATTTACGTGGCGACGTTAAGTCTCCTCAATCTTCTCCGAACACGGAAGGTAATTGTAACAGTAATTGTAATTGTAATTTAATTGTCAAATATTAAAAAAAAAAAACACTGAAAGGTACGTATGTCTAATTATTGTAAACGAGAAGTTAATATACAAAATTTCATGTCTCTAATATTCAGAGATTCCGAGATTTGTCCATTTTATGATAATAGTTGCCAGCCCTCTTTTATCTCCTTTCTCCGTCGCATTTTCTAGCCCTTTTAAATTCCGGCTTTTTTAAAGGTAAATTGTAGACTCTCAGTCAAGCGGCTACGTCATCCTTATTTATCGTAGGATCATGTTTTGTACCTCATTCTCTCCAGAATAGAACAGCCTATCAAACGATACCATTCACATGTCTTCATCACGTATTTGAGACGGGGAAATCGAAAAAAAGAGATATTTTTTTTAAAAAAAAACCTTTTAGCCCCTTTGGACCACCCTGTCTTAGCGCAGAGATCTGAAAAAAAAAAATCTGATAAATACTATTCGGTGGACTGAATGTTTGTGCGAAATTTCAATGTTCTAGGTGCAAAAGTAAGCCCGACAAAAAGAAAAAGATTGGCCTAACAAAAAATCTTTTTTAAACTTATGACGTCATTACGTCCTATGTCTCGACGCGAAAGGCTTGAAACCATACGTAACATGTTCTACAATGGCTCTAGACTTGAAAAAAAAGAACTAAGTAAAAAGCTTTATTGGTTCTTTTTTAATCGCATAATGAAGACACTACCTTAGTATGTAAAAATAGATACCAGAACTCCAAAGGGCTAGAGTTCTTTCTTAGTGGGACCTTACATCAGAAATCCTATGCCCTGTTCAAATTTCAAGTTTCAAGCTTAAGTGGTTTGACTTAGACTAGTGGCGTAACTAAAGGCTTCGGGGCCTCCCCGCAGACAGTATGGAGTGGGACCCCTTCTCTACGTCCCACTTCACGATTTGGGGACCCCTGATGGCTTGAGGCTCCCCCGCAATGGGGGTCCGCGGAGCCCTTATTTACGCCCCTGACTTAAACATTGATCAATCAGTCAATCAGGACTTATTTTTTATATAGAGAGATGAAACAAGTATAAAAGCGTGACTGAACTAGTATAAAGTTATAAATATTTAATTATTAGTATTCTCGAATTATTCGCAAAGCAATAGTGGGAGAAGATTGAGCTTCTTTGTGTCGAATCCATGCTATTTGTGTAGCATAAAAAACAAATTGTGGGCATTGCATGGTTAGTAGAGCAACCCACATTATGTTTTATTTTTTGTTTAATTATGCTTTATTTTTTTCCAAATTATGCTTTATTTGTTAATTTCAATTATTGTTTTACATTAATAGTATATAATGTATAATATTACTATATCTAATCTAATCTAATCTATCTTCTATCTATCTAATATAAATAAAATAAAGATTTTGTTTGTGTTTGTCTGTCTGTCTGTGTGCGGTCTGGGGACCAGACGAGTGGACCTAGAGTTACAAAATTTTGGTCAGGCTCCAGATCAAGACGAAGCCCTTTTTTTTTTTTTTTTTTTTTCAAATTTCGAACCAGGGGGCCTCAGGGGAGGCGTTTACCGGAACTGGCTTGGGAACCAGACAAATTGACCGAGAGTTACCAAATTTTAGTCACAAATACCTTGGTCCAGGCTCCAGACCAGAGTTAAACGTTTTTGTCAAAATTCGAACCAGGGGGTCTCAGGAGGGCGTTTACCGGGACATGTAAAAGTAGTAGAAAATGACCGATATTAGTGTCGAATTCATAGTTTTCGCGGTCGCTGAAATCATTGGTGAAACTCCGATCGCATTAACTTCCAAATTCACGCTATTTTACTCCGGGCCGGGGGTCACCGGGTGGGGGTGAGATACCGAGACATATAAAAGTAATCCAAAATGACTGATATTAGTGTCAAATCCATAGTTTTCGCGGTCACTAAAATCAATGGTGACACTTCCATTAGCGATGACTTGCAAATTTAGTTACAATTGTATGCGGGGCGGGAGTCAGCGGGAGTGGGTATACTGAGACTTGTAAAAAAGTAGCCTAAAATAACCGATATTAGTATCAAATCCATAGTTTTCCCGCTTGCTGAGATCAATGGTGATACTCTTACAGGCGTTGACTTCCAAATGCAGCCCCGTGCGAAGCATGAGTATATTCAACTAGTATTAAATATTTTAAATATCTTGACCTTTTTATTAATATTTTATACAACCAGTTTCATATTTAATGAACTTTGTACTTAATGCACTGTAAAGAGATATGCTTTATTGTATCACTTGTGTGCGCCTTAGAAGCATATATATACAGAAAGGGAAAGTAAAAAATGCCACCAAAAAGTACAGAAACTGCTCAAGTTCAAGAGGTACACATAACAATATAGTGTGAAGTTCTTGTGTACTATTCATTGTTTGCGGAAACTTTTCTTCTTCTTTTCCTTTTTTCTTTTCTCCACATCGAAGGATTACACCGAAAAGTTTACGGAAATAAAAAGAAGCTTTTCATTGTTGCATCGTAATGTTTTCACTGATTTTGCTTTGTAAATATTGTTTTTTTTTTTTTTTAAGTATATTAATATAGTATGTTAAACTTGCAGTTGTATACTGAATTTTCCAAGAATTGTGCTATATATTTTAAATTATGCATTATTTTATAAAATTATGTTTTGTTATGCTTTTAAAATTAGTTTCTTTTCTATCCTTAGACAACGACAACCACGTACAAGGTACCAACCATATGTCTAAATTGCTGTTATTCTTTTGATGCTTTTGGGTTGCCCTGATTTTTTTTTTTTTTGGTAAAATAATAGTAATTGATAAGTTGTCATGGTAGTATCCAAAGCCCGCAGAGAATGTACAGATTTAATGAAATAATTAGGTTTACTATTTATACACATTTTCAAAATAAATTATCTCAGAAGGAAGAAAAACAAGGGAAAAGAAAAACGCAGGTCGTTTGTCATAATTCCTTTTAATGTTGAGATTCCAACGATTCTGTATTTGTTCGTGGCCGGAAAATTTTGTCGTTTCCTTTTCTGAAGGATGCTGCAATGTTAAGAATCGTGATAGACTGCTTGTAACACAGCACTCGGTCAGACATTTTTTTTTTTTTTAAAGAAACTTATACTGTTATAGAAGAGAAAAGCTTTAACCATTTATTGTTAACTTTGGAAAAAAAAAGTTAAGTACTAAAATATTGAGATTTATGTCGTTTCTCACCAGTGCCGTGCCACGGGGGGGTCGAGCGGGGCGATAACCCGGGCGCCGAAGTAAGGGGCGCAAAATTTGGGAGGAAAAAAGAAGAGAAAAGAAAAAAACAGGAAAAATTACTTGGAATATTTCAGAACGACAGTATTTTTCAATCTAATATTTAATTTGCATGTGCATGTATATAAAATGTAAGGAAAAAATAATAAAAAAGTGCTCAAAATGAAGGAAAAGCAAGCTTTATTTTTGAAAATTTTCTTACGCTTCGCGCCAAACATAGTAGCGCTTGGCGGCTCGTCTGTCGAACTCACTCATATGTACCAGGGCGCCATCGTATACTTCCGCCCTGGGCACTGTTGTTCCACGGCACTACACTGATTTTCACATTTTTAAATATAAATACAGTATTTCCTGCTGTACTGAGGGTAGAAATGTAAAACGGATAATGATTCTATTGTTACAAACTGCAGACGCTTCTTGTACCTGAATTCTGCAAAGCGTTTGTCATATTTTAGTAAGATATTTCTTCCTCTGATTAGTTTTTCAGTGTAACTCGTTTTTAACAGATTACTTGGGGATTTTTCACTAAATATGGTTTTGATATAAAAGAAGTCCGCATCTTAAAAATAAAGTTTCACGAAGATGTATGTACCAGTAGTTGTGATTTTTGGTCATTCAAGGAAGTGCGACTCTGAATAAATATGCAGTTGTCATTGATATTGTTGAGTTTTGTTAGGGACAGTAGTAAGCAAGTAGAAGGCAATACCGGGGACTGCGGTGGTTCAGTGGTAGAGCGTTCACTTCTGGTGCATGGGGATCTTGGTTCGATCCCAGCTCCCGCCAAATGAACTTCGTAATGGACAAACACCGTGTGCATCGGTTTTCTCGTGGTTCTCCCGTTTTCTCACACTTTCTTCATTCAATCATTTCATTCATTTCTCATCGTTACTGTCTCGTTTAGCCTACACGGCATCAGCGTGGATATAAAATGTACAGAATTTATTTCGAAGACGATACCAAGGATTATATTCCCACTTGTTGATTGCTTCAAAAAAAAATATATATAGTTACCAAGTAATCTTTAGATTTCCTTTTAAAGTCCAACAGTGTTAAAGATTAATAAAAATTGAGGAGGCACGATTGCTCTGTGATAAGACGCTCAACTCTAGTGCGAGATGGTTGTGGTTCGAACTTAAGCTATGTTATCTTGTGATCAAACACAACGTGACTGTGGTTCGATCTTAAGGTTGGTTTAAAGGGACATGTTTTGCCGATAGATGTCACTACATTTCTCGTATCTCTCTCATGTATTTTTTACCTTTCATGAAAATTCACGATTTCTCTTACAAATTTCAACCTACAGACTTCAAATTTTTAGAGAAGGAACTTCATAACATATCGAAGGCAACAATCCGTGCCGATAATTTATTTAGAACCTTCTTCATTGTTGAAACAGTATATTGTTAAAGATTTGGATATCCAATTTCAACAATGAAGAAAATTCGAGAACTAGTAAAGGAAACAGCACATATTTGTTAGCTTTGTATCTTAGTTTGCGTTTATCCAAACTCGAGCATCCGGAAGTTCTGATATTTACAATGATCTATTCACGCGTGACTTCTTAACAAATAGGATTACAAAACATATTTAAATGAACAGAGACGTAAGTGACCATAATTCAACCAGCAACACCGTAGTCGTGTGGTTTTGAAAGATTTTGGGGCGTGTCTTTATGTAAATGATCCTCCAATAATAGTAAAGGGGAAATCCGTGGGTGTTCTGGTGGTGACCTGGAGAAGGTCAAGCGCGGATTCTCCTCAACTGAGACTGTCCTTGTTCCGTGAAGGAATCCGCGGCGTCCACTCATTTCGGCTCTTTGGAAAGATGGATGGCTTTTCGTTTCCTTTGGCGACATTCGTCATGACCCCACTTGACCTGCGCCAGGCATTTAAAGACGGTTTTCTTATTCTTCTCCTCACATAACTCTGTCTATATTTGTAGTTCAGGTCCTTCTGATGTGAATACAACGAGTGATTTATGGGGTAAATCCATAACGAGAATTTGATACATTCAGTTTGTGTGATCTAATTGGACAATGTCGTTGGCAAATCTGATCGTCATTGATCAGTTTGAGATGCTGCCTTTTAAAGTGTGCGAATACACGTACTTCAAAGAGAGATCAGAGTAAGATTTATTGGTGTCCAAACCATAGGATAAGTTTTTCTGCTTCATATCGCTTGTGCGTAAATGTTAGCACCTTTGTAGAGGATGACTCAGGTTTCATTCACGGTGGGAAACACGAAATGAAATCTATAGTGTCCCACGGTTATACCATACAGCTCTCCCAGATTATCTAATGGTTGGAACATTAGTCTTCGTGTACATGGTCCCGGGTACGATTCCCGGTGGAAGAGGACAGAACGCCACAGTAGATTGTGGGTTCATATCTTATAAATGACCTCGATGCTGCAAAGGGGCTCGAAGCTTTAAAAAAACAACAAATGTTGTGTATGTCGTGTAAGTAAAATTAGATGGACGATTATTGCAAATGAATTGTATTGCTAAAAATGGGTGCAAGATTTTGGGAAGGGCCCTGAGAAAAATCCATAAACACAACGTTGTGTAGTACAAACTCGCATGGCCTACAATCGAACCAGGGGTGTCTACGAGACGAGTTATAAAATTTTCCTGTCTCGGTTTTTTTTTTTTTTTTTTTAATCTCATCTCGTAAAATAAACAGAACAATGTTGATAAATCATTATACAAACGTGAAAAGTTGGTCTAAAAGAGTCAAACTTATAGAGTTTATAGTTTTTGGAAATGTTCTTCATAGATTGGGTTCTTCTTGACACGGTTGCGTTTTTTTAAAATTCTTTTAGCGTTACAGGTCGACTAGATCGTTTTTTTTTTTTTTTTTTTTTTTAATATTCCTCATTCCTCATTGCACCGTGCGAGTCAGGCTGTATTTAAGCAAATGCCGCCACTGGTTTGTTACTAAATTAATCTACCAAGACTACTGTTTGCACTATTTCCAAAAGTTAAGTACAGTAGACTATCGACTATTGGGCGTATTTATATATGTGATATACACGGGGGTGGATAAAAAAGTAATACCTATAATTTTGTTCCTAAAGAAAGAGTCGTAATTGAATTTCTGGTGAAAGAAGATTGTCTACCTATGGAAATCCATATTCGCTTGAAAACTGTTTATGAGGACGCTGTAATGGACATCAGTAATGTGTGGCATTGGGTGACAAAGTTTCGAAACGAGGAAACAGAAATTCTAGATAAATCGAGAAGCGGTCGGTAAGACATTAATCACAGATGCAAATCGAGAACGTGCTGATGAATTGATTTGAGGAGACAGGCGCGTTACAGTTCAAAATTATTATTATTATTATTATTATTATTATTATTATTATTATTATTATTATTATTATTATTATTATTATTATTATTATTATAAGTATTCTGCCTTTCGGCAGGTCCTCGGATTAATGAGGATTTTTTTTTTCAATTTTAGATTTTGGCCAGGAAATGTTTCTTCCACTTTTGTCGATCTTCAGCTTCCTCTTTTAACTCCCAATATTTTCTCCTATCTTTCAAATCATCGATCAGCTGTGTTCTTCTTCCTATTCCTCGCTTCCCTTCCATCTTTCCTTCTATGGCGGTGTGAAGAAGACAATTTCTTCGCAAGATGTGTCCAATCCAATTGGCCTTTCTACGAAGGATGGTGGCTAGAAGTCTCCTCTTTTCTTTTATCCGTTTTAAAACATCTTCGTTTGTTGCTCTCTCTGTCCATTTTATCTACTCCATCTTCCTCCAACACCACCTTTCGAAGCTCTCCAAATATTTTCTCTCTAACTTCCAAAATGTCCAAGTCTCTGAACCATACAGTCCAATGCTCCATATATAGCACTTGACCAACGTCTTCTTAAGTCCAATATTGAGCCTGCTTGTTAAGAGTGATCTTTTCTTGTTGAACTGATTGTTATCATTTGGCCCCTTCTGACTTTAATCTGTTTGGATTTATGAAAGAGAAGTTACGTGGTTTCAGATTCAGTGATTTGGATGAAGTTAAAAACAGCTTTCTAGTCATGGGTGCAGAAGCAAAACCATGAATTTTTACAAAATGGTTTTGATGCCTGGTTTCGACGACGACGACGCAAATGTGTTCTAAACCATGGAGACTACATATAATAACTAGTTGGAAATAGTGCAAACAATAGTCTTAGTAGATTAATTTAGTCGCAGGACCAGTGGCGGCTCGTGGCGCAAACTGAAGTGACCATTTTCCAGAAGGCTTCCAAGCATAACATTCTGAAGGATCACAGGATATGCCTGTGTCTTATTTGGTTGGGTTGCGCAAAATTAATGCAGGAATTCGGGTAATTTTACTTTGACACATACCACTGGCCATAAAACATAATGGCTGTATGCCTTGTTAATATCATTCGAAAACTTACGCTTAACACTTTGTAGATATATGCGTCATAGCAAGTATATCTGTGCGTTGGTTTATTTTCATCTCTGAGAAGATAGAAAGACAAAGCGAGATACTCGTAAAATCTACTTTAAATGCAGTCGCAGAGAGCCCAAACAATTCGAAATATTAAGGTTTAAATTAACGCAATGTGTGCGAACATACAATGGAAGGTTTAGTTCCGAAAATGTGTGTCGTGATGACTTACATTTGGAGGATACGAAAAATCACTAAGTTGTTCGATTGATGACTACGGGTTCAAGCTGATGCCCGAAGCAGATCTGCGGAAAACGACACGAGAGGATACAGGGAAACTAAGCATTGATCATGAAAAACAAAGAGCATTTTAAAGAAATAGATGTTTGTCACAGTTTTCCTTTTAACTTTTTTTTCTCCCTTAGATAGATACTACATAGTAAGCAGTATATGTGTGTTTCAGTTACAGAAATATATTTTATATTGATTTTACAATGCTATTATTCAAGTTAATTCTCTCGTCTGTTCACTGAACACTTAACCGAATTCTGTAAGTATTTTTGAACTTACATTTGCAATTTAGGTATAGTTCTAACCAATGTTCGAAAAACCTTCTTCTGGCCTAGGCACCAGTTCTGACAACCAAGCGTCATAATAACACAAATGTAAATTGATACATTGCTCTACATGTTTTGGCCGTAAGTTAGGAGGCCACTCCGTGGAATGGAGAGACGTGTGGTAACCGTATCTTAGAAACTAAAGAAAACCAACACCATTTCTTACACTGATCCCAATTATAGCAAGAGGTATGAATGCTGCCACTGAAATTTAATAAAACCTCCCATTTGTAGCAAGATATTCATCTGCTTTCATTTGTAATAGAGATATATAAAGTACAACTGGCGAAAAACCAGGGAATGGAAGTTTATAGATGGACTAGCCTTCGGCTTGCTGGGAGCTCGACTCCCAGCTCCCCAAGTTTGCTCGGCCTACGGCCTCAAACCTCTTAAACCTACAATTCTACGAAATTTCGTGTTTATTTTCCTTTCAACTATCTAGAACAGCGTTTCCCAACCTTTTTCAACTTGCGGCACACTACGAGTGTTATTTGGATTCTCGCGGCACACTTATAGATATTATTATTTGTAAATATAAAACACAGTGGTATTTTTTCTGTGATTATTGATCTCCTCACAGAGAAGAAAGCTCTTTCACTGTTTTTCCCCCTTGAGGTGGTGGTCATTATGCTTATTTTTCATTCTAATTTAAAAATAGAAAACAATTGCAATGAAATATTGGACTCTGGTTTCTAAAAATACGCTTTCTTTTTAAAAACTGTATTCAACCTTTTACTAAGAAGGAAGATCACTAAATAACGAACAAACAAACAAATCTCTTTTACTTTTAAAACACAAATGTAGGTAATTTGTCGAAAGGATTGAATGATATTTTAAATTTCCAAGTTACGAAATAATCTGCAACAATAAAGAAGCAATAATGGTCATAACAATTATAACAAATACTTTTTTCAATATTAGAAATGTACAGAACAGTAACCTGGTATGAAATTTAAAATTGTAGATTCATAGTAGAGGTTCATAGTGATGTGAAATACAAATATACTTTTTTCCCTGCGTTTTGCAATTTTATTGCTATAAAATTAATAAATTTGTTTCGATTCCTCGCGGCACACCAGCAGCCCATTCACGGCACACCAGTGTGCCACGGCACACCGGTTGGGAAACGCTGATCTAGAAAATATAATTTTGTATCCCAAGAAAACTCCCATTTAAATAATTATTCCAATCCCAAGTACCTAAAATTTGATATTATAGGTAAAAAATAATTAAATAACATGGGGAATTTCTTTATTCCCCTTTTAGACCCCCTAAAAATTTAAAAAAATGTTTTGGCAATTTTCCTGTGGATTAGTTCCGGAAAGCTATAATCATGCCAAATTTGAACTTCTCACGTCAACCGGAAGTACCCCTTTATTTTATGCCAATCAGTTCATGTAGTTTATATATAGTTAACAAATTGCAGAATTACGGGAATTAAAAGGTCTGGAGACGGAAATTATTCCCTGGAAACAAGGATATCTGGTAAGCGTAATATACACATTGAATGGTTACTTGATTTTAAAATAACCTCCAGAGAAGAAAAAACCGAGACACACAGTCCTTGGCGCAGAAACATATTGTATAGACTATTGGTTACTCCTTCAGGCAATCCAAGTACAGGAAGATATTCATTTTGAATTAAAGTGTTGTCAGGTCCACGCTTGTGATTAACACCAAATGCAAATGACATTATCAAAATGGGAACACGATCACGTAACTGTATTTTCGAGTAATAAAGAAACTGAAAAGATTTTTTTTTTTGACGAAGGGACAGCCAATGACATCATGAATAGCAAATGTTGTTTGTGAGGACATTGCAGAACAAAGTGATAAATGCATTTGCAATAGTCTGCAAAAACATGCGGTCGCATTGACATAAATTTTTAACGTTTGGTGCACCACCCAATATTCTTACTACATGGTGTGAACACAGAACCTGATGCAACGGAATGAAGATATCATTTGCATATAGAGCACATATGATGTTGTTTTGGGAGTTTGCTGGTTCCCGTTCTTTTATAAGTCTAAATAAATCGATTTAACATCTTATGTGAGGAGAAGAACTATTGAAAAAAAAAAAACTCCGTTAAGGTTGTGGGTGTAGCTGCTCCAGAATTATTGATGAAGCGTGCGGCAGTATATCTACTGTGTTCTGTTCTTCCGGGTAACATATGTCATATACCATGCAGAGATAAACAATACAAAGAACAATTCGTGCATATCTGGTGTAGAAGAGACTTCCAAATCGGGAAGAATGGAAAAAACAGATCACAAAGAAACGCTGCATATGGGAATGATAATTAAATCCGAGGATTCGTAGCTAAGTAAATTGATGAAATGGGAGGCCGAGTGGCAAAATAAAATGTAAAAATGTTCATTTAATGAGGCATTTTTAAAATACGTAATGATATCGTCATCATAGGTGTTCCACCATCATTGACAGACTAAATTTAAGTTCGGCGTGGTGGCTCAATGCTAAAGCACTTACCTCTGGTGCTAGGGACCCCTGGTTCGAATTCAGGCCACGTGATTTTGTGGTGGACAACACTGTGTCTGTGAGTGCTCTCAGAGCTCACATTTTCATTAGGCGCAGGGTTGCTTAAAAATCTATTTAAATGAAAGAGGTACGATATGAAAATAAAATGTAATGTGTGAATTTTACGTCCTACGATTATGGCTAAAGGAGATGGTGGTGGTGAGAAATGAATGAAATGATGGAATGAAGAAAGTGGGAGGAAACGAGAGAACCCCGAGGAAACTCACGCACACGGTGTTTGTCCACCACAAAGTTCACTTGGCGCGAGCTGGGATCGAACCAGGGACCCGATGCACCAGAGGTGAATACTCTACCACTGAGCCACCGCGGCCCTTGCGATATGAAACTAATGAGAACTGCATATTGAAATACCAGTAAAATACAAATGCAACAAAACCTGCATATTGAAATACAATTAAAATTGAAAGCTAATGAGACACCTAAGCATGGTGTAATTTCACTAGTAGGGCAATGTCCAGTTTTTGTAATATGAATGAACTGACCAAAAGTTGGTTTTTAATACATTTGCTTTTAGGAAAGTTACTGTATCCACTATATACAAGAAATTGATTCTACTATTATAGAAATAGATAGATATCGTGAGATCTCCGCAATAGGTATATTAAAAATCATCCCATACAAGTTTATTACAAACCAGAAATTATAAGGGGGTTGCTGGTAAGAAGATGTGATAAAATAGGGTTCGTGATAGGAATTAGATTGAGAACCACTGGTTTAATCTATACTCTTTTTATGCAAGCATATTCCATTTTTAATTACTTTTACTATTTTCCTAAGTAGGACAGCTGGGGGTGAGGACAAATTGGTGTCCACCTCCTCCCAAATGGAGTTCGTCTGTTGTGTGTTGTTAATGCTTGCACATTCTGAAAGAAGACTTCCTCTGAAAAAGTCATACCCTTCTCCTGAAACAACTTACTGGCTACTTGCTACTTCTAACTCTCCTAATATTTCTCTAATGCACATTATGCAATGGCCTTCTTTTGTGGATATCCCTGCCTTAGAAAGGGTGGCATTTAGGGGGTCAGAAAGGCAATTCCCCCCTGAGTTTTAGAAAATAAATGAAACGAAATCTTTCTGTTCAGCGTCCCACGATTATGCCCTTTAGGCTAAGAGAGAGAGATGATTAAGAGTCTTTATCCCGGCGAAATTAAAATACCGCTAATTTTACAGTAATTATGTGATATCTTCAAATAGATAAAAGATAATTGAAATATGGAACAAGAGCGCCCTAGACAATAGTATTTTGCGTGAGGTACCGTTATCACAAGTCACCTAGTGGCTTTCCGTTTTCAGCTGTTTAGAAACGCGAAAATAAATGCCGATTTTCAAAATGGCTCGAAATCGAAAGCAGATAAGTGAGTCGTGATAACGGTTTCTCATGTAAAATGATATTGTCTAGGGCACTCTTGTTCCATATTTCAATTATCTTTTATCTATTTGAAGATATCACATAATTACTGTAAAATTAGCGGTATTTTAATTTCGCCGGGATGAAGACTCTTAAGGCAATTGAAAGATGATGGAAAAATTGGTGAAATGAAAATGTGGGATTACCCCCGAGAAAACCCACAGACACGATGTTGTCCACCACAAGCTTACCTGGTCGGGGATCGAACCAGGGACCCCAAGCACCAGAAGTAAGCACTCTACCACTGAGCCTTAGGATAATATCAGACCTCTTGGAGGTGATTCCAAATAACCATTTAGAAAAGTTACTAAAGACAGTGCATTTTAAATTCATCCAAAAGGAGAAAATAATAAAATTCCCTACGAAGAAGAAAATGATGTTTTGATGGATTAAAATGAAGAAACCAGGAACTAAAAGCATTGAACTCAATCTTAACCTTAGCAAAAGCGCCCAATGCTTTTAGTGTTACTTTAGTTTCATCATTTTAACTCACCAAAATAGCGTTTTCTCCTATGTAGCTCATTTTTATTTTTTCTCCTTTTTCGGATCAAAAGTCTAATATATTTAAATCCAAAAATTTTCTTGTACGCTTTATATCTGGAGAACTACTCACAGTGTAGCCAAACCCAAACTATCACTTAATTCAGTATGATGTGCTTATCCCGTAAAAAAAAAGTACGAAAACTCGATTTAGGAGTCCTTCAAAAATTTTGTGGCCCCTGATCCAAAAACTAATTATTGGCCAAGATCGCAATCTTTTGATCCATTTTTTTTGGATCATTCCTAAACTGTTTGTTCTTTTGTAAAATTTATGGGTAATTAATTGATTTCGTTAAGAATGTTCACTCATTCTACACGCATTATTTATCCCGATTATCAAATATTCTGTTATTACGGAATTTCTCGTCGCGACAGTAGCCGCAATAGTTGAGCTATTTCTGTAATATAATGTAATTGTCATAGCCAAAGAAGCTTCAACAATAAAATATCACTCTTAACTACCAGCCTTAATATTGGACTAAGGAAGAAATCGGTCAAGTGCTATATTTGGAGCATTGGACTTCATGGTTCAGAGACTTGTACATTACGGAAGTTAGAGACGAAATATTTAGAGAGCTTTGAAACGTGATGTTGGAGGAAGGTGGAGAAGATAAAATGGATAGAGTGAGTAACAAATGAAGATGTTTTAAAACGGATAGGAGAGAAGAGGACATTTCTAGCCATCCTCCTTCGTAGGAAGGGCAATTAGATTGGACACATCTTGCGATGAAATTGTTCATTTCTCCATAGAAGGAAAGATGGAAGGAAAGTGAGGAATAGGAAGAAGAAGAATACAAGTAATCGATAATTTGAAAAATAGAAGAAAATGTTGGAAGTTAAAAGAGGAAGCTGAAAATTGAGAAACATGGAAGAAACATTATCAGGCCCAAACTGAAAATTGAGAAGAAGAAAAGAAGAAAACCTGATTAGTCCCAGGACCTCCCAAAAGGCAGAATACTTAATATAATGTAATCGCTAATTATCGCCCCGATCTCCGCCACTAGATACTATACAGTAATTGTTCGTTCCACGCTGTTTGTCTTTTTGTAAGTTCGTACTTCCAGATTGTTCGTATGTGCACTTATCACAGGGCAGTTCTTCTACGTGATCCGTGCGTTGTGTGTACTGTGTTGTGTACCAATTTTATTGAATGGAGAAGTGTACAAAGTTTTTACTATTTGTTGAGAGAGCATTGCAAACACACTTTCTGAGCACCTTATTTTTTTCTCTCCCCCTCCCCCCCTTTCAGTGCACTTGAAAAGAATGATGAACAAACACTTAACTACGCCAATGTCAAGGAGAAGAGTGAACAAGTTCAAATCCCGCAACCTTCCTCTGCCGGAGGTCAATTTTTGCAGATGAAGCATTCGACCAAACGCTTCTCAAATTGCACCTAACGGTCGCCCTGACATCTCTATACACTTCTTCTGCTTTTCTTGTTTTTGCTTTTAACGCTTGTTGGTGTCCACTTACACAGATTTGCCTTCTCTCTAAACAAGGCATAAAACAATTATTTTCCTGTTATTCTTCTCGCAGGATGGACAACGTTTGTCAAATAGTTATGTCATTGTAAAAAGTTGTTTACTAGTCCTTTGGTCTACAAGACCCGGAATCAAAGTAGTGCCTTTAGGATATGTGCAATGTTTGGAGATAAACAAGTGTGATCTATTAGCGCATTGTTCTTTTTCTTCGTAACGTAAAGTGCTTATTATGTTCTTTAGTGATGTGCATATGGTGTGCGAAATGTCACTTTGCGTTTAGGATAAGAATGTGAACTCAGCTGAACTATTGGCTAATAACGTTGTATTTATGTCTGGATCTGAGAGATTGAATCCTATTAAATCACCCTGATTTATTTTAAGTTATTTTAGAGAAGATTTATTTTAAATTATTTTAGAATCCTATTAAATCAATCTGATTGATTTTAAGTTATTTTAGAATCTTATTAAATCAACCTGATTGAGTTTAAATTATTTTAGAATCTTATTAAATCAATCTGATTGATTTTAAATTATTTTAGAATCCTATTAAATCACCCTGATTGATTTTAAATTATTTTAGAATCCTATTAAATCACCCTGATTGATTTTAAATTATTTTAGAATCCTATTAAATCACCCTGATTGATTTTAAATTATTTTAGAATCCTATTAAATCAACGTGATTGATTTTAAATTATTTTAGAATTCTATTAAATCAACGTGATTGATTTTAAATTATTTAAGAATCCTATTAAATCAACGTGATTGATTTTAAATTATTTTAGAATCCTATTAAATCAACCTGATTGATTTTAAATTATTTAAGAATCTCATTAACTCAGCCTGATTGATTTTAAATTATTTTAGAATCTTATTAAACCACCCTTTTTGTTTTAAAATTATTTTAGAATCTTATTAAACTACCCTGATCGATTTTAAATTATTTTAAAATCCTATTAAATCACCCTGATTGATTTTAAATTATTTTAGAATCCTATTAAATCACCCTGATTAATTTTAAATTATTTTAGAATCCTATTAAATCACCCTGATTGATTTTAAATTATTTTAGAATCCTATTAAATCACTCTAATTGATTTTAAATTATTTTAGAATCCTATTAAATCAACGTGGTTGATTTTAAATTATTTTAGAATCCTATTAAATCAACGTGATTGATTTTAAATTATTTTAGAATCCTATTAAATCAACCTGATTGATTTTAAATTATTTAAGAATCTCATTAACTCAGCCTGATTGATTTTAAATTATTTTAGAATCTTATTAAACCACCCTTTTTGTTTTAAAATTATTTTAGAATCTTATTAAACCACCCTGATCGATTTTAAATTATTTTAGAATCCTATTAAATCACCCTGATTGATTTTAAATTATTTTAGAATCCTATTAAATCACCCTGATTGATTTTAAATTATTTTAGAATCCTAAATTACCTTGATTTATTTTATATTATTTGATCGACCGTATTGGGATTGTCTATTACATAAACAGTTTTATCTATAGTTTTAAGTGAAACTATAATTATATATATAATATTTACGCCGTGAAAGTGTAATTTCAAAGTTAATTCAAACTCACAAAATTCATTGGGTGCTCAGCACCCATTAAAATCCCCTAATGGAATGCTTGAGCCCCAGGAGCACTCATGTAGTCGGCGCCTATACCAATAGCTGCCGTTTGCATCCTTAATAAGGTATTAATGAATGTTAGGAATGAGATGGAGTTACGTGAATGGAGATTTAGATATATCTAACAAATACGAGGGGGTATCGCAAAGTTTTAATTATCATAGTAAAAATCCAGATACAGTGATTATTGTGATTTGTAGTTGTTAACCCCTCTCTATGTAGTCACAACCCAGATTTATACATTTCTCCCAGCGTTCCTTCACTTTACGAATACCGTCATTGTAGAAGTGTACACATTGTGCTTTAAACACTCTTCCACCTCATGAATGACGTCATCTGTGTTGTCAAAATGGCGAACATGCAAAGGAGTCTTCATTTGAGGGAATAAGAAAAAGTCACTGGGTGCGAGAACGGAAGAATAAGGCGGATGTTGCAATACCTGGGAGCCAAACGTCCTTGCTTTGTTGACAACAATTTGAGGTGAATGAGCTGGTGCATTGTCAGCTAGGAGAAGAACGCCTTTCGAGAGCATGCAATGACGTTTCGTTTTCAGAGCATCGCGTAATTTATCCAGGAGATAGCTGTAGTATTTTCCAGTGACGGTTTGTCCTTTTCTTATTCCCAAACAACGGAATATTACGGTAATCTGTGAGTATTACCCCACAAGAATCCCAAACAACGGACAGCATGACCTTCTCCCCTGACTTTTACACCTTTGTCTTTTTGAGAGGGGAGGAATCGGAATACTTCCACTGCATGCTCATTGGTTTGGTCTCCGGATCATACTGATATATCCACGTTTCATCCATGTTTATCAGACACACGAAAAATCCTCTTCATCATCTATTAACAACGTTAACATCTGTTACGCAAGGTCACACCGTGCATGCTTCTGAAAAGGTGTCAGCAAACGAGGAACCCAGTGCGCGGATACCTTAGACATGTGAAGTTCGTCATGGAGAATTTTCCATACACCACCACAACTGAGACGAGTCTCATTCATAATCGTTTGGATGGTTACACATCTGTCTTTAAGGATTAAACACTAAATTTTCTTCACAGTTGCGGATTGTCCGTCAGGAATGGTGTTCCAGGTCTTGGGTCGTCTGTGAGGGACACATGACCAGTTTGGAATTTTCTTTTTCCATTTTACAATGGTGTCATAAGATGGACAATCATTCCCATATACAGCCTTCATCTCGTCATCAATTTGTCTGGCATTATTACCCTTCAAATGCAGGAACTTTATCACACTGCGAGCCTCAATATTATCCATCTTGCACTTTGGTCACTTTTGGCACACCCTGTAAAAAAATAACAATTATTAGGATCTAATTTCCGTAAGATCATGCACGCAAGAACTAAACATAACATTTACAAAATTTCATCATCTATATATTAAAATGCTACACTGAGAAAATCCCATTCTCCGGCAGCGGTATATTGTACATATATATGGAATCCTCTTGCTTACTACAGAAATAAGTACGAAGCATACGTTATCCGTATACTATACATACGCACAGCTCTTAGATGTTACATCATGCCGTTGCATGATGTCTGATATCTAATAGTATTCCCTATATTACATACATACAGGGTATATGTACAGTGGTCGAAGTGAGACGGTATGCGGTGGTATGCCATACCGCCTTTGGTTTTTCAGTGGTGAAGACATGCCGTCTCTGGTTTTTTAATGAATAAAACATATCGTCACTGGAAATTAGATGCTGAATACCTTTAATAAATCCATTTTATACACAGTAATTGACGAATAGTTTTGCACGTAAAAAAAATCTTATGTAGAAATAATTTCTAAGTTGACTACACACATTTTTCTCATCTTTTGTTTTTTAAAATGATGTATCTTCAAAGAAATTCACCTAGTTTATATTTTGGTGTGCCATATTGAACTGTTTCTTTGCTACGTATGTGTGTGTGTGTCTTCTTGCCTTAATGCATATAAACACCGTGTTTTGAACATGGGCAGATTTAGGAGTTGTTTGCTGTGGAAGCGGACCTTCTGGGTGTTTGAAATACCCCACAGTCGAGTGAGGAAACCTGAAGTTTTCCCGCAGAAAATTGTTAATATCCTCATTCGGTTTTTGAGCATTTTCGTGTATAATTTTCTATAGTACAACAAAAGGGGATATTTGTTTTCAGAAAAGTTTTTTCGGGGGATCAAAGTCTCTCCATATCCTCCCCCCTAGTGTTACTACAGAGAAGCTCTCCTTTGGTTTTTAGTCAGTACGTAAGTAGAAATGCAATCTCTTAAGCAACATACCCTCATTGCGTTTCAACATTTAGGTAGCCAGAATGTCGAGTCAAAATCATAATAAAGCATACCGCCTCTGGTTTATCTCCACTTCGAACACTGTATATGTATGTTACCTTCGTCAGCTATATGTTATATACGTCCATTTGTATGTGAGATCCTACATACGAAAGTACGTATAGATGGAACATTTATACAGAAAATACTTAAAAACACGCGTTTTGTTTTCAGTTATACGTTTGCTGTACGTTAAGTCCAAAAAGCTATAGGATTTACAAATGTAACATACGATTTTACGTATGCCACATACATTTTTTTCTCAGTGTAGGTTTAATATTTGTCCCTAATCCTTTTGACAATGAGATCTCGAAACCCACAAGTGCTAGAAACGTGCCGTTTTTGTTGGTCGATTTCAAATTTTGAGTAGATTGTCCAGTTCTAATTGTACATAATTTTAAAAACCGTGGCCCTTATTTCTTTATTACAGTTTTAGGGGTACACTGGAAGTAACTAAAATTTTAAAAGAAGTAAAACATCATATCCTATGGGTTATATATTTTAACACAACATTATTGTATATAGGGGTTGTATATTTATCAGGCGTTTGTTTCATGGCCAAATGCTAATGAAAAATGAAGGATAACCATTTCTCAACTCTAAGATTGTTTGAAGTGTTTGGCCAATGAACGCCATATGTCATTGACATTATAATTAATTTTGTATGTAATGTATTTTCTTATTACATAGCGCATGCAAGAAGAAAGAAGATACTGATCGTACATGAATTAGGAACTCCAACTGCAAATAGGCTCAATCTTGTAAACGATGCGAGATATTGGAAAACCACAATCGTAAAAATCTCCCCTTTATGATACCGCTCGCCGATTTTTATTAAGACGTCTGTAAAGGGACATGTCCAGATGTCGTGAGGAATATCAAGGAAATTCCTGCTCATATGTGAATGATGCGTTGTGTAGAGAGCGCAGATTCAGATAGTCATATCTTACTAACTTCCTGGTGTATGATAGCCGTTCGTAAGTTCTACCATCTCAACTATCTCTCTCCAATATCTTTAATTCAATTTAATTTTAATTTCATTTATATTTTTAAAAATATTTACAACTTGAAACTCTGGATTCTCGGTAGTGTCAACTTTAAATGTAAAGTACACTGAGAAAAATCCGTTCTCCGGACAGCGGTATATCGTGCAAATATATGGAATCCCCTTGTTTACTACAGAAATCAGTACGGAATATACGTTATCCGTATGCTACATAGGCACTGCCTTTAGATGTTACATCATGCCGTTGTAGGATGTCTGATATCTAACAGTCTTCCTTATATTACATACATATATGTGTGTTACCTTCGTCAGCTATATGTTATATACGTCCATTTGTATGTGATATCCTGACCGTCTATATTGTTTCATACGGAAAGTACTTATAGATGGAGCATTTACACAGAAAAAAACATGCGTTTTCAGTTATACGTTTGCTGTACGTGAAGTTCAGAAACTACAGGATTTACAAATGTAACATACGATTTTACGTACACCACATACATTTTATTTTCTCAGTATATTCACCGCGGAAAACCATCAGAAGCAGGAAAACATTAGATTGCAATGTAAAAGTAGATAAATTACAGTTTATCAGATGCTTAAGCAACTAAATGAAGAAGCGGTTTCCTTTTGGATGTTACGTGTGTTTCTTCTGTAAACAAATGCTTCATTTGTTTAACCAGAAGTTTACCGTAAGTGTGTGTGTGTGTGTGTTATATGTGCATATTAGCAAATGTAGAAAAAAAAAATAAATAAGAATGTTGTATGAATCTACAATATGTATGTGTATTTTGTGAACAGTGTAGTACATTCCAAAGGATTATCCTGTTCGAGGGGAGGGGAAAAGATGGGAAGTTGCTGGTTAATAATTAAAGAAAACCAAGTCCTCTTGAAAGAAATTATAAATCTGCATTCCTTGTGTGAACGTGACCCTGAAAAACTGGGACGGTAAGTCACGCGCCCATGATAATACTTCAGGACTTCTATAGTGTAATGATTACAATATATAATTACGTTAAGTAGCTGTTTATTCCACAACAATTTCATGTCGAAAAAAAATGAATAATAAATGTGGGAATCCTGTGTTATTTTAAGGATCGCGTACGGATTTCGCACCTATTTCGTATGCGTTTTACTTTTAATCGAATGCAGAATTCTCAGAGTAATATCCAGGGCTGGATTAACCCATCTGGAGACCCAGGGCTAGAAAATAATGTATCGCCCGTATTGACATCACCTAATACATTTCTTTGAAAGTACAGGGGTAAAGTTAAGAGAATATGTTTTTTATTTTTGGTCATATTTTATTTTATAATGGTGATTTTATCTTTATAATTTTTTTATATTGCTAATTGAGATTTTGAACAGCTTCCCCTAAGCCTCCCCCTTAATCCGGCCCTGGTCATACCTTAATACTGTATTACTGCATACTTTCACTGAAAACTATTGATACTTGTGTACTTTCGAGTGAAAAATGCACGAGAAGAAAGTTTAGTAACCGTCAAGAAAACGAATCCGAGTTACCGTTTCATAGACCCCTCCCTGCCGAAAAAGTTATTTCTGGATGTCTGTTCGGCCGTCCCGATGTATCATATATATATATATATATATATATATATATATATATATATATATATATATATATATATATATATATATATATATATATATATATATATATATATATATAATACACCAGTAGATGTATGTGTAGTGACCGTATCGTTCAATTTGCACCCATAAATAACTCTATGGCCTATGGAACCCGGAGGTTCAATGCCGCGTTCATAAAAACTCTAAATTGACTTCTATTCTTAGCCAACTGGATCCAGTTTCTACGTTGTATTCCTATTTCTGCGAGATTCATCTTAATATTGTCGTCCCATCTGCTCCTAGGTCTTCCTAATAGTAGTTTTCCGGTTAGTCTTCCAGTTAAGATTTTGAAAGTGTTCATACTTTCTTCCATTCTAGCTACATGACCCGCCCACCTAAGCCTCCTAGACTTGATGATCCTAACAATGTTGGGTAAACCGTATAAATTATGTAGTTAGTTTCTCGTTATGAAGTTTCCGCCATTCCTCATTTCCGTTCCTCTTGGGTCCGAATATTCGTCTCAGGATCTTGCTCTCAAATACTTTCAGTCTATGTTCTTCTTTCAGAGTAAGCGATCATGTTTCGCAACCATACAGAGCAACAGGCATGATTATCGTTTTATATATTTTAAGCTTCAAATTGCTCAACAGAATTCGCGACGACAAGATATTTTGAACTGAATATTAATACGAATTCCTTGCTTTTAGTCATTTAATTTCTTCATGGATATGGTTTTGGTCTGTTGATTTTGATCCTAAATATTTGAAAGTGTCTACTTTGTCGAAAGTATTATTTGATGTTTTGACGTATCCATAATTTGCAGTACAATCCCGGCAAATTTCCATGTATTTAGTTTTTCCTGTATTTACTTCTAAACGCATGTCCCTGCAAGCGTTGAATAAGGGGTCTGCATTTAGACAAATTGTAAACTTACATTTTAGCACAAGAATTGTATATGATTCCATAGGGTCAGTTTTCAATATATTTTTTTTACTTCCAAAATATAGTTAGTTTACTGGAGGGTGAAAATAAAAAAGAAAGTGCAAATTTCTCACATATAGAGCTAACACATTTGTTCATATAGTGTTTTATAATTTAGTATTTCATTTACAACCGAATAATATGGTATGTTATTTTTCTCGAATAAATCCAGAAAAGGTAGAGAAACGTAACTTCTAGGTAAGAGATTCTTAACCTTTTACACTGGCATACCACCAAAGCATTACCGCCGTAAGTCCTACATTTCACTAACAGCGGCTCGCGTACCACCAGTGGTACGCGTACCATAGGTTGAGAAACAATGTTCTAGATTAAATTTTACAAAAATGTCAGGGCGTAAATTTTGTACATAGATTTACAAAACGAGGACTAGAAACGCTTTTCGAGACGAGAAAGAATTTGAGAGTCGAGACGAATCGTGAAGGCAAAAAATTATTTCCCGTTTTGTCTCGTCTTTCCCGTTTTGTCTCTCTCTTGGGCTACGCTTATTGTGAGACATTAAAAAATACTATTTTTTAAATACATTTGCCCTCGAATCTAAGCACATGCTATTTTTTTCGAGGCAAAATTTCGCCAAAAAGAATTGCGCATTGCATTCGAATAAATACGGTATTAATCACTTTGAATAGTAAAGAAAGATCTTTAGAAATCGAACCCGGAACTATATGCACAGAACGCGAGAATCAATGCTAGTGCATAACAGCAATAGAGACATAGTTTCTTGTTGAAATGAATAAACAAGATTTTGAGTGCAGTGTGTGTGTGTGTGTGTTCATGTGCATATCAGTAGACACAGTTATTCGTGTGTTATTTCTGCCTCGAAGTGTAACTGTATCAGCTGCTGTTTGGTCTCAATGCATCGCATCTTTTGAACAGCGTACTGATTCCAATAGAAGATTTGTCAAGTGTTTTCGTTTAACGACTTAATTTGTTATTCGTTTTTGTTATTATTTTTACAAATACTTACACCAATGGAGTCTCTCTCTCTATCTCCTTTTTTTTTTTTTTTTTTAATGTAAAGCATCTGTTCTATGTGCAAGCACGTGTATCGTTCTGATAAATGATAATATTAATACGTACTAACGGAAGGACTGTGTTCCCACGAGGCTGTTTAGATGAAAAGTAGGTGGATAGATGGATGTTATGAAAAGATTCAATGTCTTGTCGTTTTGCTTGTCGCCCGAGGGCCATATGTTGACCAGCTCAAATGCTTTGAATACCTTAGAATAACAATATTAAGGATCATTATCTAACCATATCATTTCCTGGCTTCACTGAGGTTCGCACACTGACTTAGGTACCGTTTGCTGTCTGTCTGCTTAAGTGACAATCTCATAAGATATCTAGTCATCGCGTCATACACAGTGTTGCACACTCAATGGTATTCTTCTTCCCGAATGAGAGTTTTGGTCAAATATTTACTCAAAATTCAGATCTATTATTTAAAAAAATTAGAAAGAAAACTAATTCCTGGTTCGTTATCATTATTAAGTATTCTGCCTTTTGGGCAGGTCCTAATGAGTTTTTCTTTCTCTTCAACAAACTTAAAAAAGCTCGTTACTAAATTCTCTCTCTTTCTCTCTCTCTCTCTCTCTCTCTCTCTCTCTCTCTGTGTGTGTGTGTGTGTGTATTATTTTCAATTTTTAGCCCTCCAATCGATGGAGCATCAAAAACTATTTTAAAGAAGTGATGGAATTTTTCGCGTCACTCTTACCGTTCCCGAGATATTGGCCAAAAAAGTTCCGATTTCGAGAAATTTAAGGAGCCATATCTCAGTATCCTTTAAATCATAGAGAGATGATATTTTGCGAATTTTTCAACTTTGAGTCTGTGTCTTCGTAAAACAACGTATCGCAGAACGTTTTAACAGAGGTCTTGAAACAAAACACATGGAAAAAATTTAGTACTCAAGGAAATTATAAATGGATAGATATATTACAAGAATTGTTTAATGAGTATAATAATAAAGTACATAGAACAGTTGGTATAAAGCCTGTAGAAGTTAATAAGAAAAATTAATTCTTTTTATGTTCGTTCTAGCAATGTTCTTGGAACATTCTCATGTGGTTTTCTTTTTTAACTTTAAGTTTCGACCTGAAAATGTTTCTTTTACATTTCTCTATCTTCATCTTCCTCTTTTAACTCCCAATATTTTCTTCTATTTTTCAAATCGTCGATCAGTTGTGCTCTTCTTCTTCCTATTCCTCGCTTTCTTTCCATCTTTCCTTCTATGGCGGTATGAAGAAGACAATTTCTTCGCAAGATGTGTCCAATGCAATTGCCTTTCTACGAGAGATGTTGGCTAAAGGTGTTCTCTTCTCTCCTATCTGTTGTAAAACATCCTCGTTTCTTACTCTCTTTGTTCATTTTATTTTCTCCATATTCCTCCCAACATCATATTTCGAAGCTCTCTAAATATTTCTTCTCTAACTTGTCCAAATCTCTGAACCATAAACTCCAATTCTCCCTATATAGCACTTGACCAACTTCTTAGTTAGTCCTATATTAAGCCTGCTAGTTAAGAGTGATCTTTTCTTGTTAAATGCTTCTTTGGCTATAACAGTTCTTGACCTGACCTTTATGGTGCAGTAAGCATCTCTCGTCAAAATACTTCCCAGATACTTCAAATGATCGATTTCTTCAAGTTCTCTTGGTTCTACTTTGACACGTAAGGGCGCGTACACTCGAGGTATTCTCATTTCTTTCGATTTTTCGACATTGATTGCCATTCCATGTAGTTTTCTTGTTTCTAGCAATTTTTATCTTATAAATTGGATTTTGGATTGTCATCTCATGAAATAGGATGAGTCTACCGCTTTTCGACCTGAAAAGTTACCTCACTAGAATTCTGTTTTGGTGAAACTCAATTTACGAAGATCTCTATTTTGGAAAAACGTGACTTTGCTGGATCCTACTTTGGCAAAGCTTAATTTAGCTAGACGTATTCTGTGAAAACTCGCTATTTACTCAATTTAACTAAGAATTAAGAAAACTCAATTTAACTAAATCCCTGCTTTGGAAAAATTCAATTTATCTAAATCATTATTTTGAGAAAACTTAATTTAGCTAGGTCTCTTTACTTTGGGGAAACTCAATATGACTAAATCACTACTTTGGAAAAATTTAATTTCTCTAGATCATTACTTTGGGAAACTTTAATTTAGCTAGATCTCTTTATTTTGGGGAAACTCAATTTAACTAAATCCCTGCTTTGGAAAAATTGAATTTATCCTGATCACTATTTTGGGAAAACGTAATTTAGCTAGATCTTTCTACTTTGGGGAAATTCAATTTAACCAGATATCTAAACTTTGGGGAAACCTAATTTAACTAAATCCCTGCTTTGGAAAAATTGAATTATCTAGATCACTATTTTGAAAAAAACCTAATTTAGCTAGATGTCTCTACTGTGGGGAAATTCAATTTAACTAGATCCCTGCTTTGGAAAAATTTAATTTATCTAAAACACTATTTTGGAAAAACTTAATTTAGCTAGATCTCTATGGGAAAATGTAATTTGGGAAAACTCATTAACTAGATCTGTCTTTTGGAAAATAATATTTTATTATGTTGTAGTTTTTATTGAAATCCAAGACAGCAACCAGGGGCTAGAGCTGAATAATATTCACCAAGTTATGGCATATACTGAGGGGATAATAGGAGAATAATAGAAAGAAATCCAGAGATATTAAACTTTTGCAGGGACATACGTTCAGAATTAAATGTAGAGGAAACTAAATACATGGGAATTCGCCGGAATCGTAATACTGCAAATTATGGATGCGTCAAAATATCAAATAATACTTTCCACAAAGTGGATACTTTCAAATATTTAGGGTGAATTTTAACATACCATATCCACGAAGAAATTAAATGTCGACCGAAACTTGGAAAATCGTGTTATTATTCTGTTCGAAATCTCTCGTCATCGCAATTTCTGTCGAGAAATTTGAAGCTTAAAACATATCAAACGATAATTGTGCCTGTTGTGCTGTATGGTTACGAAACAGAGTCACGTACTCTGAGTGAAGAACGTAGACTGAAAGTGTTTGAGAACAAGATCCTGAGACGAATATTCGGACCAAAGAGAAACGGAAATGGGGAATGAGGAAGCTTCGTAACGAGAAACTGATAGTTTATACGGCTTAGCAAACATTGTTAGAATCATCAAGCCTAGGAGGCTCAGGTGGGCAGGTTATATAGCTAGAATGAAAGGAACTAGTAACGCTTTCAAAGTTTTAACTGGATGTTCAATCAGAAAACGACAATTAGGAAGACCTAGACGCTGGTGGGAGGACAATATTCGCAGGAATAGGAGTACAAAGTAGAAACTGGAATGCAAATTCAGTTGGGTAAGGACAGAAGTGAATCGAGAGCTTCTGTGAACGCGGGATTGAACCTCTGGGATCCATAAGCTATAGAGTTCCTTGGTAATAAATTTTATTGACAGTAGTAAAACCAGTAACCTTTTCTTCAGAATGTTATATGACACAGATATTGTGTGTGAGAATATGTTGTAATTAATCTGTTGAAGATCATTGCTTTCTGGTAGGTAATCCTGGAAATCTTTTCAGTAAATTCTGTGAAAATTTAAATTTCGTTCAATGGCGATTCTTGGTGAAAATCACATCGGTAGATAAATTTTGTCGCAACATGTCAGGGGAAGAAAGTTTTATACAGCTTTAGAAATCTATATAAGAGTTAACATATTCGGAAACGTTCTTCCTTTACATTTTAGCGATAAAATTTAATTTTATACCAAAGTGACTTCTCTCAGAAGTCGCCACTGCACCTCAGTAGGTTAGTTATGTCGTAATGTGATATAGACATGTTTAGTATGGAGTATATATATAATATCAGTGATGGGGTTAATAAAAATGGCTTTTTGAAAAATTAACAGAAAATTCAATATTCTATCAAACCAGTTTCAATTTTTTACCGCTTTCCGTTTTCTATTTATAAAAGCGTTCGATTTTCTATGGAAACGGCGTTTTTTTTTTTTTTTTTTTTTTTTTTAGCAAAATCTTCTGGCTTTTTCGTTAACTTTCTTGAGAATGAATTCTAGAAGAACATTGAATAAATACCAGCTTTGGCGAAAATCACACTGATTTCAGTAAAATCTCAAAACACACTTGGAGAAAACGGATAATGGTTACCGTGCAAAATCGAATTCATCATCATAGGTGTTCTACTATCATTGGCAGGTCACTTGCTGCAACAGAGAAGCTTCCATACTCCACTGTCTTATGCTAATCGCTTCGTTGCCACGTACGGATTTTCTGTTTTGATATCGTCCATTAATTGTAGTCTTCTTCGCCCCTTCCCTGTCTTTCCTGCCACCATACACTCTAAAAGGTTCCTCATGACACCTTTCCTTCTTAGCCAATGTCCCAACCAGTTTCTCTTCCTCTTCTTAATAATAACTAAAATTGTTCTTTTCTCACTTACCATTTCTATCATCCTCACATTCGCTTTCCGCTCGACCCAGCTAATTTCCTCCATTCATCTCTACACCCAGATTTCTAAAACTTCCAGTCGTTTTTCCTCACTTTTTCGTAATGGCCATGTTTCTGCCCCGTAGCAGACACGATGCATTTTATGAGTGTTTTTCTCAACTCTGTATTCAGGGTCCCACAAAATATTTTCTTCCTCCTAAAGGCTTCTTTCACCATTCCTTTCCTTGCTTCTATTTCACGTTCGTAATTCATATCATGACTAATAATAGTACCCAGGTATGGAAAACTAGTCACCTGTTCAATTTTCTTCCTTCCTACTTCTATATTTGACATTGACCGGGTTTTGGGAAGGGTCAAACCGTTTTGGGGGAACACCGAAAACCCCCAAACGGAAAACCCAATCGTTTTTAGGTGAAATCCAAAAATGGTTTTGTTGATAAACGGAACCGGTTTTAGATAAAACCGAACCTGTTTTAGATAAAACTGAAACATCGCTTTCTCAGTTCTCTAAAATCAGATTTCCGAGTTTTATTATTATCCTAATGGTGTCTCTAGTTGAGCACATTGTTTGTTGTTATCAGTGAATAGGAAATGCAGAAGGGTTATTTGTAAAGAGGCGAATCGCCTCCTGGCCAAATAGTCTGTGCTTCGAATACAGAGCTTTATATCAATCAGAATAAAGCAGTGAAACAATTTATATGTTGGCCTATAACAAGGTCAATGGCGCCGATTTCCCAAACTTTATGTGGGTGGATATTAATGGCAGGACATGTTATATGTTTTCAGGGAATCTAGATATTTATTAATTGATTTCCTTTCAATTAAAATCTTTTATGAACATCGTCATAAAGAGCTTCTTTTTTCTTTCTTTCTTTCTTTCTTTCTTTTCTTTCTTTCTTTCTTTCTTTTTTCTTTCTTTCTTTCTTTCTTTTTCTTTTTTTTATTGTGGAACTGCCTTTGACTAGGCCAGAGACAGACAAAGAAATGGACGTATGGCAAGATAGCCCCCCCACTTTAGAAAATTGAAACAATGACTAGGTCATTCGTTTGTACTAAGTTTGTACCGTTTGTACCGAAAATATTTTCGTTTGTACCATTTTCCTTATAGGGTTACTTGAGAGGTCGACTGGGGAAGCTATCTTGGCGCCAAGATAGCCCCCCCGTATCACAACACAAAAAATTGGAATACACCATTCGAAAGCAAATCGTTTGTACCGTTTGTACCGAAAAAAGTTTTGTTTGTACCCTGATAGTATTCGAGAAACAGGGGATGACATTTGGGGGGGCTATCTTGGCGCCAAGATAGCCCCCCGGTATCACAGCACAAAAATTTGGAATACACCATTCGAAAGCAAATCGTTTGTACCGAAAAAAGTTTTGTTTGTACCCTGATAGTTTTCGAGAAACAGGGGATGACATTTGGGGGGGCTATCTTGGCGCCAAGATATCCCCCCGGTATCACAGCACAAAAATTTGGAATACACCATTCGAAAGCAAATCGTTTGTACCGAAAAAAGTTTTGTTTGTACCCTGATAGTTTTCGAGAAACAGGGGATGACATTTGGGGGGGGCTATCTTGGCGCCAAGATAGCCCCCCGGTATCACAGCACAAAAATTTGGAATACACCATTCGAAAGCAAATCGTTTGTACCGAAAAAAGTTTTGTTTGTACCCTGATAGTTTTCGAGAAACAGGGGATGACATTTGGGGGGGCTATCTTGGCGCCAAGATAGCCCCCCAGGTATCACAGCACAAAAAATTGAAATGCACCATTCGAAAGCAAATCGTTTGTACCGTTTGTACCGAAAAAAAGTTTTGTTTGTACCCAGACAGTTTTCGAGAAACAGGGGATGAAATTTGGGGGCTATCTTGTACGCAAGATAGGCCCCCTAATGTGTACTTTTTCCATGTCCATTAGTAAGTATTGTATGTCTATCCATTTGAATTGATGTGTATTTAGAATTCTGGTTGTGCCTAAAAAATAAAAAAAATGAATTTTTCAGTAATAACTCAACGTTAGAATTGAATCGGCGAGTGGGAAAACAGTGTGAGTCCAAAATAAACCATTTTGAAGTAAAGGCAAAAATAACACTAAAGATGGAGAACTACAAGTTGTAATGAAGAGCAGTGCAATTTGCAAGATCTTGCACGTTATAACAGAATGCTATAATGTCGACTGTACATTTGTGGCATTAACAAAAGAAAGTTATTTTTTCAAATATCTCAAAATGCGTTTTCTGAACTAGTAGTGATTTTCCACTCACCGATTCAATTAAATTTTCTCTATTTCTGCCCTTTTCCTTAAGTAAATACGTATTATTCAGCAATGGCCTATTCGCTTTCGTCTATTGTCCATGAAAGCGGCAAACTTCTCGAGCCGTTAATGTGACAGATATAAGCAGCTAATTTTTTCAGTTGGTGTAAAGCTGAAACGTGAAAGGACGCAGTTAGGTGAGCAAACATTTCATCTTTTAGTTTTCTTTGTTTAAGATTATTTCTGTAAATCCAGTATCTTTCTGAATTTGTACACACTTTGTTGTTATTTTTACGGTATTTATTTGCGGAAAAGGGCACAAATAGAGAAAATTTAATTGAATCGTTGAGCGGAAAAATACTACTAGTCCACAAAACGCATTTTGAGATATTTGAAGAAAGAACTTTCGTTTGTTAATGCCACAAATGTACAATCGACATTATAGCATTCTGCTATAACGTGCGAGGTCTTCCAAATTGTACTGCTCTTCATTACAACTTGTAGTTCTACATCTTTCGTGTTATTTTCCCCTTTAACTCAAAATGGCTTATTTTGAACTCACACTGTTTTCATACTCGCCGATTCAATTTTAACGTTGCGTTATTCCCAACAAGTCCTTTTTTTTTTATTTGGATATGTACAACAAGAATTCTAAATACACATAAATTCACATGATTAGACACATAATACTTATTAATGGGCATGGAAAAAGTACATATTAGGGGGGCTATCTTGGCGCCAAGATAGCCCCCCCAAATATCATTCCCTGTTTCTCGAAAAGTATCAGGGTACAAACAAAACTTTTTTCGGTACAAACGGTACAAACGATTTGCTTTCAAATGGTGTATTCCAATTTTTTGTGCTGTGATACTGGGGGGCTATCTTGGCGCCAAGATAGCCCCCCCAAATATCATTCCCTGTTTCTCGAAAAGTATCAGGGTACAAACAAAACTTTTTTCGGTACAAACGATTTGCTTTCGAATGGTGTATTCCAATTTTTTGTGCTGTGATACGGGGGGGCTATCTTGGCGCCAAGATAGCCCCCCCAGTTGACCTCTCAAGTAACCCTATAAGGAAAATGGTACAAACGAAAATATTTTCGGTACAAACGGTACAAACGTAGTACAAACGAATGACCTAGTCATTGTTTCAATTTTCTAAAGTGGGGGGGGGGCTATCTTGCCATACGTAAGAAATGGGGAGTATATAGCTTGGTTGCTTTTGCAAAAGCACATTTCAAACAAACAATTATGTTTTTAAGGTTAGAAATTTTAATTTCCATCTCAATGTTTTAATTGCTTATTATTTTTTTTGATAATGGCAAGTGAGATATATTTATTCTATTTTGTTTCTATCAAACTTTTTATCAAGATTATTTGTGTGGGTGCTGGAGCCCCACATAGTCGGTGCGCATGAACAAGGTACCCTCTGGGGGCGGTCGCTCCCACTGCTGCTCTCCGTGAATCTGCTAGTGTCAGTGAGAGATACTGTAGTTGAATGTAATGTTAAAAGAAATAGTTTTTTTTTTTCTGGAATCTTCCCATTTTTTTCTAAAAGAGATGAAACTATTATCTCGTATATTGGCAACACTTGTTCCATCACAGATGGAAACGTATTTTAAATCTGTGGGTAGAAGAATTATCAGTTAAGAAGTGTAAGGAAGTATAACACGAGAGCAGTGACAAGACAAGCCTTAAAGGAAGCTACATAACGGATCAACGCTTTTAAAAAGCCAACGATATTACCGTCATCACAATTGACCGCAGACTTCCAACTCTTTTGTCGAGAGCTTTGCATAACTCATTACAGCAGAAAAATACGGGCTAAGGTTACAAGGGTAATATTGTTAAAAGCCGTTGATTATGTTATTTCGCAAAGCACATTATTCGTACATCCTTTTCTCTCTTCTAAGCTTCGTTGGATGCTTTGTTGTACGATTACGGGTCTGTGGTTCACTCTGACCACATCAAATGTTGAAGACTTCTTCTTTTTAAATATGCGTTGTATAATTTGTCATTTCCTGATACTAAAAGATAACGTTACCTACATATGTTTCTTATTCTAGTGACACATAAGATATGTAAAATACTTTTTAAAAAAGTTTCAGATATTATTAACATGGAAAAATACTATGATTTGTATCTTTAGATAAATATAAATAAAGTATCAGTGTGACGTGTACACCGTCTGAAGAAGTTTTGATTGATGATGTGATGTTGTTTCAATTGCTTGTAATATTAATGTGGAAAGTGGTACAGGGTGTCCAATATACAATGCAACCCGGAGTTTGGAATAGTAGAACTCTTGAACCGGAAGCGGTACACAAATAATGGTTATACCAAAATAAAGCCTTGTTCATTTTTAAACTAGGAAGCAACGATTGAAGTATATTAGGAACCACACAGTGTTACCAGATGTAACTAAATCATTTTTTTTTTTTTTTTACAAATCATGTAAATTTACTCATAACTCATATGATGGATGTTCTGTCATTAATTTTCAGTTTGTTTAGTTGCAGTAGGTTAGAAACTATGGAGCAGAAAAAAAGATTTTTTCATTTCCACCGATAACTAATCGGGTGAGGCCTCTGTAAGGGGGAAGTAGGGAAATCGTAATTTTCATAAATTAACACTGTATATTAGCAACATTGCTGGTGTTTCAGTGTATCAAAAGGTGTGTTAAGGGTCTGTCTACGTTATGCAATTCCTGAAAACAACGAAAAAGAAACTTTGAAATTACCATGATAAAACTTTTACTTACATAAAAGTTTTACAGCAAACCCGATGACAGAACTTTCTTTGTCTTTCTGCGATGAGCATTTGTAAGTCAACAATTTTCTCTTCTGCAGAAATTCTGAAAACGTTTCTGCAGATGAAACACTTGTGATTGTTAAAAGTACGCCTTACGCGACGTAAAAAACAATTCAAACTATATTTATGCGAGTCGTCCTTACATTTAAGACATCTACACATAGCAGGCATATTTTTAAACTTTTTTGTTGACTATTTTCTTTTCTTCTCTGGTATTTTTTCTGCACAGGCGCGTCAAATTTTGTGCGATCATATCGCAGATCGCGGCATGTTCTGCTATGGGAACAGCAAACGTATAACTGAAAACGCAAGTATTATAATACTTTCTGTTTAAGTGTTCCATCTATACGTACTTCCCGTATGAAACAATATATGCGGTCAGCTTCTCACATACAAATGGACGTAAATAACCTATAGCTGACGAAGGTAACACATATATATGTTTGTAATATAAGGAAGACTTAGATATCAGACATCCTGTCACGGCATGACGTAACATCTAAGGGCAGTGCTTATGTAGCATACGGATAGCGTATGCTCCATACTGATTTCTGTAGTAAGCAAGAGGATACCGTATATTTGTACAATATATCGCTGTCCGAGGAACGGATTTTTCTGAGTGTAGAATCAAGAATAGACTACTAAAAGAAACTATAAAATAATCGCAAAACACACGATGTATAAAGCAATATATTGCATAATACGGTATTCCTACTTTGACATATTTCTCAAGAGCAAAACAATGTCACAAAAATTAAAAATATTTTAGCCGATATTATAAAACTGAACAAGATATTTATTATGAACAAGGTATTATCGGACAAGGTCTTAAGAAATTGTGCTAACAAAAGAAAGGCGTTACTATGAAAATAATTAATGTGTATTTGAGTTGTTGTAGGAATACGAACCATAAGTAGCTGAAGTTGTTCGTATGTTTAAGAGAAGTTAGAGCCAAGTGTGGCAATTTATGTTTGGGAGTGATGAGACAAGAGGGCTATTAATGTTTTAGATTGAAGAGCCAAGTGTGGATTGTGATATTTTATGGTGTACTAGCCGAACCTGCGTTCTCTACACAGCGCATCATTCACATATGAACATGAATCTCCTTGTCATTCCTCAAAACATCTGTACATGTCCCTTTATAGACACAAGTGAAGGATGTCTTGATAAAATTCAGCAAGGGATACCAAAAAGGGAAGATTTTTTTCGACGTTTTTTTTTTTCAATATCTCGCATCGTTTGCAAGATTTGATCCTACTTCTGGTTGGAGTTTCTAATTCATGTATGATCAGTATTTTCTTTCTTCTTGCATGCACTATGTAATAAATAAATACATTATACACAATTGATTTTAATGTCAATGATATATATGTGCTCATTGGGCAAAACACTCCAAACAATAAAGATTCATTTTAGACTGGAGAGATGGTTATCCTTCATTTTTCATTATCATTTGGCCAAAACGAACGCCTGTGAGATATATAACCCCTGTATACAAATATTGGTGTTGGAATGTATAAATCGTAGGATACGATGATTTACTTTTATAAAATTTCAATACTTCCAGCATACCATAGAAAATGTTATAGAGAAATAACAGCAATGTTTTTTTTTTTAAATAAAAACAATTACAACTGAACAATCTACACAAAATTTGCAATCGATCACTGAAAACCGCATCTTTCTAGAGCCTATGGTTCCCGAGAACTCACTGTCGAAAGGATTGGCCAGAAACATATAAGTGTTCACAAACATAAGCTTTTCTAGCGTTTTAATATATAGACTAGCTGAACCTGTGCTCTCTACACAGCGCATCATTCACATATGGGCATGAATCTCCTTCTTATTCCTCACAACATCTGTATATGTCCCTTTACAAACACAAGTGAAGGACGCCTTGATAAAAATCGCCAAGTGGTATCATAAAGGGAAGATTTTTCGATCATTTTTTCAATATCTCACACCGTTTGGAAGATTTGAGCCTACTTCTGGTTGGAGTTTCTAATTCATGTATGATCAGTGTTTTCTTTGTTCTTGCATGCAGTATGTAATCAGCAAATACATTACACGCACAATTAATTATAATGTCAGTGATACATGGTTTTCATCGCGCAAAACACTCGAAACAATAAAGATTCATCTTTGACTGGAAAAATGGTTATCTTTCGTTTTTCATCATCATTTGGCCATGGAACAAATGTCTGAGAGATATACAACCCCTGTATACCACTGTGTGGTGTTGGCATGCACAACTCACAGGATATGATGCTTTTTTTAAAAAAAAAATCAACACTTCCAATGTATTCTTAAAAAATGTAATAAAGACTACCACTTTTTTAAATATTCAATTAGAACTGGACAATCTACATAATGTTTCGACCAGTGATTAATCGATCAGTGAAAACGGCACGTTTCTAGCACTTGCGGCTTTCGAGATGTCGTCGAAAGGATTGGAGACAAACATATAAACCAAGCATTTTAATATATATAGAAGGTCAGGTGTGGCTTACGTTATTGGATTATTTTTGGGATACAGAAAGGTTCTTGTTTATTGAATGTAGTGGTATAAGTCAATTAAAGATCGGCCATTCCACGTAAATATGAGCATAAGGACAGAAAATTGTTTTAAATATATTTTGCTCGTTATTTATATAAAAATGACCAGAAAGGTTCAAAATTTACTATGCAGATCTATTTCTTGTTAATACGTTTTAGTTTTTGTCTTTTTGAGCGATTGAAATTCTATGCTGTACGAAGCCAGTCGAAGGGAGAATTTACCAACAATATTGGACACCCCTAAACAACACATGATAAGCATTTGATTCAGTTGCACTGCGATGTAGACAAGCACGTACACCTTAGGAACTGAAGCTCAGAAGTTTTAAAGCTGTTAGTATATTAAGTAGTCTACTATTTGACTACTTTTGGTACCGATGTAATTATGTAACGCCCGTTACAAAAAAGATATACTTTTTTCTATACAATTTGTACTAAAATTCAGAAGTAGTCTATCTTTTCAAAAGTAAAAATGAGCACATGGGCAATACAACAAGAAAATGAATATCATTATATTTATAATTTAATAGGCAAAAACTGCGTAACGGGTGTTACATTGTCAATGTAACGGGTGTTACACGTGAATTGTTAGCTTGGTTTAAAAGTGATATTTTGTGCACTTAGGCTAGCTCTAAGGCTCTAAATAGGGAATTTGAAGTTAGTAAAGTTATAGAGGGTCCTCTTCTGAAGATATAATTTATGGTAAGGATGAGCAGTGGGCGAAATTAAGGGACATTATACCGGAGGTGATGAAATGCACTCCAGAGAATATAATATCTAGGAGATATCGTACGATGGGGGACTCCCTCTCGTTCCCCCGTTAAGTCGCATACTCAGGGTAGTGGTTAAATAGCATAAAAGTGCCGTATTTTAATTGAGTACTCATTACATACCAGAAGTCTACTTCTTTATCAGAAGCCCAATACGCTGCTTTGGAAGTCTTCGTTTAGCAAATCATTAGAGGCTGCAGCGCGACAGATTTTCATTAAGAAACCAGAAAACCCAACACTACAATGATGTGTACGCAGACTCCGAATGAAGTTGTGATCAGCCCTTTGCGGAAAGATGTTTGTGTTGGAATGTTGTCTTGCTGGCAATGAAAGATGAAATAAGTAACAAAGATTATCGTCAAGTTGGAATCCGTCAAGGATTTTCGGACGAAAATTGTGACATTAGAGTTATGTTCTTGAAATCTTGTGGCGAAAAGGAATTCGAACTACGCCGAAGTTTAGAAAGTATACTAGTGACGTGCCGTAAGAGGGGTTTAGCGGGGCGACGGCCCCGGGCGCCGAAGTAAGGTGGCAAAAATTCGGTAGGAAAAGAAAAGGAAAGAAAAAAGAGAGAAAAAATACTTCACATATCAGTACAAATTAGTATGCACTTAAATCCTCTTCCTGTTTTAGAATTGGTCCTATAATGTTACTAATGTTAGGAAAATGCATGTGCACATATTTAAAATGGAAGGAAAAAAGTAATAAAAAATCCTCGAAATCAAGGAAAAACAGGGTTTATTTTGGAAGAGTTTCTTATGGTTTGCCCCAACCATAGTGTCGCTTCGCGGCTGGTCTGTCGACCTGACTAATATGTACGGGGGCGCCGTCGTATACTCTCGCCCTGGGCGCCGATTTTCCCAGCACGGCACAATATAATTCATTTTCATGACGTGATTGGTAAACTGCCAAATCCGATTATGAAAATTAAAGAATAACAAAGTTGTGTAGCAGTTTAGTTCCAGAGTTAATGTCACTGAAGCATAAGAAAAATAGACTTTTGTTGATGATCAGTGTATCAACAGACCTACATATTTAATACTGAAACTTCCTACATTCTTCTGATTTATATGTTTATTATTTTGTGTTTTTATTTTCTACACTGTACTACATGTGTATTTTTTTTATCTATTAACATTGTAATATTTTGTTCTTTACATAATATGTTCATTAAAAGTGAAGTTGGTTAAAGTTCATTCGCACTATGTAACACCCGTTACAATTTGTGTAACACCCGTTACGGTATTGAACATTTTTTAAAATAAGAGCCATTACACTTATGGAATTTCTGATTCTAATATTCACAACATTATACTTTCAGAAAAGTGCACACATAATTGGAAACAAATTCTGATCTGGACATTCGCAGAGTTTGGCTTAGCTTTGCATGCATCTAAAAGTGCATGTCCAATTGCTGTAACATCCGTTACGCCACATTTTTCACTCTCACTGAGTTGTGGTATCATGTATATGTAACAAATTAAGTGTTTACTAAAATACACAGACAAACGGTGATGTTTCGAGGCAGTTTGATATATCTTGACCCAGTAAGGACATTTCTAAAACAATTTCTATTCGTTCAAATGTAACACCCGTTACGATGGAATGGCCGAGATTGATTGTAAAATAGAAGTGGTATAGTCATTCATTGGTAGACTCTCGTAGATTTGGGAATCAAAGTCGGGTCTCTTATGCTGAAAGTCCTTGTGCTAACCGTATAGCCATGAGGAGAAGTTCTTGCATCTAGTTTCATTGTGATGGATTTGCATTTTTTTTAAATGTTTAATTTATTTATTTATTTATTGTAAGAAACTGTACTTTCTCTTTTAAAGTGCTATTATTTTTTCTTTTTGCTAGTATTTTTTTTCTCATTGCAAATTCTACACACGTATCACCAACACTGCCGATGGGAGATAATAAATATATGTAACACTGAAATGGTTTTGGGCTGTTGTCACTAAACAAAAGACATTCCAGCCAGCAAACAATTTACCAGCAAACAGACAACAATCATCCACGTATCATGTATCACACAGGCAATGAACAGTAAAAAAACAATAACATCAACAATAACAAAAGGAGGCACAGTGTGTATTTAGCAGGCAGAAGCGAGTATAAAAGGGTTTTGTTAGCTTAACTTGTAACGGGATGACTTGAGACCCAAAAAAAATGCTTTCAAACAATTACGTAAGATTACTTTAGCTAACGAAGAAGAGATTACTACACAGTTTCCAATAGATAATACTGAACTATTTAAACAAGAAGATGAGAAATTAAAATAAAGGATCCTCATATATGTTGAATCACGTTTTTAACACACTTTTCATTGAAAAAGAAAAAAAAACGTTCCAGTGCAACTTATGTTCATCATTTTTCACTTTACATATTCCCCCTCAAGTACGGGAACAATATAAGTCCATTGGAATGCTAAGAGGATTAGCTTAACGGTACGTCAATTGAATGAAGATTTTTTTTTAAAATATATAAGCTATGGGTTTTTCTCTTCAGATTGCATACCACTAACTACGTTACGTACCTTTTTGAATTTGAATAGCTAATGAAACATATCTGAAGAAAGGCAACTGCAAACAAACAAAAGACTTCTCGATCAGCTGATGATGCGTTTATCGTATCCCCTAATGATTTAAGCCATAGCTTTGTAAATACTCCAAAGAATTTTATTAGAAGTACTTTTCTTATCACAACAGAAGCAAAAGCAAGAAAAAAATCTTTTTATTGGTGTTTCATTGTTCACTGAAGATAAACTTCAAATGACCTAGTTAGTAGAATAAGCTTTCTTCGCGTAACATTATACGATTCACAGTCAGTAGTAGTATTAAATATCATGCAATTCGATCACGATTTCTTTGTAGGGCGTAAACAAACGTACGGTCAATAACTATTCAAAATACGTACTAATTTGATACATGAGCAAATTTGCCAAAGACAACTGGCATCGTTTGGTGTTAAATACTGTTTTCATTTCTCGTAATAAGAGAACACCACTTAAAAAAAAAAAAAAAAAAAACGTTTGATAGCATGCTATGCAATTGATAAATGAAGTGTTTTGTAAAAGGTACCAGGAATAAAATTGTAATATAAACACCTTTTTTTTTTAACTCGAATTGTTCCCAAACTATTCACATTTTCTTTTTAAATAACCTCTGATGTACTGTTAAAGATAATATTTTGATTCAATTGTTAAAAAAAAAAAAAAAAAAAAAAAAACGTACAGAGGAAGAATGTTATTTGAAAGTTTGAATATCTTATACAGTGATTTAATGAACAAAGTTTGAATGACTCCATTATCTTAAAGTACAGGGTTGGCCATAAATCTCCAGATAAACTATTAAAACGGTGGCTAATGTTTATTTTTACTATTCAGCAGTGGCGTATTTACGATTTTGTTTCGGGAGGGCTTTGCTAACTTTCGGGGAGGGGGCTTTGCCTGAAAATGTGAAAATTCTGTAAGATATTTCATATACTTTACTATAGTAAGTAAGATTTCGGGGGAGGCTTAAGCCCGGAACCCCTCCCCCCAAATACGCCACTGCTATTCAGGCAGGTACAAGCGCGCACCCAGGAATTTTTGTTGGAAACACTGAAAAAGAACATGTATGTGACATACGTAAAAAACATAAGTTACATACGTAAATCCTGTATACAGCGTACGTATACTTAACGTACAGCAGACGTATAAGATGAAAAAGTATATTTTGTACGTACCTTCCGTATTAAGTGTTCTCAATAAACCAGGAATGCAAATAAACAACAAAATTTTACTAGCCCAAGAAAAAAAATGCTATTAGCGCACATCTCACAATAGAAATCATTTACTTACCTTCGGTATGATATTAAATACTCGCCCGCACTGATGAACCACTCGCCCCGGGACGCTAGAAATAATATTTATTCGTATGGCTTTGAAATTTGTCCTCTTAATTAATTTGTCATGTGTGAAATGGGCCCAGGGACGTAACTAACGGCCCCGAAGACCTTCTTGTGCGGAAGGGCACACAGACTCCGGGGTTCATAAAGAGTAAGAGAAAGGTGGGGCCCAAAAATTAGAAAAACAACTTTTGTAAGGGGCCCAAATACGCGTATTAATGATTGCCCCTCCAGAAAAAGATCTAAATTACGGCGCTGTGGTAGGCCCTCGTGAGTACGCTCCTGGGCAGGTAAACTAATTAAAAAGAGCTACCACTAATGAAGAAAGAACAGATTGATATAATTCTGTTAGCTGGGAGTGGTACTACCCTTTGTGTAGCACATAGATTCAATGAAAGCCACAGAATGCAAAAACCGTTGCCAAACTTCTCAAGAAATTCAGAAGGACAGGTTCCGTTGCCGACGAACGCGGACCTGCAAGATCAAAGACAGCAACAATTGAAGGTACGTCAACAATGGTGCTGGCAGCGATGACCAGTAGACCGAGAAATTGGACCCGACGCATCTCGCGGAAATTGGAATCAATCAAAGCAGTGTCTTTCATTTTGCACGCTAAGTGACATCCATACAAGCTACCTGACCATAGTGCAGAGTTGTGTGAGTTAGAGGTCTGCATGGACTGGTGTCGAGCCCGCGGGCTGAAGCCCGACCTGACTCACGGGCCGGGATCGTACTTACAAAGCAAACATTACATCGGGCCCGAGCCGGGCTAGGACCGTAAATTTTCAAATATAAAACAATATTTCTTGGGCCTATTTGGGCCTCACTTTGTAAATATAGTGTATAACGATATATATTTCACCGTTCTTTCTGGAGAACTTTAAAAGCGCAACTGTAAAATTAAATCTCTAACTGCTGTCAATAAAAATACAATTTTGCGTTAGTTATTAAGTTTCTGTAATTCGGGCTTATTTTGGGCTCATTTGATTATCACGCGAGCTCGGACCTAAATGCTAAAACATATTTCGGACTAGGGTCGGGCCTCACATTATAAATTCACGGGTCGGGCCGAGCTCGATCTAAAAATTTCGGCTCATGTAGACCTCTAGTGTAAGTGGACACTGAACATAAGCAAGTTGCATTCCTTTTCACAGATGAAGCAATTTTTTGTCACTGGTCAAGTGAACAGGCAAAATACCAGGTAGTCCTACTGGACGGATATCACTCCACATTGGTTGTCGAACTGCAAAATGGAAAGGGCCTAAAAATTCATGATATATGGATTTTTACCTTTGGGAATATCTTAAATCGATTGTGTACTAGAAAAAAATTCGTAATGTTGACCATCTTAAAAGGAGAATCACACAAGTTTTGCAATCAAGTAACAGAAGAAACTTTGTCACGTGTTCACCAAAATTGGTTAGACTTCATATCATTGTGTTTGGACATGGAAGAGAGACGTGTGGATCATATCCTTTAACTGTAACTGTACTTATATTATTTGTAAAAAAAAGAAAATAAACATTAGTCACCATTTTCACTAAATTGCGCCGTATGCAGCGCCGTAACTTGGATTTTTTTTCTGGGGTGCAAGCATTAATACGCGTCTTTGGCCCCCCTAGAAAAAGGTCTTTTTGTAATTCAAGGGCACCCTCTTGCCATCTTTCTCTTACTCTTTATGCGCCCCGGACCTGTGGGCACACACGGCAAGGTCTGCGGGACCGTTAGTTATGCCTCTGGTCCCGTTCCATATATGATAAATTAAGGAGACAATATTGACAAATCTCAAAGCCATACGAATAAATGTTATTACTAGGGCCCCTAATAGTAGACATTTTCTGTTACTGAAATTTGACCACGACTCATTTTTGTTTTATTTACCTTTTGTGTGCTGTTTTGTTTATGTTATGTAGTGAACCTGGTTGATGCTTCATTTATAGTTTCATGTTCGTATCATGTATAGAGTAAGAAACTTTTGTCTTAAAATGGGCCCCCGTCGAATGGTGGGGAGCTTACCTGGGGGGTAGTTGCCCCCTGCCCCCTCACAAGTTACGGCCCTGTTTGTATGGAGACTTATAACTCACCCTGTACAATAAAATAGTAGCGTTTTCTTTCTTTCTTTCTTTCTTTCTTTCTTTCTTTTTTTTTACATAATTCTATACATAATAAAATTAAGCTTTCCTATATTTACTTTTTAAGTGTTTCTGCGTCTTGTTGCGCAGGAGACGAGACGAAAAATAAGATTTTATCGTCTCGTCTTGTAAATTCTTGTCGAACCCACGTCTCCTTTCGGTTTTTGAAAGGCTTCTTTTTGTCTCGTTCTGTGAAAAATTTTATACCCTGATTTTGTTCTTAATTTCATGCCCTGATTTTGTTCTTAATTTTATGCCCTGATTTTGTTCTTAATTTTATGCCCTGATTTTGTTCTTAATTTTATGCCCTGATTTTGTTCTTAATTTTATGCCCTGATTTTGTTCTTAATTTCATGCCCTGATTTTGTTCTTAATTTCATGCCCTGATTTTGTTCTTAATTTCATGCCCTGATTTTGTTCTTAATTTCATGCCCTGATTTTGTTCTTAATTTTATGCCCTGATTTTGTTCTTAATTTTATGCCCTGATTTTGTTCTTAATTTCATGCCCTGATTTTGTTCTTAATTTTATGCCCTGATTTTGTTCTTAATTTCATGCCCTGATTTTGTTCTTAATTTCATGCCCTGATTTTGTTCTTAATTTTATGCCCTGATTTTGTTCTTAATTTCATGCCCTGATTTTGTTCTTAATTTCATGCCCTGATTTTGTTCTTAATTTTATGCCCTGATTTTGTTCTTAATTTCATGCCCTGATTTTGTTCTTAATTTTATCTAGAAGTTAACAGAATCCTTCTGCGTCACGCGAGGTACACGAAAGGTGTGATATAACAACATATAAACTATCTTTAATATTGAAATAAAGGGTGTCGCATAAAGAACGCAACTTTTGAAATGCCTGCCAATTTTTATTGTAGTAAGTTGGCAACACTGAACGTTACACGATTTTCATCTGTTGTGCTTGTGGTTACTAGTCACGGAACGTCGAATAGCGGATGATTGTCATCTGTTTTCTGGACGAATAGGAATGGAGCACTTCACGACGGGACTGCATAATTGGGTCGTGTTTCTTTGAAGATGGCACCGGAAACGCATTAAGAGTCTTCATCCCGGCGAAATTAAAATACCGCTAATTTTACAGTAATTATGTGATATCTTCAAATAGATAAAAGATAATCGAAATGTGGAACAAGAGCGCCCTAGACAATATTACTTTACATGAGAAACCGTTATCACGACTCACTTATCTGCTTTCGATTTCGAGCCATTTTGAAAATCGGCATTTATTTTCGCGTTTCTAAACAGCTGAAAACGGAAAGCCACTAGGTACCTCACGCAAAATAATATTGTCTAGGGCGCTCTTGTTCCATATTTCAGTTATCTCTGATCTATTTGAAGATATTACATAATTACTATAAAATTAGCGGTATTTTAATTTCGCCGGGATAAAGACTCTTAACAGTGTTCGGCGAGCAGTACTACAGTATGTTAAGAGAGTATTGTGGTTTGAACAGAATCGTATGAATGCTGAGGAAGTATGGTTTCAACAAGACGGCGCATCTAAACACACATCAATTGCAACAATGGACTTGTTACGAGAGAAGTTTCCTGGCCGGGTGATTTCTCGCAATGCTGACGTAAATTGGTCACCCAGATCTTATGATTTGACACCATCTGATTTCTTTCTATGCGCGATATTTCAAATTTTGTGTGTACATCGAGAGAATAACGAGAGTGACGGTAATTTTATCATCTCGGCTCTCATTTGATTTTCGAGACGAGACGAGACGAGACGAGAAATGTGTTGTCTCATGGACAACACTATTTCTACTAATTAACATAAGTTTGTGTTTCGACCTAATTGATTGAACGGAATATTATATCATTTCATCGAAATGAATTCTTGGAACCATATCTAATGAAAACTATAAATTACGTACTTTCATAAAGAATTATTTTAAATTGATGTACTGAATACTTTTTTTTATTCATTTTTTATATGACACGATACCTTATCATAAGATAGCGTGCACATATTTTGTTTTGAAATGAAAGCTTTCAGTTTAACGTCCCAACGATTATGCCCTTTTTTGCTAAAGGAAACGGACGAAAGACCCTACATATCAGAGGAAAGCGCTCTACCAATGAGTCACAATGTCCCCCTATATTTCATTTTGAAATACAGTTTTTATTCATATTGTAATATACCACGTGCTTCTGTGTATAAACAGTGCCTGTTTATAAACATCATCACATGAATTTACGTCCGAGAAATACACACCACGTGGGGTTACTACGAGTAGTAGACGACGGACCACCGGCATTTCCTACGATTTACATGACGACAGAACAGCAGCAGTGCCACTGCCTCTGCGGACGCCTAAATATTGGACAGCAACCAGCGGAACCAGTACACTTTTCTGGTCTCTCTCCTCTTGCTTGCCTTGGAGCACTAGGAGTAACTTACCCCCAAAGCCTCTAATCTGCTTCGGGACTCTTCGCTATTTCTTTCCTCCTAGCTTAGCCTGCTTCGGGGCTCTGTGACTTTTATCCCCTCTCACTGCTTGCTTCGGAGCTTTAGCTCTTTGGGGATCCCATGGTACAATTTGTACCATACGGGGTGTTTCATGGTACATTGCGTTATAACTCTCCTATTTGAGCTTTTTCGTCCGGGTTTTATTGTTTGTTTTTCAAGTCCAGAGGCATTGTAGAAGACCTTACGTATTGTTTCACACCTTCCTGTGTCGAGACATAGGAGGTGATGACGTCATAATTCTAAAATATATATTTTCTTTTAATATTGCGGGGCCGGTCTATGTTCATTATTTTTTGGCGGTCTTATTTTTGCACGTACAAGATTGAAATTTCGCACAAACATTCAGTCCACCGAGTAGTATTTACCAGACTTTTTTCAGATTTCTGCGTTAAAACAGGGGGGTCCAGAGGGGCAAAATGTTGAAAAAGGGATATTTTTTTACCAAAAAATCCCTTTCTTCGCGATTTTCCCGCCTTAGATACATGATGGAGACACGTGAGTCATACCGCCTGAAAGGCAGTTCTAAGCTGAAGAGAATGATGGGCGAAACATGACCCTAGGGTAACTAGGGATGTCTCAGGGAATGTTTTAAAACTTCCCTCTGTATACGGGAATATGGGACATTGTCGGTATCTATTTTTTTGGTGGGCTTACTTTTGCACCTGGAAAATTGGAATTGTGCATAAACATTCAGCCCACCTAGTAGTATTTATCAGATTTTTTTCAGATCTCTGCGTTCAGAGGGGCTAAAAGTTGAAAAAAAGGATATTTAGACCAAAAAAATCCCTTTTTTCGGGATTTTCCTGCCTTAGATACACGATGGAGACACGTGAGTCATACCGCCTGAAAGGCAGTTCTAAGCTGAAGAGAATGATGGGCGAAACATGACCCTAGGGTAATTAGGGATGTCTCAGGAAATTTTTTACCTGAGATCATGGTGTTTTACGGTAATTTGGGGCATGGTGGGAATTCCTGATAAAATTTCTCCCGCCCTTAGTATTCAAGATAGAAACTTGAAATTTGGCACACCCATTCAGTATACCAAGTACTATTTATCAGATTTTTTTGGATGGCTATGTTCACACAGGGCCGCTCCAGAGGGGCCCAAAGTGCGAGAAAAAAATTCCCTCCGAAATTTTCCCTTTGACATCATTTTTCCCGCTCCTGGTATATGGTATGAGCATGCAAGTGGTACCATTTGAAAGCCAGCTTCATTCTGAAGAGAACGAGGTATGAACCATGATCCTAGGATAAATAGTGACGATGCAGTGGCTGCTTGGCTGAAAGTAAAAAATAGCCCAAAAAGCCGGGTACCGGAAAGGGTTAGGGTACCCTACGCCACTCTGCTTAACCTGCTTCGGGGCTCTGTAGAGATCCTGTCCGCAACCGCACGGTCAAGGGCTATCTATTTTCTACTACCTTACAATTAGAGAGAAAGTGTACTATTGTAATTCTGTAAACACTGTTGTTATGGAGGATTTTTATAAATAAACCGTCAGTGGAGTCGATTCCGGACTCTGATTTTATTAAACCTAGCTCTACCTACAAAGAAGTTTTACAATATATAGTTATTTGAATTATTTAATAAACCATTTTGTTATTTAGATAATTGATTAACTAGTATATATGCAATTAAATTGTAAACTTATTGTTTTTTCTTCTGTGATAGCTTTTTAATTCTGTTTCTTTGGTTTTCTTTTAGGTGAGTGCTTGTTATTCAAAATACTTTGTTATTTGAAATTATGGCCATGCTGCGACGTGAGTATTTCTAATTCCTTATTATTTAATTTGCATTTCTTAATTATTTTAAAGACTTGCGTACTTGCAATGATAGTACTATAAGAAATCCTAATATGGCTATTAGAGGTATTGTAATTATGTCTTGGAAATCTCTCAAAGTTGTTAGAGTCGAATTTATTTTCAATTTTACTAAATCTTCCAGCAATCTTCGATTTACTAAATCTAAATATCATACTACTTGTAACACTCATACTACTTGTAACACTCATACTACTTGTAATGCTTATACTACTTGTGACGCTCATACTACTTGTAACGGTCATACTACTTCGAACGGTAATGCTCCTTGTAACGCTCATACTACTTGTAACGTTCATACTACTTGCAACGCTCATACTACTTGTAACGTTCATACTACTTGTAATGTTCATATACTTGTAACGTTCATACTACTTGTAACGTTCATGCTACTTGTAACACTTATACTACTTCGAACGCTCATACTACTTGTAAGCTCATACTACTTGTAACGTTCATACTACTTGTAACGCTCATACTACTTGTAACGTTCATACTACTTGTAACGTTCATATACTTGTAACGTTCATACTAGTAACTTTCATGTTACTTGTAATACTCATACTACTTGTAACACTTATACTACTTCGAACGCTCATACTACTTGTAACGCTCATACTACTTGTAACGTTCATACTACTTGTAACACTCATACTACTTGTAACACTTATACTACTTCGAACGCTCATACTACTTGTAACGCTCATACTACTTGTAACGTTCATACTACTTGTAACGTTCATATACTTGTAACATTCATACTACTTGTAACGTTCATGCTACTTGTAACACTCATAATACTTGTAACACTTATACTACTTCGAACGCTCATACTACTTGTAACGCTCATACTACTTGTAACGTTCATACTACTTGTAACGTTCATACTACTTGTAACGCTCATACTACTTGTAACGTTCATACTACTTGTAACGTTCATATACTTGTAACGTTCATACTACTTGTAACACTCATACTACTTGTAACACTTATACTACTTGTAACGCTCATACTACTTGTAACGTTCATACTACTTGTAACGCTCATACTACTTGTAACGTTCATACTACTTGTAACGTTCATACTACTTGTAACGCTCATACTACTTGTAACGTTCATACTACTTGTAACGCTCATACTACTTGTAACGCTCATACTACTTGTAACGTTCATACTACTTGTAACGTTCATATACTTGTAACGTTCATACTAGTAACTTTCATGTTACTTGTAATACTCATACTACTTGTAACACTTATACTACTTCGAACGCTCATACTACTTGTAACGCTCATACTACTTGTAACGTTCATACTACTTGTAACACTCATACTACTTGTAACACTTATACTACTTCGAACGCTCATACTACTTGTAACGCTCATACTACTTGTAACGTTCATACTACTTGTAACGTTCATATACTTGTAACATTCATACTACTTGTAACGTTCATGCTACTTGTAACACTCATAATACTTATAACACTTATACTACTTCGAACGCTCATACTACTTGTAACGCTCAT